>NC_065594.1:15474193-16127050 GCF_024542745.1 Macaca thibetana thibetana | reverse complement strand
TCTCGTCTCACTGCAAGTTCCGCCTCCCAGGTTCACGCCATTCTCCTGCCTCAGCCTCCGGAGTAGCTGGGGCTACAGGTGCCTACCACCACACCCGGCTAATTTTTTGTATTTTTAGTAGAGATGGGGTTTCACCATGTTAGCCAGGATGGTCTCGATCTCCTGACCTCGTGATCCGCCCACCTCGGCCTCCCAAAGTGCTGGGATTACAGGCGTGAGCCACCGCACCCAGCCAGGATTTCTGGTTTTTAACATAATTTGTACGTCCTCGTATTTTTTGTTTATTGAGTTATTATCATCATACATTAATTTCATTCTATAAGCATGATTTTGTTTACATACTTGAATATTATCATCATACTTGCTTTAAAGTCTTTCTCAGCTAAATGCAAAATCTGGAGAAATCCAGATATTTTCAATTAACTGGTTTTTTCCTGGGCATAGGTCACACTTGTTTTCTTGCATATCTTGTAATTTTTTATTGAATAATAAACATTTTAGATAATACACTGTAGAAACTCTGGACTTTTGTTTACTCTGAGGCTTATTGTTGTGTTGTTGATTGTTTAATAACTAGATTAAATCTGTGAAATGTGTCTCAGTCATAACGTCTCTGCTCATTCTTTTTTTTTTTTTTTTTTTTCTTGCTTTTATGGCCAAGCCTGGTTTTCCAGAAATCACTGATGTATTTACATAGCTTAGTGTTCATGCAAAGATTTTTCACAGGTTGTGCTCAGAAACCTCAGGCCAGCAAGGCTTCCACTCTGCTGACGGATCTGTGTGTCGCCTGGAGAACAGATTCAAAGTGCGTGCCATTTTCAAGCCTTCCTCAGTGTTTACTTCCCACCAAAATCTTTTGAGTCCTCTCTATGTACGTGCTTAAGGCCTGTTAGCCAGGAATGTGTGGGTGGCTTGAGCCCATTTCTGTCTCTGCTGCACACGCACAGAGCCTTTAGTCAATCGGGGATACGTGGAGAGCTTATCATACCCTATGACTGTTTCACTCCCGGCAAATCCTTGTCAAATCCCCAGCTAGTTCATCAGTCCATTGTTTACCCTAAATAGGACCACAACCTCAAGCTGACAGTGCTGCTGCTCCTTCCTCTTCACTTGGGTATCAATGCTTTTAACTCAGGACTTTATAACAACCACAGAAGAATTTATTTGAGAACTTAACCTACATTGTAAAGTTAATTCAAAGTAGTTCCTTAACAACTTAAGCAAAGTGTCTTAGTTTATTGCCTGCTGCTTATTACGTAATACCTGAAGCTATGTAATTTTTAAAGAAAGGAACTGATTTCTTACAGTTACGGAGGCTGAGAAGTCAAAGGTTGAGAGGTCACTTCTTGTAGGGCCTTCTTGATGGTGGAGACTCTGCAGTCCCAAGGTGGTGCAAGGTATCATGTGGTGAGGAGGCTGAGTGTGCTGTCTCAGGTCTCTCTTTCTTTTCTTATAAAGCCACCAGTCCCACTCCCATAATAACTCATTAATCCCTTAGTTCATTAGTCCATTAATTCATATATTAATGAATAGATTAATTTATTCATGAACTCAAAGTCTCTTAAAGACCCCGCTTTTCCATACTGCCACGTTGGGGATTAAGTTTCAGCATGTGTTTTGGAGGGGACAAATATTCAAACCATAGTGCAAGACTATAACTACAGAATTTTTTTTAAAAAAATAATGTAAAGTTATCTTCTATAATGGAATGATATGGAATATGTAGCAACTGTTAAAAAATGGACGCTGGATTCAGAATGCCTGGATTTTCACCCCATCTCTACCATTCCTAGCCTTGAAAAAATTATTCAACTACAAAATGGGACTGCCAGCAATAGTGCCTAAAAGGTTGAGGGAAGATTAAATGAAATAATACATCTAAAGCATTTGGCACAGTACCTGGGATGTAGTAAATACTCACTAGAGCTTATGAAGCTTTTGGTCATGAATGACTTGAGTCATATTACTTGCCTGGTCCTGATCTTGTTCTCCTTAGGTAATTCCAGCAGGTTCCAGCCTGTGTTAACTTTTCGGTGTTGGGGGCTTTTGTTTTCTTCAAGCTAATTGCCACCATGCAGGTCATTTTTCTGATGCCAGTGTTGATACAACAATTGCAAAAAATAATAGTAATAAATAATAAATATTATTGTCTACAATTGCTCAAAGTTTAGTGAAAAGAGTAAGGGTTTAGTGCCTCATCTATACATAGTTTATCAGTGTATTTCCACCACTTTTAGAGTAACATTTATTTTCTCTTTCTAGATACTTTTGCACCAATGTGCACAACCCAGAAACTATAGTAGTTGGGGCTGCCCAATAGAAACTCTTGGAATGTTTGTGAACATCTTCTGGGGTATGCTACTGCAGAAGGAGTGGTTCTGAAGTGAATAAACTCTTGTTTGTGCTGAGGGAATCCTCTGACACTTTCCTCCATTCTTTTATGGTTATTTCCTATCTCTTGAAACAAGTATTTACTGTCTCTGGATCCATTTTCTCTAGGAGTTGAGCCTTCTAACACAGGGCTTTGTTATTTAGCTGTTTCATATTTAGTATATGTGTGTTTACTTATATTTGTTAGTGGTATTCAACCACTTACCATAATACTGGGTGGTGAAGTAAAAAAGAAAAGCATGGCTATTCCAAATTTTAAATCTAATTATTTGGAGGTATTTATTCATAGGAGTTTCTCTTTTAGAATCTACGCCAATTGAATTAAGTAAATGTCTTCTATGTGCTCTTGTGGAGTTTACAATGAAACACAGATGCTGTTAATGATAATAATAGGTTATATTTGTGCGGTGATTGCATGTGCCAGGTATTATTCTAAGAGCCTTGTGTATATTATCTTATTTAAATTCACAACAACCTTATACCTTTGATACCATTATTATACCAGTTTTACGATTGAGAGAATTATGGCTCAGGGAGATTAACTAGCTTGCTTAAGGGCAGAAATAGTATGAAATAAAACAAGTTTGACTCCAGAGCCTTAGCTCTTCACTGCCAAGGTGTACTCCGTTCCATAATAATGGTTAACATTTACAGAGTGCTTACTATCTACCAAACACTCTTCTAAATATCATACACGTATAGCTCCTTTAATCCCAACCATAGCCCTAAAAGTTAAAATATTTTCATCCCAATTTTGGAGAAGAGAAAAATTAGGACAGAAAAATTACATAATTCTACAAGGTGACATGATAGTAATTGGTGGATCCAGACTTTCAAGAAAATATATAAAATTTGATAGTACAGAAGTACCTTTCAACTCCGGATTTTTGTACATAGTGGTTTTAGGTAAGGAAGTTTCATGAGAAGCTTTCCAATTGCTTTCTCCTACCAAACTGCCAAAGGATCTCATAGAGTAGTGGAAGGGGGAACCGAAGAGGGTTTTCATCTCGGGTGTTATCTCCTATCCACATCATAAATTATCCAGGAAGATGCCACTTATTTATTACTGCTTTGCAAGCATAGGGTAGCAAAAGCAAAGTGAACCGAAGGACCTTCTTTATTAACTTTGGATCTTGAAAAGACAACTGAGTGAAAGCAACTCAATGAAGTATAAAAGAAAAAAAAAATTACATTTTTTATTAAAAAGGAAATTATTTTGGTCAACTGAGCTATTTATTTATGCATTTATTCACAAATACTTAATGTAATCACAAAAGCATTAATTACTGAGTGCGACTACCAAATCAAAATACAAACCTATCCAAAAACAAAATGCCAAAACTTTCTTCTATAAGGATTTTAAAATGTAATGAAAAACTGTACACCAGTGGCAATCTAATTATCTTATTCTCTTCCAGTAAAGTTTACAAAGAGTAACAATGAACTGTGATAAAGATTAAAGATTCCAGTGCTTCCTTCTAAAATTGAATTATTCAGCTTTATCACTTGAAACTGTAGAGTATAATGGTAAGTCATATAATACTTTTAAAGTACAAGCTTTAAAAGTGAATTTTTTTTTTCTTTTTCTATGGTAGTACTGATACTTCAAAACCTAGGAGGTTATCTATGATAGGTTTTCAGCCTTATTCAGAAAAGAAAACATGTTATTTAAGTTTTCTTTATCCGCATTTAGTATTAGTATCAAAATAAGTAAATATAAATGAATTTAGAGAAAAATACATATGGACCCATGTTAATATCCATAAAATGTTTAAAACCACATCTGCATAAGCTAAAATTTTACATATTTAGAACAATATCCTAAGTAGCCATGGAAAAGTATTCAGGGATAAACGCAGCTTTAAATATTCTAAGAAAGAGTTTAAAAAGCTAATACTGGCTACAATCACTTGTATAAATCTTCCCAGAAAGCTAAAAATAGGAATGTGTTAAACAGAATGCACAGAGACATTCAGAATAGCTTACCAAGCTTTCCTAGCTAGGAAAATGTGGCTTTCGCATACATCATTCAATAAAAAACAGATGGAGAAAAAAATTTTGCCAGAAAGAAAGGAAAGACATACATCATGTTATAATTATGAGCTTCAGATAAACAAAGGGAGGGAGAAGAATATTTTAAAACAAAAGGACAAAGTTTCTTCCATAAAAGCTATCTCTATTGAGTAGGGGAAACTAAGGATAAAATGATATCTTCTCAAAAACATAAGTGACCCTAGAATGGACACTTTGTATCATCCAGAACCCAGCCCACTTCTTTAGCTTATAATATCCCAAATCCTTTGCCATTTCTGGTACTTATGGTTCAAGGGTCTCACCCAGGCTCTGGGAATGAATCATGTGATTCAAATTGGGGCAGTCCCTTTAGCCTCATGATCAGGTCAGGGCATGTCAAAGATAGGCATGGACATGTAGTCCAAACTGGTCCAATTTAGACTAAATCCTAGGGTTTGTACAGAAACTACCTGAAAGAGATACACTCCTTTTCTTTGGAGTAAACATAGGTGACTACAGGTCTAAAGCTGCTAAAGTCATACTGACACCACATAGAATGAAAATACTATGCAGAAAAATAGACTGAAGAGATAGACAGCTGCTGATAACATGTCAGCTCCTTGATCAAACTGTTCCTGAAGCAGATCCTCTTCTGGAATTTTTAGTGAAGTCATACGAGCCAATAAACTCCCCTTTTATGCTAAGCCAATGTATCTATTGATTCTAGAAAAGTTCTTAATAATCAGACTCCACTCTCAGGAACAAAACTGAATAAACAAAACCTAGAGCCACTGCAGCTACAGAGTAGCTTCTTCATATCATTGTCAAGAACTCTGTGAAGTAAGTGTTACTACATTCCTATTTAACAGATGAAGTTAAATGGCTTGCCCAAGAATATACAGCTGGTATTTAGTAGCATTCAGGTCTTCTGAATTCAAATTCCATGCTTTTTCCACTTCTCCTTTCAAATCTCAAGTAAAAGGACGATGAGGGGCTCAGTGGCATGTCAAGTGGTACAAAAAGATAATTTAAGTGCAGTTTATCCTCCTAGAGCTTCAATTATATTCAAATATCTAATCGAAAGGTCATAAGTTAGTAATATAAATTATAAATAGGTCTGTATAATATCATTGTCTCCTGCTATGGTCTGAATGTTTATGTTCCTTCAAAATTCATATGTTAAAATCTAACCCAACCCCTAAGGGGACGGTATTAAAAGCTAAGGCCTTTAGGAAGTAATCAGATCCTGAAAGTTCCACATTCATGAGTTCCCATTAGTAACCTAATAAAAAGGCTTGAGGGAGACTGTTTCTCCCTTCTGCCATGCCAAGACATAGCAACAAGGTGCCATTTTGAAGCAAAGAGCAAAGAAACCAAAAAGAAGCAAAGAGCAAACTTCACCAGAAACCAAATCTGCTGGCATCTTCATCTTGGACTTTACAGCCATAAGAACTGTGAGAAGTAAATTTCCATTTTTATTTACCCAATCTAAGGTATTTTATTATAGCAGCCCGAAAGAATTAAGACATACTCCTAATCCAAAAAGGTAAGAGTTCTCTTTTTTGCCATTAGGAAGCATATGAAATTCAGTAGTGTTTTGAAGCTCAAATGAAAGGACAAAATTGATTGATAATACTGTGGAGCCTCATTTATTTGCAATCAATCACTTTTTTCACCTTTAGACACAGAAGTACTGAAGGCCCCAGGAAATAATTATAATGACTATTATAATGTCACCACACCCAGAACATTTTGAATAATGAACAGAAGCCTATAAAAGTACAGATTATTCCAAAGAGACTAAAATTTCTATTACCATTTCAATATTATTGACCTAGGTGGTCCAGAAATTAAGATCACTCACTGATCATTGTTCAGAGAGATATTAAAAATATTTTGGCAGTGCAATTTAAGCAAATGTTAGTTTTAACAATAATACAGAAAAAATATTTTTTAATTATTGACAGTGGACTTTTAATTTTATTTACTATTATTGGCAGGAGTCTAGCTTTCTTGAGCACATAGCAAGGCGAATAAGCCACAAAGGATATAGCTCAATAGTACCCCCCAAAGACGTTCAAATCCCCAGAATCTGTGACTATTCTACCTTCTACAGCAAAAGAAACTTCACCAATGTAATTAAGTAAATTGAGATGGGTAGATTATCCTGAATTATCCAGGTGGGCCAATGTTGTTATCACAAGGGTCTTTATAAGAGGGAGACAGGAAGGTCAGTTTCAGAGATACAACAGAAGCAGAGGCCAAAATAATGTGAGACCACAAGCCAAGGAATGCAGGAAGACTCTAGAAAACAAAACTCTTGAGCAGGCACTTCACAACAGACATAATTCAAGACCAATAAACATGGGAAGAGGTATTCATTTTTATTATTAATCAAGAAAATTCAAACTAAGCCATCACACATCCACTAAATGGAAAAATATTTAAAAGGCTGGTAAGAGTAAATGTTGGCAAAGATGTGAAGTAAGAAAAACTTATATACAATGCTAATGGAAGTATGAACTGATACAAACACTTTGGAAAATAGATTGACATTGAAAATGCACACATTCTATGACCCAATAATTCTATTCTTAGATAACTATCCCATAGAAATGTGTGCATATATGCACCACGAGACATGTACAAAAAGGTTCTTAATGGTATTATTTACAGTAGTCAAAACTATAAAACAACATAAATGTCCATTGACAGTAGAGTGGATAAAAAATTGAGATATATTCAGATAATTAAATAATAAATTTTAGTAAAACTAAATAAATGTAGTTACACAGAACAAGATGAATGAATCTCAAACACAATGTTGAACAAAGGAAGCCAGACACAAAATACACATTGTATAATTTCATTTATATGAAATTCATAAACAATCCATGATTTTGTAGACTCTCTCAATCCCCCTTCACTTCTGCCCATATATTAGCTGAATCATTTTTTAACACATCTCATTTCTTGAAAAAGCAGCCAATATTAACCAACACAAAGAACCAACACTCTATTTTTCTCCCTCTTTTCCTAGAGCTACAATTACCAAAGTACAGTTTTGTGAAATGTTCCACATCATCAAAATATGGATTACTATCTTTCCAGCATCCAGTAACAGTTTCTTTGCCACCCAATAACTACTATGACAATGTCACCTTATTGAAGTTTTTGATTGAGTAACAGCACACTCTCTGTAATTAATTTCAGTATCAGATGGATAGACAAGGTTATATGCAGTAACAAACAGTCCCCAAATCTCAAGAGGTAACCAAATGAAAATTTGTCTCTTACCAACATTATCCATTCAGTATAAGTCAGTAGGGGAAACTGCTCATAATAATCTCATAGGAATCCAAGTTGATGCAGAATTCATCTCAATATATAGTTCTTTGATCACCATGACAGAGAGAAGAGAAACGTAAAGAATCACAAACTGGACTGGGCACAGTGACTCAGGCCTATAATCTCAGCACTTTGGGAGACCAAGGTGGGTGGATCACCTGAGGTCGGGAGTTCGAGACCAGCCTGGCCAACAAGGTAAAACCCTGTCTCTATTAACAATACAAAAAATTAGCAGGGTATGGTGGCACACACCTGTAATCCCAGCTACTCAGGAGGCTGAGGCAGGAGAATTCCTTGAACCCAGGAGGCAGAGGTTGCAGTGAACTGAGATCATGCCACTGCACTCCAGCCTGGGCAACAGAGCAAGACTATCACAAAAAAAAAAAAAAAAAAAAGAATCACAAACTGAATTTTAAAATTAAAACCCAAGAAAACCGATGTTTCTTTTAACATTTCGAAACTAAAATACTATACCAAAATACCACAAAATGTGAAGTCTGGAAAAACTTAGGGCATGCTAAAGTCCTTGTCCTATTAGATAAAGTCATAAAAATATGTAAAGTCAACTACATACACTAAAATGTTCTAGGCAACCACTTTAAAAAAGAAATGGAATTAGCAATTTCAAAACTTAGTAAAGATATGGGGAGAATAAAGAAAATTTAATGAAGCAAATAGATGTCAGAAAAGGAGAAAAAGAAAGGAAAACAAAATATGAACAAGAAAATGAAACACGGTTATTGATTATAAAATGAAATAAGGTCAAAAAAGCAAAGCCAAATATGTCATGTAATATAATTAATATTTAAAGTACTAGATCCATTTATTAATATGAATACCCTCTCACACGACATTTTTAAAAATCTAATTATAAAAAACCATTCTAAAACCTGAGGACACTAGAGTCAGCCAGTATTCCTTACTTATGAGGTGATGCAAACTTTTTTTTCTGAGGGCTATTAATTTTTGGTAATCCTGCCTAATAATTGCTCATTTGCTTTTATAACTGGATATGGCGGTACATACTAGTAACTCTACGATCTTCTGGGTTTTAGGCACATCCCTACCACATTAAGAAGCAGCATTTCTATATCATACTGATAATCAGGATAAATCACTACAGTCAACATCCTAATGCCTTTTTGATCTCTTCTTCCATGATACAAGAAGCAGAATCATTATAGCCCTGCATCTTAGAAATAAGTCCCAGAATCACATTACAAAATCGGCCTGCTAAGAGAGCTGCCACTGCTTCTGTGAACACAGTTAATTCATTCCCAAAAAAAATTTTACTGGTTTTTTCCTTCCAAATTCTCACAGACCTCTGAGTCGTAGGCTACTATCTCTCCACATTTATGGAAACAGAGTATTATTTGAAATGCCAAACATTAGAATGAAAACTTTAGCAAGAAGACTAAATTTTGAAACTAAATTCACTTCCAATTTCTGGTCAGGCTTGTAAGAAGCTTAAATGTCACCACTCCATTCTTTCAACAAATAAAAAGGTGAATAAACTGAAAAACAACTCTTCTTAGATCCACAAGACAACTGAGGTCACATAACAAACTGCTTCCCTTCAATTGGAGAAACCAACAGACTTAGTTCAGCGAATCACAACTTGCCAGAACAGAAACCCACAAGATGAAACCTTCATAGGAAATGATCCCAGGGTAGGAATATCTGAACTGTTACTGATAAATTGCTAAAGGCACAGGATGGACAAGTCTGAGAGTTAAAAAGCTCCAGGAGATTCAATGAGATGGAGACCCCACATTTTGTTTTATAGTTTTGACCTGCCTTGCAAGAAATGCTAAAAGAAGTCCTTCAGAGAGAAGGAAAATAACATAGGTCAGAAACTTGAACCTACGTAAAGAAAAGAAGAGCATTGGAGAAAAAAAATTAACGAAGGTAAAATTAAAATTCCTCTTTTTTCTTACTTAATTGGTCTAACAGATAACAATGTAGGGCCTTCTCCCTAGTACTGTCTCTCCCAAAACCTTTATCTGCCTAAGATCCAGACCCACCCCCAAAAAATTGTTTCTTCTTCCCTTCCCTGTAATACCAAAAATGTAGCCACATATGAATAGACCCTTTACAAGTTAATATCTGTTACCGGATCCATTCATTCTCTCTAGTATATCTTTATTTTCCTTCAACAGACAATATTGTCCCTCAACAGACAGTCCTCCCTCCTGTTTTCCAGGATGATATATATGCTGCTTTCATCTTGTTGAGGGGTAAACAATCACTCTGTCATTCTCCCAGTGCATACATGTTAATAAATTTATATGCCTTTTCTCCAATTTATCTGCCTTTTGTGAGTATATTTTTCAGAGGGCTAAGGAGAAAGCTCTCCCCTGATTCCTACAACCCTTATGTGCAACATATGCTTTAATATGCTTACATACAAGCAAAGCAAATAACAACAATAATATGAAAAAAGACAGAGAGGAATTAGAATTATTTTGTTATTAGGTACCTGCACTACCTGTGAGAATGTGAGCACCACTATTACAAGGTATAATACTCATATGCTCATAGTATAGTGTTATTTGAAAGTAGACTTGGATTAGTTGTAAATTTATGTTGCAAAATTTAGGGGAACCAATAAATATATACATATATATACAATTTTTTTTTTTCTGAGATGGAGTTTTGCTCTTGTTGCTGAGGCTGGAGTGCCATGGCACGATCTTGGCTCACCACAATCTCTGCCTCCCGGGTTCAAGCAATTCTCCTGCCTCAGCCTCTCGAGTGGCTGGGATTACAGGCATGTGCCACCATGCCTGGCTAATTTTGTATTTTTAGTAGAGACAGGGTTTCTCCATGTTGGTCAGGCTGGTCTCAAACTCCCGACCTCAGGTGATCCACCCACCTCGGCCTCCCAAAGTGCTGGGATTACAGGTGTCAGCCACCGCACCTGACCAAAAATATTATTTTTAAGTAGTAAAACTCATATACTAAAAAAAGGAGAGAAAAAAGATCATATAAAATACTCAAAACTTGAAAATGCAGAAAAAGATTGGAAGACAAAAATAGAAACAAAGAACTAGAGCAATAAGTAGAAAACAGTAACAGATATAGTAGATATTAATCTAATTATATCAGTAATCACTTTGAATGTCATTGCTCTAAATGTACATATTAAAAGATGGGGATTGTCAGAGTGGATCAAAAAACAAGACAAAAATATATGTTGTCTACAAGAAACTGCCTTAAATATAAACACAAATATAGATTGAAAGTAAATTGATGGAAAAAGGTATACTATGCAAACACCAATCAAAAGAAAGCAGGAGTACCTCTGTTAATTTTAGACAGAACTGCAGAGCAAGGAAAGTTATCAGGGTTAAAGAGGGGCATTGCATAATGTAAAGGTGTCAATTCTCCAAGAAGACATAACAATCTTCAATATGTGTGCATCTAACAATAAAGTGCCAAAATAAATGAGTCAAAAATTGATAGAGCTGAAAAGATAAATTAATAAATCTATTATAGTTGAGACTTCAACACCCTTATTTTAGAAATGGACAGATCCAGTAGGCAGAATACTGGTAAGGACATAGTTGAACTCAACACCACCATCAATCAACTGGATAAAAATGGAATTTTAGAGACTACTTCAAGCAACAGCAGAATATATATTCTTCTCAAGCTCACATAAAACATTCACAAAGATAGACCAAATTTTGGTCCACAAAACAAACTTTAGCAAATTTAAAAGAATATAAATAATACTACATCTGCTCTCAGACCACAATGGAATTGAACTAGAAATCAATAACAGTAAGATAGCTGAAAAGTCCCAGAATATGTGTAGGTTAAACAACACACTTCTAAATAACACATAAGTCAAGAAAGAAATCTCAAAACAAATTTTAAAATATTTGGCACTAGAAGAAAAAACAACTTATCAAAATGTGTGGGATGCTGCAAAAGCAGAGCTGAGAGAGAAACGTATGTCACTGAATCCATATATTAGAAAAGAAGAAAAATCTAAAAGCAGTCATCTAAGCCTCCACCCTGGGAAACTAGAAAATTTAAATTAAAACAGCATGCGCAAGAAAAGAAATAACAAAAATTAAAGTAGAAATAAACGAAATTTAGAACAAGAAATAAATAGAAAAACATCAACAAAATCTAAAGCTGGTTATTTAAAATTATCAATAAAATCAATAAAGTTCTAGCCACCATAACTAAGAAGAAAGAAAGGATACATTACTAATATCCTAAATGAATGAAGGAACATCACTACATATTCTGTGAACATTAAAAGGATGATCAAAAAATACTATAGATCTTTACCTGCCACAGCTAAATTGTGCAGAGGTGGAGGCTCAGGTGCATTCAATATTTGGCTTCATCCATAACCCACCACCATGATCGAGGAAGGCATTGCTGCTAAAGGTATAATGGACATTAATACTGCTTTACAAAAAGTGCTGAAGACTGTCCTCATCCACAGAAGCCCAGTACATGGAATTCACAGAGCTGCCAAAGCCTTAAACAAGCACCAAGCCTATCTTTGTATCTTGCATCCAACTGCAATGAGCCTATGTATGTCAAGTTGGTGAACGTCCTTTCTGCTGAACACCAAATGAACATAATTAAAGTTAATGACAAGAAACTAAGAATATGGGTTGTCCTCTGCATAACTGACAAAGAGAGAAAACTTTTTTAAGTGATTGGTTGCAGTTCTGTAGTAGTTAAGGACTATGGTAAAGAAGCTCAGGCCAAGGATGACATTGAAGACTACTTCGGATGCAAGAAATGAACAAAGAAAGCTTTGGCTCACAGTTAACAAAAATATTATGAACAATTCTATGCCCACAAAATTCATAACTTAGGTAAAATGCAGCAATTTCTTGAAAGATACAATCTTCCAAAACTCACACAAAAAGAAATAGATAATCTGAATAAGTCTATCTATTAAAGAAATTAAAACAATAATAATCTTTCTAAACAGAAACGAGTAGGACTAGATGGTCTCACTGCTAAAATATACCAAACTTTTAAGGAAAATATAATCTCTTTTCAGAAGATAGAAGCAGAAGAATTTCTTCCTAACTCATTCTATGTGATCAGCATTATCCTAACACTGACACCAACAACAGTACAAGAAAAGAAAACTATAGACCAATATCTCACATGAACTTAGGTGCAAAAGTCCTCAGCAGAATTTTAGCAAATAGTATCCAACAATGCATACAAAGAATTATATACTATAACCAAGTGGAATTTATCCCAGGTATGCAAGGCTGGTTCAACAATCAAAAATAAATTAATGTAATCCCTCACTTCACAAACTAAAGAATAAAAATCACATACCTATATCAATAGAGGCAAAAAGAAGCATTTGAAAAAGATCCAACATCCATTCATGATATAAATTTCCCGTAAACTAGGTATAGAGGGGAACTTTCTCAACTTGATAAAGAATATCTACAAAAATCTACAGCTAATATGATGCTTAATGCTGAGAAATTAAAATCTTTCTCACAAAAGATCAGAAACAAGGCAAAAATGTACCTTCTCATCACTGCTGTTCAACATTATACTGGAAGTCCTGGCTAATGCAATAAAACATAAAAGGGAAATAAAAGGTATACAGATAGAAAAGGAAGAAAAAAACTGTCTTTGTTCACAAATGACATAATGATCTATGTAGAAAATCTGAATGAATCAATGAAAATCTCCTGGAACTAATACGATATTATAACAAACTTGCAAGATGCAAAATTAATATACAAGAGTCAGTTGCTCTTCTATATACCAGCAATGAGCAAGTGGAATTTGAAATTGAAAGTACAATACCATTTACATTAGCACTCCAAAAATGAAATATTTATGCATAAATATAACAAAATATTTATAAGATCGATATGAGGAAACCTACAAAACTGATGAAAAAAAAGAAGAAGAAATAAAGAGAGAGCTATTCCATGCTCATGGATAGGAAGACTCACTATTGTCAAGATGTCAGGTAATCCCAATCAAAATCTCAGCAAGTTATTTTCTGGATATTGACAACATGATTCTAAAGTTTATACGAGGAAGCAAAGACCCAAATAGCTAACACATTATTGAAGGAGAAGAACAAAGTTGAAGGTCTGACACTACCCAACTTCAAGATTCACTATAAAGTGACAGTAATCAAAATGGTGTGGTAATGGCAGAAGAATACACAAATAAATCAATGGAACAGAATCAGTAGCCCAGAAATAGACCCTCATAAACACAGTCAACTGATCTTTTACAAAGGAGCAAAGACAATAAAATGCAACAAAGATAGTCTTTTCCACAAATGATGCTGAAACAACTGGATAGCCACATGCTAAATAAATAAATAAATAAAGGCACAGATATTACATCCTTCACAAATTAACTCAAAATCAATTATAGACCGAACTGTAAATTACAAAACTATGAAACTTCTAGAAAATAACAGGAGAGATCAGTATGACCTTGGGTCTAGATACAACACCAAAGGCATGGTTCATGAAAGAAAGAATTGATAAACTGGACTTCATTACAATTAAATTTTTCTACTTTGTAAAAGATAATGTCAACAGAATGAGAAAACAAGCCACTGATTGGAAGAAAATATTTGCAAAAGATGCATCTGATAAAGGACTGTTATCCAAAATATGCAAATAACTCTTAAAGCTTAAAAATTCGAAAACAAACCTGATTTAAAAATTGGCCAAAGACTTTGACACCTCACCAAAAAAAAGATATACAGATGGCAAATCAGCATATAAAATAGATGCTCCATAGTATCAGGGAAATGCATATTGAAACAACTATGGGATATCAATACACACCTATTAGAATAACCAAAATCAACACTAACAACATCAAATGCTGATGAGGATGTGGATCAGCAGGAAATCTCATCCACTGCTGGTGGGAATGCAAAATGATACAGCCACTTTGAAAGATAGTTTGGTGTTTTCTTTCTTTCATTATTTTTTAAAATTTTTTGGAGATGGAGTCTCGCTCTGTCACCCAGGCTAGAGTGCAGCGCAATCTCGGCTCACTGCAATCTCTGCCTCCCAGGTTCAAGCAATTCTCCTGCCTCAGCCTCCCGAGTAGCTGGGACTACAGGTGCACGCTGCCACGCACATCTATTTTTTTTTTGTATTTTAGTAGAGACTGGGTTTCACCATGTTGTCCAGGCTGGTCTCGAACTCCTGAGCTCAGGCAATCTGCCTGCCTCAGCCTCTCCAAGTGCTGGGATTACAGGCGTGAGCTGCTGTGCCCAGCCAGTGTTTTCTTATAAAACTAAACATACTCTTAATTATACAAAACAGAGATTGAACTCTTTGGTGTTTATCCAAAAAAGTTAAACACTTTTGCCCACACAAAAACCAGAACATGGATGTTTATAGTAACATTATTCATAACTGCCAAAACTTATAAGCAACCAAGATATTTTTCAGTAGGTGGATAAACTGTGGTACATCTAGACAATGGAATAGTACTGATCACTAAAAAGAAATGAGCTATCAAGCCATGAACAAACATGGAGGAATCTTAAATGCATATTACTAAGTGAAAGAAGCTAATCTGAAAAGGCTATATACTGTGGGATTCCAAATATATAACATTATGGAAAAGGCAAAACTATGAAAACAGTGAAAAATTAGTGGTAGCCAGTGATTGAGAGAGAGAGAGATGAATAGGCAGAGCACGGAGGAGTTTTAGGGCAAGGAAACTACTCTATGTGATACTGCGTTGGTAGATACAAGTCATTATACATTTATCCAAATCCATAGAAAGTACAACACTAAGAATGAACCCTAATGTAAGCTATGCATGGTGGGTGATGATGCGTCAATATAAGTTCATTAGTTGTAAAAAATGTACCAGTCTGGTGGGGGATGATGATGATGGGGAAGGCTTTGCATGTGTGGGCGAAGGGAGTACATGGAAAATCTTTGCACCTTCCTCTCAGTTTTGCTGTGAACCTAAAACTGCTCTTTAAAAAACAGTCATTTTAAAAAGTATATTAAAAATAAAATCCATAAATCTAATAAAGAGAAGTAAGTATATCTAGTTTTTAAGGAGCTATAACTACCAGTTACAGCCTTTACTCAGTATTCAAATATTCTTCATAGAAAACAGGTAAGTAAGTTATTGGAATGTGAATAACTTCACTAAAGAATGTATTCTGCCCAAATGTCCATCGGTGACAGACTGGATTAAGAATATACCATGGAATACTATGCAGCCATAAAAACGGATGAGTTCCTGTCCTTTGTAGGGACATGGATGCAGGTGGAAACCATCATTCTCAGCAAACTATTGCAAGAACAGAAAACCAAACACCGCATGTTCTCTCTCATAGGTGGGAACTGAACAATGAGATCACTTAGACTCTGGAAGGGGAACATCACATACCGGGGCCTATTATGGGAAGTGGGGAGGGAGGAGGGATGGCACTGGGAGTTATACTTGATGTAAATGATGAGTTTATGGGTGCTGACGAGTTGATGGGTGCAGCACACCAACATGGCACAAGTTTACATATGTAACAAACCTGCACGTTGTGCACATGTACCCTAGAACTTAAAGTATAATAATAAAAAAAAAAGAACAAAGAGAAATTGAAAAAACAAAAACAAAAAAAAGAATGTATTCTGTATTCCCATGTATGTTAAAGTCAAATGTCTTATTGATTAACATAGTCAATAAATTTGGCGACTCTCTGTGTCTACTCTGTTCATACCAGGTGATGACATATTTGATTTCAAATGTATTTAGTGAGCCACTTTAGATTCTAAAGAGATAGAGTTAACAAAATTTAAGAAAAGTTGATTAAAAAATGCAATGCATTCCTATGTGTTTTATATGTCTGGGAAACTTCTAAACATATATACGGTTTAAGTAGTTGTTTTAAAAAGTTCATTAGTCACATGAACTGACAATTATTATAACTGAAATGGTACATGGAAATGTCAGGTCTTTCAGGAACCATAACTGATCAAAAATATGTTGTTTCCTTCTGTACTGAATAAGGAATCAGCACACATACACACAAAATACAAAACCTGGACAAAAAATACTAATTTTTCTTTATCAGAGTCTTAAGGAAATTCAAGACTTTTAATCACCTTTTTTCATTCTCATATTTTTCCCTAAAATACTAGCCAATTACAGTCAATGACCACTAAAAATCAAACCTGATATAGGATTCAATAGAATAGGCCTGTCCTATTTCTTAAGTCTCCTGTGGTAAAAGTCAAAATCTTGCTACAATTTTTTTATCCAGGCTTTAAAGAATTATGTGTTTCCCCCACTGCAGGCATAAATGTCAGCTGGGTGTTCCTCCATGTGTGTTCATTTTAGATCAATGATTTAGTTCCAGAACACTTTTATTCTCTCAGAGTAAGCACAATTCTCAAACGTTATGTAATCTACTAAATATTCTATAAAAGGTCACGCAACACTGACGTTGGTAGCCAAGTTCTACCAAAAAATAAAAAAAGATAGAAAATGAGATGATGGAGAGAGAATTTGTCCCCTCTCTCAACTTGGAAACACTAGATATTATGGATGCTAGGGGCCACGCCCAGCAACTTGCAATTTGAAAATAACTTGCAACAATAAAATAATAGTAGACAGAGAAAATACATTTCTGTGGCTCAGAATTCACTTTATTATCATCTACCTTTTGACTCCTCTATTGCTGAGAGGCGGGAGCAATGTATAAATATGTATGCATACATGAAACTGAGCACTATCATGTTCAATTACACTTTTAACAGTAAGTGATTTCTATATACAGCAAATAAAGAGGAGGTGAGTAATTCTTATCAGTACAGTTCATCTCAATTCATATCTTCCATCTGTGTAAATACATCCTTCTAGATGGAGGTCTGAAGCACATCAGGACCCTCTTTTCATCCAGAGCTATGGTTGTGGGTACCAGATAAAATACACCTTCAACAATTGTAATCTACCCAGCAAATTATTAAATTATTGTAATCTCAGCCCCTTCTCTGCACTTGGTACTCTCTGCCCCTGTTTCCTTCCTATTCCCTCTTACCTGGGTTTTTCATTTGGAGTGATGACTTAGTTGGTTGTCTACCTGGCTTGGGATTCACTCCTGCCCCCTAGATTCAGCTTCTATTTTTTTTTTTTTTTTTTTTTTTTTTTTTTTTTGAGACAGAGTCTGGCTCTGTCACCCACGCTGGAGTGCAGTGGCGCAATCTCGGCACACTGCAACCTCCGCCTCCCAAGTTCAAGCGATTCTCCTGTCTCAGCCTCCACAGTAGCTGGGACTACAGGCCACGCCACCAAGCCAGACTAATTTTTTTTTTTTTTTTTTTTTTTTTTGAGACAGAGTCTCGCTCTGTGGGCCGGGCTGGAGTGCAATGCTGCCATCTCAGCTCACTGCAACCTCCACCTCCCGAGTTCATTTTCCTGCCTCAGATTCCTGAGTAGCTGGGATTAGAGGCACCCACCACCACACCCAGCTAATTTTTGTGCTTTTATTGGAGACAGGGTTTCGCCATCTTGGCCTGACTGGGCTCAAACTCCTGACCTCAAGTGATCCGCCCACCTCGGCCTCCCAAAGTGCTGGGATTACAGGCATGAACCACCACACCCAGCCTAATTTCTGTATTTTTAGTAGAGACTGGGTTTCACCATACTGGTCAGGCTGGTCTCAAACTCCTGACCTCAGGTGATTCACCCACCTCAGTCTCCCAAAGTGCTAGGATTACAGGTGTGAGCCACCATGCCTGGCAGATTCAGCCTCTTAGATCATGAGTTCTTGACTTCAAGAGTCCCTGTAATCCCTGTAACCACATCAGCCCCAGTTCTTGTGACTCTGCCCCACAACCCAAGTCTCATGCAGAGTTTCTGTATTTCACTGGAGTAAGCGCAGGGTTCAAGGAAGTAGAAGCATTCCCTTTCCTCAGGTCAAAAGCACCATCAATCTAATAATAATGAAAACAGAGGGAGATTTATGTATAACCTTCAACTCCCTCAACTATGTACTTTTACAAACATAAGAATGCAAAGAGAACAAAGGCAGCATTGAATGAAGGAAATACAGTAGTACACTCATTAAACTCAAATACAGTAGTATACTCATTAAACTATCGATTTGGCCAGGGTAACCCCACATTGGTCCCTTCATAGAAAATATTCAAGCATTAATCTCTTTAATTAAACTTTTAAAATCCATGTAAAGAGATGAGTTAAAACTAAAGATTTTAGATTACAATTTAAGTAATAACATAGAGTACAGTAAACTAAAACAATAACAATGTAACAGCTCTAAAAAGAGTTGGAGTGGAAACCTCTTATCTAAATCACACCCAGACCTCCAAGGGAGATTTTAAACATAGATTCCTAAATCCCATCCCAAACCCACTGAAACAGAGCCTTTATGGGTACAGATAAGAAGTGTAAGTTTTAGGCCAGGAGTGGTGGCTCACGCCTGTAATCCCAGCACTTTGGAAGGCCAAGGCGGGTGGATCATTTGAGGTAGGAGTTTGAGACCAGTCTGACGAATACAGTGAAACCCCATCTCTACTGAAAGTACAAAAATTAGCTGGGCATGGTGCCACACGACTGTCATCCCAGGTGCTAGGGAGGGTGAGACAGAAGAATCACTTGAGTCCGGCAGGCGGAGGTTGCAGTGAGCTGAGATCGTGCCACTGCACTCCAGCCTGGGCAACCCAGAGTGAGACTCCATCTCAAAAAAAAAAAAAAAAAAAAAAAGGTGTTTTTAATAAGTGATGCTAGGGTACCAGCAGTCCCAGAACAAGCCTTTGTCAATCCCTACTCTAGACAGTGATCTTTCAGTTTTTCATTTTATGTTGCATCTCTTCTTTCAAAGTCACCATAACAAGCAATCAAAATGGCAATTCCAATAAAATAAGTAGAAATCAATACAAAAAACCTTTGTGATTCTGTCCATTTTTATTGACTCTGATTGATCAAGATGTTTTTGCTCTCCATTTCCTATTTTACAACTTCAGTGTATTGTAGTAGTTAAGGACATAGATTTCGGAGACCTGTGGCCTGGTTCCAATCCAGGCTCAGTCACATGTTAACTCCATGACCCTGTGAAATTTTCTCTATGCCTCATTCTCCTCATCTGAGAAAGCAGATAATATTAGTACCTATTTTATAATGTTACTGTCAAGATTAAATTACTAAATATATACATAAATTGCTATGAACAATTCCTAGCATATAGAAAGCATTCAATAATCTGAGTTATAATTAATATTTTCATTATAGCATTGGATCAGGTATTCAAATTGGGGAGATACTAGGTTTAGTAAAAAGAAAGATTTAATTTAAAGAAAATAAGGCTATAGAATATTTTCTTTCAAGAAAATAAGGCTATAAAATATTGTAAATTACTATTTCTTTTCACAGATACCAAAATATCCTTCTAGTCTGAGTTTATTACAAACATAAATGTTCACATGCAAAAATACTGAATGATGAAATATAGCATACATAAAAATATGCCTTATGTGTGCATATGTAGATATATCTGTAAACACACACACACACACATACATGCTTCCAAGACCTGTACAACTGAGCATAGGTTTTTAAAGTCAAGAGAGATTTCAATGAATTTATTTTCATTTTTAATTGTTTCAGTCTAGAAAGTCAAAATTTCTCAAAAGAATTTTTTGCTCCAGTAAATATGCCCTATGAGACCTGAATGATAAATGCATTTTATACTGCAGAAGATTTTCTTTACAAAAACCCAGTTATCAACCACTTAAATTCCTACAAAGAAGAAACACCAGGCACATGGTCAAGTTCTGTGTTTCTCGTTTCTGTCATTTAATTGCTCTGTACTTGTATCTGGCTTTACCACAGGAAAGTCTGATGCATGGAATTTTTTCAAAGCTGAGAATAATAGACTCTACTCTTTCAGATTTATCCTATACATCATCATTTTCTAGGGGAAGAAATGTGCAAAAGTGCTTTGTGGCAAAATATATGGATTGAAGGAAAAAAATGGTAAAAAGAAAACATTCTCCAAAGGAAACAAAAGTGACTGGAGTGAAACCCTCTGTCCAGTAAATTTAACTTTACTTAAAACCTGTGTGTTACCTATTATTTATCATTTTTCAGGGTCTAAAAGTGAATGGGGAAAGAAAACTATTAAGTAGGAATACTTTAAATTTATGTACAGATGTCAAAAACTTCTTAGGTTGACATTTGAGGAAACTTACTCCTTCCACACCTCCAAAAAAATGCAGGCTACCTGCCATACTTTTAGTTTTTACAGAAATTTTGTGTTATTCTCCTGTACCCCTTTAGGAATATATAAGTTTTTAAACAGAGGCATTGAACGACAGAAATCATTTCATCTTAGAACTGAAAAGTAAGTGGGAAGCCCTAAAGGGGGCTTGTTTCTCACTCCCCCAAAAATTAATGTGGAATCTTGATGTCTTCTTATTTAAATACACTTCAAGAAACCCTATTATGCTAAAGTTCCTCCCCGGATTTCTAAATAGCTCCTTCTTCCTCAAAACTAAAGGGCAAGTGGATACCTCCCAAGGTAGCCCAAGTGTCTTGATGAAGGACCTTGTTGAAAAAAGGTGAACTGTCAAGACAGAACTCCACGGTAATAGACTGAAGAAATATCAAATGTGACAGGTTCTGAAAAGACATTATTTTAGTCATAAGTGGCACTGTCTATGCCAGGGACTTGGTAGAGTGTGGAGGTCAGGGTGGAAACGGGTGTCTAAGAAGAACCTACTAATGTATCACACTAAGGCGAGATTGTTTGGACTCCTGCTGATACAGGATTTAAAAAGAAATTATTTAGGCAGAGTGAGGGTAAGGAAGTCCTTGGTAAGGTTTCCCTTTTAATAAAAGGAGCCCAAAATAATTTCTTTTCTAGCAAAACACTGCCTGCAAAATCGAGCTGCAAACATAGAAAAGCAAGCTGGAAGCCTGCACAGGTGAATGCCAGCATCTGTGACAAGAGGAAAAGAGGCTACTTGGGGACTAGGCATGTTCAAAATGGCGGCTTTATATTCCCTTTTTCTTGCCTACCACGTGTCCTGTGGGGAGCAGACAACGCGCCCTCCACCCAGGCAAAGACTCTATTTGCATAATAAGATGAGGGTGGGGTGGTCAGCTTCCCCACCCACTATGTAAACATCACACCTGGTTCAACCAATCTTTGGGCCCTATGTAAATCAGACACAGCCACCTCAAGCCTGTCTGTAAAACCCTGTGCACTCCACCACCAGTCAGAAGTCCCACTGGGAGGCCTGTCTCTTTCACAGGAAAGACAGCTGTTCTCCTTTCTCTTTCTTTTGCCTATTAAACCTCCGCTCCATTTGTTTGTTTTTTTGTTTGTTTGTTTGAGACGGAGTCTCACTCTGTCTTCAGGCTGGAGCGCAGTAGTGCGATCTCGGCTCACTGCAACCTCTGCCTCCCAGGTTCAAGCGATTCCCCTGTCTCAGCCTCCCGAGTAGCTGGGACTACAGGCAGGTGCCCCCATACCCAGCTAATTTTTTTTTTTTTTTTTTTTTCATTATGTTGGCCAAGATGGTCTCGATTTCCTGACCTCATGATCCATCCTCCTCAGCCTCCCAAAGAGCTGGGATTACAGGCATCCTGAGCCACCTCGCCCTGCCTAAACCTCTCTGGTCTTATCCTCACTCTGCATGTGTCCCTGTCCTTGATTTCCTTGGCATGAGGCAATGAACCTCAGGTATTATGCCAGACAGCTACACCATTTCACCACCACAAAGAAAGGCTTAATGATCAGCCAGTGCAAACCAAAGAAGAAAGAGCTCCAGCAAAATAACAGGTGTTAGCCTTTCCCCCCCAATCTCCATTCTTTTTCCTATACCCTGGACAAACCAGATGAGGGAGTGGGAGGAAGAAGAGGCACATGAATAAACCATTTACTGCCTGTTCTTGAGCCACAGATCTGAGTGGGCAAGAGTGGGAGCTGGAGCCTTGTCCACAGAGGAAGCATCTTTGAATTAGGTATGACATTAAAAGCTCCATGTAGTCTGCTGGACTTCCAGTATACTACCTGAAAATAAAATTCTCAGAACTGAAAGATACTAAAAGGCTCTGGGATCTTCCCAGGCTGCCATCCTAGAGGAGGGAAAAGAGAGTGGTAGACCATTTTTGATATCAGCTGAGGGTGAGGGGGGTGAGGGAGGTGAGGGAGGTGAGGGAGTCCTTTCCTACTGACAACACTGGGTACAGGCCATTCAATAAACAGATTACATTTAGAATAAACCTGCATTCACTGAGGGAAACTAAGTTTCTCTCATCTCTGGAACTTTAAGAGCTCAAATCAAAGAGCTTTGATATTTTTATTTAGTCTATTATGTAGATATCTTTTTAGATAAATACGTAATAGCTTGTTATAGCTTTCTGTTATCTGTCTTCTCTGTTTTTAAATACAAATTCAAGTCTAAAGCACTGAGATTATCTGCTCCCTTCTACATCAGCTATATTTGGAGGTGGGACAGAAAAAGAAATTCCAAGCTCATTTTTTTAATGACAGGAAGCAGCAAGTATTCAAACTATTGGCTTTAGAATGTCTTTTGTGATCCTTTAATTCACAGTAAACAAATATTTTGTTTTTACTGTTATCTAGAAGAAAATGCAACTCGGCCAAAAAAAAATTTGTTAATAAAATTTATGTATAATAAGATTACATATATTTTTTATAACTTTGAACTGAATTTTTAGTTTTTATCTACCACAGCCAAAGGAAAAAATTATTTTCTACATTAACATTGGACTGTGTCTCACCATGTATTGTCAAGGGGTTGAAATCTACCGTCTATATACTCAGACATGCAGAAATATGATTTTCTGTGTTTTAAATTACTTACCTCATCTTGGCTCTCAAGTTCGCCAACTAAATGTATCCTAGTGGCTTTATTTGGAAATAGTCTACTTAGAGTAATTGCTCATTTCCAGATTTTCACTTTCTCTCCAACTCCTTCTTCCCAACATGGCCTCTGGGTACAAGATAAACCTAAATTTCCAATTAGCAAAGGGCAGGAAGTGTCTGGCCCTAATGATTTCCTCTGGTTGTGGTGACTCATCCCATTTGGTTAGAGTATTGACCTCTTTTCTCACTGCATCTGCAGATGCTGATGCTGTAGCAGATATGTCTGCCTGGTCACTGCATAACCTAACATAGTGTCCACAGAGATGTGACTTCTCCTACTTGGTCTGTTTAGAGTTAGGCTCATATGTGCTGCTGGTCATCATGGAAATATGCTTTGCCTCTAGCCCTGAAATGCCTCCACACACCGTGGCTTCTTTATACCAACCTCAGTCTTCTTATGAACCAATGATTCTCTCAACAGTTTTTTTCGCCATCCTCAACCTCTACTGCATAGTCAAGTTTCTTTGTTATAAGCAATAGAAACTCATTCTACCTAAATAAGGTGAAGGTGGTGGGTTTGAGAATTATAACAAGATTTTGTGTGTGGCTTGAAGAAACAACAAGAAGGCTATGGAACCAGACCTGAGTCCAAGATTCCAGAAACATAATCCAAAACTATGCATAGGAAGTCCCCTTCTGAGGAGAATGGAGTAGGTAGTAACAGTTCCATTGCAGTAGGTCCCACTGCAGCAGGTAGGAGTCTGCTGACCATCAGAGCAGGCTGAGAATCCAGTTTCAATTAGGTAGAAGGTTTCTACTGAGAAAAGGACATCAGTGGAACCTTTGAAGTTCATGTGGACTGGAATGATGGGTTAGAAACTAGAATAACTCAAACTCATGATATGATTTTTCCCTAAGGGATATTTTTCAATTCTGGAGTAGCACAAGAGCCTGGTGTTCTAGGCTGGAAACAAAGCTTCCCACAGTCTCATGGTACCGAGAAGACAAGTCCACTAGAAAGAGGGAGCCTGCTTCCAACACTCCATTGGTTTTCCCCTCAATACCTCTGCCTGATTTTGAAGCAACTGGGAATGAATTACACCCAGAAAACCTGAAAGGTAGAACTGAATCTCCCAGGTTTTCAGGACTGAAAAGATGGAGACTTGCCAGGCTATCAATCACAAACCTGGGAGGGAAACATCCCAAGGAACAGAGTCAAACCACAAGTTGGCTGAGTCTTCCTAAAACTGCAACCCAAAACCAACCCAGATGAATAGTGGATTGGATTGAGATAATCAGTTCCTCCCATTATCTGCCTAACAAAGTGAAGAAAGAACCATCTCCGGCAGAATAATATCATCAAATGGACTTTCTGGATTTGAAAAATATACCATTGGAAATTAAGAACTGAGCAGAAGTGCTTAACAGAAAATTAAACACAGAAAAAAGATTAATACATTCAAACACAGGTTAATAGAAAATATGCAGCCTGAAGCATGGCAGGGTGCAGGGGGAGAGAAACAGAGAGAGAGAGCATAAGACAAGTGAAACACGGTCAAAAGCTAATATATGTGTAAACTAAAATCAAGAAGGAGTGGAAAGAAATAAATTGGGGCAGAAGCTATATTTGAAGAGATGATAGCCAAGACTTTTTCCAAAGCCAATAAATAACAGCAACACAGAAATTCAAGAAGCTCAGCAAGCCTGTGGCATGATAAGTACAAAGAAAAACAAGCCAAACCAATGATAGCCAAATTGCTGAAAACCTAAGACAGATAAACATCTTTAAAGCAATCAGAAAAAACAAAAAGACACTGTATCTCCAGAGGAGCAATGGTAAGACTAGCAGCTAACGTTTCAATGCCACTAATGAATCTTGAAGATAATGAAATGGCATCATTAATGCTGAAAGAAAACATGCTAACCTCGAGCTTATTATTCAGCAGAATGATCCTTCAAAAGAAAGCAAAATTAAGCTAAGAGAATTTGTCACCAAAAGACCCACACTAAAAGAAATACTATTATGATACTATTATGGGATTCAGAAATGTCAAAGAACTTTTTTTTCCCTCAATCCTGGAGTTTGCTAGGAAATCACTCCATTTTTGGAATGTATGTTACCAAAGCAGAATCGGAGGTTGACTTTGTTCTCAAAAAGTCCATGGGTTCTCTCTAGAGGGCAGAAAAACAAAAAGAATCACACAAGCCAGTTCCCCATTTGGGATCACAAGCATGACTTTCCACAGACAAAAATATTGAGTAATGTCTACTTTTCTTTCATTCTGATAAAATGACCGCAATGAATTTTGCACTTTGTACATTAGGCACTCAATGAATAATACAGAAGTATGTATTAATCTCTTGGTTTTTAGTCTGGGGCATTGAAAGCAGAAATTACAGAAATGTCAATATCTATCTTAAATATAGCTTTTTGGAGTTTATAAAGAATTTTTACATACATGATACTATTTAATGCTTATCAACATCTAAATAAATTAATAGTATTCGAATTTTATATCCAAAAACACTGAGTCTCCAGTGACTTAAGCAACATATTGAGTTAAGAAGTACATCTTAATTAGGTTGGAGAAAATTTGGGAAGGAATAAAGTAAAGCTAAGTCTCAAAGAGATTACCAAAGTCCAAACCCAGATTTCTTTAAAAAAAATTCTCAACTCTGTCTATTATCTAAAACAAGCAAACATCAGAAACAACAAATATATATGTGTGTGTATGTCATATGTATGTTATCTCTACATATTTATTTTTATACATAATAAATTTAAATATATTTTAATCACCATATATTTAATAAGTATGCTCTTTCAAGTAGAGAATAATGATAAAAATAAAACCATCAGAATTAGTTTCTAACTGTCTAGTAATATAAGGCCTTTAGAGTTATGTTAACAATGAGCTTAACATCACAGACCCATTTTAGCTAAAGTACCTGAATCAGTTTTTCCTTAATTTTCAATTTTGAAATGTTTTAAACATGAAAAGTACTGTAACAGACATCTGTGCACACACAATCAAGTTTAAGCAGATATGAACATTTTTCATATTTCTTCCATTTCTTCTCCTTTTATTTTTAAAGAATAAATACATATTTCCCCCATAATTCCCCTCCTTCCCTCCACTAAACTAGCCACTATTCTGAAATTGGAGTGTTATTAACTGGATATAAATGTATCTATGAACAACTTATACTATTGTTTGGGATGTTTTTAAATTTTTAAATGTTTTAAATATATATAACATATATATATGTGTGTTTATAATATATTGTACCAAACTTTTGCAACTTGCTTAAAAATAAAACAATATTTTGGGGTATTGATCCATGCTGAATGCATGTAGACTGATTGAATTTGTTTTATTTTATGTAAAGTTTTCCATCGCGAAGATGAACCATAGTTTATCAGTTCGGAGACTAATGGATAGTTAGATGCTTTCCATTTATTACTATTACAAAAGTACCTACAATGAACATTCTTGTGCATGTCTCCTGCAATATCCAGGACCCTCTAGGATAGACACAATTATGGTAGATGCACTCGATGAATGTAGGAAGTGTCCACCTTCAGTTTTATTAGATATTCATTAATGGCTCTCCAATTGTGTTATGACAATTTATGCTCTAATGGTAATGTTTCCTACAATGTTACAAAATTTAGAGATACTTGACACTATATAATATTTGCTAATATGAAGGATATGAAAGATACTCTCATTGTTATAATTTTAATAAGCTTATTTGTTACTTGGGTTTTATCTTCTGAAAATTACAGGTATACATTCTTTGCCCATTTTTCTGTTGGACTATTAGTCTTTTTCCTCTTGATATGTAGAAATTATTTATGTAGTCCAGAAAGCAATTGGTTTTTATTTATACAGATGTTTCTCCAGTTACAATGGGGTGATGTCAAGATAAACTTATTATAAAGTTGAAAACTTTTGAGTCAAACCATCATAATTCAGAACTGTATTGTAAAAATCTTCTCCCTGCTAAAGCATATTATTTATTTAATTTGATATCCTTACCAGGCCTGGACTGGTAAGGATACCTTTACCTTCACCACCAAACACTAAATACTGCAACCTTCAGTGCAGCGAATTCTCTACCAGGAATACAATTTTATTGCGGCTGTGAATGCCACCAGACTTGATGCCCATTCTGCATTGTGAATTTGACATTACAAGCATGTCTGCTGTCACTGTGATGAGAAGGAATTCACTATTACTTCTTTTGGCTTTTTGTCTCAAAGTCTTTCACAAGTCGTTGTGATAGTAGAGCTACAAGGGAAAGTGAGTATATAGCAATCTCAGCTTTTATTAGAGAGATAGTCTCTATACCACTCAAAAAGAGAAACCTCTTTCAAGTGGAAAATAGTTCCAATGCTGTGTAGACTAAATGACAAATGTCTTCCTCATTGCTTTACTGGCATTAATACTCAAAAGCATCCATAAGCAATTTAAAACTGTTTCTAAAGCTGGGCACAGTGGTTCATGCGTATAATCCCAGTGCTTTGGGAGGCTGAGGTAGAGTTCAAGACCAGCCTGGCCAACCTGGTGAAATCCCATCTCTACTAATATAAAAATTAGACGGGCATGGTTGCAGGTGCACCTTTAATCCCAGCTTCTCCGGAGGCTAAGGCACAAGAATTGCTTGAACCTGGGTAGCAAAGGTTGCAGGGAGCAGAGATCGTGCTGCCACTGCACTCCAGCCTGGGCGACAGGGAAACTCCATCTCAAAAAATAAAAATAAAAATAAACTGTTTCTAGACCTGCTTTCTTGTAGCTTTTGACCTGGAATCATTTTTCTTTTAATTAAAACAAAGGTAAATGAAATAATTTATCTATGGTTATAATGAATCTTCCAAAGAAAAGACATAAGGTTAGCTTTCATAGTCCACCAAAATGAGTTACAGATTATTTGTGAATTTATAACCAAAGTAAATTTCTCAAAGTACACTGAGAACAAAACAAAGCACAGAGTTCCCATCCTTTCTACAAATAAAACACATTAACGGATTCCTTCTTAGAATTCACCACCTGCTAATCATATTTTTGCCTTTCAGACTCACAAAGTCCAATAAAGAAAATAAAATCTCTTTTTTTAAAAAAAAGACTTTGGTTAAATATAAACCTACGTTTAACTTTTGCTTTAATTTTTATTGGCTTTAAACTTGGAAAAATTCCTTAATCTCTCCAGTCTTCCGTTTTTCATATTAAAATAAGAATATAAATACTTCCTTTGCATGTTGTTCTAAAGATTCAAGATTACATATATTTAAAAGCCTATTATGTAAGAATACTTTTTAAATGTAGTCAACATTAGGGAGACGAAATATTTTCAATGAAGTTTGGAAATCTACATTTTTTTCCCTTAGGGAATACAAGCAAATACAGAAGGTAAATAAATTCTGCCATGGAATTAAGAGGCCTAGGAATAAACACAAATAGGGAGGATTCTCTCCTTTCAGTGTTTTCACAGACAATATGGAACCAAGTGACAATCTTGTGGATTCAGTTTTTAGGGAGAGAAACTAAGACAAGAAAATAAATGACTTTCTTGATCTCTTTTAGATAGATAAGAAAGACTAGAACTTTTTAAATATTTCTTCCAGGTTCATAAGTAAACATATACAACAGATTTGGGCTTTATTTCAAATATTTATTCAACTGTGTTCTAGAATCATCAGGATCTACTCTCATAACCATATTTTCTTGGGGAAAAGTGGACTACTTAAGAGTAAGTATTTTAAATATAAAATCAGCTTCCATATATGTGCCCACTGCAATGAGTACTTCCAACTGAGGACTGTTACACTTGAATCTCACGTATGAGATTAAAATATGCAGAAAACTCAAAATATTTAAGAATTGACTTTCATCAGCAAGTCATTATTTGTAAATGGGAAAGTAAGTGTGAAAATTGACATATCAATTTACATAACTATATTATGTTTACTCAGATGCCAAAATACTATCTCTGATTTTCAGTTTAAGCATCAGGAAGCAAGAGTACCGTGTATTTTTTTCTGGAATAACGTTATGAATCATTTGATCAGTGGAAAATGGAAAGAAATTTTTCAAAAAACAAAAGTAAGAAAGTATGTAAACAAAATTTCAAAGTTCCTAAACTTGCTACATCCTATATTTGTACTGGTATATCATATGTAAATTACACTAGCAAGGAAATGAGGGGCAGTAGTTAAAGGACCTGAACAATTGTCTTGGTTTCTAACACTCTCTCTTTTGGACCTATATTGGGCAATATAGTCATATCCAATAATTTTTTTAAAGTACCAGAAATAGGGCATTATTTTACAAGATCAATTAAATTGTCTGTATTATTAAAAACCTATCAGCAAGTATTTTTCATACACTGAAATTTCTCTAACACAGATAATATCCTGAATTTGGCTATATAATAATAGCATGAGCATATGCTCATAAACTTCAGTAAATATTAGAAAAACCCCACAATATATAATTATAAATTGTGAGTGAGTTGCAATAGAGTAACATAAAGGGTTTGGCAGTCTCTTTGTGAAGTAATAGTTAAACTAGACCAAAATTATTCGTATAATTTATCCAGTTTGAGGGATGGGGGGAATTTCACATAGAAATAACAATATATGCAAGGGCCCGAGGAGAAGAAAAAATTCAGCATATTTAAGAACCAGAAAAGTAGCTAGTATTGGCAGAAGCATATTGAATGTACTGAAATTGAAGCCACCCTCACAGGGTTCACAAGAATTCCAGACAGAAATGTAGTTATAATTAAGCATTAATCAGGCTGCAGTTTGACCCACTTGCTTTTAACCAAACGTAGTACCAGATACTGACCATTTGCATCCCCATTGTTCCTGTAGATAGGATTTCCACCTTAGAATTATATGACTTCTGTTTAAGATTACTTAACATGTTTTCCAGATCCCAAATTCCAGTGAAACAGCTGACACTAACCAGCTTGAAGACTCTCACAGAAGAACAGAATTAACATGAGAACACAGATTTCTTCATCTCCCTGCCTCATGACTCTACCCTGCACTCTTTAACCAATCAATGATCTCCACACTTCACCACATTTCAAAACTCTTAAAAACCTTTCCCCAAACTTCTTAGGGATTTCAGGTTTCTTCCCATCTCCTCACTGAACAGCCCTACGATTATATCTCTTTCTGTACCACAGCCCAGTGTCTCAATGTACTGACATGCCATGTGCATTGAGCAACAGACCTATTACAGTTACAAAGTTGGCACAAGATAAAGTTTGAAAGCAAATCAAGGGTCATATTTTCTATGACCTTGTAAGCCGAGACAGGAAACTTTTATTTTATCCTAATTAAATATACGATCATTTTGTGAGCAAGAAATGGCATGATCTGATTTGCATTTTTGAAACATCATTCTGTGTGCTGCATGAAGAATGGGTGGAAAGCAATAAAAGTAGAAACTGAGAGACAAAAATGCTACTGCAAGCTCACTAACAAAGAAAAAAGAGAAGACCCAAATTCCTAAAGTCAGAAATAAAAGAGGAGCCATTACTACAAATCTAACAGCAATTTAAAAAATATGTGAGAATACTATGAAGAATTCTAACAAATTAGTAACTTATAAGAAGTGAATAAATCCTAGAAAAACATAAACTATGAAAACTAACTCAAGAAGAAATAGGAAATCTGAATAAAGCTGTAACAAGTAAAGAGGTTAATTAATAATTTAAAAGTTTCCAACAAAGTAAAGCCTAGATCCAAATGACTTCACTATTAAATTCTACCATTTAAAGAAAAATTAACTGATAACTTCAGCAAAGTTTCAGGATAAAAAATAAATGTACAAACATTCAGATACAAGAAATCCAAAAAATATCTGTGAGATACTATACAAAACAAACATCATCAGGGCATATAGTCATGACACTTTCCAAGGTCAAAACTAAAGAAAACATTTTAAAGCCAGCTAGAGAAAAAGGTCAGCTCATGTACAAAGGGAACCTCATCAGGCTAACAGCAGACTTCTCAACAGAAACCTTACAAGCCAGGAGAGATTGGGGGCCCATTTTTCAGCATTCTTAAAGAAAAAAAGAATGAAACTGGACTCCCACCTTTCACCATATACAAAAATTAACTCAAAGAGGATTAATAATTTAAATGTAAGATCTCAATCTATAAGAATCCTAGAAAACCTAGGAAATGCCATTCTGAACATCAAACTTGGAAAAGAATTTATGACTAAGTCCTTAAAAGCAATTGCAACAAAAATAAAAACTGGTAAGTAGGACCTAAATAAACTAAAGAGCTTCTACACAGAAATAGAAACTATATACAGAGTAAAAAGACAACATACAGAATGGGAGAATGTATTTGCAAAATATTCATCTGCAAAAACATTCATCTGAATGTATTTGCAAAATATTCATCTGATATTAGATAGGTCTAAAATCCAGAGTCTATAGGGAATTTAAACAATTCATCAAGCAAAAAAAAAAAAAAAAAAAAAAAAAACAAATAACTTCATTGAAAAGCACAACCAGGCATGGTGGCTCACACCTGTAATCCTAGCACTTTGGGAGGCCAAAGCGGGCATATCACCTGAGGTCGGGAGTTCGAGACCAGCCTGACCAACATGGAGAAACCCTGTCTCTACTAAAAATACGAAAAATTAGCCGGGCATCTTGGTGCATGCCTGTAATCCTAGCTACTCAGGAGCTGAGGTAGAAAAATCACTTGAACCCGGGAGGCAGAGGCTACGGTGAGCCGAGATAGTGCCATTGCACCCCAGCCTGGGCAACAAGAGTGAAACTATACCTAAAAAAAAAAAAAAAAAAAAAGAGGCAAAGGACATGAACAGACACCTCAGAAAAGAAGACATATATGCAGCAAACAAACATATGAAAAACACTCTACATCACTAATCATCAGAGAAATGCAAATCAAAACTGCAATTACATAGCATCTCACACCAGTCAGAATGGCACTTACTAAGAAGTCAAAAAATAACAGATGCTGACGAGACTACAGAGAAAGGGGGATGCTTAGACACTGTTGATGGGAATATTAATAGATTAATAGATTATTTCGACCACTGTAGAAAGCAGTTCGACGATTTCTCAAAGAACTTAAAACAGCACTACTCTTCAACCTAAAAATCCCATTACTAAGTATATATCCAAAGAAAAATAATTCATTCTACCAAAAAGATACACGTACTTGTATGGTAACCACAACACTATACACAATAGCAAAGGCATGGAATCAACCCAGGTGCCCATCAGTGGTGGACTGGATAAAGAAAATGTGGTACATATACACCATGAAATACTATGGAACCACAAAAAGGAACAAGATCATGTCCATTGCAATAACATGGATGTACCTGGAGGCCGTTATCCTAAGTGAATTAATGCAGGAACAGAAACCCAAATACTGCATGTTCTCATTTATAAGTGGGATCCAAACATTGGGTACATGTGGACATAAAGATGGCCACAATAGACACTGGGGACTCCTGGAGGGGATGGAGAGCGAAGGGAGGAAGGGCTAAAACCGTATCTATAAGTACTTTGCTCACTACCTGGGTGATAGGACCATTCAGACCTCGAGCCTCAGCATCACAAACTATACCCATGTAACAAACCTTTACACATACCCCCGAATCTAAAATAAAAGTTGAAATTATTAAAATAATAATAAGACTAATAATCCAATTTAAAATGAGCAAAGGATTTGAACAGACCCTTCTCCAAACAAGATATGCAAAAGCAAATAAAACAAGCAATGAAAAGATGTTCAACATCACTAGTTATTAAGGAAGTGTAAATCAAGCCATAAGAGGTTTTACAATTTATCCTCATGATTTATCTTCATTACCCTTCAATGATACATACTCAAAAAGACAGACAACAGCAAGTGCTTGTAAAGATGTAAAGAAATTAGAACTCTCATTCATTGTTGTTGGGAAGAGAAAGCCAGTGAAGACTCTTTTGAACAGAGTTTGGCAACTTGTCAAAAAGGTTAAACATAAAAAGATTACCGTATTACCCACCAATTTTCTTCCTTGGTATATATCCAAGATAAATAAAAATGTATGTGTACACAATAATGTGTCACAAATGTTCAGAGCAGGATTATTCAAAAGTGGAAGCAATCCAAATGTCCAAGTGATTACCAGATAAAAAGAATGTGTTATATTCTTACAATGGAATATATTTAGCTATATAAGGTAGCGAATTACTGATATAAGCTACAACATGGTGACCCTTGAAAATGTTATGCCAAGTAAAAGAAGCCAGTCACAAAAGACCATATTTTATGTGATTCCATTTATATGGAATGAGCAGGATAGGCAAATCTACACAGAGAGAATAGAAAGTAGATTAGAGGTTGCCTAGGGCTGGGAGAGGTTGTAGCTATGGAAAGAAGGGATTGACTGCTAATGCATAAGGAGCTTCTTTTCAAGGTGATGAAAATATTCTAAACTTAGATCTTGGTGATGGTTGCACAATGATGTGAATATACTGAAACCCACTGAATTGTGCACTTTGAATGGATGAATTTAATGGAATGTGAATTGTATCTCAATATAGAATTTTTAAAACCATCAAAGGAATAAGTTCTAATGTTCAATAGCAGGGTACGGTGACTATAATTAACAACCATATATTGTGTATTTCAAAATAGCTAGCAGAGAGGACTGGAGACATTCCCAACACATAGAAATGATAAATGATAACAGTGATGGATAACCTAAATACTCCGACTTGATCATTACACATTCTATGCATAGAACAAAATACCACATGTATCCCATCAATATATACAAACATTATGTATTGGTAAATAAATAAAATTTAAAAAACCAAAAAAAGAAAAGAAAAGAATAAGAATTCACTACACTGCAGATAGTGGAGTGGTAAACCAGAGCAGTGTCAATGGGTATGGGAAAAAGTGTATATAAGTGACAGAGTTGATGTGAAAGAGGAAGATTAGAGATGACTTTCTTCTACTGAAAGGATCAACCAGGTATATAGAAGTGTCACGTACTAAGCTCTCTCTATGGTCTCATTTTTGCTTTTGCTTTTGCCATCCCCAATGAATCCTGGTCTTTCATTCTTCCATCCCCCATGCCCTTTTCCATCTCGGACTCTTCACTAGGTCCTCTGCGTGGAGTTCTTTGCCTTTGCTGTCCTTCACTTCTTTTTTAGATAATTCTCAGCCACCACATGCCTGGGTTCCCTGACCATTTCTGTCTAAGCCAGGGTCCCTCATTTTCTCTTACTATATCTCCAGGAAATAGCACAGCTTGATACACAGAGAACTTTTAATGTTTGTTGAATAAATAGTTAAGTGAATGAATGCTGCATAATTCCAGCTCTGATTGTTCTGATTTGTTGTTGTATTCTTGAAATTCAAGGAAAGTATGCAAGGGCATCTGCTTTTAAGTTACTGATTTAACTGAGCCAAATGTAGGATTTGAAGTATGCTTTTATCTCCTAAATTCAAGTGTTTCTATAAATGGCCAAAGGGAAACTTCAAGCACGCCTCCAAACATGCAGGGGACCGTACATAGCTGCAGAACCAGATTTCCACTGCCTGGTTCTCATCTTCACTCAGTTCCTCAGAAATTGGGTGTTTTTCTTTGAGGAAAAAAAAAAATTGGCAAGAGCAGTGAGATCCATGTCTCCATGCCTGTTAAGAATCAGTCGTCCCCTAGGGTTTCTGGTGGAAGGGAGGTCTTCCCAAAAGATTTGTGTTCCCAACAGGGAGCCTGCCTCTGCAGGACATGAAATTAGTTCTAACACATTATCAACTGCACCACTAGACATCCATTCTGACATTTTACAAAACGGCAAAGACAGAATCACAGCACAAAAATTTCTGCCATGTTAAAAGGGCTTTTCAAGACTAAAGCATCTGTGATTCTGCTGATGAATCAGATCACACTTCCTCACAACTATTTCACCTTTTGTGTCTCTCTACTCTCGTGTTGAGATGGGAGGGTGGAAGGGTCAGCTATGAGAGTCTGAAGTACATAATACTGTCAATATAACAAGATGTAAATAAATCAGATATAAAGAACTATAAACTAAGTCTGAGGTTATATTTTTCTTCTGTGCTTTCATTAGATAGTGTCTGTTGACTTATGTATGGACTTTTAATTTTATAATATTGTCATTTTTCTGTATTATGAGGCTTGACTTGTCTCAGAGGGAAGAGGAACTATAAACACCAATTCCCCGCTGCAAAGGCAGAGTATATCAACCAAACTCTTTTTAGGGAGACTGTGAAGTTATTTCCCAAACATCAAATCATACTACTATTTACTTGTATTTCATATCAATACAAGTTAACTGTAATAATTGACATAATGACCTATGACAGTCCTCTAGTGTGTCCCTGACTTGGTGAAGCAGCAGAGCCTCCTTCTCCAATTGAGTTGTCCCTGGAGTATCCTCCCACTCCCACTCTTTTTGCTTGTTATGAGTTGAGAGAGATGATATGTGAGAGACCTGAGAGTCTAGAGTACATAGTACCCAAAAAACATCTGATATGTGTGCCAAAATTGGAAGAAAAAAATGTATAGTAAGTCCTGAGCTTTGGGTCTCAATATTAATTTAAGGGTTCCTATTCAGGCCTAGGAGGTGTCAGGCGATCAGATTCCAAAGGTACCTGCCCTTACTTACCCTCTGCTCCTGCCCTACTATCCCCAAAACATCTAGCAATAGACCCAACTTAAGTAAAGAAGAGTACAATAAAAGACAGACCTATTTTATTCTTGTCCATTATTTACAGGCTGGCAGAAAGTTAAGTATATGCATCAATTCACCTTTCCCAGCTCCCTCCTCTCCCCATACAATACTATTCCCTTCTTCATGTAGGTTCTCACAGGTTTTTGTCTCCATTATGGTACTGATCACATCCCAGTGAGGCTGGCTACCTCTGATTTTCTCTTTCTACGCTATGATTCGTTAAAAGATAGGAAATAGATATTATTTATCTTAGTACTGTCAAAGCTCAGCATATAGTAAATACACAATAGATGATTTCAGAAGAGGTGAATAAGTTAAACTAGCTCTTTCAACCCAGGAGCAATTTAGTAAATTACTAAAGCATTTCATTCTAAACCAGAGAGCTGGCATCAGACATCATGTTAGAGTTTCTCCCTTGACTCTACTAGAAATGTATCTCAGCCAAAACCCTGGTATGATATTGACATCTTTATGAGATGCCAGAGTTCAAACCAATCCAGTAGGCAACCTTTATTTCAATGTAGGGTATCTAGTTACAAATCCTTGACTTTCGACTCTGGTGAGATAGTCTGGACTGTGTGGTGGTCTGATGTCTAACTCTTCTGTATTCTCTTTCAACCTGCACCAAAGCCAGTCTCTACTAGATATATTTATCCAAAGCAGCAAATATCTGTGGAGTATCTTCCAAGTAGAAGATTGTCTATTGGATGTCAGGCCCATCTTAAACCTTTGCCCATGTTAGTGAACTTGGAGTTCTTCAGCTCTCCAAAGATGAAGTCCTCCTTCAATCAAAGACATACTTGGCCCTTGATTTCTTTTCTATGAAAGGAAATAAGAAATAAGTAGGACGATAATCTCTACTCCACCTAAACATCTTTCTTAGTTTTGTGACCTTTTATTCCTACCACCAAAGGTCCCATCCCCTGGGCTTGGGAATAAGCATAATTATTTCTCTCTAACACAACCTTCTCCTGCCTGGGGTGTAATGAAAGGCTAATGGCACAGACCCAAACAAAACCAGAGGCAATACCACAGCAATGGCTTAGAAATGTATTAAAGATTTTAAATATCTGGCTTCTAATAATCTCACTTACAACGATGCTACCTGACAAAGTTGTTTCCCTGGGGATACCAGGGAAAGAAAAAGGAAGGAGAGAGAAACTAGAAGGAAAGAAGAAAGATATTAATACCCATTATTGGAATAAGACAGGAAGTAAAATAAATTGCCATTTTTGTCTTCTCTCAAAATTTTCTGCAAAAACAACTTGACTTTTTTTCTTACCAATTAGTAGCTATTTTGAGCAGAGAAGAAATGACTGTCTTACATATTAGCCTGAATAAGAGCAGTAAGACCTACTTACCCCATCCTCTTTGCACTCCCCTGACTGACATATTTTTTTTCTTTCATTCTCTGTTATCAAAATCCTTTGAGGAATGATAGTTTGATGCTCCCTGTCTTAAATGTGATACTCCACTAATTATTTCTTTAAAATTTTTAATTTAGATTCAGGGGTACATGTGCAGGTCTGTTAATACAGGCAAACTCATGTCATGGGGGTTTGGTGTAAAGACCATTTTGTTTCCCTGGTACTAAGCATAGCACCTGATAGTTATATTTCCTGACCTTCTCCCTCCTCCCAATCTCCTACCTCAAAAATGCTGCAGTGTCTGTTGTTCCCCTCTTTGCGCCCATTGGTTCACATTATTTAGCTCCCACTTACAAGTGCGGTATTTTGTTTTCTGTTCTTGTGCTAGTTTGCTTAGGATAATAGACTCTAGCTCCATCCATGTTCCTGAAAAGGACATGATATCATTCTTTTTCATGGCTGTATAGTATTCCATGGTGTATATGTATCACATTTGCTTTATTTTCAGACAGAGTCTTGCTCTGTCACCCAGGCTGGAGTGCAGTGGCTCAATCTCAGCGTACTACAGCCTCTGCCTCCCAGGTTCAAGTGACTCTAGTGCCTCAGCCTCCCAAGTAGCTGGGATTACAGGTGTGCACCACTACACCTGCCTAATTTTTGTATTTTTTGGTAGAGACAGGGTTTCTCCATGTTGGTCAGACTGATCTCGAACTCCTGACTTCAAGTAATCTGCCAGCCTTGGCCTCCCAAAATGCTGGGATTATAGGCATGAGCTACTGCACCCAGCTCTCATGCGATTTTTGTCTTTAGTTTTGTTTATGTGATGAATCACATTTATTGATTTGTGTATGTTGAACCAACCTTTCATCCAAAGGATAAAGCTTACTTGATCATGGTGGATTAGCTTATTGATGTGCTGCTAGATTCTGTTTGCCAATATTTTGTCGAGGATTTTTGCATCTATGTTCATCAAGGTTGTTGGCCTGAAGTTTTTGTTGTTATTGTTTTTGTTGTTGTGGTGTCTCTGCCAGCTTTGGTATTAGAATGAGGCAGAACTCATGGAATGAGTTTGGGAGGAGTCCCTTCTCCTCAATTTTTTTATAATTGTGTCTGCAGAAATACTACCAGCTCTCTTTGTACATCTGGTAAAATTCAGCTGTTAATTTGTCTTGTCCTAGGCTTCTATTTGGTTGCTAGGCTATTTATTACTGATTCAATTTCAGAGCTCATTATTGGTCTGTTCAGGGATTCACTTTCTTCCTGGTTCAATCTTGGGAGGATGTATGTGTCCAGGAATTTATTAATTTCCTCTAGATGTTCTAGTTTGTGTGCGTAGAGGTGTTCATAGTAGTCTCTGATGAGTATTTGTATTTCTGTGGGGTCAGTGGTGATGTCCCCTTTTGTCATTTCTAATTGTGTTTATTTGGATTTTCTCTGTTTTCTTCATTATTCTAGCAAACAGTCCATCTATCTTATTAAGGTTTTTCAAATAATCAACTCCTGAATTTGTTGATCTTTTATATGGTGTTTTTATGTTCTCAAATTCCTTCAATTCAGCTCTAATTTTGGTTATTTCTTGTCTTCTACTAGTTTGGGGGTTGGTTTGCTCTTGCTTCTGTAGTTCTTTTAGTTGAGATTTTAGGTTGTCAATTTTAGATCTTTCTAACTTTTTGACGTGGGCATTTAGTGCTATAAACTTCCCTCTAAACACTGCCTTAGCTGTGTCCCAGATATTCTGGTATGTTGCATCTTTGTTCTCATTAGTTTTAAAGAATTTCTTGATTATTGTCTTAATTTCATTACTTATCCAAAAGTCATTCAAGAGCAGGTTGTGTGGTTTTGAGTGATTTTCTTAGCATTGATTTTTATTTTTATTACACCGTGGTCTGAGAGTGTGGTTGGTATGATTACAGCATTTTTAAATTTGCTGAGTATTGTTTTACGTCCTATTGTGTGGTCTATATTACAGTATTTGCCATGTGGCTATAAGAAGAACGTATATTCCTTTTTTGGGGGTGGAGAGTTTTGTAGATATCCATTAGGTCTATTTGGTCAAGGGTTGAGTTCAAGTTCTAAATACCTTTGTTAATTTTCTGCCTTAATTATCTGTTTAATGCTGTCAGTGTGGTATTGAAGTTTTGTACTATTATTGTGTGGGAGTCTATGTCTCTTTGTAGGTATCTAAGAACTTGCTTTATGAATCTGGGTGCTCCTATGTTGGGTGCATATATATTTGGAAAAGTTAGGTCTTGTTGTTGAACTGAACCGTTTACCATTATATAATGCCCTTCTTTATCTTTTTTGATCTTCGTTTATTTAAAGTCCATTTTGCTTGAAATTAAGATTGCAACCCCTGCTTTTTTCTATCTTCCATTTGCCTGGTAGATTTTTCTCCACCCCTTTATTTTGAGCCTTTGACTGTCACTACATGTGAGATAAGTCTCTTGAAGACAGCATGCCATTGAGTCTTGATTCTTTATACAGCTTGCCACTTTGGGCTTTTCAATTGGGGCATTTAGCTAGCCTGTTTACATTCAAGGTTAGTATTGATACATGTGGATTTTATCCTGTCATCGTGTTGTTAGCTGGTAATTATGCAGACATGTTTGTGTGGTTGCTTTATAGTGTCACTGGTCTGTATACTTAAGTATGTGTTTGTATTTGCTAGTAACAGCCTTTCCTTTCCATATTTAGTGCTCCTTTCAGGACTCTTGTAAGGCAGATCTGGTGTTAGTGAATTATCTCAGCATTTGCTTGTCTGAAAAGGATATTACTTTCTCCTTCACTTATGAAGCTTAGTTTGGTAGGATACGAAATTCTTGGCTGGAGTTGTTTTTCTTTAAAAGTGTTAAATATGGGCCCCTTTTTTTGGTTTGTAGGATTTCTGCTGAAAGGTCCACTGTTAGACTTAGACTTATGGGGTTCCCTTTGTAGGGGACCTGCCCTTTCTCTAGGTGCCTTTAACATTTTTTCTTTCATTTTGACATTGGAAAATCTGGTGCTTATGTGTTTGGGGAATAATCTTCTTGTGTAGCAGCTTGCAGGAATTCTCCGCATTTTTAAAATTTGAATGATGGCCTCTCTAGTGAGATTGGGAAAGTATTCATGGAAGAGATTCCAAAATATGTTTTTCAAATTGTTTGCTTTCTCCCCATCTCTTTCAGGGATGTTATTTGTAGATTTGGCCCCTTTACATAATGCCATATTTTCCAGTTTTGTTTATTACTTTGCATTCTTTTTTTCTTTACTTTTGTCAGTCTTACTTCAGAAAGCCAGTCTTCAAGCTCTGAGATTCTTTCCTCAGCAGTTTATTCTACTGTTAATACATGTGATTGCGTTATGAAATTCTTGTAGTGTGTTTTTCAGCTCTATCAGATCAGTTTGGCACTTTCTTGTAATGGCCATTTTGTTTATCAGCTTGTGTATTGTCACCCTGTAATCCTTAGGTTCCTTGCACTGGGTTTTGATGTTCACCTGAATCTCAGTGATCTTTGTTCCTATCCATATTCTAAATTCTATTTCCTGTCATTTCAGCCATCTCAGCCTGGTTAAGAACCCTTGCTGGACAATTAGTGTGGTTGTTTGGAGGAGGAGACACTCTGGTCATTTGAGTTGCTGGAGTTCTTGCACTGGTTCTTTCTCATCTCTGGCTGAGGGTGTTCTTTTTAATGAGAGTGTAGATTGAGTACAGTTAGTAGAATTCTTTACTGGATATTTCCAGAAGGTTAAGGCTTTGTGCATGGTCTTTATTTTTAGCTGATTTGTTGTCTTCGGTTTCATGGGGGTGTATGTTAGCAAACTATTTTTGGTATTGAAGTTTTGGGGTGCAATCCAGTAGGTTGTACCTAAGTGTAATGGTCAGTAAGCAGTAGTCAGGCTCTTGCTCAGTTATATGGCTTCTATGTATTTCCTCACAGTTGCAATCGTGTTCCCTCTCAATGCTCTGAAAGTATGGGTTCCTCTGCCGCTTAAGTGCTGGCTGCAGTTTATGACTTAGCACTCCCAAACTGCACACCTCAGCTCTAGGATGATCTCAGGATTTATGTTCCCTCCCAAACTTGGAGGCAACAGACAAAGAGATCTTAGCAATGGTTGTGTCCAAGGGTCTTTTGCTTTTCTCCTGGAGTTACAGCTGCTAGTTTTAGGGCTCTTGATTTTCAGATCTTCAACATCACATGAATTTTTTCCTAAAATTATTCTCAAGAAACTGATTCTCTTTTCCACCTCTGTTCCCACAATATTCTGTCACTCATAGAACAAGAAAGGCACATCTATCACCATCCTGAATCTTACTATGGTATATTCACCCAGGGTGTAAAAAACATATAGTTGCAAAACACAGACACAGTCAAAATCTTGGTGTTAGAATCAAGAAAAAGAATGATATTTTAAAACTGCATTGAAAATTGTTTTACAAATCAAGTGAAATCTTGATTTGTTGATTTGTTATTTACAAATAAATTATTGATTATTTATTTGTTATGTATTAGTTTACTATAAATTAGTTATTAATAAATAAGTTATTGTTTATTTGTTATTTACAAATCAAGTGCTAATCTTTTAGTTTTTATCAAAATTAAACAAAGGTCTAATTGAGTTATTATCTAATAAATTATTAAAAATTATTTTTCGGCTGGGCGCAGTGGCTCAAGCCTGTAATCCCAGCACTTTGGGAGGCCGAGACGGGTGGATCACGAGGTCAGGAGATCAAGACCATCCTGGCTAACACGGTGAAACCCCGTCTCTACTAAAAAATACAAAAAACTAGCCGGGCGAGGTGGCGGGCGCCTGTAGTCCCAGCTACTCGGGAGGCTGAGGCAGGAGAATGGCAGGAACCCGGGAGGCGGAGCTTGCAGTGAGCTGAGATCCGGCCACAGCACTCCAGCCTGGGCGACAGAGCGAGACTCCGTCTCAAAAAAAAAAAAAAAATTATTTTTCAACTTCAATAAAGTTTTAGGATAGCAAATCAACACACAAAGATCAGTAGCATTTCCATACACCCATAACATTCAAACTGACTGCCAAATTAAGAATACAATGCAATTTAAAGTAGCGCCACACAAAAACAAAATACCTAGGAATACATCTAACCAAGGAGGTGAAAGGTTTCCACAGGTAGAACAACAAAACACTGCTGAATTATATCACAGATGACACAAGCAAGTAGAAAAACATTTCATGCTTATGGTTTGGAAGAACCAATATTGTTAAAATGGCCACACTGCCCAAAGCAATCTACAGATTAAATGCCATAGTAGTTTGTTGTTAGATTATCAAACTACAAACATCATTTTTCACAGAACCAGAAAAAACTATTCTAAAGTTCACATGGAACCAAAAAAGAGCCCAAATGTCCAAAATAATCCTAAGAAAAAAGGAACAAAGCCAGAGACATCACATTAAATGACTTCAAACTATACTATAAGGCTACAGTAACCAAAACAGCATGGTACTGGTATAAAAACAGACATATTGACCAATGAAACAGAATACAGAACCCAAAAATAAAGCCACACACCTATGACCATCTTATCTTTGACAAAACTTACAAAAATAAGCAATGGGGAAAAGATGCCCTGTTCAATAAATGCTGCTGGGATAGCTGGCTAGCCATATACAGAAGAATGAAACCGGACCCCTACCTTTCACCAAATACAAAAATTAACTCAAGGAAGATGAGTAATTTAAATGTAAGACTTCAAGCAATGAGATTCCTAGAAGAAAACCTAGGAAACACCATTCTGGACATTCGCCTTGGAAAAGAATTTATAACTAAGTCTTCAAAAGCAACTGCAACAAAAACAAATATTGACAAGTGGGACCTAATTAAACTAAAAATCTTCTGCACAGAAAAAGAAACTATCAACAGAGCAAACAGACAACCTACAGAATGGGAGAAAATATTTTCAAACTATGCATTCAACAAATGTCTAATATCCAGAATCTATATGCAACTATAACAAATTAACAAGCAGAAAACAAATAACTCTATTAAAAGTGGGCAAAACTGAAGGCAGAGGCTGCAGTGAGCCAAGATTGCACCACTGCACTCCAGCCTGGGCAACAGAGCAAGCCATTGTCTTGGAAAAAAAAGTGGGCAAAAGACATTAACAGACACATCTCAAAAGAGGACATCGAGTGGGCAATGAACATATGAAAACCCACTCAACATCACTTAGTCATCAGAGAAATGCGAATCAAAACCACACTGAAAAATCATCTTACACACATCAGAATGGCTACTATTAAAAAATCAAAAAATAACAAACGTTCACAAGGCTGTGAAGAGAAGGGAATACTTAGACTGTTGGTGGGAATGTAAATTAGTTCAGCCACTGTTAAAAGCAATTTGGAGATTTCTCAAAGAAATTAAAGCAGAACTACCATTTAGCCCAGCAATCTTATTACTGGCTATATACCCTCCAAAACACAAATCTTTCTACCAAAAATGCACATGCTCTTGCATGTTCATTGCAGCACTCTTCACAATATGAAAGACATGGAATCAACATAGTTAACTCCTCAGTGATGGACTGGATAAAGACAATGTGACATATATACACCATGGAATACTACGCAGCCATAAAAGAATGAAATTATGTTCTTTGCAGCAACATGGATGCAGATGGAGGCCATTTTCCTAAGTGAATAATGCAGGAAAAGAAAATCAAATACAAATACTGCATGTTCTTACTTTTAAGTTAGAGCTAAACACTGGGTACTCGTGGGCATTAAGACGGCAATGAGAGACACTGGGTACTCCTAGAGTGGGGAGGGAGAAAAAGGAACAAGGGTTGAAAAACTATTGGGTGCTATGCTCACAACCTAGCTGACAGGATCATTCATAACCCAAACCTCAGTGTCATGTAACATACCCAGGCAACAAACCTCCACGTGTACCCACTGAATCTAAATAAAAAGTTGAAAAAAATTATTTTTCATGACAGATCAATATGCGATTTTTGGCATATAATATAGAAGGAGCTTATTTCAGGCATCTATTTCTGCCTAACAACCCCCAAACAGTGTCTTAAACAACAATTTAATATTTCTCATAATTCCTTAGGACAGGAGCTTGGAAGTGGGCTTAGTTGGGTAGTTCTTTTGCTCCTTGTCAACTGGGGTCATTTACTCAGTTGTTTTCGGTTGGTGAGTAGACTGAGATAAAAAGTCCAAGGGGGTTTCTCGCACTTGTCTGGTGCCTCTGACCTCTCCATGTGACTCCACATGGACTTTCTCCCAACATAATAGAATATGAATTTCTTATATCATAAGAACTTCTTAAATTAGAGCTAAACACTGGGTACCTTTATAGTTCTTTTATAAGAACTTCTTGTAATATAAGAATATAACATAAGAAGTTCTTTGAGAGGTAAATAGTTTTACCTCTCTAAATAGCTTTGAAAGGTAAACAGTAGCTTCCAGACCTCTTAAATATTAGGCCCAAAACTCTCATGGTGCCACTTTCTTTTTTTTTTTTTTTTTTTTTAATTATTATACTTAAAGTTCTGGGATACATGTGCAGAATGTGAAGTTTTGTTACATAGGTATACACATGCAATGGTGGTTTGCTGCACCCATCAACCATTTACATTACGTATTTCTCCTAATGCTCTCTCTCCCCTAGCCCCCGGCCCCCCGGCTAGCCCCAGTGTGTGATGTTCTCCTCCCTGTGTCCATGTGTTCTCATTGTTCAACTCCCACTTATGAATGAGAACATGCAGTGCTTGGTTTTCTGTTCCTGTGTTAGTTTACTGAGAATGATAATTTCCATCTTCATCCATGTCCCTGCAAAGGACATGAACTCATCCTTTCTTATGGCTGCACAGTATTCCATGGTGTATATGTGCCACATTTTCTTTATCCAGTCTATCATTGATGAGCATTTGGGTTAGTTTCAGGTATTTGCTATTGTGAACAGTGCTGCAATAAACATATGTGTGCATGTGTCTTTATAGTAGAACAATTTATATTCCTTTGGGTATATACCAAGTAATGGGATTGCTGGATCAAATAGTATTTCTGATTCTAGATCCTGCAGGATCTGTCTTCCACAATGGTTGAACAAATTTACACTCCCACCAACAGTGTAAAAGCATTCCTATTTCTCCACATCCTCTCCAGCATCTGTTGTTTCCTGACTTTTTAATGGTCACCATTCTAACTGGCATGAAATGGTATCTCATTGTGGTTTTGATTTGCATTTCTCTAATGACCAGTGATAATGAGCTTTTTTTCATGTTTTGTTGGCCACATAAATGTCTTCTTTTGAGAAGTGTTTTTTCATATCCTTTGCCCACTCTTTGATGGGGTTGTTTGCTTTTTTCTTGTAAATTTGTTTAAGTTCTTTCTAGATTCTGGATATTAGCCCTTTGTCAGATGGATAGATTGCAAAAATTTTCTCCCATTCTGTAGGCTGCTTGTTCACTCTGATGATAGTTTCTTTTACTGTGCAAAAGCTCTTTAGTTTAATTAGAACCCATTTGTCAATTTTGGCTTTTGTTGCCATTGCTTTTGGTGTTTTAGTCATGAAGTCTTTGCCCATGCCTATGACATGAATGGTATTACCTAGGTTTTCTGCTAGGGTTTTTATGGTTTTAGGTCTTATGTTTAAGTCTTTAATCCATCTTGAGTTGATTTTTGTGTAAGATGTAAGGAAGGCTTCCAGTTTCAGTTTTCTGCATATGGTTAGCCAGTTTTCCCAACACCATTTATTAAATAGGGAATCCTTTTCTCATTGCTTGTTTTTGTCAGGTTTGTCAAAGATCAGGTGGTTGTAGACGTGTGGCATTATTTCTAAGGCCTCTGTTCTGTTCCTCTGGTCTATATATCTGTTGTGGTAATAGTACCATGCTGTTTTGGTTACTGTAGCCTTGTAGTATAGTTTGAAGACAGGTAGCGTGATGCCTCCAGCTTTGCTCTTTTTGCTTAGCATTGTCTTGGCTATACGGACTCTTTTTTGGTTCCATACGAATTTAAAATAGTTTTTGCTAATTCTGTGAAGAAAGTCAATGGTAGCTTCATAGGGATAGCACTGGATCTATACATTACTTTGGGCAGTATGGCCATTTCTACGATATTGATTCTTCCTATCTATAAGCATGGAATGTTTCTTCGTTTGTTTGTGTCCTCTCTTATTTCCTTGAGCAGTGATTTGCAGTTCTCCTTAAAGAGGTCCTTCACATCCCTTGTAAGTTGTATTCCTCGGTATTTTATTCTCTTTGTAGCAATTGTGAATGTGAGTTCACTCATGAGTTGGCTCTCTGAGTGTCTATTGCTGGTGAATAAGAATGCTTGTGATTTTCACACAGTGATTTTGTACCCTGAGACTTTGCTGAGGTTGCTTATCAGCTTAAGGAGATTTTGTGGGGTTTTCTAGACGATGGGGTTTTCTAAATATACAATCATGTCATCTGCAAACAGAGACAATTTGACTTCCTTTCTTCCTATTTGAATATCCTTTATTTCTTTCTCTTGCCTGATTGTCCTGGCCAGAACTTCCAATACTATGTCGAATAGGAGTGATGAGAGAGGGTATCCTTGTCTCGTGCCATTTTTCAAAAGGAATGCTTACAGCTTTTGTCCATTCATTATGATATTGGCTGTGGGTTTGTCATAAATAGCTCTTATTATTTTGAGTTATGTTCCATCAATACCTAGTTTACTGAGAATTTTTAGCATGAGAGGGTGTTGACTTTCTCCAAATCAAATTGGTCAAAGAAAATTTCAAGACCAGCCTAAAGTCAAAGGTAGAAGAAATAGATTTGACCTCTTGTTGGATGAAGGAATATGTATGTACCTGAAGGAAGGAAATGATGGCAGGCATCTTTGGAGACTACCTACCACAGAGTCCAAGGAATTAAGTGACATCACTATAATAAGACTCCTTAATAAGGCTCCTTCTTGCAAAATACTTTTCAATTGTTTATTCTGAAATATTGAGGGCCTATTACATGTCTGACACTGCTCTAACAATAAAGGATGCAATCATGAACAAAAGCCTACTCATTTTTAGCAACAGAAAAGATAGCCATATTTTGCAATAAGAGATACTTTATAAATGTCAGCAATTATTGTTGACTCTGAGGTGACAAAACAATACATCAGTCATTTCTACTGACCTTTGCAGCATGGCCAAGCTATAGTGCACTAGTAACTCTAAGAAATTTCTATATTACTTTAGGATTGTGGGTCAAAAAAGTCTTATTTTCAATGTTTTAGTTACAGGAAAGCATAGAATGACCAGTTGGAATTAACTTCTATTTCTAGCTCATTATTCCAACAAAAGCATATGTTTTTATAGAAAAGAACATCCCTGCTGTTTGAACACTAAGAGATGACAGGACTACAAAAAACGGATAATGTCTCAGAATGGTTTTCAGAAATTTGATGAGGAATTTCCTGTACAGTCTGGAGGAGAAAGACTAAGATGTTGTCTCAGTTGTTAAAGTCTAAGTATCCTTTTTCTTATTACTAAAAATATTTCTGCTTTGTTACATATAATACTCTTATTATATGTTATACAATATGTAATTCTCCTAATAAAAATATATTATATCATAAATGCCCAGATAAATAACTGATAAGGTTTAATGGTTGGCAATCCATCTAAATGAGAATTGATAGCTAGGTAGAGGAGATCAGGAGTATACCAGTGTGTGATAACTCTAAGCCATTGTGTTGCCAGCCCAGCATCTATGCACAAAACATAGCACTCCTTCTCCCTCTGCCCCGTGAACATGTCCCCATATTGAGGTCCGATGAGTCATGCTTGTGCAATGGGACCCATTCCATTGACTGCTGTTGGTTGGAACAGACTTGGGCACTTGATCCAGGCTGAGACAATTAGTTAAGATTAGGCCTGGGGGAAGTTAGTCTTTTTGATGTAACTAGACCTATTAGACACATGTGAAGCTTGGATACTGTGGTATGGCATCTTCCACCTACCATACTTCCTCCAGCAAAGCAGAGGAATCCATTCTGCAAAGACAAAGAAGAATGCCAGAAATGCACATCTTCTAATAAGTGAGGATCCTTCTGCCTTTTTAGTGCCTGGGTCCAGTACCTGCCTACCCTTGACTTCTGCTAGGCCCCATGTACCTTCCTAACAAATTCCCTTTTTCTCTGTCAGCTACAATCAGAGGATGCTCATCAGAGTTTAAGGAGAGCAGTCACAGGGGAGGAAGTAAAGTAGACCAGAAGTAGGTAGGGGAACCAGTAGAAGAATGTAACAAATGGGTTACAATAGCAAGGTGGTCCATGACAAAATAAAGTAGAAATATATGTGCCAAGGACTCCAGACTGTCACTCATACACTGTTACATTCCTTCTGTGTGGCCTGGACCAACCTACAGCAACAAGAGATCAAGTAGGAATTTTTTTTTATATTTCTCTCCTCTGTATCTGATAAACATTCTTTCTGTATGTAGTTTAGCCCCAATCTTTAAAAAAACAAAACAAAAAAAAAACACTTATTTTTCTAAAAAACAACAACAAAAAATCCAATTTTCTCCTTTCTCAACCAAACAACTTGAAAGAAGATAAATTGCCCTCTTGCCCTTACTTGGTTAAATGATTATCTTCCCCCATCCAGCTTTTATGAGCATTTCCTGGCTCCTCAGTCTCTCTCATTACCATGTGACATTGTCCCCAGATAATTCTACCTAAACAATATCTTTCCAATCTATTCCCTCCTCTATATTTCCTCCTCAGTATCCCTACCTCAGGCCCTCATCCTTTCTTACTGAGACCTGTGAAATAGTCTTCTAATTGGTCTCCCTGTCCCAACCCTTCCTCTTTCTAATCCATTCGTATAATATTACCAAAACTACCTTTCTAAAACATAAATATGACTGGGTTCACTGTTATTTAAAGACCTTGTAAGTCTTCATGTTGCTTTAGACAAAATCTATAATTTTGCTGTCAATACTACCTTAAATCTTATCCCCAACTTATTTTTTTTTTTAATTTTAAACCTATCCTTATGTATTACACTGCTATGGACTGAATGTTTGTGTCTCTCCAAACTTTGTATGTTGAAACCTTAATCCCCAGCATGATGGTCCTTGGAGATGGTCTAAGAGGTAACTAGGTCATGAGTGGAGCCCTCATGTTGGGATCAGTGCACTTATTATAAGAGGAGACATGAAAAAGCTTAGCTTCTCTCTCTCTCTCTCTCTCTGTGTGTGTGTGTGTGTGTGTGTGTGTGTGTGTGTGTGTGTGTGTCTGTCTGTCTGTCTGTCTGTCTTTCTGTCTGTGTCTCAGCCATGGGAGGATATAGCAACTGTCTGCAAGCCATGAAACAAACCATCACCGGACACCAGACCTGCCAACGTCTACATCTTAGACTTCCCAACCTCCAGAATTGTGAAAAATAAATGTTTGTTGTGTAAGCCACCCAGTATATGGTATTCTTATTATAACAGCCTGAGCTGACTAAGACACATACCCTACATTACAATGGCATATTCCCAAACACACCACTTTTTATGCTTTCATGCTTTTACTGTTGTTCCCTTTGCCTAAAATGCCTTTCCCCCATACATATCATCCCTCCTTTCTGTCTCACGAATTTTTTAAAATTCCTGTCCGTGAAATTTTACTTGTACTTTTAGCTGCTGATATTGCTTGTAACAGATATATTTGCTTGTGGTGCTAATAGAGCATTCACAGCACTATATAGCATGGTTTACAAAATATTCCTGCTGAAGTGTAAACCTCTGGAAGCCCCAAAAAATCACATTATTGTTTATCTCTTTAACACCTAGAGATATTCCTTAAAATACTACATAAATATTTACTAATTTAAATTAAATTAGTAGTCAACTTGTAAGTTAAAATGGCATTTCTATTCCCTATGATTTATACATTGACATAGAAATGCTTTTATATTTAAAACAAGCCAACCATCACTTATTATTCATTTAATAATTGTTCATTTTATTCTTCTAACATATATTATTTCATAAGTCAATTGTGCAGCAGTAGCTTCAAAGTCCTTAATACAATAATTTTTATTTAAACAGTGAACAAAAATTCCAGGGTTGGCAGTAGTCAATAGACCAGCTCATTATTTTCACTCCAGTGGATACTGCAGTACCCAAATAAAATAACAACTCTGATATTTTTTTGATTTGATATTTTATTTTATTTTAACTTTTATTTTAAGTTCAGGGGTACATGCACAGGATGTGCTGGTTTGTTACATGTGCAAATGTGTGTCATGGGGTATGTTGTACAGATTATTTCATCATGGAGATATTAAGCCTAGTGACCATCAGTTATTTTTGCTGATCTGTGTGTCCGTGTGCTCCCATCACTTAGCTTCCACTTATAAGTGAGAACATGCAGTATTTGGTTTTCTGATCCTGTGTTAGTTTAAGGATAACAGCCTCCAGCTCCATCCATGTCCCTCCAAAGGATATGATCTCATTTTTTATAGCTGCATAGTATTCCATGATGTGATACATATTTTCTTTGTACCACACCACATTTTCTTTGTCCAGTCTATCACTGATGGGCATTTGGGTTGAGTCCATGTCTTTGCTACTGTGAATATTGCTGCAATGAACATAGACATGCACATTATCTTTATAATAGAATGATTTATATTCCTTTGGTTATATACCCAGTAATGGAATTGCTGGGTCAAATGGCATTTCTGGTTCTAGGTCTTTGAGGAATTGCCACACTGTTTTCCGCAATGGTTGAACTAATTTACACTCCCACCAACAGTGTAAAAGAGTGCCTTTTCTCCTCACCCTTGCCAGCATTTATTATTTTTTTGACTTTTTAATAATAGCCATTCTGATTGGTGTGAGGTGGTATCTCATTGCGGTTTTAATTTGGATGTATCTAATCATCAGTGATGTTGAGCCTTTTTTCATATGTTTGCTGGCTGCATGTATGGCTCCTTTTGAGAAGTGCTTGTTTGTGCCCTTTGTCCACTTGTTAATGGGGTTGTTTGGTTTTTTCTTGTAAATCTGTTTAAGTTCCTTGTAGATGCTGAGTATTAGACCTTTGTAAATCTGTTTAAGTTCCTAATAGATGCTAGATATTAGACCTTTGTCAGATTCACAGTTTGCAAAAATTTTTCCCATTCTGTACGTTGTCTGTTTACTCTGCTGATAGTTTCTTTTGCTGTGTGGGAACACTTTAATTAAATTAGATTCCATTTGTCAATTTTTGCTTTTGTTGCAGATGCTTTTGGCATCTTCGTCTTGAAATCTTTGCCTGTGCCTGTGTCCTAAATGGTATAGCCTAGATTTTCTTCTAGGGTTTTTATAGTTTGGGGTTTTACATTTAAGTCTTTAATCCATCTTGAGTTGATTTTTGTATATGGTGTAAGGAAGTGGTCCAGTTTCAATTTTCTGCATATGGCTAACCAGTTCTCTCAGCACTATTTATTAAATAGGTAATCATTTCCCCATTGCTTGTTTTTGTCAGGTTTGTGGAAGATCAAAAGCTTAAGCTGATAAGCAATTTCAGCAAAGTCTCAATTCCTTCAATCAAATAGTCTGTTCTTCTACCAGTACCATGCTGTTTTGATAACTGTATCCCTATACTATAGTTTGAAATTTGGTAGTGTGATGCCTCTCACTTTGTTCTTTTTGCTTAGGATTGCCTTGGCTATTCGGGCTCTTTTTTCGTTCCATATGAATTTTAAAGTAGTTTTTTTCTGGTTCTGTGAAGAATGTCAATGGTAGTTTAATTGAATTTCATTGAATGGTAGTAGAATTGCATTGAATCTATAAACTGCTTTGGGCGGATTCGCCATTTTACGAAAATTGATTCTTCCTATCCATGAGTATGGAATGTTTTTCAATTTTGTGTGTGTGTCATTTCTGATTTCTTTTAGCAGTGGTTTGTAGTTCTCCTAGAAGAGCTCCTTCATTTCCCTTGTTAGCTGTATTCCTAGGTATTTTATTTTCTTTGTAGCAATTGTAAGCAGGAGTTCATTCATGATTTGGCTCTCAGCTTGACTGTTGTTGGTGTATAGGAATGCTAGTGATTTTTGCACATTAATTTTGTATCCTGAGACAGCTGAAGTTGCTTATCAGCTTAAGAAACTTTTGAGCTGAGACAATGAGGTTTTCTAGATATAAAGTCATGTCATCTGCAAACAAAGATAGTTTCACTTCCTCTCTTCCTATTTGAATACACTTTATTTCTTTCTCTTGCCTGATTTCCCTGGCCAGACCTTCCCATACTATATTGAGTTGGAGTAGTGGGAAAGTACAGACTTGTCTTGTGCTGGTTTTCAAGAGGAATACTTCCAGCTTTTGCCCTTTTGGTATGATACTGGTTATGGGTTTGTTATATATGGCTCTTATTATTTTGAGGTATATTGTTTCAATACATAGTTTATTGAGAGTTTTTAACATGAAGTGATGTTGAATTTTATCAAAAGCCTTTTCTGCATCTATTGAGATAATCAAGTAGCTTTTTTCTTTAGTTCTGCTTATGTGATGAATCACATTTACTGATTTGCATATGTTGAGCCAAACTTGCATGCTGGGGTTGAAGCCTACTTGATTGTAGTGGACAAGCTTTTTGATGTGCTGCTGGATTTGGTTTGCCCGTATTTTGTTGAGGACTTTTGCATGAATGCTCAACAAAGATATTGGCCTGAAGTTTCTTTTTTTGTTATGTCTCTGCCAGGTTTTGGTATCAGGATGATGTTGGCCTCATAGAATGAGTTGGGGGAGGAGTCCCTCCTTTTTAATTTTTTGGAATAGTTTCAGTAGGAATGGTAACTCTGGTGTTTTTTAAATATTTACAGTTTATTTTAAATAACCACAGATTTCATAAACAAACCTGAAATTAAATATTTTATACATTTCAAATCCAAAAATATGTAAGCTTACTACAGAACAAACTGCAAATATAAATGTATTTTAAGATAAATATTCATTAGCAGATACAGTTAGTAAAATTAATTTTTATTCAAAACATAAACACCATATTAAGATAAAGAAAACTTAATCATAAAAATTTTTTGCTACTAAGTAATGGTCTAAACATGAAAGTGTTTATATTGTAAAATGAATTATCCAGCATATTTTAGAAATAATCAAAACTTGGTGAAAAAAATGTTGCTCCAAACAATTCTCTGTTCCAAAAGTATTAAGGCTGAGGGGAGCAACCTAAGACTATAGACTTTATACCTAAATGATTTTCCACCTTAAACATTTTCCACCTGCTCCTATTTTGTGATTTGCTGAACCCTTCCAATTGCTTCCTAGGTCTAAGTTGTCTGGAGTAATATTCTGGTTGTTAACAATTGTATGAAGTTAGTATAGCTTTAATGTTTCTGCCAAATGTCATTACTTCATCTCTCAAACTGAGCCCTGGAAATAGCTGGAATCATCTTACATAGACCTTTGATGACCTCAAATGAAGAAATGGCAAAAGCAAAGATATAATAACTGATGGAACTCTTCTATGCTTTGTTATTCAGATTTTATAAATATTACTGACAAAATCTACCAACATTTGTTTAATTTGAGATGTGAGGCTACATTATGAATGAGTAAAAATGATTAGCTATTTACATCTCCCAAATTTTTTATTTCTGTTAACCAATAGATTACTTCATTTTGACCATAAAAAGTCAGCTAGCCATATAGACACAACAATGACATAAATCAGAAACCTGAAAATAATCAAAGAATCTCTTTGGTATCCAATTCAGAATCAGAGTGAAAACAGATCAGAGGCCATTGCTCGTTACCATCCTGCCTGCTCCTCTTCCACCCATGCAGAAACTGCATGTGCTTGTGTGAATGAATGTGTGTGAATGCATGCTTTTATGTTCTCATATGTAAAATCAGTTCTTGTTCACAGATTCAGTAACCATGAATTCACCTACTCGTTAAATTTTATTTGTAACCCCCAAATCAATATTCCAAGAAATTTTGTGTTAATTTGTGGACATGCACAGAGCAGCAAAAAATTTGAGTTGTCCAAAGCGCTGGTTTGCAGCTGAGGTAGAACAGGGCAATGTGCTGCCTTCATGTTTCTGCTCTCATACAGAGATGACCAGAAAACACAGGCAGTCAGGGCAGTGCTGGGTAGTGTGAGAAGCTCCAGCCCTGGGGCCAGGTGGATGGGGTTTGAATCCCAACTCTGGCACCTGTTAGTGTGGCAACACAGGCATGTCACTTGGCACTTCTCAATCTCCTTATCTCTTTTGTAAAATAAAGAGAATAGAATCCACCAGGATGAGTTTTTAAGATTAAATACGATGTTTGATTCATATATATTTTCTCTAAGAGTTAATTCACTGTTTGCACTAATTCAACGTTTTCAGCAACTTTACAGAACATAACTACTACGAATATCAAGAATCTACTGTATCTCGACATTGGTGGTGAGAATCTGAGACATCTTAGTGACTTCCAGTTTTGCACTTTGAGAGGACTGAGGGAGATCATTCTTACCCCAAGTGTATATGTGCTTATTTTGACACATGCTTCAATATTATCATGTGATTTGCCAATTTAACTGCAGAAATTAATCTAGCTTTTATAGTTGATCAAATTCCATTTCTATTTGGTATAGGAGATTGTTTATGGAATCACTCAGCTACCCATTAACTGCTGTTTTTCTCTTGATCATGTTACTATCTAATATTTACCCTAGGCTTGGGTCTTTTACAAAAGTATTAATTATCATGTAGCAGTTAATAGCAATTTCTGGCTTCATGACGGATTTTCCAGCTGGCTAATGACCGTGCTTGAGTTAGATGTAAGCCAAAATACAGGAATTGTTGAATAAAATCAAGGACTTATCTACTTTAATTAAACAGAAAAATAACACTTTTAAATTAGAAACAAATTATATGTTGTTGATATATAAGTAATTCTTGTACCTCATAACAAGATTACTAAATTAAATATAATTTAAATGGACAAGATTGAAACAGACCACTTAAAAAGTTATACAACTGTCTAATAAGCACATGAAAAGATGCTCAATATCATTAGACATCAGAGAAATGCAGAATAAAATCACCATGAAATACCATGCACATCCACTAGAATGACTAAAATTATAAAGACTGACAATACCAAGTGTTGACAGGAATGTGGAAAAACTACAACTCTCCTACTTTACTAATGGAAATGTAAAAATGACACAACTAGTTTGGAAACGAATCACCAGTTTCTTATAAAGTTAAACAAGTACTTATCATCTACACAGAAAATCAACTCCTGGGTGATTACCTCAGAAAAATTAAAACATATGTCCACACAAAGACTCAGACACAAAAGCTGCTATAAAAAATAGCAGCTTTATTTGTCATAGCCAAAAACTGGAAACGACCCAAATGTGAACAACAGGCGAATGAATAAACAATTTGTGATATATTCATACAATGGAATTTAAAAATAAAAATGGACTACTGATATGTACAACATAAATGAATCTTAAAACCGTGATGCTGAATGATAGCAGCAAATATAAAACAGTACAAACTGTGTGATTCCATTTATATGAAATTCTAGAAAAGACAAAACTAATCTATGACAACAGAAAGCAGACCAGCGTTTGCCAGGGGCAGATGGGGACGGGAAGAAGAATGTTGCAAAGGATCATGAGAGAATGATGGGCGTTATGGAAATGTCCTGTACCTTGGTTGCAGTGACGGTTACATGGACACAGGTAATTTTCAAAACTCATTCAACTGTACTCTTTAAATGGATACATTTAACTTTATGCAAATTATACCTCCAAGTTCATTAAAAAATTATTCATGGCTATGATTGTAATTCTATAAGAGAGAATTAGGAATAAAGAAAGAAATAGAGGATAGGGGAGGAGAGAAAATGAAATAATCTGTGAGGAGAAATAGAAGGAAAGTACAGAAAGACAAGAGATGAGGTAGAAGTAGTATGATTTACAAAGCCTTCATAATTCTCAGGGGCTTTGGATGGCAGAAATAAATGTGAAACTCATGTGGTAGGATGAGCAACTCACTTTTCTCTGCCCTTTAATCCTCTGCCTTTTGGCCTAAGTCAATACATTTTGAATAGTTTCCTTCAAATAAGTAGTCTAATGCCCATACATACTATGTTTAAATTACTCACCTGTTAGTTATTGATGAAGTATAACCAGGAATAACTACCCTTTTAAAATATCCTATCTGTAAAAAACAAAAATAAAATGATGCCTACTCCAGTAGAGAGCAGCAACTCAAATCCTAAACCAGTTGGGTATTCTTTTTCCCCACTCTGGTCCACTGTTACTACATGAAGTATTCATGAGCTAGTTAAATAAACACATGGTAGTGTGTGATATGTTTCAGACTTTGGAGTAGATACCAAAGACACACAAAAATTTGACCAAAACACTGACTGTTCTGTAAAAGAGTTTTTGAGACAAAGATAATTACAATAAAAGTGATAACCACAGAGGCATGTTTTCAGTCATTTATGTGCATTAGAATCTCCAAGGCGGCCAGGCGCGGTGGCTCATGCCTGTAATCCCAGCACTTTGGGAGGCCGAAGCGGGTGGATCACCAGGTCAGGAGATCGAGACCATCCTGGATGACACGGTGAAACCCCGTCTCTACTAAAAATACAAAAAATTTGCCGGGTATGGTGGTGGGTGCCTATAGTCCCAGCTACTCAGGAGGCTGAGGGAAAAACAAAAAAAAGAATCACCAAGGAAATCACTACAATGAAATTCTGTCTTCTGCACTCAGAAATTATGATTTGTGCAGACTGGGTGGGAATTTGAGGATTCTATATTCAGTGTTTTCCAGCTGATTCCCATGGACACTAAAACTTCAGACACACGACATAGGATTTTATGGCAGCAACAGGAATTACCAAAGCCCACCTAGTATGGTCAGTTCAAAGGAAGAGCTTCTTATTCTAGTTAAAGAAGGAGGAATATGGCAAGGGAGGGTTAAATTCTCAAAAATGTAAGAACTGTGTAAACAGTTAAGTGAACGTGTATTAAAAGACACAAAGTGGCAGCAATGAGGACTGTCAAAGTCAGAAAATGGAGAGTTTTAAATTAGTTAATTAAGGTGATTTTTTAAAAGGGTTGGTCTGATCAGAGACGGCCTGGAGATGACAGGGTCAGTTGCTCAGCTTTTCTTATCATTAGTGATTTCTCTGGTTTTTTACCCCATGTGCCAAACCCAGAAAAAGTCACGTCGTAGGTATCCAACAGCAACATCTTCAGACTCGTTGGCTCAGTCCACAAACCTATATTGCACAACTCAACTTGACTCTGCCTTCTATACCATTTCTCCTAGACTCTCAACCTTTTGTTCAGTTTTCTGCTCTGTCTCTTTATTTTAATCAGGAATATAGGTGGTTTAGTCATCTCTCCCAAACAAGGTTCGTCCTCAAACTTTGTCCTCTCTTACTACTAGCAGTCAGAGCTCAAGGTCACTCCAGTGTCCTCTGGTCAACACTTTCCCCAAAAGATCTGCATCCAATAACCTTAAGGAACTTTATACATCTAGGTGACGATAGCTAGAAAACCTTTTACATTTGATGATGTAATCGCTGAAAACACACATAGTTTTTATTTTCATTGGTCATTATATTCTATCTAGTAAACTGTTGAGTCTTTTAGTATTCAAAGGAAATTCTACACATACCTCACTTGGAAGGCATTTATTTCAGTTGAGTTCAATTATAATTAATTTAAAGCATAGACTGTATTTTATAATCTTTGGAACTATCTAAGAAAAAAATCAATGTTAATGAAAGATGTAGCAAAAATGTAGGTGCTTTGCAAATTTTTCTTATGTAATGTAATGTTGACTTATATTATCGTTATGGAGGATTTGTGGAGGGTTTTTTCAGTTTTTTGTTGTTGTTGTTGTTTGGGGGGAAGTTTCTGCTTAAAAAATTTCAATCCTGTTCAGAGTGTGCCCCAAAGATGACTGCTATTTTTATGTTAGTGGATGACAAAGAAAATGTTCTCTTGGCTAATAGCTAATGCCTAAAGCAGTTTTATGAGGTGTGTGAATTTATGTGCGCTTAAAGCTGGCCTGAAATATCTTCCTGGAAGGTATTATGCTGATTATTCTTTCAGTTCACTAAATACCTAAAGTTATATCAAACACTGGCTTGTGTCTTCAGAGTACAGTGTCCGCTCACATCTTTCTTGGTCTTGACCTTGATTCTTTAATAAAGCCTTCTCTAACTTCCATCTTCACCCAAGTTCATCCTTCCCTCCTCTGAAACCTTCCAAGCCCTCTATTTATATCTTTTCATTCCTTTTACTTTACGCCTTTTAACTTAGAATTCTAGATTAGAGGAATATCAAAACAGGAACACAAGCACAGAGAAAAATTCAGATCACAGGTTAAAGCAACTAGTATGGGGCACAACACCTGAATCACCTAATGTCAGAACAGGAGCTCTTGAATCCCATGTATAGGAAGAGGAAGTGCACCTATTCCCCTTGACAATATGTTCTTCTACTAATCAGTTTTAGACAGTATTCTTCTAAAATGGCACAGCCAGCAAGCATTACTGACACCTACAAGGTGCCTGGATTGCCATACAAATCATAAAATGTAAAAGTTGCCCATTTTGCTGATTGAAAGTCAGAAGCAGGGGAAGGACTAAGAAGCTCCAACTCACGAAAGCATTCATAGGACGCAAGACCAGTGTTTGGCTGGGTACTTAAGACACTAAGGTGTCAGCAAATTTAGACTTTCACAAGCTAGGGAGCTCTTGCTATGATTCTGAATTTAATTAGGAAGTTCATGGCCATAATAAAGAAATCAAACAATATGACCTTTCATGGAACCTCTGATAAAGGGGGTTTATTTTGGTTAAACTTGAGGTTCATAGAAAAAAATTAGTCCAAATTTGTTTTACTGTAACTATATCCTCCAACTATACCACTTTTCCAAGGGCAAGAGTGATTTGTATTTGGAGTAACTAAAAGAGGCAAATGCAGTCTTACAACACTTTAGCACTTCATAGACCTACTCTGTTTCTCCCTGTAACCACACAAACTGACAGCTCTATTTGTCAGGAAGATTTTGTTGCAACAGTTTTAGTCTTGTCATATCTAGCTTTCATCCGTTCTGTATATGGTTTTGGAACTAATATTCTAGAGTCCAAACTAGTTAGATAATAGAGAATTACGGGCACACTTGTGAAGATTTAACAAGAGGCATGAAAAGGTTCAAGCACTTAGGATGAGAAGTTTCACAAGACCAATTTCTCATGCCAGATTTCTGATACTATATTTCCTGTTTATTTGGAGTCAGGGCTACTGGGAAAATCTCCATTCTTGTGATAACTGTACTTGAACTTTGAATAGTAATTAAAACCCAGAAGCTGTGGCATAATCTGAGACTATCTGGTGTCTGGGGAGAAAGTTCCTGTTTCTTTCTCTTTCTTCAATTGAGTTTTTACATTTTTTAAAATGATAAACAGAAAATATATTGAAGTCACTTCCATCATTTTATTGCTATTTATTACAGCTTTAATGCATGCAGAAATTACAATCTAGTAGGAGAGATAACACATAAACATCAATGTTCTCAATATCACCCAATATATAATAAGTAAAATATAAATGAAACAAGGTAAATGCAATTGGTAGCCAGGAGATAAGGGTCACTGTCACCCTTGGGTGAAACAGACTCTGTAGTGCTTAAATAAGTGTTGAAAGGTGATGAAAGGGTTTTATACGGAAGACTTTCAGCTTGGTTGAAGAAGGAAAGCATGATGGGAGTCGAGGGAACAATATAAACAGAACTATGCAGACCAAAGACCCAGTGCATATGTATGAGAATTATGAATAGGATATTAGCCATTACACTGGTTTTGTGTTTGATATTTCTGAAAATTAAAAGCCATTTGGAGGCCAGGGAGTTGAAAGCCAACTTAGTGAGTCTGAACTTTCCTCAGTCACTCAGAAAAGACATTACAGTAAGTGGGTTAAGAGCCTAGGTGCCGCGCCCCCTGCCACTCCCCACACACATTCAACCCCACATCCTGCATTGACAGGTGGAAGAGGGCAACCTTGGATTCCTGAACTTACAGCTCATAAGCTGTGTGATCTTGGATGAGTTGCTGAACTCCAGCAGGCTCAGTGTTCTTCGCAGTTATACGATAATACTAGCTACCTCATAGGATTATTGTGAGGATTAATTAAGTCTATCTGTTTAGAACTTAGGACTGCTTAGAGCCTTGCCTGATACACTGTAAGCCCTCCATAATTGCTAGCTGTTGTTATTGAGCAGTGAAATAATATAACCAAAGTGAAGTACTTTAAAACCAAAGCGAAGTATTTAAAAAATATTTAGGGAAGGTGTTAAAATGTATTAGAGAGGGGTGACTCTATAAGAAATAAGACCAATAAAGAGAATACTATTAATTCATTAAGTATGTGGTAATTAAAGACTAAACTAAGGTCACAGAAGGAGGAATATAGAGAAAGAGAAAGATGCCAAAAATATTTCAAAGGTAGGTTGTTAGGACTGGAGAATTGATTGTTAGGACTGGAGAATTGATTGTTAGGACTGGAGAACTGATTGTGTAAGGGAGACAATAGAAAGCAGTGAGTCAAGGATGGCTCCAAGATTTCATTACCAAGGAAATGGAACTTCTTTTAGAAAAACCAAGAATGAAATTAGTAGAGTAAGAGACAGTTTAAGTGAAAAGTCATTAGTTCAGTTTTAAGCATGATGAGTTTGAGGTGCCTATGACATTCAGGGGAGACGTTCACAAGACTCCTAGCAATGCAGAACTGGAGTCCAGGAAGAAGCAGCCTGGAATGGGTGTGTGAACCATCACCTTGAAGGTGGTAAAATGGAACATAAATGGGTAGTTTTCGATAGAGAGAGAAGGAAAAGGGAGAGACTAGGATATGACTTTGGAGAACACCAACCTTTGGGGCAGGGACAAAAAAGAGTCATCAACATTTTCAGAGAGAAAACAATCTGGGATAAGAAAGGAGCACTCTTCCAGAGGCCAAAGAATAAATGTTTCTAAGAAGTATGCGTTAGCTATCAAAGGATAAATGCCAGGGAGTTAAAAGAAGATCATTATTCGTAATAGTTTGTTGTGTTTATACCCTGGAAAGTCACTGTAGATTATTGAGAACAGATTCAAAGAACAATGAAGAGAATGCAGATTGCAAGGACTAAAGGAATAAGTTATAACAGGAGATAAAGACAACACATATAGACTGTATTTTTGGGACGTAAAATGATTAACCTAAAGGAGATCGAACAATGGTCTTAAATAAGCAAAAGGTCTAAGAGATGATTACGTTTGATATGGATTTTGTTCGTTGTTTGTGTTAAGGCAAGGGCGAAGGGGTGATGTGTGTAGGCACTCACCAGTGAGAACAGAAGTGCAGGCAAGCCCAAACAGAACAGAGGCTGGCTTGAGGGAGACATTAGTGAAGAAAAGCTGAATAAGACCTGTTTTAAAAGACTGGGAGATCTAAGAATGTTTATAAAAAGAAGAGAAAGAGCCAGTAAAAAGGCAGAGAGATGCTAACAGAAGAGATAAGGAAAATCATCAATTGAATAATTTTATGGAAGAAGTTTAAAAATAGTGGTAGATGCAGGGTGCAGTGAATTGCGCCTGTAATCCCAGCTACTCAAAAGGCTGAAGTGGGAGGACAGCTTGAGCCCAAGGGTTCAAGTCCAGCCTGGGAAATATAGCAAAACTCCCAGCTCAGGAGAAAAAAAAATGGTTGTGAAAAGAGCACAAGTGTAAGTGACACATTATCCCTTTGCAATGAAAGAAAACAAAGAAGTGAAGATCAAGAGGAATATGAGGTTATGGGGAATGAGTGGCAGCAGATATGTCTGAGGATGAGGGGAGAAAAACTACAGTAGCTTGCAATGCCCAGTAAATCCAGAAGGAGGAGAGTCATCTGCTTAGAGTGAGTGAGAGGCCATGAGAGTGGAAGTTGAAAGCACAGAAAATTTAAAACAGCTGCTATGAGGAATGCAGTAAGAATTTAACAAGCAATGAATAAGAAAAGAATTGACAAGTAGCATTAAGAACCCAAATGAGGTGATATAGCATGAATTTGCAATGGACCAAGTCTGCACAGTGTCGTGACTTTCCATAAGACCAAGCAGGTTACCTCATCTTATCGCCTCATCAATTGTTCCTCAATGCATACTTTCCTTTGCAACTTTTTTCAATCTATTTAAATGAATCCAGAAATGAATTAAAAGCCCACAATATTTGATAAAATTCTGCATATCATAATACAAGAAAGATAAAATAGTATTTAACCTAGTACAGTAAGTTTGCTTTTTCCTTCTGTGATTCTTATACTCATAATATCATATTAGTGAATGACCAAATTTTCTAGTCTATTTAAATAAGATTATTAAAAAGTGCTCATAAAATGACCGTAATAAGTTTTATTTTTTAAAAAAATTTCAACTTTAATTTTAAATTCAGGGTTACATGTGCAGGTTTGTTACCCAGGTATATTGTGTGATGCTGAGGTTTCAGACACATGCTTAATTTAACTGACATTCATATTTTATTCCAAGGATTGACAAAATAAATCTGGCTCATCTGTTTTTGTACATCCTATTGAGAGACAGGACTAGCTGGATTTCCTAGGCCAACTAAGAACCCCTAAGCCTAGCTGGGAAGGTGACCACTTCCACCTTTAAACATGGGGCTTGCAACTTAGCTCACACCCGACGAATCAGATAGTAAAGAGAGCTCAATAAAATGCTAATTAGGCAAAAACAGGAGGTAAAGAAATAGCCAATCATCTATCGCCTGAGAGGGCAGCACAAGGGACAATGATGGGGATCTAAACCCAGGCATTTGAGCCAGCAGCGGCTACCCTCTTTGGGTCCCCTCCCTTTGTATGGGAGCTCTGTTTTCACTCTATTAAATCTTGCCACTGCACTCTCTTCTGGTCTGTGTTTGTTACGGCTTGAGCTGCGCTGTTGCTCCGCGTCCACCACTGCTGTTTGCTGCTGTAGCAGACCCGCCGCTGACTTCCATCCCTCTGGATCGGGCAGGGTGTCGGCTGTGCTCCTGATTCGGGGAGGTGCCCATTGCTGCTCCCAACTGGGCTAAAGGTTCACCATTGTTCCTGCACAGCTAACTGCCCGGGTTTGTCCTAATCAAGCTGAACACTACTTACTGGGTTCCACAGTTCTCTTCCATGACCCACGTCTTCTAATAGAGATACAACACTCACCACATGGCCCAAGATTCCACTTCTTGTAATCCGTGAGGCCAAGAACCCCAGGTCAGAGAACACGAGACTTGCCGCCATCTTGGAAGCAGCCCACTGCCATTTTGGAAGTGGCTGGCCACCATCTTGGGAGCTCTGGGAGCAAGGACCCCCATAACACTATGAGATAAAAACTGTTTTTACATTTTTAAATAGTTGGAAAAAATCAAAAGGAGAGTATTTCATGACATATGAAAATTATATAAAATTCAAATTTCAGTGGCCATAATTTTGTTGAAACACATCTATGCTCATTACATATTGTGTATGGCTGCTTTTGCATTACGAAAAAGCAGCTCTGAGTATTTGTGACAGAGATCGCATGGCCCACAAAGCCTAAAATATTTACTATCTTGACTTTTACAGGAAGTTTGCCAACCTCTGTGCTGTTCATCCATTTAACCAATATTCACTGAGCACCAACTATCATTAGATGCTGCTCTAAGTGTTTGGAAAATAAAAAGATGAAAAAGGGACATAATTACTACCCTCTAGGATACTACATTCTCTTAATAGTATTATGTTAACGCCACTTTAATGGTGTTTGAAAGTTATTAAATATCTGATTAATGCCTCATAGCAATGAACCCCACAACACTGTGTCCCCCTTACATATTTTCCAGGAGGGAAAGCTGAAGTTTCAAGTATGTAAATTGCCTCTTCACAATTGCAAAACGCAAATGTTACACAGTGAAAGCTACAACCCAAGTCTTCTGAAGCTGCGTCATTGCACTATCTCACATCCCTTGATTCACTGACATGGGAGTAATTAACCTGAATCCCGTGGTCTGGGTGAGAACTGAATAAGACAATACAAATGAACTTTTAATAATTTTTAAAGCTGTCAAAAAATGCAAATGCTAGAAAGTGTTACCATCACAAAGTTATGAGGAAGACAGGAGTAATAAGTTCAACACATCTATTGTACAGCATGTTAACTATTGCTAATAACAACGTAACGTATACTTGGAAATTGGTAAGACAATAGATTTTGAGTGTTCTCACCACAAATAAATGATACGTGAAGTAATGCTTATGTTAGCTCAATTTAGCCATTCCATAATGTATATATATTTCAAAGCATCATGTTATATGCCATAAATGTATACAATTTTTATTAACTTAAAAATTAACTTAAGAAAACAAAATAATGGGGAACAAAGATAAATAAGTAATAAAAGGTATAATGTGAAAAGTGTCAGTGAAAGATACAAACACATTGCCATAGTAGTCTATTGCACAAAAGAGCACAGTTCAGTGAGAGCATGAAGGAAGACCATGAAGCAAACAGGATTTGTCCCCTGCCCAGAGCAATGGGTTAACAAGGGTTCAGTGATGAGTAAAGAAAATGATGAATATTTTGTTTATGATTTCATATAGCAAAATATTGAAGTTATTCATTCCTCAAATCATTCTCCTAGCTCTCATTGTTTTGTTACAGTTCATCTACAAAACGGTATTAGAATTAATAGTGAGGAGTGGTGGTATGTGCCTGTAGTCCCAGCTCCTGGAGAGGCTGAAATGGGAGGAATGCTTGAGCCCAGGACTTCAAGAGCAGCCTAGACAACACAGTGAGACCCCTATCTCAAAAAAAATTAAATTCATATCAAAATGTATATGTTATCCAAAGTAGTGTGTACAATATAGTCTATGTGGCACCACTGTTAGTACTGAGGGCAGACAGGGCATCCCCCAACACAAAATGGGCATTAATCATTCCATTCCTGTACTGTTTCCTTGAAGCCAGGAACCAGCCTGAAAATTATTTTCCTTACAGCTCCCCAGGAGGTACCATGTTTAAAACCTATCTGACAACTGTGGACATTTAAGAAATTAAGCAGTGACACAATATTGTACTTCAGAAGAATTTCCTGAAAAAAAATCACATTATTGTATTCGGTTTCTCCTGAAATGTACTAATTTGGTTTAATTTGGTCTATTTTATGGGAGGCAAAATTATTTCCAACTCTACACATGTACTCTTCCTTAGAAATTAAACTTACAATTACTGAAAGTTTAAATACCCTGAGGCAGATTTTGACAGCAATTTCATGTATACTCAGGCTTGGAATGTATTACGTGATTATAATTGCTCTATTTCTAAAAGTAAATTTAGAGAACCTTTATCATTATGCTCTGAGACCATTCTTGGATTTGTCACATTATGCCATGTCTTTATAGTCATCAGAATTTTCTAATGCTAATCAAGACATTTTGGCTGTTTTTGACTTGTGTCTTGCTGAAATGGCATATCCCGCTGTCTCATCCTCTCTGATTAAGCACACAGGGCATCCAAATATTTAGAAATGATTCATTATTCTTAACCAAATAAAGATGTAACAATGATGTTATGAACTAAAATTTTAATAAATTCAAATATCTCATAAACTCTTTTTCTTTAACCATTGTAGGAGGTTACTTTCATTTGAATTTGGGTTTGCCTTTTCCAGACATGTTTTTATAATATGACTGTGACATATGTATTCCTAGACATCACATAATATTGCTATTCATGTTCTCGAAAAGAATTGAAGGAAAAGCAAAACAGACACTTATGAAAATGATCTCAGTGCCCTGCACTTTTTCCGCCTTTCCACCATCCAAAACAAGAGTAAGCTTCAAAAGGAAGTGAATAAATGTGAAGCTCCAGAGAAGTTTGGGGCTGTGATGGTAAAAAGGAGAGGCTCTCTTCTTGGCAGAAGCCTGGAGGAATAAGCCAAGTCCTAAAAGTCTCCTAGAGCAAATGAGAAGCTGACTAGAGGCATGTGGGATAGAGGCAGGGAGTGTCTGCTGCTACCTCAGCCAGTTCCCCGCAGGTCTGAAGTGACTTAAGAAAGCAGCCTTATTTTCCTACCTCCCTCAAACTAGGAACAAGATGCCTTAAGGGCTTTCTCTTTAGACAAGAACAGCACAGAACATAAACCAAATCCTAAGAAGCCTTACCATTCAGGGGGTGCAGATGTAGAGAGGAAGCATGCCTAGCTGACAGATGGAGCAAGTTGCACCTCAACAGATGACAAACTGGACAGATGGCAACAACCAGCAGTCAGTGCTTCTCAATGCTATCCTGTAGAGTTACAACTAATGTTACTGGGTTTAATTGCAAAATTATTGTGTTTACCCAGAATGCACCAAGACTATATGTTCTGCCATAAGGAACTGAAATAGAGATTCAGATGAGTTATTTCAAACATAAAAAATATTATTTCTTTATGCCTGAGTAAGTAGCATGAAAATATTGTAACCACTATACGCACATTGACAACACTCAACTTAGTCTTAAAGTTTCACCCTTTAAATTATTTAATTAGAAAGTTACCTTTAAATGCTTTTTAACTAGAAATAATTAACCTGCTGACAACACTTAAACAGTTACTAGTAAAGGCTGTGAAAGGGACATTAAACTTACAGCACATAATTATTTGAATTACCCTTACGCCTTAAGAATTTACCTGGGGAGTGGTAGTTGGGGGTGGGGGGATACTAAGTTTCTTTTTGAGTTGATAAAAATGGCCTGAAATTGACTATGGTGATGTTGTGCGTATCCGTGAATATATTAAAAACTAATAAATGAGTGAATTGCATAGTATGTAAATTATATCTCAATAAAGCTGTCAAAGAATTATACCTCAAATAGGAAAAATATAAATAATATTTCCATTAATTTCAAAGTCACAAATCAATTGGAAACTATAAACAACACTGAGTCTCAGAGGGAAGCACATTTCTAGCACTGGCAGCCTTTAGAAGAAATCCTGGAACTTGGAGTCATAACTATGAATAGAATCCTTCGGCACAGAATTGCTGCTGTGTGAATTTCATAACTCACTTAGACTCTCTGACTCTCAGTTTCTATAAAAATAGTACCTATCCTACAGGATTGTTGTAAGAATAGTTTTTATGCAGCAAACTCTTATTGAATATCTACTATATACTAAGGACTGACTATATAAATACTGAAAATAGAAAATTAAACATTGGTCATTGTCCTAATGAATTCAGTCTTGCAGGGGAAACAGCCATCAAAAAATCTATAAGGTGATGTAGTATTTTCTATAAATGAAGTAATAGGAGTAAATCAAAGGAAAACGAGCACAGAAGAGGGAGCTTAGAGTGGTGGGTTAGGAATGCATAAGATTCAGGAAGGTGAAGTTTGAGGAGAATCTTAAAAGATAGGATTCAGGCCAGGTGTGGTGGTTCACGCCTGTCATCCCAGCACTTTGGGAGGCCGAGGCAGGTGGATCACCTGAGGTCAGGAGTTCAAGACCAGCCTGGGCAACGTGGTGAAACCCTGTCTCTACTAAAAATACAAAAATTAGCTGTGCATGGTGGCACACACCTGTAATCCCAGCTACTCGGGAGGCTGATACAAGAAAATCACTTGAACCCAGGAGGCAGAGGTTGCAGTGAGCCAAGATGCACCATTGCACTCCATCCTGAGTGACAGAGCAAGAGTCCATCTTAAAAAAAAAAAAAGGATTCATACCACATCACCCATAAAAATCAATTAGAATTCATAGAGATAAAAATTGGAAAAGATTAATTCAATCAAAATCAGTATATAAATTAACCAATATATGTTAATCAATGACTATTAATATAGGAAATAAATTTAAAGTTTCATTCAGAAAACACAGTTGGTAGTAGAGTTGAAATTAGACTAATAAAATTCAAACAGACCAATAAAACACCAATGGATGTGGCACTACTTATGTGCCTCACAATGTTAAAAGAAAAACACATATTAATATTAATAAAAATTTATAAACCATATTTCTGCCCTCAAGAAATGTATATTCTTCAAGTCAAAAAGATATATATGGTTGACAAAATCAGTTAAGCTCTGTAAAATATTTGAAGAGATTTATTACAAGACAAATATGAGGACCACAATCTGTTTCACAGCCCCAGGAGATCTTGAGAACATGTGCCCAAGGTGATCAGGCTACAAGACCTGTAAAAACCTATAAAAACATCTTGGTTTTTCTATGTTTTAGGGAGACATAAGACACCAATCTCTACATGTAAGGTGTATATTCCTTCAGTTTGGAAAGGTGGGACAACTCAAAGTGGGGGCTTCCAAGACATAGGTGGATTCAAGCATTTTCTGATTGGCAATTGGTTACTGCCAGGTTTAACTGACTCACAGTTCTGCATGGTTGGGGAGGCCTCAGGAAACTTACAATCAGGGTGGAAGGTGAAGTAGAAGCAAGTGCCTTCTTCACGAAGTGGCAGAAGAGAGAGAGTGAAGGACAAAGTGTCACACTTTTAATCCATCAGATCTCATGAGAACTCTATCACAAGAACCAGGGGGAAGGTTCCTCCCATTATCCAATCACTTTCCACCAGGCCCCTCCACCAACAGGTGGGGATTACAATTCGATGTGAGATTTGGGTGGGGACATAGAGCTAAACCATATCCATTATTATGTAAAGATTTGGAATCAATAGAAATGTCTGGGTTAAGATAAATGGTTGCGTGGATGTGAGGGCAACCTGGCTGCGACATCTGTCACCCCATTGATTGCCAGGGTTGATTTGGCTGATCTGGCTAGCTCGGCAGATAGCCCCTTCCTCCCTTACTGCTCCATGTGTGTCCCTCCCAAAGGTGCACTCTCAGTCGAAGAGGACGACCATCCCTGATAGAGGAGATAGAGGAGGACGGGTCTTCAGTCAAGGGTATACAAGTAGCTATGCTCTCTTGCGAGAACCTCCAAACAAGCTCTCAAGATAAACAGTTGTGGAGACAAAGGTTTGATTACGCAGCTGAAGCCTCTAGGTAGCAGGTTTCAGAGCTCTTATCAGACCTAAAAAGGTGCTAGACTCTTAGGTAACGCTCTCCTAGAGCTTAGTTAAATCTCTCCTGAAAAGAGAGATTCTCTACAGTATGTATATTTATTTTCCCTCACAAGAGACAGCTTGTCATTTCAAAATATGTCAAAAAAATATATTTTGGCATAAAATATTGTGATTATTTTTAGGCCTGCTATTTGTCACGTGATGCTGCACTAGAGTCAGGTTGGAAATGGTGTCTTATTGCTACAGAGTCTTTATCAGTCTTAAGATTTCTGTTTTAATGTTAAAGCTGGTCAGGTGGTGCCTGAATTCCCAAGGGAGGAGGGTATAATGAAGTGTGTCTGACCCCCTCTTCCCATCATGGCCTGAACTAGATTTTCAGATTACTTTGGAGTGCCCTTGGCCAAGGCAGGGGGGGTCCATCAATCAGTTGGGGGGCTTAGAATTTTATTTTTGGTTTACAATATATATGAAATAATTCAAAATACAAAATCATACAAAGTGTCTATACAATACAATGCCAAAAGTACATTATAAATGAACAAACAGAAAGTGAAGACAAACAAAGCTATCTGGATTTACTGAGGATCTTTGTAAAAAAACAAAATGTAGTACCTGGAATAGAACTAATCAGCTGTAAATAAATCAAAAGAAAGGCGGCTGGCATTGCAGATAGTAGATATGATGAAGGCACACAGCAGAAATGTGCATAGAGCATGAGTGAAAAATAAAACGGAGCAACTAGACCTAGGCATTGAGGACTATGAGTCTGAATAATCGTAGATGTATTAAAGTGGATGGAGCTGGAGGCCATTATCCTAAGTGAAATAATGCAGAAATGGAAAGTCAAATACCACCTGTTCTCGCTTACAGGTGGGAGCTAAACCACGGGTACACGCAGACATACAGAGTGAAATAACAGACACCGGAGACTACAAAAGGTGAGAGGATGAGGTGGGGGGAGGGGGAGGGATGAAAAATTACCCTGTTGGGTACAATATCACCCAGACTTCACTGAAACCACCTTTGCAAAAATTATAGAATTGAGAAAAATTATAACAGTAAGCTAAGCTAACCTACCCCCATCTTGCATTTCCCTAAATTATTCGTGGGCTGCTGGGCTGAGCTAACTTTGGAAGACATTTAGGCTACAGTGTAAATGACAATAGGCCTCGCCCAAAACTCAACTGCTTTTAAAAGCTAATGGGAGGCCACCAGGCTGCCTGGAGAGGAGAGGCGGCTGAGTCTCTCCTAACCAGAAGTGATTCAGCCCTCAGGAGGACAGCTTTGACCCCCTATGAGTTCATCTCCACCCCAACCAATCAGCAACAAGCACCTGTTATCTGACCACACCCACCTGTTCCCTCAAACTGCCTTTGAAAAACCCCTAACCCATGAGCTTCAACCTAGATCATGTGAGTACAAATTCCAACTTCCATGTGGCATGGCTGGCTTAGTGTCTATTAAACTCTTTCTCTACTCCAATGTCATGGTCTTTCTTTGAGCAGTGGGTAGGAAGAATCCCTCAGGCAGTTACATCATCACAATGCAATAGACACATGTAAGAAATCTGCCTTTGTACCCTCTAAATATATATAAAATGTTTAAATAATAAATAAATTTTAAAAGAAAAGAAAAAAATCATAGATGCAAAGAAAGAAGAATCCCCAGACTCTAGTAATATTTTCACAAAATCATGAAATTGATTTTTTTTTTGCTATATCACAATTTAAGTCTACAACAGAAAAGTGGGAGAAAGGAAGGAAAGAACACCAAGATATATGCAACACTCCAAGGATGGACTAAGGATATTGATACAGATTTCTTTAGAAACTGCCCTCCATAGCTGCCCTTCAGATAAACTCCGTAAAAAGCATTTTGACAGGAAAAGTTTTCTCGTTATGGCAATACAGCACATAACATGTTTGAAACAAATATAGTTTCATAAAATATTTTGAAATGAACACATTGTTTTGATATGATGGCAACATGTTCATGCCCATATGTTTTCATTTATTTCCAGCTAAAGCATGTGTCAGCTATTAGGGACATGAACAGAATGTTACATATTACGTAAATTTTAATTAGACCCCTGTGTGAAAATATTTTAACTTAATTCATTAGTAAAGCTTTCCATTCCTAAAAATTAAATCACCCATCCCCTCTGAATGAAATTCCCAGTCACTAGAAATAAAGAGTTGGCTACTATTACTTCAGGAAAACTCTTACTAGAACTTAAAAAAATAGAAAACACTCTAGCAGAGACTAGAAGTCACACGGTTTTAGACTTCTGACTAACTGAAAATGTCTTTCAGAATCACCCATCTGGAATGAATTCCAGGTGATTCCCATGCAGAGTGGAAATGTATAATGTCAAATGAAAACCATACACAAAAGCTAGCAGTTGTAAACAGTTTAAATCTGAAGTTGCTTAACATGCATCCCTGAAATCGAGTTTATAGTTTCCTTCCAAACCAACAAATCTAAGCAAAGCTAAAGGCATAGCAATGTCAGTCAAAATGGATCAGATTTTCTAACTTATTTTCTATTGTAAATTAGACAGTTTGGCATGATAGTCATTAAGTTTTACTGGAATTTTTTTATTGTTCCATTTTACTATGACAAAAGCATCTCTACTATATCACTCTTAATTGTTTGTATTACACTTTAAGTTCTGGGGTACATGTGAAGAACGTGCAGTTTTGTTACATAGGTATACGTGTGCCATGGTTGTTTGCTGCACCCATCAATCCGCCACCTACGTTAGGTATTTCCCCTAATGTTATTCCACCCCTAGCCCCCCCACTCCCCAACAGGCCCTGGTGTGTGATATTCCCCTCCCTGTGTCCATGTGTTCTCATTGTTCAACTCCCACTTATGAGTGAGAACATGCGGTGTTTCTTAATTTTTTTTTTTTTAATGCTCTAGAGCAGGGATGTCTTTTGGCTTCCCTGGGCCACATTGGAAGAACTGTCTTGGGCCACATATAAAACACACTAACATTAACAATAACTGATGAGTGAAAAAAAAAATCACAAAAAAACTCAATGTTTTAGGAAAGTTTACAAATTTGTGTTGAGCCACATTAAAGCATCCTGGGCCACATGCCGCCCATGGGCCACAGGTTGGACAAGCTTGCTCTAGAGAATTCTGCGGTCGACATTAACACTCTTTTTCCTTTTTTGTAGATTGCATATATATTATCAGCTCCTCTTTCTTTGTTTGAAATCTCAGTGACAGTAATCTAACTATCTCTGTCATCCGGATTAGAAATCTCTTTTTTTTTTACCTTCTTCTTCATCTTGTTCATTAAACTGATCACCAAGTATGAAACATGAGAGCAATCTGGTTGCAACATTTATCATCCTGTTGATCAGCTGCAATGCTTGATTTGCCTGTTCAGGTTAATGAGATTTGTGTGCCCTCCTCCTACATAGTTCCATGTACTATTTTTCTCCAAAGTCATATAATTGAAAGGGATGACTTCCCAGGGAAATATAACACTAAACCTTCAGAATTCTGAGATCACCTTTGCCTTTAATATTTAAATAGATTGGCTTTAGTCCTTTGTCATATATTTCCTAAGCAGATCATTTCAATTATAAAAAAGAAATTCTGGCGTGTCATGGTGGCTCATGCCTGTAATCCCAGCACTTTGGGAGGCCAAGGCAGGCGGATCACGAGGTCAGGAGATCAAGACCATCCTGGCTAACACGGTGAAACCCCATCTCTACTGAAAATATGAAAAAAAAATTTAGCCGAGCATGGTGGCAGGCGCCTGTAGTCCCAGCTACTCAGGAGGCTGAGGCAGGAGAATGGCATGAACCCAGGAGGTAGAGCTTGCAGTGAGCTGAGATTGCACCACTGCACTCTAGCCTGGGCAACAGAGTGAGACTCCATCTCAAAAATAAAAAATTAAATAAAAAAGAAATTCTGTTTCTTACAAGATGACAAACTTTCTGCTGCCTGCTCTTCCAACCAGCTCAAGAAAGTATGTAAATCTGAAGAACCAAAGCAAAGACTGTGAGAAACCCATACAAAGATGAGGGAAGTTGAGAATTTGATGGGGTGTAGAGGCAGACAGTTGCTTGTCACAGAAGGCCTGGAACACTATGTATGGCTAGGTTTAAGAAAAGATTTTTTTATTTTGTTCTTTACTCACTGCCACATTAATCTGCATATTGTCACAGTGGGGCAGAAAAACCATGGCATCAGGCCAACACTACAACGGCAACATTAAAACAATTTTCTGAAGTCAGATAAGAAGAATAACAGATAAAAACAGTTGCAGTTGAACTGAAAACCACATGAAATTCTCTCCTCTGCCTCTGCCACTACATACTCTAAGGAATAGTGATGGAAGTCAAAGTAGAAAAACTCCCTATAAAAAGTAGTAACCCAGGCCATCTGGAGAAATAAATCAGATTACCCACAAAGGAAATCAACTTGACATCAGACTTTTCACCAGCTAAGTTGTAGGAATAATAACAATGGAGTCGATTTTTCAAAATGTTGAAAGAAAATAATGTTGAACCTAAAATTTTATATCTAGTGAAACTATCATTTTAATGTGAGATTATAATGAAGATGTTCTGATGCATACAAGGCCTCAAGAGATTTTTTACACAAAACCTTCTGGATCCTGTCTTGGAAAAAGTACTTCAAAAAAAAAAGAAAGAAAAAAATCATGAGGGATGAGATATATAAAATATATGAAAAATAGTTAAGTAAGTAATTTAGTCAAGTTTAGAGGGTTGTTTAAGTGACAGAAAGATACAAAAGTATACCTAAATTCTGGACACTACTAACATAAGAGTGGAATGATAAAGTACAGAGGAAAAACACTGGGAAATGCAGTTGTGCTAAAGTACTCATCTATATGGGAAGAGAGCTATATAGATATTGATAATCTTAAGTCATTGATAAGAAAACATATAATTAAAATGTATCTTAATATATTAGGCATAATTACTGGAAGAATAAAAATAAAATTTTCAGATCATTAAAAGAAAATTAATTATATCCAATAGAATACAGGGAAAGAGGACAAAAAGAAACCTAGTAATAATTTAAAAAGAAAAAAAACACTATTATGGCAGAAATATGTTTTAATAGGACAATAATTACAATAAATGTAAATGGTTTAACCTCATAAATCAAAACATAGAGACTAAAATTATATTTCATTATAAATTTATCAATATGTTGTCTACAAGAGACATTTTTTAAAGAATTCATAAAGCTAAAAATAAATAGATTGTTCTTAAATATATCAAGCAAATCAAAACTCCAAGGATGCCAGGACATTAATTTAAATGTCAGAAACAATAATTATTACAGGAGATGAAGAGAAATATCAAATACTAACAACAGTTAAAAAAAGATCAAGAATCATGAACACTTAATGTATCTAACAAAAAGCCTTAAAATACATAAAGAAAATACTGACAGACTACTGGTAGAAGTGTTTAAGTCAACAACCATGTCTATAACTTCGACACAGCCTTCTAATAAACTGAAAATATAAGAAATAAAAGAAATAAGTAAAGATAGAAGCTTTTAAGAACTCAAATAATTGACATAAATCAACATGTTTACAGACAATACATATCCAGCAGGCATAAAATATATATTATTTTTGAGTACACATGGAACATTTTTGTTGATCTGTAATATTTTAAACCACAGGAAAATTCTAAATAAAATCAAAATAATTAACCTCATGTAGACTAAATTCTCTATTTATAATTCAATAGAAGCAGAAATTATCATTGAAAGAATTGCTGAAATAAAACCTGTTTGTCTCTTACATAATATACTGTTAAATAATCATTTGGTTAAAAAACTAATAAAGAAAAATTTTAAATAGCTAAAACAATAAAAACACCACATGCCCTTTATTTGTGTGACACAGTTAAATCTGTAATTAGAGGGAAATTTATACCTTTAAAACTATCAGAAAGTAGATAATAATGGAAACTATGAGATACAGTTGGCCATCTACATCAAGTTCCACATCCACAGATTTGACCAACAGCTGGTCACAAATGTTGTTAGGCTTTCAATGGTTGCATCTGTACTGAATATGTGCACATTTTTTTGGCATAATTCCCTAAGGAATATAAAGTAACAACTATTTACATAACCTTTACATTGTATTAGGCATTATAAGTAATCTAGAGATTATTTAACATATACAAGAAAATATGCACAGGTTTTATGTAAATATTATGTCATTGTACCTAAGGAATTTGATAATCTGTTTTGATATCCATGGGAGGTCCTGGTACCAGTCCCCCAAAGATACCAATGGATTACTGCATGCTGCTGTGGTCTGAATGTCCCTACCAAAACTCATGTTGAAACTTAATTGCTATTGTAACGGTATTAAGACAGGGAACTTTTAAGAGGTTACTAGGTCATGAAGACTCTGCCATCCTGAATGGATTAAAGTTATTTGTGAAAATGAGTTAATTATAAGTTTGTTTACCAGGTTTGTCTTAAAAGCAAGGTCAGCCTGATTTTGTCTCTGTGTCTCCTGCATGCTCGTTTGCACTTCTGCCATGTTATGACAGAGCAAGAAGGCCCTTGCCAGATAAGAGCCCTTTACCTTGAACTACCCATGTTATGACAGAGCAAGAAGGCCCTTGCCAGATAAGAGCCCTTTACCTTGAGCTACCCAGCCTCCAGAAAGGTAAGAAATAAATTTTCTTTCTTTACAAATTATCCAGTCTGTGAGATTCTGTTATAGCAACCTAAAATGGAGTAAGGCATATACATTCACCTTTAAAAGTCTGAGAAAGAGGACCAGACCAAATCCAAAGAAAAAACAGGAAGAAATAACTGAAGTTAAGGTAGCAATTAATTAAATAGAAAACAATTAACAAAATAAGTGAATGAGAGAGACAAGATTAACAAAACCAGAAGCTGATTCTTTGAAAAATGTTAACAGGGTAAATAAGCCTCTAGCAAGATATATCAAGAAAAACTAAGATGACATGACATAAGTGAACAAATATAGAATGGAAAGGGGTGGGCTACAATCATAACAACAATTAAAATATTAATAATACAACATAACATATAATAATGTCTAATGTATCATACACTAATAATATTGTAGAAAGGTTATTATATACAAATAAATTTGACAACCTCAACAAAATAAATTGAAAACAAAAAATGCCAAACATTATGCAAAAAGAAATACAAATGAGAATACATTAATAACCATTGAAGACACTGACTCACTAATCAAATACTCCTCTCACAAAAAAAGTTCCAAAACTGATGATTCTATAAGTAAAGTTTTCACCAAGAGTTTAGGATAGGAAGTAGATAATTTTTAGGGAAAGCTACTCAACTCACATACAGACTGGTATAAACCTTCTTTCAAATTGGGATAAGCATGAGAAGAGAATATTATGAGACGTGTTACCCTATCAACATAAATGTAAAAATCTGAAATCTCCATTAGCTAGCCAAATTCAATGATGCTTTTAAAATATCATGTTCGAGTAAGGTTTATACCAGAATGCAAGGGTGTTTGAACATCAGAAAGGCCATCACTGTAATTCACTACATCAATGGATTAAGGGGGAAAAATTATACAACTACCTCAGGGAGAGAAAGTTAAAGTTATTTGATAAAGTTAAGTATCTATTTCTAATAAAAAACTCTCAGACATGTATGAAAAGAAGGATTCTCCTTTAGCCTAATAAAACTCATATGCAAAAATAATTCCATATAACATATTATACTAAGCAGCAAAACATCTTATGCATTCCTAATTAAGCTCAAGAACAAGATGAGATGTCCACCATTGTCACTGCTTACTAATAAGGTATTAGAAATCATGGTCAATGCTATAAGACACAAAAAGAAGTGGGGAGAATAACAGGAGTATGATCTGCATTATTATAATCATCTACATAGAAAACCAAACAGAATCAAGAAACAAACTATTAACTATTAGGATAATACAAGAAAAACAAACAAAAGAAATGATGTTCAACAACACTGATCATTAGGGAAATGCAAATAAAAACAACAATGTGATACTACCTCATACTAATTAGGATGACATAACAAAAAAAAAAAAACAGAAAAACAGCAAGTGTGTGTGAGAATATAAAGAAATTGAATCCCTTGTGCACTGTAGGTAGGAATGTAAAATGGTATAACCACTATGGAAAACAGTATGGAAGTTCTTCAAAAAACTAAAACTAGAACTGCTATATGATCCAGCAGTTCCTTTGGTATATGCCCAAAATAATTGAAAACAGAGACTTTAAAAGATATTTTGCATATCCATGTTCACTGCAACATTATTCACAAGAACAAAGAAGTGGAAACAATCCAAATGCTCACTGACAGATGAATGGATAAAGAAAATGTTGATATACACACAATGGAATATTATTCAGCCTTAAAAAAGGAGATACTGTCAAATGCTACAGTATGTTTGAACTTTGAGGACAGACTAATTGAAATAAGCCAGTCACAAGAGCACAAATACCATATGATTCCACTTGTGTGAGATATCTAAAATAGTCAACTGTCCAAAATCAATTCTAAAGCAATAATCTTAAAGGCAGCTAGAGAAAAAGATCAGATCATATACAAAGGGAACCCCATCAGGCAAACAGCAGACTTCTCAGCAGAAACCTTACAGGTCACAAGAGATTGGGGGCCTATTTTCAGCATTGTTAAAGAAAGAAATTCAAACCAAAAATTTCAAATTCCACCAAACTAAGTTTCATAAGCAAAGAAGAAACAAAATATTTTCCAGACAAGCAAACACTAAAGGAATTTGTTTCCACTAGGCCAATACTACCAGAGATCCTTAAGAGAGTCTTAAGCATGAAAACAAAATAACAGTATCTGCTACCACAAAAACACACCTAAATGCATAGCTCACAGACCCTATGAGGCCACCACATGATAGACACTACAAAGGAACCAGCTAACAACTTCATGATAGAATCAAAACCTTATATATCAATATTAACCTTGAACATAAATGCTCTAAACACTCCACTAAAAAACACAGAGTAGGAAGTTCAATTAAAAATAAGACCAACAACAGCAACAAAAAACAAGACCCATCCATCTGCCTTCAAGAGACTCATATCACATGTAATCGCACATATAAGTTCAAAGTAAACGGTAGAAGAAAGACCTATCACAATAATAGAAAACAAAATAGAACAGGGGTCACTATTCTTACATCAGATAAAACAGACTTCAGACCAACAACAATAAAAAGAGACAAAGAAGGGCATTACATGATGATAAAGGGTACAATTCAACAAAAAGACTTAACTATTCTAAATATACATATGCCCAACATACCAAAAATTGGGGCACCCAGATTCATAAAACAAGTATTTCTAGGCCTTTGAAAAGACAGCCACACAAAACAGTGGGGGACTTCAACACCCCACTCACAGCATTAGACACATCATTGAGGCAGAAAACTAACACAGAAATTCTGGACTTAAATTCAATACCTGATAAATTAAACCTAATAGACATCTACAGAATATCCAACCCAACAAACACAGAATATACATTCTTCTCATTTGCACACAGAACATACTCCAAGATTGACCACATGCTCAGCCATAAAGCAAGTATCAACAAATTCAAACAACTGAAAGCATACCAACCATACTCTCAGAATGCAGTGGAGTAAAAACAGAAATCAATACCAAGAATATCTCCCACACCACTCAAATATATGGAAATTAAACAACTTACTCCTGAATAATATTTGGATAAACAATGAAATTAAGGCAGACACCAGGAAAATTATTTGAAATAAATAAAAACATAACTACAAAATACAAACATCTATGGAATGCAGCAAAAGCAGTGTTAAGAGGAAAGTTTATAGCACTAAATTCATTACTCAAAATTCAAAATGATCTCAAATTAGCAACCTGAAATTATACCTAGAGGAACTAGAAAAACAAAAACAAAGTCCAAATCTAACAGCAAAAAAATTAAATAACTAAAATCTGAATAGAAGTGAACAAAACTGAGACTCAAAAATTCATACAAAGGATCAATGAAGCCAAAAGTTTGTTATTTGAAAGGCTAAACATAATCAATAGACTACTTGCTAGATTAACAGAAAAAGAAGATTCAAATAAGCACAATTACAAACAACAAATGTGACATTACAACTGATGCCACAAAAATACAAGAGATCCTCATAGACTATTATGAACACCCCTATGCACACAAACTAGAAAATATAGAGGAAATGGATAAATTCCTGTAAACACACAATCTCTAAGATTGAATCAGGAAAAAATTGAAACCCTGAGCAGACCAATATAGAGTTCCAAAACCAAATCAGTAATAAAAAACATAATCACCAAAAAAAAACAAAAAGCAAAAAAAAAAAAACAAAAAAAAAACCCTGGATCAGATGTATTCACAGCCAAATTTTACCAGATGTACAAACTAGAGCCAGCACCAATTCTGCTGAAACTATTCTAAAAAATCATGGAGGAGAGATGCCTCCCTCACTCATTTTGATATCAAAGCCCTCATCATCCTGATACCAAAACCTGGCAGAAACACAATAAAAAAAGAAAGCTACAGGCCAAGAGCCCTGATGAACACAGATGCAAAAATCCTCAACAAAGTGCTAGCAAACTAAATCCATCAGCACATAAAAAGTAAAGTCACCATGATCAAGTAGTCTTTATCCCAAGATTCAAGGTTGGTTCGACATATGCAAATCAATAAATATGATTCTTCACATAGACAGAATTAAAAACAAAAAGAAAGTGATCATTTCAAAGGACACAGACAAAACCTCTGCTAAAATCCAACATCTCTTCATTATAAAACCCTCAAGAAACTAGGCGTTGAAGGAACATAACTCAAAATAATAAGAACCGTCTATGAAAAACCCGCAGCAAACATCATACTGAATGGGCAAAAACTAAAAGCATTTCCCTTGAGAACTGTAACAAGACAAGGATGCCCAATCTCACCACTCCTATTCAACATACTAGTGGACATAGTACTGTGTCAACCAACATAGCTGTAGACATACTCTGTACTGCCAACATAGTATATTTCTTCTTTTCCTATCTGGATGCCTTTTATTTCTTTCTCTTGCAAACAGGCAAACAGGCAAGAGAAAGAAATAAAAGGCATCCAGATAGGTAAAGAAGAAATCAAACTCTCTCTCTTTGTTGACAATATAATTCTATACCTAAAAAACCCTAAAGACTTCGCCAAAAGGGTCCTGGAACTCAAAAATGGCTTCAATAATTTCAGGATACAAAATCAATGTAAAAAATCAGTATCAGTTCTATACACCAACAACATTAAAGCTGAGAAGCAAATTAAAAATGCAATCCTATTTACAATAGCCACAAAAAAATACCTAGGAATACATCTAATCAAGGAGATAAAAGATCTCTACAAGGAAACACTGCTGAAAGATATCATAGGTGACACAAATAAATGGTAAAGTATTTCATGTTTATGGATTGCAACAATCAATATCATTAAAATGGCCATACTGCCCTAAGCAATCTATAGATTTGATGCTATTCCTAGCAAACTACCAATGTCCTTTTTCACAGAACTAGAAAAAAAAAACTATTCTAAAATTCACATGGAACCAAAAAAGAGTCCAAATAGACAAAGCAATCCTAAGCAAAAAGAACAAAGTCAGAAGCATCATGTTACCTGACTTCAAACTATACTACAGGGCTATAGTAGTCAAAACAGCATGATACTGATTTTAAAAAAACAAAAACAAAAACAAAACAAAAAAAAAACACACACACACCAATGGAACAGAATAGAGAGCCCAGAAATAAAGTTGCACATTTGCAACCATTTAATCTTCAACAAAGTTAACAAAATAAGCAATAGGCAACAGACTCCCTATTCAATAAATGATGCTGGGAAAGCTAGCTAGCAATATGCAGAACAATAAAACCCCTATTGTGATGGTTAATATTAAGTGTCAACTTGATTGGATTGAAGGATGCAAAGTATTGTTTCTGGGTATATCTAGGTGTTTCTGGTTGTTCCTAGAAGAGATTAATAATTGAGTCAGTGAACTGGGAGAGGAAGGCCCACCCTCAGGAAGACCCACCCACAGTGTAGGTGGGCGCCATCCAATCAGCTGTCAGTGCGACTAGAAAAAGCAGGCAGAAGAAGGTAGAAAAATGTGGAAGAAGGTGACTTGCTGAGCCTTCCCAACTTCATCTTTCTCCAGTGCTGGTTGCTTCCTGCCCTTGAACATCAAACTCCAAATTCTTTGGCTTTTGAACTCTTAGACTTACACCAGTGGTTTGCAAGGGGCCCTTGGGCCTTCAGCAACAGACTGCAGGCTGACTGCTGGCTTCCCTACTTCTGAGGTTTTGGGACTTGGACTAAGCCACTACTGGGTTCCTGTCTCTTCAGCTTACAGAAGGCCTGTTGTGAGACTTCATCTTGTGATGGTATGAGTCAATTCTCCTTAATAAGCTCACTTTCATATGTATATATATCCTATTAGTTCTGTCCCTCTAGAGAACAGTAACTAATACACCTACCTTTCACCATATGCAAACATTAATTCAAGATGGATTAACGATTTAAATATAAGATTTAAATATAAATAACTATAGGAATCCTAGAAGAAATCCTAGGAAACACCATTCTAGACATCAGCTTTGGGAAGGAACTTATGACTAAGCCCTCAAAAGCAATTGCAACAAAAACAAAAATTGGCAAGTGGGAACTAAGAAAACTGAAGAACTCCTGCACAGAAAAAGAAACTATCAACAGAGTAAACAGACAACCTACAGAATAGGAGAAAATATTCACAAACTATGCATCCGACAAAGGCCGAACACCCAGAATTTATAAGTAACTTAAATCAACAAGCAAAAAACAAATAACTCTATTAAGTGGGCAAAAGACATTAACAGACACATCTCAAAAGAGGACATACAAGTGGCCAACAAACATGAAAAAATGTTCCACATCACTAATCATCAGAGAAATGCAAATCAAAACCACAATAAGATACTATCTCGCCCCAGTCATTTTTAATAAATTAAAAAAGACATTTCTAATTTATTATGAAAAAGTCAAAAAATAACAGATGCTGGTGAGGCTGTAGAGAAAAAGGAATGTTTATACACTGTTGATGGGAATGTAAGTTAGTTCAGTCACTGTGGAAAGCAGTCTAAAGAGTTCTCAAAAAATTTAGAACTACCATTTGACCCAGCAACCCCACTACTGGGTATATATATATCCAAAAGAAAATAAACCATTCTTCCCAAGACACGTGCACTCAAATGTTCATTGCAACACTATTCATAATAGCAAAGACATGGAATAAACCTAGTTGCCCAACAGTGGATTGGATAAAGAAGATGTGATACGTATGGAATACCATGCAGCCATAAAAAAGAATGAAATCATGTCATCTGCAGAAACATGAATGCAACTGGAGGCCATTAATGCAGGAACAGAAATCCAAGCACTGCATGTTCTCACTTATAAGCGGGATCTAAACACCAGGTACTCATGGACATAAAGATGACAACATTAGACATTGGACACTACTCGGGGGGAAGGAGGGGCTCAAGGGTTGAAAAATTAACTATTGGTACTGTGCTCTGTACCTGAGTGGCAGGATCAACCATACCCTGAACTTCAGCATCATGCAATATACCCATATAACAAACCTGCACATGTACCACCTATATCTAAAGTAAAAGTTGAAATTATTAAAAATTTAATAAATAAATTAAATAGTCAATATCATAGAAACAGAAAGTAGAAAGGTGGCTGCCAAGGGCTTAGAGAGGGGAAATTGGTGTTTAATGGGCACAGTTTCAGTTTTACAAAATTAGAAAGTTGTAGAACTCTGTTGCACAACAATGTGAATATACTTACAACTAGTGAACTGTATACCTAAAAATGTTTAAGATGGTAAATTTTATGTAATGTGATTGTAACCACAATTAAAAACAAAATTGCCTATAATCCCAGCTACTCAGGAAGCTGAGGCAGGAGGATCGCTTCTGCCCGGGAGTTCAAGACTGCAGTGAGCCGTGATGGCACCACATAGCACCATTGATAGAGATACTGGGGAAAATTAATTCTTTAAAATGAAAAGTGTCAAGAGTCACTCAGACCACCTTAAGAAAAATGGAGCTTATTATAAAAATATGAAAGGCTGCACTCCAGCCTGGGTGGGAGATTGAGACCCTGTCCCTAAAAAAAAATTTAAGTGATAATATAAAATTGAAATATTTTTAAAACTTCATAGAACTGACTATATCAAAATTAAAGATTTCAGTTCAATGGTGATCAGCTTAAACAAAGCTGAAAGGTCATGACAAACTAAGAAAAAAAATGCAATTTTTAAAACCCACAAGGAATTAATATTTAAAGCATACAAAAATTCTTACAAATCAAAAAAAAAAAGACAGAAAGCTCAATAGAAAATAAGGATATGAATTAGCAATTTACAGAATATGAAGTTAATGCTAATACAGAATTAGCATTCTGTTACAGAGTTACAGAATATGAACTTAATGCTAAATACCTAAAGTTAATGAATTAATGCCCTAACTTAGTAATCAGCCACATGTGACTCAGTTATGAGACACCACTTTATTCTGTCAGAATGTCTAAAGTTTAAAAATATTGATGGTACCAACTGAAAACAAAAGAAAATTAAAACTCATATTCCAGAGCCATTCTTAAGAACAATCTGCCAGAATGTTGTAAAATTACTCAATAAAATTGTATAGGGATAGGCCCTAGACCCATCGATCTTATTTTGTGATATGCATATCCAGAGAAATAAGAAAAAGTCAGTACAGGAGCACAATACAGAGTGTTTATCAAATCATTGTTTACCCATTTTGTGGGTGGATAAGTATGATAAATGCATGCTATTAAATAATACTCAGAAATTAGAAGCAACAAAATAAACATATATACAGCAATGTGAATAGATCTTTAAAACAATGTTGATTGGGGAAAAAAGCAGAATGAGATTCATAGCCCCATGCTATTTAAGAAAAATTAAAACACATGTATAACACCATATATTTTACAAGAAGCTTAAGTACATGTAAAAAATGTCTCAGAGTGGGTGCATTTAGGGGATGAAATCGAATTGAAGAAGATCTGAGAGACAGGAAGAGAATGAAAGGAAAGACAAGAGAAGAGAACAAATGGTACGTGCAAAGCAAAAAAAAAATGATGAAGAAAATGTAGATAAAAGAGTGTGAAAGAATGATACATTACGTTTAAATACCTTTCATTGATCAATAATAATAATGTGCCAGGATACCAAGATACTAGGGAAAATTACGTCTTAAAAATAAAAGACTAAGAGTCACTCCGACCACCTTAAGAATAATATTGAGCTTATTATGAAGATATACATAAGGTCTAGAAATAAAACTGTTAACTAGTAAGCAGTTAGAAACTGATGAATCCCTAGGAACCAATTACTGTCTCCATGTTGCACGTTTGTCTCTCTCCTCTGGCTTTCAGTTTGCTGAGTTCTCTCCTGCTATGCTTCCGGTTTATCCATTCCCTCATGTTGTGTTCCTTTTACTACTGCATAGTTTAGGATTTTTCATCACCATCTTGATTTTGACATGACAGCTCATTGTGTAGACTCTCTGTCTCTTTTCTCTGTATGTTCCTGGCTCTACTTCCTAGCCTCTTCATATGCGACCTTTCAGCTTAAGTTCCCACTGCTAACTGTCTTGTGCCCTCAACATTGCCTAGTTTGAATACAGCCATACCCCATTTAGTACTAGAGGTGACATTCCTGGCAAGAGGAGTATGGAATCAGCACCACCAAAGTCATTACAGCTTTGTCCCTGTGAAGATTCATTCTTAATTATGAACAGCATACTATTAGAGGTTGATTGGATAAGATTTACATTCTCTTTGTTTTTCAGAATTATTCTAATAGTGACTTTAGGAAAGGGGGTGTCTTATTCACTAAGAGTCACACAATAGAAATGGCTGCCTAGACTTGCACTTTCAGAAGGGCCCATGGCAATTTGTTGGAGAAACACTGAATTTATGGGCTGTGTGTGTGTGTGTGTGTGTGTGTGTGTGTGTGTGTGACATATATATCATGTATCTTCATTTATTCAGATTTTTTATGTCCTTCAATTGAGTTTGAAGATTTTTCTTTTGTTCACTGTTAATTCCTAGATAAGATAGAGTTGTTTTCCTTTTGCAAATGACTTTTTGTATTATGTTGTATTTTCTTTCATTTTTGCTGGTATAGAAAGAACCTATTGACTTTTATGAGCTGAAATGAATTCTTATTTCTGAGTGAATCATTCTGTTTCCCTAGATAATTCCTTTTATGAATCTCCATTTTGTTTTTGTTCCTTTCCATTTTTATTAAAGTCTTTGTGCTGGTTCTTTTTTATATTATCATTCATCCTTGAATGTGGTTAGCCATTTACTGGAAAAAAAAAAAAAGGAGAGAGGCCTTGATTTGGGTTTTCTGCTAACCAAGTATGCTATTTCCTTAACTCTAAATTTTTGACATTAAAAAGATTGATGTGACTCACAGCAATGCTGATAAGTCCCAACTCAGTGTGCTGTGATCCATGTTTCGCTGCCTCCCCACCCTCTCTATCCTTATTTGAACTCTGGTAATCCTCTCAACTAGAAAATAACATTGCAGATAATCAAAAAATCATGTCATTGAACTTCCAGGCAAAATGGTAGCCTAAACGGACACAGACAATCCCCCTCTCATCGTCATCTCCAGCAGTTAGAAATACTGGGACAATAAGCTTTAATTCAAACTACATGTAACTTTTTAAATATAATATTCTGGTTACACATCATAAACGTGATATGGTTTAAGAATAAAAATAGATTAAAGAAATCTTAAACCATTCACATTAGGTTTACTGCTAGCATTAATACTGGCATTACTATTTGTAACGATGTACACTGAATGATAAAGAAATAAGTATATATGTAAAAATTTTAGGATCTGTCTTATTTAGCATTCCCCCAGAAACAGGCCCTTAGACAAGGATTCATGTGCATAGTTTAGTTGGGAAGTGCAGGTAACACTAGTAAGAAAATGGGACAGTAAGACAAGAAAGGGAAGGTAACCTATAAGGGCTGTGCCATTAAACTAGTTATCACAGTGAGAAATTAAAGCAGTTTTTTACATTTTTATTTTAAGTTCAGGCATACTTGTGCAGGTTTGTTATATAGGAAGTAAACTTGTGTCATGGGGGTTTGTTATACAGATTATTTCATCAACCCAGGTATTACGCCTAATACCCATTAGTTATTTTTCCTGATCTTCTCCCTCTTCTACCCTCCAACAGGCCCCAGTGTGTGTTGATCCCCTCCATGTATCCATGTGTTCTCATTATCAAGCTCCCACTTCTAAGTGAGAACATACAGTATTTAGTTTTCTGTTCCTGCATTAGTTTGCTAAGGATAACTAATCTTCTCCTGCAAAAGACATTACCTTGTTCTTTTTTCTAGCTGCATAATATTCCACAGTGAGCAATTAAAGTTTAATCCCACAAGCAAGCTCTGAGAAATGCACGCAAAACATACACCTCAGAATTGTCCATGCCTAGCAGCAAGGAAGCTCAGGTTTTCATACACCTGCATAGGAGGGTTGCTGTCTGGGGGCTGTCCTGTAGGGACTGTTGATTCACTGGCGCTTCTAGATTGTCATAAGTACAGGCAGCTCTCCACCACTGCAGGAAAAAAAGAGCCTTAGTCACAAATGCAGATAGCTGCCATTGGAAATGAGGTGAATTCTCCAGAGATGTGGATGGGGAACTGACTGTATCTGCTACTGTCTATCCCTTGTGCCAATCAGATGCTCCCTGTCCCCATGTTAATTTCACAACATCTTGTTACTGTTTCTTCAGAGTAGTAGCCAGACACAATTTTTATTGAAGAAAAGAAAAACTTACAACAAGATTTATACTGGTACAAGCTACAGTTTCTATTAGCTGTTGCAGTTGATCCCAAGGGCACAGCTGATATTCACCCTCTCCCACTTCTAACACACATTGTAGATTCTTCTCCCTCTTGGATAGCACTTCTGCTCATGCAAGTCTGTCGTTCAACAAGATAGTTCAGACCTTCATGCCTAAGAGATCTGCCCCTCTAGTTACCTTAACTTTGTCAGGATGTTGTTCCAGCAGTTTCCACTTATGGTAATCATTGGACTTGAAGTTATTAAGAAGTACCCAGTGAATCTCCTGAGTTTCAAACATACTTCTTCTAGTCATTATTATGTAGCAGCAATCTTTCTCTTTATGATCATTAAAGCCTATTATTATTTTCAATATACTAATCCTTCTTTACCTTCTAGTCTATTAGTGTAAGAAGTCCAAAATGACCAGGCAACTACTATAATCTTACATTTACAGAAACAATTACTTTGTCCCTTGGGAACCTAGACCTTGAGACCAAAGCTCAAAGTTGTGGGAATAGAAAGGACACCTTCCCTCAAAGTGGGTTACAGAGTAATGATGTAAAGGCAACTTGCACTACCATGACTTGGATCCTACATGCATTTGTTCTACCTAAGGAAGACATAGCAGTATACACTGATTCAAGGTATATACCACATCTTTGAACATAGCATCCAACAACTCCAGGCTGATGCCTTTGCTTGACCTCTCTGTGGCCTTTTAAACATCCAAGCCAGCAACTTCTGGGTGATATAGTAAGACAAGTGGATTTTATGGACATGTGCTTACTCCTTGGTACAAATGTGGTCCCTTGATCCAAGGTGAAGCTATGTAAGATACAACCACAAATCAGACACTCGTTGATCCCTCAGATAATGGCACAGAACAAGGTGCTATGGCTAGGAAAGTAGACTTTCTTGTTTCTTATTAAAGACAGGGTCTTGTTGTGTCACCCAGGCTAGAGTGCCATGGCTCCATCATAGCTCACTGCAAACTTGAACTCCTGAGCTCAAGAAGTCCTCCCACCTCAACCTCCGAAATGGGACTGCAGGTGCTCACCACCATACCCAGTTTGTTTGTTTGTAGAGACAGGGTCTTACTATGTTTCCCAGACTGCTCTAGAACTCCTTGCCTCAAGCAATCCTTCCACCTCGGCCTCCCAAAGTGTTGGGATTACAGGCATGAGCCAAAACACTCACACAGGGAAGGGAGATTTATAACCAAAATATATATCAATCCAGTAAGGACAAATGACTGTCACCTCCAGATTGGGGTCTTCAGAGGATAGCATCCTATCAAGGACTCAGCATCAGTTTTTACCACTGACCGTTTGACCATTCTGCAGTAGCAGTGCCTAGATCAGCCCTGGTAAGAGGGAGCCTCCGCTGCCAGGCTCATACATCACCTGCACTCCTGGCACAAGGCTACTCCACTCATGGGCCCATTGTGCAAACACTGGGATGGCCAAAAAGAAAAGCTTGCTAAACTCCACTGGAAAAATCATCCTACCCATCTTGTCTTCTATTCCTTCTCTGATATGGATGATCTCTGTAAGTACTGATGTGGGATGCAAAGACTCACATACTTTGTGTCCATTCCTAACAGTCAACCCACATTCTTCTTCCACAGATTTCTTGTAATTATCTTCTCATCTTACTTCTTCCAGATCTCTAATCAACCAGCCTTTCCAGTACTATGTATTTTCCTCAGTGGTAGAAAACAAAAGGCACAATAGCTTTTCTAGCTTGGTAGGGACCAAGACCACAATACTTCTAAAACTTTCACCAATGTGGGAGGCCTCTGAATCTCTGTAGCATTTCTCTCTCACCCTTTGGTATATGTGCCTTACCAAGGCATCCAGAGGACTCATGACTTCCTTCTCCTGGTCCATTTAATGTGACGTCATCTAAATAGTAGACCAGTATGAATTTTCTGCAGAATGTTTAGATATTCAAGTTACCTTTTTACTGCATTGTAATGAAGAGTAAGAGTTAATATAACTCAGCATACTTTGGTCTCTTCCAAATGAATGAAAATTGCTTCTAATAAATTTTTCTGGCACAGAATGGAAAGAACACTTTCTCCAGATCATTTTCTGTACACCAAGCGCAAGAGACTGTGTTGATCTGTTCTGGTAAAGGTATATCCAAAAGAGCAGCTGGAAACTTGGCTAAGTTTTCAGAAGTTTACATCTTCTGTTCCAATCCATCTGGCTTTTTTCTAGAGGTAAGAGTTACGATGATGGTGACAACCACCCCTGAATACTTCTTTGAGGGTATCTCTTATTGCTGCCATTCCACTTGAGATGCAGTCTTGCTTCTGATTTTCTGTCTTGGTTGGAATGGCAGCAGGGGGATTTCAAGGGCTTCTGTGCAGTCTTTCCTGCAGTGGCAGCTCTGACTCTCCAGATCAGTTAACCAGTCTGAAGGTTCTGACTCTGTTAAATATGTTCACCATGAGTAGGGACTCAGGGAATGAGTACATGACCACAGGAGCCTTTGAACTCACTGTGAGATGGACTTAGGCCAGGACTCCATTTACAGCTTTGTATCAGTTTTCTAGGGCTGCCATAATAAAGTACCACACACTGGGTGGCTATGACACTAGAAACTCATTGTCTCATGGTTCTGGAAGTTAGAAGTCTGAAATGAAGGCATTGATAGGGTTGATTCCTTCCCAGGACTATGAGGGATTTGTTCCAGGCCTCTCTTTTTGGCTTGTAGATGGCATCTTCTTTCTGGGTCTCTTTACATCATTTTTCCTCTATAAGTATCTGTCTCTGTGTCCAAATTTCCACTTTTTGTAAGGACACAAGTCATATAGGATTAAGGCCCACACAAAAGACTGCATTTTAACTTGATTACCTCTGTAGAGACCCCGTCTCCAAATAAGGTCACACGCTAGGTATTTAGGGTTAAGACACTAACATTTCTTTTTGCAGGAGACACTATTCAACCTATAACAGAACCAAACACCAGAAACTCCCTCTCTCAAAACATACCAAGGGCAGTTCAGACCCTTATCCAACAGCCCTGGAAATAACGTGGCATTTCCCTTTCACCACTGTATTATTACTCTGGTAACTGGCTCCAGGAAAAAAAAAAAAATGGGGAAATTACTAGTGTGTGTGCTTGCTGAGGCCCTGCAAAGTTCTTCCTCAAGTTGGCCCATTTTTCTCTTCAATCAATGCTGAGTCTGAGAACTGCCTCATATCTGGAAAGTGAATAAAGGATCATGACTTTGTCTGTTTGTTGTTGTTGGCAGCTGACATCACCGTTTAGATCACCTGCTCTCGATCATTTTGCTTAAACAGATAAAATAATACTCTCACTAAGTGCCTATCTAGTAAAAGCATTGATGATGGAAGTTTTTTATTTCTTTGTTAAGAAAAAAACTTATCAAGAGTAGTTTGAACAGTGCTGGGCTTCTTCCTCTCCTATCGCATACAATATAGAGTGAGCAGCTTTTGTATGCCTTGGCACATTTTCATACTACTTTCTAAGTTTGAATCAGCTGCCCGCATTTTATCCTTTCTACTTTTAATATGTTGAAATATCTCTGAGAGTCCTCTTAAATGTGAAATTTCTCACTGGCATCATTTTCTCTTTAACCTTTCCATCATGACCACTTTTCTCATTTAGACTGATACGGTTGCCTTTGCTAAGTTTCTCTGACTGCACATCTAGAGTCTCATAAATAGCAGAGGTGTCAACATTTCCACAGTCAACTATTTATTCTATAAGCCCATTTACATTTGATTAGAATTTCACTTCCCACATTATGCTTTTAGTTTCCTTGCTGTACTTTCATTTTTGGCAGTCGATTCCCTCTTTCAAGTATCCATTTTTGTAAAATGTCAGATGGCTTTATTACTGGGAGACAAGGAGATGACACAACTATACGTTTGCCATCTGTGTGTGAACTGAATAACAGATGTGCATTGGCCAGTTACCTAAAGATATTTTGAAAAGTGACACAACTGATCACTGGTCAGGATGTACATCTGTCATTTATGCAGCGCTTTATGCACTGAAGAGATAGCAAAGTTTGTATTTTATGCAATTACTCACAGTTAATATATCTTTATAACTAAAATGTAGACAGTGCTCTTGGGACACTGGTATTAGTTAACTAAACTTAGTAACTGAAATTCGTATCAGAAAATGCATATCAGAAAATCAAAGCAAAAACTATAAATCTATTCTAATGTACTGAACTCTCTGAGTCATTTGACACCTACTTCAATAATTGGTCAAGGCAGCTCTGGCATGTCCATGATACACGCAGAAGATTATAACTGACTCCTGGTGTCCTTGCGAAGATATTAAATCCACGTGATAGACTCATATCAATAAATTCTCCTTTATTTACCTTTATTTTGTGATTCCTTGTGCATAATTCTCAAGATCATTTTCTAGACACATTTTCCTGATATATATTTTAGCCAGGTCCTGCAACTCATCTGCTGAATTGTCTCTTTCCTCCCAAATTAGAGACAGTACTTCCCCAGTTGGGCCGGGATGTTGTAATGTGTTAACTAACATGTAATTACTGAGTATTGTGTGAGGGTGTCCCTTTCCTGATCACACGTGCACCCATCAGCTTCCCCAGTTGGGCCATGCTCACATTAAGCCTACATACTAAGAGGGGAGGTTGGAGCAAATCTTGAGGTAAGTATATTTGCAAGCATATTATCTTGGAAAGTATCTGCCTTCGGTGAGTCTTCTGCATCACATCCAGACAAGGAAGGGTTGGGAATGAAAGTGACTGCTCTCCTCTAGTAAGAGGGATTGGCAACTTCCCCAGCCCCAAGAGTTCAAAGGAATCTTAGGGAAATTCAGTGGGCCATTTATGCAAGTCCAAAAGTTCATGGAGATCTGGAAAGATTTTAAGATTCTCAAATCAATTCATTCTAGATATCAGAGTCCCATGATTTTCCTATCAGGTCCATAATTTTAGAAAGAGACTTGCCAGGACTATTTCTTAGGCTTCTTGGTAATTCTACTACTCTCACAATCTAATGCCAGGCTTGATTTTCACTGCAATCCATTCTCCAGCTTTAGAAGATGGGAGCTTCCTTAAATATTGCCAAAAAGATTTTGTGACTTTTACATAATTTCCTGGGTTCTTGGCTGGTTAGTTTGAGTGGTTTGCTTACTTCAACACATCAATGTCATTTAATAGCAACTGACCAAATCTATAGTCTTTGTAATTACCAATGTCCCATGTATTAGTCTGTCCTCACACTGCTATGAAGAAATACCTGAGACTGGGTAATTTATAAAGGAAAGAGGTTTAATTGGCTCACAGTTCCACATGGCTGGGGAAGCCTCAGAAAACTTAAAATCATGGTGGAAGGGGAAGCAAATATGTCCTTCTTCACATGGCAACAGGAGACAGAAGTGAAGAGCAAAGAGGAGAAAAGTCCCTTATAAAACCATCAGATCTCATGAGAACTCACTATCACAAGGAGAGCACAGCGAGAAACCGCCTCCATGATTCAATTACCTCATAACGGGTCCTATGACATGTGGGAATTATGGGAACTACAATTCGAAATGAGATTTGGGTGGGGACAGAAAGCCTAACCCTATCACCCCATCTCTCAGATTCTAGAGATATTGCATGAGACAGTGCACTCCCTTTCACCTCAGCCCAACCTAATTCACCACAGTAAGAGTCTTAATGATTATAATGCTACAATACATCAGAGACTATCACCACCCCTCTTAGTGCTAACAATGGGTCATTGATTCAATCTGAATGTCAAGTGCTTCTATTCTAGAATCCATCTTGAAGATTTGCTTCCTGGAACAACTTCTATATCAATTGCCTTAGTTTAGATTATCCTCCTCCCTAAAACAAGCAGATCCAGAGAAAATAATTCAAATGAAAAATATTTATTTGGAAGGTACAGTAAACAAGGCAGAGGAGGGAGAATGTGAGACAGGAAAGGTAAGATAGTCAATGAAGGGTACATTATCAAACAAAATAGCATGTTGGATAACTGGAGCTTAATCCCTTGGAGAATATCTGGGAAATGATATAAAGTACATGACTCGGAATCATCTTATCTGAAAGCCAAAGAAACTGGGATAGTTAGACACCAATTTCTCTCAGTCACTGGATGAAAGACACTCCCAAGAGTCATTAATCCCCAGCATGGCCAACCTGCCGTGCTCACAAGGAAAAGAGTATTCTTCAGTGTGGAGAGCCCTCACCCAACACCAGTATTTGAAGTCAGCCAGAAAACACAGAAGTGAAAGGGCCTAGGAATCTGGGCAGGCCCTACAGCATCTACCACACTTGCCATCTCTGAGAGCAAGAAGAATTTGAGCCTCAGTGCTGAACAGAAATGAATAATCATCTCTCTATGAATCTAAATCTAGGGAATTCTCTGGATTACCAGCCCGCTAAAGAAGGGGGAGTATTAAATGGAGCATTAGGGTGGTGTTATGGCCTGACTTGTGTTTCCCTAAAATCCATATGTTGAAGCCCTAATCCCCAGTACTTCAGAATGTAGCTAAATTTGAAGACAGGGCCTTTAACTTAATGAGGGGATTAAGTTAAAAGGAGGCCATTAGAGTAAGCCCTAATCCAATCTCTTCTTTACAAGAAGAGGAAATTGTAACAGAGAGACATCAGGATGCATGCATGCAGAAGAAAGACCACGTGAGGACACAGCAAGACAGTGGCTATCTGCAAGCCAAGGAGAGAGGTCTCAGGGGAAAGCAAACCCACTGTCACCCTGACCTTGGACTTGTAGCCTACAAAACTGAGAAAATAAATTTCTGTTGTTGAAGCCACCTAGTTTGTAGTACTTTGTTATGGTAGTCCTAGCAAACTAATACAACAGGGATGGCTCAGTGATCCAAGGACACCACCCTCATAGGAGCAGAATCACAGGAAAAGAATTCCTCCATCCAGCCAATTGTATCTTGATCCAGCAATTCCTCTAAAAGAGCAATACCGAGTTTGCCCTGGTGCTGCACATACTGCCAGTCTCAGGACCAGCAGAACTTGTAAGTTTTATTATGTTTTCCTTTGATATCACAAAGGTTGTTCATCTTCTGAAATGGAATCCAATAAAAATGGCATCACAGATAATCTTGGTCATTTACACATGCTTGATTCAATGCTCCCACCTGAACAAAACACAGCTGGCCCAGACTCGGGACCTCCATTTCATTCTGCATTCAGAGGTCAGGTGCTGCAGAGGATGCCAGGGAATAACTGCTAAGAAGAAGACCTCCTGTCCCTTTCCTCCCCTGGGAAGCCAGTATGGATCTTCCCAAGAATCCTCTCCACCAAGTAATTTTCGTCCCCCATCTTCTGTCCCAACACTGAAAAGAGTAATGAGTCATCTCCAAAACTGATCCAGCCTTCTGAAATCGAGGACCACAGGAAGATGTTCTTTTATATCTCTTCTAAAGTAATTTTGATTTTGTTCTTTTTGTTTTACTGCTGTTAGTTAAGTAAATACACAATGACTCAAATGGAAACTTGACAGAATTATCATTCTTAAGGTGGTGTTTTTATAAATGTACATTGTATAAATATAAATCTTATTATTAATAATAAAATGCTCCCATTTTATGAGTTTTATTAGATTTCAGTTCCAAATGTTTATCTTTAAGGCTTAGATAAGGTTAATTCAGCATTTTCTTGTTACTATTTAATAAATCCCTCTTAGTAATCCAGAAACACATCTTTTCATTTTAGTGCTTTAGTCAAGGAATTATATGACATTTAAATAGAAGCTTGGTAAAATTACAATTCTTGGGACATTATTTTATAACAAGAAAAGTTATGTATTGCTTATTTAAGAGTGAATTTTATGAATTAATTTTTTAAATCAAATTTTGTTCCACTTTATTCTACTTCTAAGTAGTGGAAATATAGTATTTTGGCTTTTTCGGTGTTTGTACTAGTTTCCTGTAGCTGCTGTTAAAAAATACCATGAACTAAGTGGCTTGAAGCAATCAATTTATCCTCTCACAGTTCTGGAGGCCAGAAGTTCAAAATCAAAATGTCAGCTAAGCCACACTCCCTCTGGAGGCTCCAGGGGAGAATTCCTTGCCTCTTCCATCCTCTAGTGGCCACCAGTATTCTCTGACTTTTTTGGCTTGTGGCCACACCACTCCATTCTCTGCCTCTGTCTTCACCTTGCATTCTTCTCTGAGTGACTATCTTACAGGGATACTTGTCATTGGATTTACTGTTCACCAAGTAATCCAGGGTGATTTCCTCATCTCAACATCTTTAATTCAGTTACATCTACGAAGATTCTTTTTCCAAAAAAAGATGTCACTGACAGATTCTGGAAATTAGAACACAGATATACCTTCTGGGGGGACACCATTCAATCCACTATAGTGTTTCACATGTTACCTAGAATGTGAAATGTAGCAAGAGCTTTACATGAGTAGTCTAGCAAGTGAAGACATTTGAAACTCAAAATATGCTTCTGTATACCAAGGTCCGTATCTCCTCCAGTTATTAAATTAATACGTTTATCTTAAAAATGGTGATTTGGGGGAAGATAAAACAGTATGATATTTACGAAATGAAACAAATAGTGAAATTGGAAGTCAAAGTACTTTCTTTAATGTATGTGTTAAGGACTAAAAAGATATACATTAAAACGTAAACAGTGGTGCTGGGAGGGGAATGGGAATTGGAGGGTGGGGAGGAATGAAGGGAGAATTTTATATTCTTTCTATGTATGTATTTGCATTAAAAGTCGCATACTATAAAACAATAAATACATACAGTAAGAGGGAGGGAGAGAAAGAAAAAGAGACTGAGAAATTCAGAATAGCAGAGAGAAGTACAAAAAGATAAAAGTTGATTCAGAAACCACTCTCCAAAATACAAATGTCCCACGACAGTCCTCTTCTGTGTGACCCAAGGTACCTTCCCAAGCCAGAGGCAGAACTTCCATGTGACAAAACTTCTTCCGATGGAAAGAGAGACAAGGTTCAATGAAGATAAACTTCACTTACTTCAAATCTGTCCCAGCACTTGAGGTAAATCATGGGTACATTCACAATGTCCATTATTCTAGGCCTTGAAGATAGATATGGGAATTGTGTTCCAAATTAAACTCACAGGCCAAGTGTGGTGGCTCATGCCTGTAATGCTATGTTGGGTGGTCAAAGCAGGAGTATCACTTGAGGCCAAGAGTCTGAGGCTTCAGTGAGCTATGATTGTGCCACTGCACTCCAGCTCTGAGTGACAGAGAGCCTATCTCAAAAACAAACAAACAAACAAAAACTCGTAAGATGCGAAAGACCTGATTCACACATTCAAGTCACACATGTGTGCGCGCGCGCACACACACACACACACAGAGCACATATATTCATGATACTGGGAAGTATTGTATCAAATAATCAACATGAGTGTAAGGGATAATTTTAAGAAAACAGAATTCTGATCAAGACTATTAGTTACAATCATTTAGAGTTTAGAAATAGAGTAATATGCAGTTCATTTTTTCCACAGCATTTCTCTGTTGTGTTGAAACATTTGAAGCATTATCTCAGCACAAATATAAAAATGTCTGATGGAAAAAATATCCTATGACTATTCAAAATGCTTCTGGAGCAAAGATTAAATTTATCCTGATGCATCAAAATTTGAAACAGATGAATCTGCTGATGTTACATTTTCTTTTCCTCCAATAATATCCTTAATGGTTATATACGTTTCCACAACTCATGGTATAAATAAACATTCCTGAGATTCCTTTTCTCAGTTACTCTTCTATAAAGAATCCATTAAAAGCTTTTACAGGACAAAGGTCCAGACTACTTCTTAAACTTTATAAATCAGATTTTCATGCATACGAATGGTGAACTTTATCAACAGATGGCCAAGGATGCAATGTCATGTCTTTTGAGGAAAAAAAAAAAAAAAGAAACATTTAAAGCTGGCCTATATCTTCCAAGGTGCCTGATGGATTTTTTTCTTAATAATAGCTGTTTATTCTAGTTTCTGTTCATTGCCAGAACTTTTTGCAAACAACCAGTAAATTAAGAGCCAGTTTATTTCCCTAGAGATATGATTACATTAGTCACTCAGTAAGTCTTCAACTAATTTTGTTCCAAAGTTTTCTAAGGAACTCATTAGATAATCTCTGGATCTAGAGAAGTTAGTCACAGGGCCTAAAGGAATTCATCTTTGCTGAACCAAAAAAAAAGGAAAAAATAAGAAAACATTCAGTAGTAACATATAGGCTGAAGAAATCTTAAAAGAAAGACTTCCCAACTCTTAACCAATATGAAATCATGATGCACTGAATATTTCTACAATAAAGTAAATAACAATAACTTGTGTTTATAGTATCATATGCTAGATGGGCCTAAGTCTGAAGATCTGGTGTTAATCAGTGATTTACTTGGAACAGCTAAGCTTTAGGGTTAGCAGCCATTAGAGTAATTCTTCAATAAGGAATAGAATCATCTCACAGACCTGAATTAATGCTCTACTGTACTATTTCACTAACAAAGCTCTATGCTACTGAGACTAAGGTCTTTCAAGTAAGCAATCAGATTACAATTTTCTCTCACTGACACATTGCATTCACCCTTTTCTCTCATCATATTCAAATAAAAATAAGCCAAAATTAGAGCTAATAAGAAGATAAGCAGAGCCAAGTTATTGAATATTTGTAAGCTCCATCTCTACTAGCTCTCTTAATGGTACAGTCTTCTAAGTTGCTGGTTCCAGAAAACACATAGACAGGGAAATTATGGATGTAACTGTTAAACTCCAACCTTATAGAAATACACCATCTCCATGCCCAAAACCAGTATGGGAAAATCTATCCAGCTCCACAAACAGAGTAGGATTCAGAATTTCACCTACTGCATTACCAAACCAATTTTCTAGCCCATATTTTTTTCATAAAATTTCAAAATGGTATTAGAAGAAAAGTACTAATTACTTTCTATCTTTAACCGCACAGAAATGAACTCCAAACCTAAGAAAAACAAAATTTTGTTTTATAAATAAAAAATTCACCATTGTCCACAGTTTGTATATTTGTTAGCAGCAAGTGTAGAACTAAAAGGTGCCATGGGAAATTAGAGAGATAATTAAAAACAAGTTAAAACAAGTACCAAAATACTTTATACATTGTTAAATAACAGTCATGGGACTAATTAACAGTAAAGAGTCAAGAGAATTCAGAAAGTTCTTAAATCTTTGAGCTTTCTTTTCATCAATGTGCTATGGAGGAGATCAATTTGTTTTCATTAAGGTCTGGCCCCACTAAAATTTAATTTCTTTCTAGTGGTGGTAAATGACAATCAAAATCTAAACCCTGCCTCTGAGGCCTGTTAACTGCCAGTTTTCAGTAGAATGCAAAAATCTTACAAAATAAAGTATATTACAGTGAATATTCCAGCTGGCCTTAGTTGCCTTAAGAAATCAGAACAGCTGTATGAACTCCTTCATAAACGTCTCCCCTGTGGTGTAAGGAGAGGTTACAGACTGCAATAGACAATGTGGGAGGGCTGATGTGGTCAAAGGAATTCTGCTCCCTGCATGAAACGCTAAGGCTCAGATGTCCAGTTGCCCAAGAAACTATCAGCGCCCACCTATTTCACATAATTCTTTGTAAAGACTTTGCCGAACAATCTATCTTCATCTTGAGAACACACTAAAACACACACACAATAACGTGGATCTTTTCTAAGACTGATTCTTTTCCAACTTTGAGAGTTTGATAACTCAGAGCAATTTGTTCTCAAAGAGCAAAATATCTTTTTACTTATGCTATGGAATAATGCATTCAGATACTTAGGAAATGAGTAAATTGCTGGGATCCTGGAGGGTTTTTTTTTTTTTCCATTGAAAAGATAAAGTCTGTTTTTATGGCCTAATTACTGCCCTTTCTCATATCTCTTCAAGTATTTTGCTTACAGTGAGTTTTCTCCAAAGAATTTCTTATCTGAGTAAATCATCTGAGTTCCATTAGTGAGGTCAGCTCCAAGAAACATCAGCCCTGATTACAGCTAGTTGCTCAGAAGGAACAGGAATACAATTCACCTTGACTCCAGGAATCATAACACACATCCATATATATTGTTTAAATTTGACACTGCAAGATAAGATTAAAGAGTAACATTTTATGTGAAATATAGGCTATTCGCCCCTTCTTTTTTTCCTCTTCCAGAGTATATATTACAGGGGATATAACAGAGAAATATGTGCCTGACAAATTTCCATTCCTGGTGTTTGTAGATCTATAAACAAACACTGGTTACCAAATGTTATTTTTCATCTTGTAAGGAGTGTATCTGTTGAATAATTTACCAATACTTGTTATTCAGATTTGGAGTTCTTTCTGCATCAGCATTAGAGTCACAGCAACAAAATGCCTCAGAGAATCCTTTTTTCTCAGTAATCTATACTGCAAACTAGGCTCCCCTGTACCCCAACCTCATTTTTGTAAATAAAGTTTTATTAGAACACAGCCACACCCATTCATTTACATATTTTCTATGGCTGCTTTCAAGCAGAGGTTAATAGTTTCAATAGAGACTGTGTGGTCCACAAAGCCTAAAATATTTACTCTCTGGCCCTTTAACGAAAAGTTCACCAGCCCCTGCTCTATATACCCCATCTACCCATCTTTACTCTTTCAATTTTACTCTGATTTCCTTCTGAAGTACATATTTCCAACACCTTATTATAAACCCTGATGATCATTCTACTTTATTTGGCTTGGAAAAGAATTTGAGTAGACTTGCTTTTCCATGGAAGTATGAATTGCCCTTAGCTTTCATGACATAAGCCTTTCTCTTCATCCTCTGCTTGTTTTACATTTACTCAAATGGCTCTCCACTGGTGCTGCCATGTACCAGTTCTTTTCTGCATGAAAGGGCCCAGCTAGGAGAATCAATGGAGATTGAATCCAGCCTATTCACCACTTGACAAGTCATGAACCTTGACATAAGGCCTTGATCCCCACAAGAGTATAAAATGAACAAGAGCAGGCCAGGCACGGTGGCTCACGCCTGTAATCCCAACACTTTGGAAGGCCAAGGTGGGCTGATCATGAGGTCAAGAGATTGAAACTATCCTGGTCAACATGGTGAAATCCCGTCTCTACTAAAAATACAGAAATTAGCTGGGCATGGTGGCATGCACCTATAGTCCCAGCTACTCAAGAGGCTGGGGCAGGAGAATCGCTTGAACCTGGGAGGTGGAGGTTGCAGTGAGCCAAGATCACACCACTGCACTCCAGCCTGGCAGCACAGCAAGACTCAGTCTCAAAAAATAAACTAAAATAATAAAACAAAATAAAATAAAGCAACTTCATTTTAAATTACACGATTATTGAATAAGGTACAAATCTAAATTTTCATTTTATATTTTTCTCAAGAAGTCTTTAACATTACATATTTAGATTATTTGATCTAGCTTTCTTGAAATAAATATAATTCTGGTTATTCAAACTATGATAGTATATTATTAAAACATTTTGAAAATTATGTCTCACCAGTTAAAAAGCAAAATATTTTACCAAAAATAAAAATGAAAATAGGATTAGCCAGGCACAGTGGCTCATATCTATAATTCCATCACTTTGGGAGGTCCAGGTGGGAGAATTGCTTGAGCTCAGGAGTTTAAGACCAGCTGGGTAAGATAGTGAGATCCCATCTCTACAAAAAAATCAAAAATTAGCATAAGCTTGTAGTCCCAGCTACTTGAGAGGCTGAGGTGGAAGGATCACTTGAGTGATCCAGCCTAGGCAACAAAGTAAGACCCTGTCTCAAAAAAAAAAAAAAAAAGAAAATAGAAAATAGAATTAGTACCAGCAACTGTGAACTGAACATTACTGAACTCATAAGTGATTATTTGAGTCACATACTTGAATTTGCTTTGGGTCAAAACATGAAGTGTACAGTCTCCCCTTATCGTCAGGGGATACACTCTAATCCCTGCAGTGGATTCTGAAACCAAGGATAGTACAAAATCCTAAATATACTATGCTTTTTTGATCCGATAACTGAGACTGCTGCTAAGTGACTCACAGGCAGGTGGTGTCTACAGCGTGAATGTGCTGGATAAAGACAAGAGTCTCATCCTGGAAGGGACGGAACATGATTGCAAGACATTTCATCACACCACCCAGAATGGCACACAATTTTAAAACTTATGAATTGATAATTTCTAGAATTTTCCATTTAATATTTTCGGACAGCAATTGACCACAGATAATGAATGAATCTGCACTAAGTGAAACAGCAGATAAGCAGGAACTACTATAATATCAAGTCCTGGAATGACTAATAAATTAGCTGAATAGTCTAAACCTCATGTTCATAGAAATATAAATGACAAAATGTAGGGAACCCAAATATACTCAACCACATTCAGAAAGATTATGGAGAAAATATCCTTCTTGGCTGTTCCTAGATTTTGCAAGGCTTGCAGTGGGTCTCTCTTAAAGAAACTGCCTTTGCACCATGGGATTCTGCTCTCAGCCACGTGGCCTTGCCATTGAGCTCAGAGCCCTTCCTTTACCCTATGTAAGCTGAATAAGATGAGGGTACCCCAGGACCAATCTCAGCACAATTTCACATCCCAAAGAAAGAGAAGTAGGATAAAAGTTGTTTTGTTTTTGTTTTTCTCTTAGCTTTCTTTTGCTGCACAACAAATCCCACTAACTCAGCAGCTTAAAACAACACCATTTGTTAGCCCACAGTTCTGTTGGTCACAAGTCTGGCACCAAGTGGCTGGATTCTCTGCTGGGGGTATCACAGGCAGAAATCAAATTCAGTTGAGCTGAGTTTTCATCCGGAGGCTCTGAGAAAAACAATCTACTTCCAAGCTTATTCTAACTCTCAGCAGAATTTAGTTCCTGGAGGTTTTGTGACTGGGGTCCCTGTTTCCTTGCTGATTGTCAACCAGTTCTTAGAGACCCCCTGCTGTTCCCTGTCAAGTAGCCCTTAACACGGTATGTTCCTGATACGTTCCTTAAGGCCAGCCAGAATATGTCTCTGCTGCTTCAAAACTCTGATTTCCCTTCTGGCATCCTCCAGAGAAGGCTCTCTTCTACTGCAGAGCTTAACTGATTGGGTCAGGACCACTCAATATAACCTCCCTTCTGGAGGTGTTTTTACGGAGTGTAATATAAACACAGGAGTGGATGTCTCATTATATTCACAAGTTTCATCCACACTCGAAGTGGAGAGGATTAGATGAAGGTGAGGGTCATTGGGAGTCATCTTGGAATTCAACCTACCACAGTTTTGTTTGATTTTATTAACACTGTAGCATTGGTGATGATGCTGTGAAATATGCACTGTCATAAAGCTAGTAAGTGCCATCTCAGCTACCGCTCAACGTAGTAATCCTCTATCAACCATAGCAGTTACCTTCTTGAAAAGTATAGCAGCTGGCAAGACAATAGCGTTGAGATCAGAAAGGAAATTGCAGCCCCCATGAAAGAATCATTAAATATATGTTAGGGTCTGTGTATTCTTTACTAGGGCATTTGGTTCCAAAACAAACCATATGAGTTGACATTAAAAAGTGTTTCAATAAACAACTGTCTTCACTCATCTTCAATTTTATTCAGGAACATACCTGCAGATACCGTGATTTGTAAAACTTGTAAATTTTCATTTATTGAATTTGCTCATAAAATATTCCGCTTTAAAATTTTGGCTCATCTCTTAAAGCCTTGTAAATCTAATGTCTCTTGCACTTGGCATTTTCCTTATTTGTTTTCACAATTACAGCAAGATGCTTGTGTTGCTCTCTAGCTTAAAGTCTTTTTCCTGGGCCTGATCTTTTATTCATATCACTGAGTCATCCTCAGTGCCTAAATCGTCAATAAATACTTGTTGAAAGACTGAACAAATGAATAAATTAATGATGAAATATTAAGAAAATATGGCCTAAAGAGATATCTCTACTCTTTGTAAAATCTAAGAGAAAGGAAAGAAATAATTATCGTCACATTCTTTGGTTTGAAAGGGCAGAACTAAACAATATATACATAAAAAGACCATGAATTTTTCACTCGAGACATATTGATATAAAACTTAATTCAAAACACCATCTAGCAGTCGTATGAATAAGGAAGGAGAAGTATGATGGTTAATTATGTGCATCAATTTGACTAGGCCACAGTGCCCAAATATTTGGTCAAACTTTATCGTGGATGTTTCTGTGAGGGTGTGTTTGGATGAGATTAGCATTTAAATCAGTGTACTTTGAGTAAAGCAGATTGCCCTCCATAATGTGAGTGGGCCTCCTCTATCTGTTGAAGGCTTGAATAAAACAAGGAATGACCTCCCTGAGCAAGAGGGAATTCTGCCAGCACACAGCTCTCAGACTTGAACTGCAACATCAGCTTTTCCCTGGGTCTCCAGCCTGCCAACTCACCCTGCAGATTTTGGACGTGCCAACCCTCTATAATCACATAAGCCAGTTCCTTAAGTAAATCTCCATGTGTGTATATAAATATATCTACATCTACCTATCTAATTGGTTCCATTTTTCTGAAGCAACCTGACAAATGCAAGAAGCCTCAAGATATATCCACACTGTCAGAACAGCAGTCTGTTACGCTGGGAACCCTCTTCCCCTCACAACAGCCAAGGCTTTGCTGTTAAACCAGGCAAAGCCTGTGCTGAATTGTCCTACTGTCAATTTGACATCACTGCCATCCTTTTCAGAGGTCTCCCATGCATTACATAAGAGTAACCAGGAAATGCATTTCCAGACTCTAGTTCCTTCTGTGGTTCCAGGTCAGCTAATGAGAGGCATTTGCATTAGATCTAGAAGGCAGAAGAAAAGGAAAGCTGCAGGAAAACATCCATCAGTGCAGCTTTCTTGCCCTTTGTTCCTGAAGTTCTTCCAGCAGTTAGGAAACCTCTATTTTCCTGTATCGAAATCCTCCATATGCAGAATGCATACAATGCCTTCCATTTTCTCGCAACCAGACCCTAACTATACATCACCGATATGTTCTTTGGAGAGGAAGGGGGAAGAAAGCACTTCATTTTTTCCTACTAGATGGCCTCATCTACCCTGATCTATCAGGAAAAAAAAATAATTTTGAACTCCATGGGGGATTATAATTCTTTACCTCTCAGAAGATCCCATAGCTCCTATGAAAGTGGGATAACTCATTCTCTAGTCTTCAAGTTTCACAGATCTGTGGTTATTGAGGAGACACCACACAGCTCTCTACACAGAGCAAGAACGAGGTGGTTCTCCACCAAAATTGTTTCCCATTACACTTCCCCCAGACGAGTGGGTTCCAATTTGTCTTGTTGAGACACAAAAACAGATCTTCCCGAAACAAAGAAGATAAAGTAATGGTTTCACTTTACAAATAAAATTGCTGACAAGATTAGAATAAGAGTTTATCTCTTTTAAGTGTCTGGGCCAGGTACAGTGGTTCAGGCCTATAATCCCAGCACTTTGGGAGGCTGAGGTGGGAGGATGGCTTGAGCCCAGGAGTAGCCATGGTCCCAGCTACTCAGGGGGCTGAGGCGGGAGGATCACTTGAGCCCAGGAGGTCGAAGCTACAGGGAGCCATGATTGTGCTACTGTACCCCAGTCTGGGTGACAGAGTGAGACCCTGTCATAAATAAATAAATAAATAAATAAATCTGTGTGCCTTGTGTCTGTTTTCTTTAGTTTCATCTCACAGGCAACCTTCTGCAACATGATAAACCCTAAAACTCACCCTATTATAACAGGATAAACTTTAAACTGTTAACCTGACTACAAGGTCCTGGTTCATCTGGCCTCAGCATAGCATCTCTGACACTCCATTCACTCTGAGTTGAGGCTTCACTACCCTTTTGGAGATTTCTTAAATTCACCCAGTTCCTTTAGGTCTTAGGACCTTTGCACATTCCATTCCTCTGCCTGACAAAAATCCCGTGAGCTCTGCCCTTACATTCAAACCCTTTGTCTCAGTAACTCCTACTCACTCTCCCAAGTCTCCTTTTAAATGTCACTTCCACAGGTGGGTTAGTTCATCCTGGTATACATACTTATAGTATCTTGTACTTCCCCTCTGTGGGACATATTATGATAATAAGTCACTCATTTTTAAAGTATTTCTTCTCTCCCAGACTCTAGCATCCTGGTGTTGTATTTTCACTACTGTATCCTTGGTATCTCCCGTGGTGTGTAGCAAATAGACCTTCAATACGTATTGAATAAAAGAAAGGAAGGGAGGAAGGAAAGAATGTAACATGATGGTTAAAATTAAATTCACCATAGGTTGGTAATATTCCTGGCAGCACTATGGGAAAAGGAATCCATGGGTGACTAATAAAAAAAGACCTCCACAGAAGACTACAGAAGTATTCTGCCTGGCAGAAAGTTAATACAGTGCTGGGTTGCTAAAAGAAACTTAGTGTTTTGGAGATTGTAATGATGAGAGATATGAGCTTATATGAAATTTTGTGCATTTGAGTAAGTTTTGAAGTAAGGCTGGCTGACATTGGTGGGCTGGTGGAAGCCACACCACCTCCGTTTTGGGGAACATTTGGCTGCTCCTACTTCCTGACTGAACTCCATTGACTATGTCAGCAAACAATGGCTCCAGACTTTCCTAGCTCTTGGCAACTTAAAATAGTCTGAATCATAGGACTGGAAACAGAACAGATGTGTACTATTCTCTCTCTGTTTACATAAGTACAACTTGCCACATGAAAAGGAAAGAAGTGAATACATTATGTCGCCTACTCTGAATATAATGAGAGTAGCTCACCATTTGAATCAGTCAATTCGTCCTGTAAGATCTACTGAATTTCTATTATTACCCTCACCTAGCTACCTTTATAACCATCTGCCCCAAAAAAGTCAACATAACATTCCCCAATGATATGACAATGATGATGATGATGATGATGATGTGTGTGTGTGTGTTTGTGTGTGTGTGTGTGTGTGTGTGTCTGTGTATTACAGTAAGGGGAGTTGATGTTGATGCCTTTTCATTAATTCAGCTCACAAGCAGAAGGAACTTGGCAACACCAGCAAACTCAGATATGTCAAGCCAGGGCAAAGAGAAAGGTCAGGTCAAGAGAAAATTTGAGATACACAGTGGGGGTACGTATCTTTAGAACTAGACGCAGGACTTTTGCCAACGCTACATAATAATTGTGTAACAAAACTAATGTACAAGGAGAAAAGGTGCTGTAAGACATATAAATACCGGATAGTGAAGTACAAAGTATTTCTCAGTTGTCTGAGGCAATGAAAAAAGCTACATACAAATACACATATATTTTCACATGTAGGGGAAATTTTGTCCAGAAGTTCCACTTAAAGAAACTATTCTGCTACATTTTGTTTGTCAAAGCATGAAGTCTAGCCTTGTACGTAATTCACTTTCTTATTGTCCCTTATGCAATATAATGCAGATTGCTTGATTATGCAAATTGTTTCTTTCCAAATTTTCATCCATTGTGATAAACCACATTTCAGTTTCAGTCAGTGAACTAACAAGAATAAATAGTGGAAATATAATTGCATATTTTTTCTTTTAAAAACTATGGGTTTTCCCATTTGTTGGTCACAGGTAATTTTGTAAACAGAAAAGGAAACACATTGCTCCCAGTCTCTACTACAACTTTATTCTGTCTCTAAATATATGAAATTTAAACAAGAAACAGAGTCAACACTGAAGTGCTGGATGAAAGGGGAATTTCGAATGTGCTGAAAATTTCTATTTCTGAGGAGGCAGCCAAAATATATTCATGTCTGTGCAAAATTATATGTGTGTATGTATATATACATACACAGTAAAGCATTGCAGCACCTCTTTTTTTTTTTGAGACAGAGTTTCACTCTTGTCACCCAACTGGAGCATTGCACTGCACCTCTGCCTCCTCAATAGTGTATTCATACCATGAAATAACATATAACCACAACAAAAAATATGGAAGTTTTTTATACACAGATATAAAATTATCTTTAATATATATTAAGTGAAATGGCAAGGCACAAAGAAATGTGTATAGTCTATTATTTGTGTAAAATGAAAGATATGTACTATCCTGTGTGTGTGTGTTTCTGCTACAATAAAACACATACATTCCTTAAAATCCTGCCTTCTGCAAAGGTTTCTGGGGGGTTTGTTACAGAGCATAATTTTAGCATAGTTACTGATCTACTATGTATGTATCATAATTTATTCTACCAGCACCCTACTGAAGGCCATTTGAGTTGACTCCACTCTTTCCCACTACCCTGACATGTCATATTTTTATTAGTATATCTGGAGGATAAATTCATTAAAATGGGATTGCTGATTGAAAGACAGAAATATGTATGTAGTTTTGCTAAGTAATATCAAGTTACCCTCCATAGCCGTTTGCCATTTTGTATTCCCCATGCCTCGCCAACAAAATACTGTAAACTTTTAGAATTTCACCAATCTGATAATTGAAAACGGCATCTCAGTATAATCTTAGTATACATTTATCTTATTATGAGTAGTGCATCTTTTAATATATTTTAAAGATATTTTGCAACGTTTTTCTGTAAACTTTTCACATCTTTTGCCCATTTTCTACTAGGTTTTTCATCACTTTCTTCTTTTTATTATTAAATTTATTAGTCCTTTGTCCCTGGAATGGGTAACATTTTTTTTCTCAGTTGTCATTTTACCCATCACCCAGGCTGGAGTGCAGTGGCACGACCACGTCTCACTACAGCCTCGATTTCCCGGGCTCAGGTGATTCTCCCTCCTCAGCCTCCCAAGTAGCTGGGAACATAGGCACACGCCACCATGCCTAGCTAATTTTTCTATTTTTAGTACAGATGGGGTTTCACCATGTTGCTCAGGCTGGTCTCAAATTCCTGGGCTCAAGCAATCCACCCGCCTCAGCCTCCCAAAGTGCTGGGATTACAGGCCTGAGCCTGGGAAGATTTTTTTATGTAGTTAAATTTATCTGTTTTTAATGCTTCTAATTTTGGTTCATATTGGAAACTTAAGTTTTCTTCTAGTACTTCCATGGTTTCATTTTTTAGCTACCTCTCTGAAACATCTGCAGTTTGTCCTGGTATGTGGAGAAAAGAACAGATCCAATCAGATCTTTCTCCAGGTGACTATCTATCCTAACACCATGTAACATATTTATTTGAGGTGTCACCTTTCACATATAGTACATTTTAGTATATATTTGAGTCTACTTCTGGATTTTCTGTTCTGTTTCATTGGGCTTCTGTCTATACACTCACCAATATCACACTGTTTTCAATAGAGAAGCTGATAAGGGTAGCTCCCCTACACCCATATGCTGCTTTTCTTTTTCAGAATTCTTCTGGCCATTCTTTGTTTATTCATCTCAACAAACTTTAAAATCAAACTGGTTAACTCATTAAGAAAATCTAATGCTATTTTTATTGGCACAGCATTGCATTTATAAATTAACTTAAAAATATTTGAATACATGGCCAGGTATGGTGGCTCACGCCTGTAATCCTAGAACTTTGGGAGGCCGAGGTGGGCAGATTGCCTGAGCTCTGGAGTTGGAGACCACCCTGGGCAACATGGTGAAACCTTGTCTCTACTAAAATACAAAAAATTAGCTGGGCATGGCGGCAGGGACCTATAGTCCCAGCTACTCAGGAGGCTGAGGTGGGAGAATCGCTTGAACCTGGGAGGCAGAGCTTGCAGTGAGCTGAGATCATGCCACTGCACTACAGAGTGGGTAACAGAGCAAGACTCCAACTCAAAAAAACAAAAAAATTGAATATGTAACCTTTCTGAAATGATTATTTGAAAATGTGTATCAAGAACCTAAATATTGGTACTTTTGACCTAGTAATTCCTCTTCTAGTAGTCTATCATAAGGCAGCAATGTGCAATTACAGACAAAAAATATTATGTTCATTTCAAGTCATTTGAAGTCACATTTATGAAACATTCTTAACAGTTTGAGAAAATGCGTCTTGTGCAAACAAGATAAAGATGCCCACTCTCACCACTCCTATTCAACATGGTAGTGAAAGTCCTTGTCAGAGCAATCACGCAAGAGAAAGAAATAAAAAGTATCCAAATAGGCTTAGAAGTCAAATGATCTCTCGTCACTGACAATATGATTCTACACCTAGGAAACCCTGAAGACTCCACTAAGGCTCCTTCAACTGATAGATAGCTTCAGGAAAGTTTTGAGACACAAAGATCAACGTATACAACTTAGTAGAATTTCTATACACCAGCTTGAACCAATAATGTTCAAGCTGAGAGCCAAATCAAGAATGCCATCCCATTTAAAATAGTCACACACAAAAAGAAACAAAATACCTAGGAATATATCTAACCAAGGAGGTGAAAGATCTTTACAAGGAGAACTACAAAACACTGCTGAAAGAAATCATAGATGAAATAAACAAACGGAAAAACATTCCAAGTTCAAGGACTGGAAGAGTCAATATTGTTAAAATGGCCCTACTGCCCTAAGCAATCTATAGATTCAAAACTATTTCTATCAAACTGCCAATGTCATTTTTCATAGAACTAAAAAAAACTACTCTAAAATTCACATGGAATCAAACAAAGAGCCCAAATAGCCACAGCTAACCTATACAAAAAGAGCAAAGCCAGATGCATCACATTCCCCAACTTCAAACAATACTGTAAGGCTACAGTAACAAAAACACCACAGAACTGGTATAAAAACAGATACATAGACCAATGGAACAGAATAGAGAACCAAAAAATAAAACCACACACCCACAGCCGTCTGATCTTCAACCAAGTTGACTAAAGTAAGCAATGGGGAAAGGTCACCCTAGTCAATAAATGGTGCTGGGATAGCTGGCTAGCCAAATGCAGAAGAATAAAACTGGACCCCTACCTCTCACCATATATAAACATTAACTCAAGATGGATTAAAGATTTAAATATAAGACTTCAAACAACAAGAATCCTATAAGAAAACCTAAGATATACCATTCTGAACATCAGCCTTGAGAAAGAATTTACGACTAAGTCCTCAAAAGCAATTGCAACAAAAACAAAATATTGACAAGTGGGACCTAATTAAACTAAAGAGCTTCTGTACAGAAAAAGAAACTGTCAACAGAGTAAACAGACAACCTACAAAATGAGAGAACATATTTACAAACTATGCATCCAACAAAGATCTAATATCCAGAATCTGTAGGGAACTTAAAAATTCAACAAACAAAAAACAAATAACTCCATTAAAAAGTGGGCAAAAGACATAGACACTTCTCAAAAGAGGACGTACGAGTGACCAACAAACATATGAAAAAATGCCCCACATCACTAATCATCAGAGAAATGCAAATAAAAACCACAATGAGATACCATCTCACACCAGCCAGAATGGCTATTATTAAAAAGTCAAAAAATAACAGATGCTGGTGAGGCTGTGGAGAAAAAGGGATGCTTATACACTGTTGGTGGGAATGTAAATTAGTTTAGCCAATGTAGAAAGCAGTCTGGAGATTTCTCAAAGAACTTAAAATAGAACTCACTCAACCCAGCAATCCCATTATTGGGTATATATGCAAAAGAAAAATAATCAGTCTACCAAAGATACATGCACTCCTATGTTCATTGAAGTACTATTCACAAATTCAAAGACTATTAATCAGGTGCTATCAATATAGGTGCCCATCAACAGTGGATTGGATAAATAAAATATAGTACATATATACCATCGATATGGATATGACACAGCCATAAAAAGGAATGAAATCATATCATTTGCAGTCACATGGATGCAGCTGGAGGCCATAATCCAAGTAAATTAACACAGAAACAGAAAATCAAAGACATCATGTTCTCACTTATAAGAGCTAAACACTGGGTACTAGTGAACATAAAGATAGCAACAACAGACACTAAGGACTAATGGAGTGGGGAGAGAAGGTGAGAAGAAAGGGTTGAAAAACTCACTACTGGGTACTATGCTCACCATCTGGGTGATGGGATTGTTCATATCCTAAACCCCACCATCATACAATATATCCATGTCACAAACCTGCTCATGTACCCCCAAATCTAAAATAAAAGTTGAAATTATTAAAAATAAATAAATAGGATTTAAAAATCATAGTTACCAGCATTATGTTAAGTGCATAGAGAAAAGATTAGAAGGAAATGTGATAAAATAGCAGAAGTTAGAAAAATGCACAGATGGCAGGAATCCCCAGGCTACACCAGGAACAGGGTATTAGAGCTCAATTAGGGTGAGAAGTGTGTGACAGCCAATATTGAGTGCTGGAGCCCATGAAGGCTGAGGAGGATGTCTCCACATAAATGGTGGCTGTCCACACCTCCTCCACAGCTCCTCCACAAACAGGAGGTATGGACAGCTGGTAAAGGATGTCGGATCCTGAGCAGAGAGGGAAAGAGAGCATCCACATTGAGTAGCAGCTCAGCTCAGGGTGTTGATGGCCCGAGATGGCTGAGGTGGGCATCTGAGAGGGGGAGGGGAAGCCATCATGGCAATGGGACACAGAAGCCAGCCAAATATGAGATAATTTGTGCATCAAATTAAATAATGATAGTAATGGATTATGACCCATTGCATAAAAGAGGAAAACAAGAAGTCCAATCTGATATAAATACCAAAAAGAATAAATTGAAAGTTTTATAAAGAATGGGATATTCTCATCTTCCAAATATTTATTAATTTCAAAAGGAAAAAGTAGCTTTTCAGGAGATAATTCTGCAGACACCACTTTAATCAGGTGAACAACTTGAGCATCATCAGTAATGGGACAAATTGAAACCCTGTGCCACCTAATAGAATGTAATGAGAACACACTTCTGTGATATTCCTGCCAAATTTGCATCACCTGAACCTAATCATGAAGAAACATCAGGAAATTCAATTGCAAGAACATTCTACAAAATAACTAGTGATCTTCAAGAGTCCAAGTCCTCAAAGTCAACAAAAGACTGAGGAAATGTTCAAGACTGAAGCCAACTCAAGAGACCTGACAACAAGATGCAACACCTGATTCTGAACTGGATCTTTTGTTACGAAAGACCTCACTTGGGAAAACTGACAAGACTCAAATGAGGTCTAAGGATTAGAAAGTACTAATAATTCAATGGTAATTCCCAGAATTTTAATATCATATTTTGCTTATATAAGAGAATGTCCTTGTTTGAAGGCTATTTGAATAAAGTATTTGGGGGTTTGGGGCATCATAGTGGAAACTGGTAAACAGTTCAAGGCAAGAAAATGTCCTTACACTATATTTGCTACTGCTCTGTAAGTTTAAATTATAAAAATAATTTTAAATGAATTTAAAACTTAAAGAAATAATTATAATAAAAAACATTTAAATGATTTTTAAAAGTCATGTACTTTGACCCAGAAATTTCACTTCTGATAGTCTACTTAAGGAAATGATTCAAAATACATGCCCACCTCCAATAAGCTGGCACATCTATTCACCCTTCAGGTTTTAGCTCAAGGTAATTTCCTCAACAAAATCTTCCCTGACTTCACCAGCCCAGATCTGAAGCTTCTGTCAAACAATCTCACATCAACCTTTGTGGCCTTTATCACGGTTTATAATTACCTATTTGTGCAAACATTAATTATTCCTCCTCCTTGAAGTCAAGGACCAGGTTTGCCATGCTCACCTTTATATCCTCAGTACCCAGCACACAGCAAATACTCAATAAATATAAACAAACCTGTCATTGATGGATGAATAAATTAAGATAGATCAATGGATAGATGGATAAGTAGCCAGATGCACAGAGAGATAATAAGAAATGTTAAGAGCTCTCAATTAATGGCTATAGATGTCATTCAGATCCATCCCAGGGACCTAACATTAAAAAGGTCCTGTTGATCAGAAGAGATAAAGGACCAAGAAGAGCTGAGCAAAGAAACACATGTAATAATTAGTATAGAACCCACCTGCAATTACTGGAGCATGCGCAGTCCAGCCAAAGGGGGATTTTTTTTTTTTTTTTTTTTTTTTTTTTTTTTTTTTTTTTTTTTTTGTAGCCATAGTGTCTTATTTTCCTATTTTATGACCGCTGAAGTATTCCCAGGCCCTCTCTTAAACCTAAGAATTCACGTATTGGTGAGAATAGCTGGACATTCAAGATATTTTTATGATTCCTTTGTTTAATCCTCTATTGTACATGTAATAATGTTGAACAAACAATGAAATGTAATTCCAATGGTTTCATGAGAAAGGAGAAAGACCCTAACTTCTGACAGAGAAGTTCTTCCCCTCTTTGTGGAAGGCCCTTATTGAAATGTAGATCACGATTGTTACCCAAAGTTTTGTCTCTGTTTTTGCATCTGACTTTAGGATCCAAAAAAAAATTCCAATTGATGCCTTTCCTTCTGGAATTGTAAGTGAACACAATAATAGTACCTGTTTAAACGTGAAGTGGATATTGTTACACAGAACACACCAGTGGCTTTTTCAATGTTAAGCTAATGATGCCTCATGAATGTATGATCTATGGAGAAATCCCTGTAGTTGTACCTGCCAATGTTGTTTGTTGGAGAATGAATGTTGAATGTTTTTTCCTCACAAACAAAAAACAAAAGCCCTCTAAAGAGAGGGTGATACCTGTCTTTATTCTGGAGAGTGGGGGAGCAAAGTTAAGAATACATAGGGCAATGTTTTTAACTAAGGGTATATATTACAATCCTCTTTGGAACTTGTTAAAAATGTAGATGCTTGGAACAAACTTATGAAAATAGGGATTCGGTGAGTGAATCTGAAAATTCATATTTTATAATTCTGGAGGTGATCCTGATGACCCTTCTGATTGAAGATAAATATAGGGACGGCTGGAGACAGTGGTGCGTGCTTATAGTCCCAGATATTTGGAAGGTTGAGGCAGGAGGATCGCTTGACCCCAGGAATTGAAGACCAGCCTGGGTGATATAATGAGACCCCCTCTCACACACAACACACACACACACAAAAATACTAAACAGAAAATGAACATTTTTCTACCTGAATTATTTAGTCCAACACTTCATGTTCTCATTTTGCTTTTAACTAAGAAAATCTTACCTGGCATGACATTTATTTATTATTTAAAAAGGAAAGACTGATATATAAGCATATCAGAGATAGAGTGAAAACTCTAAAAGATCTCTCTAAAAGAAATTAATACAAAAGAATAGAGAGGCCTTCACTCTCTTCTCCCTCTCCACCCTGAATTATCACACCCTGGGGAAACTGGGCCGTGGAAAAAATTTAACTCTAGAGCACTTTCTGCCAAGAGTGAGATAAATTATCAGCAAGCCCGCAGGGTTTGGGCAGCAGCCCCAGAAGCTACCATGGCACGCCAAGGATAGAACAAAGCACCCAGTGGTGTGGCACAAAGCAGTGAAATGTTGCTGAGCACTTGGGAAGCACTCCCTGGGGGCTAGAGGAACACTGAGAACTGTTGCTTTCCCCGAGCTGAGGGGCGCTAGAGTCAGAGTGATCCATGATACAGGTGTTCAATGAAAGAATCTGTGAAAAGTTTCTAGCAATAAAATCCATAATGTTTTTCCTATCCCATATATAGGAAAATATTTTTTAAATAGTGTATTAGTGTCACATAATCTATGTTTGCACTAGAATCATGCAGAAATGCTTCATTTCGTTTTTGTCAAAGACACTGTTTATCTGAAAAAGTCAGTCAGACTTAAGACTTCACTTTTCAAATAATATGAAATTTCTCTGTCATGCCATGTGAGATTTTCTTCGTTAAAAGCAAAATGAGGTCATGAAGTGTTGGACTAAATAATTCAAGTATAAAATTTTTAATCTTTTATTTAGTTACCCATTTCAATTTGAGCTGTACAGTCTAAGTTTTCTACCACCCAAGTACTTTGGTCATGGTTGTTTTCAACAAAGCACTAAAATCTTTGAATTTTCAGTTCTCTAACATTTCAGAAATAGTTTAAACCACTTAAAAGTGAGAGAGGATATTTAAAGCAATGTTATGTGAAAAATACCCCTATTTCTCTTCTTCCCACTGCCCTTCAACCCCCTCCCCCACTCCATTTCAACATAACCTAACTTCCCTCCAGCTAATTCCTATTTCTGTCCTTACCTTCAAAGCTACACTTCTTATTGTGCACATTCTTTTCCTCATTTCCCCACCCCTCATTCACTCCTCAACCCATTCCAATCTGGCTTCCATTCCCTTTGCTACACCAAAACCACTCTTCCTAAAGTCAATGAGCTCCATCTCCCAAAGATATTACTTCTCTGAAGAATTTTATACTGCTGGCCGGGGGCAGTGGCTCATGCCTATAGTCCCAACACTTGGGAAGCCGAAGCGGGTGGATTGCCTGAGGTCAGGAGTTTGAGACCAGCCTGGCCAACATGGTGAAATTCCGTCTCTCTAAAAAAAGTACAAAAAATTAGCTGGGCCTGGTGGCGGGTACTAGTAATCCCAGCTACTCGGGGAGCTGAGGCAGGAGAATCGCTTGAATCCAGAAGGCAGAGGTTGCAGCGAGCCAAGATCGCACCATTGCACTCCAGCCTGGACAACAAGAGTGAAACTCTGCCTTTAAAAAAAAAAAAAAAAAAAAAAAGAATTTTATGCTGCTAACCGCTTCTCTCTCCCCTTGCACCTTTGGCTGCAGCCTCCTACATCTCTAGCCACATCTCGGTGCCAGACTTCTCACCCACCAGTCTTTAAATATTGATGCTCTTTCAAACTATCGCAAGGACAGAAAACCAAACACCGCATGTTCTCACTCATAGATGGGAACTGAACAATGAGAACACTTGGACACAGGAAGGGGAGCATCACACACCAGCGCCTGTCGTGGGGTTGGGGAGGGGGGAGGGATAGCATTAGGAGATATACCTAATGTAAATGACGAGTTAATGGGTGCAGCACACCAACATGGCACACGTATACATATGTAACAAACCTGCACGTTGTGAACATGTACCCCAGAACTTCCCTAAAGTATAATAAAATAATAAATAAAATAGCTTTACCAGGCAGCTGCCGAAGAGGGCGGAGGTGCAGGTCCTGGAGCTGGATGGCGGAGGCCATTTCCTGGGCCGCCTGGCGGCCATCGTGGCTAAACAGGTACTGCTGGGCTGGAAGGTGGTGGTCCTATCCTGCGAAGGCATCAACATTTCTGGCAGTTTCTACAGAAACACGTTGAAGTACCTGGCTTTCCTCCGCAAGCGGATGAACACAACCCGTCCCCAAGCCTACCACTTCCGGCCCCCAGCCGCATCTTCCGGCGGACTGTGCGAGGCAAGCTGCATCACAAGCAAGGCCAGGCTGCCCTGGGCCGCCGCAGGGTGTTTGACGGCATCCCGCCGCCCTACGACAAGAAAAAGCGGATGGTGGTTCCTGCTGCCCTCAAGGTCGTGCGTCTGAAGCCTACAAGAAAGTTTGCCTATCTGGGGCGCCTGGCTTACGAGGTTGGCTGGAAGTACCAGGCAGTGACAGCCACCCTGGAGGAGAAGAGGAAAGAGAAAGCCAAGATCCACTACCAGAGGAAGAAACAGCTCAGGAGGCTACGGAAACAGGCTGAGAAGAACGTGGAGAAGAAAATTGATAAATACACACAGGTCCTCAAGACCCATGGACTCCTGGTCTGAGCCCAAAATAAAGACTGTTAATTCCTCAAAAAATAAAATAAAATAAAATAAAAATAAATAAATACTGATGCTCTTTGTGTCTCAGCCATGGGTCCTTTCTTCCCCGGCACAAAACTAGTGATTGCACACACCTCAGGGGGTGAAGCCCTCCATTGAAGGGAAAATCCAGTATCTAAAGGGGAAATCCAGCTCTGGGTCATTACTGGCATGCAGAAATAAAAAAATAAGTGTTGCCTGATTTTTCAGTTTTTCAAGAGTAGTTTAAATCTGGATCATGTGGAACCTCCTGATTTTTAAATACTGGCAAATAAATCATTTTCTAATAATTTTAAAAGCCAATGTGCTAATCAAAGTAAATCCAACATGCCTACTAGAATGTTTATCTCTCTGCTCTACTCTTTATTCTCTTTTCATAATCTCACCCATGCCCCATCGTTCAATTACTATATAAACACCAACTTGTAATTACTTATCCATAGAGTAGGCCCTTTTTGAAGCTCCAGATAAATTCAAATGCCTACCCAACATTTTTACTTGGATATCTTGAAAGTGCTTCACATTCAATATGTCCAAAACAGAATCCATGATCTCCTAATCTGATTCTTTTAGAAGAGCAGACTTGTTTTATTGTCTCCAATTAATGACATAATTATGGTTACTAACAGCTATGTGTCAGGTGTAGTTGGGCATATGTATATGCAAAAGTGTATAAATATATATTTGAGCCATATATATGTGTGTAATATATATTTGAGTATGTGATATATATGTGAGATATATAGCTTATATATGTGATATAGATACATATATGTGTATCAGTATTATAGCACTAGTGTTGCCAGAATATAGTAAAGAATTATCTGTTAGAAAATAAAGACTTGGAATTGACTCAGAAGAGAATAGCTTACATGATAGTCACAGTGAGGAAGGTGTCAACTCAATATAAGGCAGAATGTCTTATATTGGATGCCATAATGCACAGGTTCTCCTTGAGGAAGGAAGGACTTACTCCACTAGCTGCAGGTGGACTGCCAGAAGATGTGCCTCAGTTTTTAATCTTCCTTGGGGATGGCCCCAGCTGAAGAGAATTGCTTTGCCAAGATGGCGCCTCCTTTTGGGGAAGCCAGCCTGCAATGACTGGTCATGATGGAGGTATAAAGGCCCAGCCCTCCAGCCCAAACTCATGATAACTCTGGGGGGCCACTGAAGGTCCAAGCTCACCATGGGTTCAGCTAAAGGCTTTGTCCTCTGCCCTATAGTATCTCCTTCTCTCCCTTCCTCAGGGGTGATGCCAAGGGAACTCCCTAATAAATGCCCCGCACCTTAATTTTCCTAAGTCTGCTAACTGAAGAGCCCAATTTCGGAAACTTGCCCAATGGCAAGTGGAATGCTTGCATCCTAAATAGTCTGAGTGCGTTGCTGGAAATGGCCAAACAATGATAGGGTTGTTATTTTTGAATGTTACAGGAAAGATGCATACATTGGATGTCTTCTAATGTTTCTTTCAAATGTAAGGTTTTATTCTCAGTTTTGAATATTGGAAATCATATAATTAACAATTTATTTACAGAGAACTTTACAGATTATACATATTATCTCATTCAAGCCTCCCCAAAACCAAATGAAGTAGGTGGAGTATTAACCCCATCTGACAGAGGAGAAAAACAAGGCTCAGAACATTATTTGGTCCAAGAGCACCTATTTATTAAATAAAGGATCTAGTACTTGAACCAAGCTCTTCTCACATTTAGCATATAACCAAGATTTCTTTCACCATACTATATAAACAAAAAGATACTAAACTTTTAATTTGCTTTGTTATCACCAGTATTTTTAATGAGTTTTTTTAAATCATTGAAAATGCAGCTATATTTCTATTTGCCAGGTCTAAGTAATTCCATCCAAGAATTTTGATGGGATCTTTGAGATTTACAGGATTCCTTTATTATTTCATTTGACTCTATATGAGAGTCTGCCTTTCTGTTCAGTTGTATGGAAATGTTCTATGATATATACCTGGCAGTACATATTTCATTGCCTCCAAACTGCCAGGACCAAAGCCAGAGATCCCTTAGCAAACTGTTGCATGTTAATAAGAACATTACAATAGCAGGTGAAGGAAGTTTTGCACAAAATATTTCTGAAATAAAATGCTAGCAGGTAGACTCTATTCTAGCAACCACCAAACCAGACAAAGGAAAGCCTAGCCCTTCAGATTACCGGAACTTGAGATTTTGTGGTAGAAAAACTTAAACAAAAGCCAGACAAGTGCCCTGCTATCATCTTCAGAGTTACATTAGTTTATCAGAATGGATGGAAGACTGAACTACTATACTCTGAAGAGAGACAAAAGCATCTTCCCCCGGCTCCCAATTGTGTCCTTCAACACAATAGTATAATCCAAATTAACCTTACAAGAGCAACATAAATCCAGAAGTCTTCATGGACTCTAACCAGACCATATGAGCCTTTCCATCAAAGACTATTTCACACTTGACTTTATGGAACCCCCTTGGAGGATCCTAGGAGGGAAGAAATTTTGTAGTTATGAAATCCAAGTGTACTTTGTTACCATTTTTCTTCTTTCAGGTAACAATGAGGGTTTAGTGTGCACCAGACCAAGTCAAGGGCTTTGCATGCATTATTTCAATGAATCCCAGCTGCAGTTTTGAGTTTGCTATTAATATGTCCTTTATGCAAACGAAAAAAGTGAAGCTCACTTTTCCTAGGATCACTGGCTTGTAAGTGGCAGAGCTAGTGTTTGCTTTCTCTAGCATCTGAGCTCTTCACAGCTCCACACTGCCTTTTCTAAGTCCTTTAAAATGAAAAACATTTAGTCATCTAAATTTTCCACAAAATGTAACACAAAATTGTAGATCGTGCTATGCAATCTTCAGATTATGTTAAAACTGAGTAAAATCCACCTAGTTCAGCAGCAAGAACTCTAACTGAACAGAAAACAGGATCTTTACAACTGTACTGTGCATTTGGCAACCTGGGCTATAGTGTAGACAGGGGATATTGACAGGAATCCTACTCTGACCAGTGGGCTTGCCACTCCAGATTTAAGGAGTCAAAGGAAATAGCTCTAATTGATATTATTTTGAGTTTTCTTGAAAAGCAAAAGACAATTAATATTTTAAAGGACCACAAATTACAAGAATAATCAAAATGCACAGTTTCTAGGATTCTAGAGGCCAAAGAAAAGGCAGAAAAATAGAATAGTTTCTGTCAGGAGCCAGAGTTATTGGAAATACATTTGACAACAAGAATTTAAAGACTATTACAGAAACATATGTCATAAAACATCACATCCCATTCAAGGGATCTAAGGTTTCAAATAAAGAAGTTAAATCTTCTATATAACACAAAATATTTCTGTAGGTGGCCTAAAAGAACAAAATATGAACATATTGCTATTTCCTTCCAGTCCTGCAAACTACCATAGCTCTGCTGAATACTACTACGCCAAGTAATTGTGGACAAGATTGGGAGAACTGGTTCTCACTTTCTCCACAAGTCACTGAAAACCACGACATGATTATTAGAAATACAGGAAAGAACAATACCGATGCTTATAAAAGAGAAAATGAAAAGAATAAAAGACCAGGCCAGATTATTAAGGCAGTGAAACTACTCTTTATGATATTTTAATGGTAAGTATACATCACTGTACATTTGTCCAAACCCATAGAATGTACGACGAACGCCAAGAGTGAACCCTAATGTAAACTATGGACTTTGAGTGATAATGAGGTATGAATGGTTCATCAGTTGTAATAAGCGTACCAGTCTGGTGCCAAATGTTGATGGTGAGGGGGGCTATGCATGGCTGGCAGGGGGTAGGGAGGATACGGGAACTCTGTATTGTCTGCTCAATTTTGCTGTGAACCTAAAACTTCTAAAAAAAAAAAAAAATCTTTAAAAGAAGATGACTAGCCTGGGGTCACATGACAGAGGTTGGGAGACCCACAGAGGTCCATAGGCAGCATCTTAAAGAAACAGAGGATGAGTAAACCAAACTCCACAGCTCTACCCTGCTACCTTCCAGTCATTTGCTCCATTATGCCAAAATAGTCACAGAATATTTACAACCCTCTCCTCCTTGTACTCTTCATGTTGTTTGCACAGAGTTGTCTACTTTTAAAAATGTATTATAAGTGTGTCTATTTTATCCCATTTACTTATTTTTTAATTAATTTATTTTTGTAGAGATAGGGTCTCACTCTATTGCCCAGACTGGAGTGCATTGGTGCCATCATAGTTCACTGCAGTCTCAAACTCAAACTCAAGTGATCCTCCTGCCTCAGCCTCTCAAAGCGTTAGGATTATGGGCAGGAGCCACAGGGTCTGACCTTAGTGTGCCTATTTTAAAAGGAAATACTCGCAAAGTAATGAGTCAGTAAAATCTATTATTGAACATTTTAGTTGCAAAATTAACAGTTACTGATGTTCACTATACAAAAATTGGTCTATAATATTTCCTTTTTGCAGCAAAGTTTAGCATAGCAAGTAGTAATTTTAGCACATATAAAAAGTATTAAAAGCTGTGTGATGGGTACATGAAGGATTATTACATTATTATCTACTTCTGTACCTGTTTGAAATTCTCTTTGATATAAAGGTTTTCTTTAAAAAAAAAAAAAACTGAACTATAAAACCTGCTTAATGTACCAATAACTCTACATAAGGCAATTGAATTGCTGTCAGATTGTGTTATTATAGTCATAGAAAAATATTCTGTATTCTATAGCACCATCATCCGAAAGCATAGCATAGTATTTAAGGATCTGAGTTCAGGAATCAGACTGCCAAGGTACATTCCACATACTTCACTTCTTAGCTGTTAAAACCTTGGAAAAGTTATTTTGCTTAAGCTCCAATTTCTGCACCCAGAAAGGGAATAACATCACCATAAAGCCATTATGAGAATTAAATGACATAAAATGTGTGTAAAGTCACAGCACAATGTCTGCCTCATAATATGTGTTCAATAAATATAAGCTACTATTAATATTGCAAGGTTCTCGTAGATATTAAAGTTAAAAGAAGCAGTAAAGCCAATAAAGAGTTCTAATCTATAGATGGGGAATGAGTTCAGAGAGTCACAATTCAGAAATTAAAAAACATTTCCCCATTCTAGTGTATTCCTAAATTTTTCCTATTAGAAGATATTTTATATAATAAATGTATGTAATAAATTAGAATATATTTATTAATAAATTAAAATATATTTATTAGAATATATTCTAATAAATTAGCATTTAGAATTTATGAAAATTTTACAAAAATAAAAGAAATTGTAAAATCCTAGCATAGTCTTTTAACACTAGTTAAATAATCCAAAGAAAGTTTTGCCATTGATTCAATCAATCAGTTGTCAAGTTGACTTTGCCTTTTACTTCTCACCAGGCCTTCTGGTGACATCTCCTCTGTGGCCTGTCTCACACTTAGCCAAAGATAAGTGGGTTATTTGGATTCTCTCATAGTCTCCCCTACATAGATACATGGAGAACTACCTAAACAGCTAGTCTTTTCCTTTCATTTGCCACAAAGGTCGCTATTTCTACTGACAACACCCCTAGGTGTGAAGTTTTTCCACACTGTGCACCAAACTAAATGATCCCCCTTTGGCAGGGAAGCTGCTGGTTTTCATGTTCAGCAGTGCCCTCATAAACTTCTCAACATATCCATCTTGCGAATGGGATACAGAAGACATGGAAAGGAGAAGCCCCAGATAAGAATGCCATAGACTCGCATTGCTCCTACTAACTTACATTTAGCATTTTTTTGTGGATAATTGCTTCTCAATTTGTTGTATGTCTTTGGTGAATTTCAAGAGCACTGAAATGGTTGTTTTAGACCATACTGTCCAGTTTTATTATTGTATACTATTTTATCAGAAAAAAATTCAAACATACAATGTTTTATCATGAAGGTAAATAGTAAGACATGTTCTAAATTGTCTAACTGGTTGCCATTATTATTAGTATTTTGTTTTGTAGACAACAATTATATGCAAAATAAAATGTTCATCCAATCTCAATGCAATATTGGCCCTTGTCTAGACAATGTTTTTATGAGTAGTTACATTATCTAATATTTAAATTATTCAAGTTCCTTAAAATGTAAGGATTCCAAAAGCTGGTACTAAATAATAATTCATTATTTAGAAACTCCTTTATATCAAAAATATGTCTTTTCTGACAGATCATTAGGAATACTGTTTCTAAAAAAAAAAAAAACAGGATGCTAGACATGTACTGTTAGAAAGAGTATATGATGATTGGATAAAATTAAATATCTCTGTGAACATAATTATAAGGAACCAGATTGAGATTTGAAAAATAAATATATTTGACTGCAGAACCCAGAGTTATAAAAAATATTTGTACTCTGCTGGAGATGCTCTCTCTTAGACAAAACTGTCAAAAAGGAGCTTCACCGGGATTAAGTGCAAGCCTGCGTATGCACATTCAGGATGCACTAAACTGTAGTTCAGCCAATCCTTTTATTTTCCAATCCATTGTTCACCCTAATCACAGTCAAACTAATCACAAGATGAATCCATAAGATAATTAAAGCAACCTAAATTAATGGATCATTTATACTCAGACTCATTCATTTTAAGCATCTGACATAATTACAATTTACAGCTTTCTCTTTGTATTAGAGGGGATAGCTGTTAGAACTTAAGCACAATTAGCTGAAAGGAACTGGAAGATGCAATAAGTGTGATATTATGTTATGAACTGTTTTCATGTAATTTTTCTGATCTTTAAATAAAGTAACAAAGTTAATGAATGTGTTCACATAATGATCTGCCAACAACTTGAATGGTCTTAATAAAGTGACCATCTGCAAGAAAAAGCAAAAGAGGTTACACAACTCCTCACTGCTCTGGAAGGAAGTCTAGAAAGGTGCCAAAATTGCAATAATTTCATGGGAACCAAACAAAAAAAGTAATGATTTTTAAGGCTAAAATTGCACCCTACATTCTCAATATAGTAAAATTGGTATTTAAAAGTGTTTTCTTTTTTCCAGATATTGCAAGTTCCAAAATGAGTGAACAGAAAGATGCAGAGCCATGTAGAAAATATTCTGTCATGAAGAAAACTCCAGGACATTACAATGATGCCCTCTGCTGTGGTTTTTGATACTACACCAAATAGCCTCATTTCCAATATGTCTCATTGTCTTTGCAGTGCCAATACTTCCAGAAAACTTTGAGGAAAAAATGACTTAAATCCTTCTATAAAGTTAGTGATCTCCAGGATCTTTTAAAAACTGAAGTGATTGATTCTGGGTAATGTTATTCTGAACATAGTGTTTGAGCCACATAAACTTCAGTAAATCCCTTAGTGACAGCATTATTTATTTAAGAACATATTTTCGCTTATTTTGTATTCTATTTAAATAGTTCCAAAAGGAGATGATATTCACGCCAAATGGTTTCTGTAATGACAACTGCTGACCCAATTTGACAGCCAAAAAAATTTTTTTTTTTTACTTAGAAATTTTTGTGTCTCAAATGACCTTTCTACTAAAGTGTCTCCATTTCCTGGGAAAGGACATCAATAAGCCCAGAAAATTAACCCCAAAATTCATATGAGACTAAAACCAATGCCATTTGAGTATCATTTCTTAATTGCCAAAAGCAGATGTGGACTTACAGGGAAGTGAATAAAGCCTCCTTTGCAAGGTCCCTTCTAAGTGTTAGGAGTGGACAGGAGTTCTGAAGTATTTCACGTGGGGAGGAGAAGTCAGATTGCATTGTGGGAACATTTCTACATAAGAATTTCTGGTCAATTGCATCAAGATAGCTTAGGGGATAAAAAAAAGAGACTTGAACCTCTAACAGTCAAGTAAATTGTAATGATTTCTTTTCCTAAGTTAAATATTTCATGCCTGTTTTTTGTTGCTGTTGTTATTGTTGTTGTTGTTTTTCTTAAAGAGGGCCACAAAAAAAATTGTATAAAGTTCAGGACCGACAAAACCTGAATTGGCTGTTAGTACAATACTACCCAGTACAATCCTGCCCAGAATACGTTATTTTATTTTTACTGGGGTCATCTTGTATTAATAGAAATTATTTTAGAGGCAATTTTGAAACCAAGGCTAAATCATAGCTTTAAAATGCATTGGTAAAATACTTTACACAATTAAGGGAAAGAAAGAGAACTAATATATTCCCAACAGTGAAGCCACTCAGCGTTCAGGGGCCTTTAGCTATTGATATCTATGTAGGGGTTAAAAGTACTGGCTTTGGAGCCAGGCTATCCTGGATTTCCATTCTGAATCCATCATTCCCTATCTATTCCACCTTTGGTGAGTCACTGATGCCCTGCAAATAGGAGGCATTCAGTAACTATTTGTTGAGTGAATGAATAAATAATGCATCAATCCCACACACTGTCCAGAAAACTTTATCAAATACAGTAGTTCAATTTACTTCCATTTTATAAACTATTTGTTGCCCATCTTTTAGGGAAAAATATTGGACAAAAGGGTGGGAGGGGATGCAAGAGTTTAAGCAAAGTGTTGTTTGGGTTTAAAAAAGAGTATTTAAATTTGGTTGAGGAGATTAGAAAAAGTTTCATGGAGCAAACAGCATTTAGGGAAGAGTCCTGAGATTATTAGGATTAGACCTGGGCGATGTGAAAGATAAAGCAGACTGGAAGCATTTCAGGCTGAGGAAGCAACATCATAAGCCAAGACCCAAAGATGAAAAACAATGCAAGGAGTATGTGTTCGAGGAAAAATCAGCAGCCCCACTGGCTTGTGGTAAGAGAATTCACGGGAGACTGGATTGGAAGCTATTCAGGGTCATATCACCACTTCAGTCATTGATCCTCCCCACTCTGGAGATGCTCACAACTTCCCTGTAAGTGAAGGTTCATCCAACCACCATTATAAGTTACACTTGACTTTCTTTGTAGACACTGCCTTTATTTAACTGATACAAAGAAGTATGGGACTTAGTAAACAATTAATAAATTATAATTAAACTCTTCTTGTTCCAGTATTGAAAGGGGATTTTTTTAATTCAAGCTTTTGTCCAAGTATGGGTTATCCATATCTTTTTTGAATAGCGACTTCTTTCACATAGAGATCATTTGAATTTCAAGGTTCATGTTGAAGCTATTGACTGGAAGACTGAAAGGGAAGGAAGCGTAATGGGCACTGGGTTAACAACATAAATTTTGTTCTAGATTATTAGAAAGGAAATTGTTCTCCAGGCAAATTTCGACAAAGTTGGATGAGTAAATGAAAGAAATGCCATTCTAGTTGGTACCGTATAAAAAGTAACTGCCTTGGGCCAGACTTCAGTTTCAAATTGGCCTCAAACACTTACCTGTAGTGTGGTCTTGGGCAATTCATCTAACCTCTCTATGCCTTAATTTCCACTTGTATAAAATGAGAAGTACAATCACAATAATAAAATATGCCAGCAGTATACTGTATTACTATCCACCTGTGGGAGGAGTATGTATTTTCACCCCACTGTCTTTGGACCTGACCATGTGATGTGTTTTGCCCAGTGGAATGTGACATTTGCCACTCCTTTTATTATGAGAACAGCATGCTCCTAAGGAGGCTGCTCTTTCAGCCCGCATTCTAGAACAAAGAGGACACAGGAAGCAGAGATGCAGCTGATCTACAGCTTACATAAAACCTGAATGATAAATAAACTTTGTCATTGTAAGTCACTGAGATTTGCGAGTTGTTCCTGCTGCAAAGCCAAGTAATACACTGTGCCACCCACCTCACATATTTGTCTTAAGCGAACTTTAAAAATGTTTTAAAGCACTTTATAATGTTCTGTGCCCGTCTATGTCTCAAAGCAGCTCCTTCTCTCGCCATAGATTGATGCAGGTCAGAAAAGTTAGAAACAGCACTAATTTATGTGAGACAGTAAAGTGGGAATACCTACTTTCAAAGCTGCACCTCCCTCTCCTGCCCTTCTGCCATTGGTCCCCAAATTCGTTGCTACTGCCCCGTTAGGATTATACTCAGTTCCTATCCCATATCCTCATAAAACAAAATAATCGCACAGGTTTTGTTATTTGTGATGTGAACTGTCATAAAAATATTGAAATGGTACCGCTTTTTTGCTAGTGTTGGCCCCAATTCTTTCGAGAAAATGCTCAGAACTGCCGGCGTCTGTTTCTTCTCTCTATTTTGGTTAAATTTTACTTGAATCCTTCATTTAGTCAGTTTTGCCAGAACTTCTCTGTGGAATCTTATTTAAATTCAAAGCACTCTATGAAAAAATTTCAAAAAGATCGCTTAAAAAACACACACACACATTTCAATTTAACTAGCAGTAAGTAACTCTTGTTGACTAAACTCAATAAACAAGCAACCACTGAGACTGCAGAGAAAAAGCCCAAGGGGTGGCACCCCAACTGGCATTAACCCAGGGAGACATGATGGCTAGGGAAGTAGGTGGGACAATGACTGGGCCCGAAAACAAGAATATCTTTGTTATAAAAGCCTCCCATTTCTGCACAATTTAGTTGAAAGGAGGTGAGCTTCGAGTTACATAAGCCTAGGCAGTTTTGAATTCCAGCTGGCCCACAATCTCTTGCAACCTTAGGCCGCTTACCTGAGACTTAGCCTTTCTTACCCAACGAATCAGGGAAAATAACAGCTATCTTACAAGACTAGCAAGTTCGTGTTAAATGGAACAAGATGAGTGGAACACCTAACAGAGGACTCAAACATTAATAGTGTCTCCAAAAATTCTCGATTTGTGGTTGGCTGAGGCGGAGGAACAAGATGGCGGCGCCAGCGGCGTGACCGGGCCCTCGGGCCCACAGCCGTTGGCAGCGGTGGCAGCGGTATCGCTGCCGCAACTCGCTGTGCCCCCTTTCTCAGCCCGCGACGTCGCCGCGACAGCGAGGCAGCGACCGCCACCCAGAAAGAGGTGGTGGCCCAGCCTGGCAACCTTGAGAAGCCCTCGAAAACTGTGGCCTGGCGGAAACCCTGGTGTGCTCTGGGGATCAGGCTGACTCCAGGCCCTGTAACACCGGGAGAGGCCTCGGTGGCCATTTCCAGCAGCCCTCACCCTCAGCCTTGTGGGGCTGGCGGGCCCCGGAGGCCTCCATCCTCCCCTAGAGGGGTCAGGGCAGAGCCCAGCCTCCATCTTTGCCTCTCAGGATGGCAAACAACAGCGGCTCCAAGGCCGAACTCGTTGTGGGAGGGAAATACAAACTGGTGCGGAAGATCGGGTCTGGCTCCTTCGGAGACGTTTATCTGGGGATCACCACCACCAACGGCGAGGAAGTAGCAGTGAAGCTGGAATCTCAGAAGGCCAAGCACCCCCAGTTGTTATATGAGAGCAAACTCTACACGATTCTTCAAGGTGGGGTTGGCATCCCCCACATGCACTGGTATGGTCAGGAAAAAGACAGCAATGTGCTAGTCATGGACCTTCTGGGACCCAGCCTCGAAGACCTCTTTAATTTCTGTTCAAGAAGGTTCACCATGAAAACTGTACTTATGTTAGCCGACCAGATGATCAGCAGAATTGAATACGTGCATACAAAGAATTTTCTACACCGCGACATTAAACCAGATAACTTCCTGATGGGTACTGGGCGCCACTGTAACAAGTTGTTCCTTATTGATTTTGGTTTGGCCAAAAAGTACAGAGACAACAGGACCAGGCAACACATACCGTACAGAGAAGATAAACACCTCATTGGCACTGTCCGATATGCCAGCATCAATGCACATCTTGGTATTGAGCAGAGCCGCCGAGATGACATGGAATCCTTAGGCTACGTTTTCATGTATTTTAATAGAACCAGCCTGCCGTGGCAAGGACTAAAGGCTATAACAAAAAAACAAAAATATGAAAAAATTAGTGAGAAGAAGATGTCCACCCCTGTTGAAGTTTTATGTAAGGGGTTTCCTGCAGAATTCGCCATGTACTTGAACTACTGTCGTGGGCTGCGCTTTGAGGAAGTCCCAGATTACATGTATCTGAGGCAGCTATTCCGCATTCTTTTCAGGACCCTGAACCACCAATACGACTACACATTTGATTGGACGATGTTAAAGCAGAAAGCAGCACAGCAGGCAGCCTCTTCCAGTGGGCAGGGTCAGCAGGCCCAAACCCAGACAGGCAAGCAAACTGAAAAAAACAAGAATAATGTGAAAGAAAACTAAGCATGAATGAGGAACAGAAGAAGCAGAGCAGATGATTCGAGCAGCATTTGTTTCTCCCCACATCTAGAAATTGTAGTTCATATGCACACTAGCTAGTGGCTGTGGACAACCATTTACTTGGTGTAAAAAACTTTATTTCAATATAAACTGACTCTGGGGAGCGTGGGTGATGCTGTATCCCAAGGTGTAGCCGCTGTAATTGTGAATATTAACTGAGGTAGTGAAACATGGTGTCTGGTTTTCTATTGCATTTATTCAAGTAGAAAAATTAACTAAATGGTTGACACACACGAATTGGTGGAGACATTGTCCATATGCCAATTTTTTTGTTAAAACCTTTTATTTTGAACTAGACTGCTTTGATATCTCATTTCAGAAGAACAGTCTTCAGCCACAGCTGTGAAGGTTGTAAATGCTTACCATTGAGCATTTTTAGGGTTTCTCCATCCCTGGGGTCTGCACATTGTTCACACAAAAAGCATTCTTAAAATGGTTGGCTTCTTGTTTGCAAGCCAGCTGATCTGGTAGCAAACAAAAATTCCAGTTTTGAGAATAGGAAAGATACTGCCTGCTTACCTGCAAAGACATAAGAAAATCTTAGTAACTACCAGATAATCTTTAGAATTCCACACTAACTTTATCATGTTTTCGGTATTATAAAAACGACAACAACAACCATATTTGTCACAGAAATTTAGTTAACATCTTACAACTGAACATGTATGTGCATTGTTTAGATAAATGTAATCACTGTAAACACCTATGTGATCTGGGATTTTGTTCATATTTTGAAATGGGAGCTTTTATGTTTTACAAGTTCACTTAAAACCGTTTCTGTAAGAAAGTGATACTTTTTTAAACAACAACCAAAAAATGCCTTGCTGATTCACTAGGAAATAAAAATCTCCCCAATTTTTTGATAGTCAACTTAAAGTCATTTGTTACATGATATTCCTTTGCAAGTAAATTTTATTTCATGACATAACTTTTTTCAATGTTTTTATTCTAAAATAATTGTTTTGTATGAAGAGAAATGTATTCTTTCATTTTTCTTTTTCTAATGACTTGTGGTACAGTATCTAGTACTGCAACTGTCAGAACTTGGTATTGTTACTTCTTCCACTGACTAATAGCTGGGCTGATTTCAAATAAGAATGCAAGCATTGAAGGGTTTGACTATAAAACATTGTTGTTTAAAATACTTGTGAAATGGCTATAAACAGTTGACTTTTACCCTTGGAGAGCACACTGTGTGAGGTTCTGTGATCATTGACCCTCCCTAACCCCCATCTGTTTCTCTGAATTATGTGTGTGTGTATGCGCTTCCTCTCAATCTCTTTGCACCTTCTTTTTTTTTCTCTGACGCAAGATAAAGGAAAACTCATTTTCCTTTTAATTCTTTAAATAGTGTAATTTATTCACTTATAGCATGTCAGGATAAATTAAAAGAACTTTTGTCTGAAAATGCTGCCAGGAGCCTATTGTGTAAATGTAGGCATTTTGTAAAATAACCTTGAAATTGAAAATTGCCACATGTTTGGTCAGATTGTATCAGGTTTCATTTTTTTTTTTATTTTTTTCATTTGAAAACTACTTCAGCAATAATTAATTCCATGATTACCGCATTCTGCCATTAAGGGATATATTAGTACTATAATACTGAAGAAATCTTAGTAAGTCCAAATGTTGGGGGTAGGAAGCTTCTTTGTTTCTTTCTATCCACCCTTGTTAGTTAAGGTATTTGTTTCTTAGCTATTAAGCCCTTTCCAGAAATCAGTCTCATAAAGCTATTTTTGAGTATAGTTTATATAAAAGAAAAATATTTAACTTTGGTAGTAACTTTTCCAAGCTTACCTCCCCCAGCAAGATATTTTTCAGTGCTTTTATTCAGTATGTACTTATTCTGAAATATTTTTGTATTCTTGCCATTTGAAAAGGTTGTGGCATAGTTGTTGTATAATGAAGTTGCAGATTTAAAACTACTGTTAGCTTTGTAAAACAAAATATAGGTGTTTTTCTCCCGGTATATCATCATTCCATTTTTCTTCTAGATACCATTCAATGTCTTCACAGTTCATAAAAGAAGAATGCGAAATGCAGTGAATGCTGTTACTAGTCATGCCAAGAGATGAATCTCATTTCACAAAAATTACATTATGTTTTTCCACTAAAGGGTGATATAAGTTGAAGACACATCACTGTGATATTGGGAGACCTCACCCCTTAAGGCTCCACAGTGGCTTCCTCAGCCGAATTCTAAGTTACTGCTCTTTACTTTGTTCACCCATTGGAGAGTGCAGTTTTTTTACACGTTGGGAGATGGCCATTCTAACTACTGTTCAATGTCTCTGTTTTGGGGAGGGTAAAACAAGAAAATTTTAAAAAGAGTATACGTGTCTGGGCACAGTGGCTCACGCCTGTAATCTCAGCACTTTGGGAGGCCGAGGCAGATGGATCAGCTGAGGTCAGGAGTTTGAGACAAGCCTGGGCAGCATGGTGAAACCTCATCTCTACTAAAAAATACAAAAAGTAGCCATGCGTGGTGGTGGATGCCTTGTAGTCCCAGCTACTCATCAGGCTGAGGCAGGAGAATCGCTTGAACCTGAGAGACAGAGGTTGCAGTGAGCCGAGATCGCACCACTGCACTCCAGCCTGGGTGACAGAGCAAGACTGTCAAAAAGACAAAAAAAGAGAGTAGACATGAAGGGAGACACTGGTTATCCTACCATATGGATGTGCTTATGCTTTGATGGTCTACAAATAGATATTTGGAGGTTTACCTTTACTATGATTTTTCCACCAACAAATATTTTTATTAAGAGATTTTCCTAATTCCATTATAATAAAAATATCAAACAAAAGAAGTTTTTTTTTAAAAAAAAAAAAAAAGTCTTCTTGGATTCTTTGTCATTAACCTTCTTCCATTGGGAACCTACTGTCGAGTAACAAAAGGAACTATATTCTGCCACATGAAGACAAAAGACAATAATATATTTTGTATTCTAAAGCCAAAAGCTTAAAAGAAACAGCATGCACACATTTATATGTATGTACTTTTTTCCTTGACATATTTATAGCTTCTCATAGGTCACACACATTAAAAAGTAGCACACATCTGAACTGTGCAGAAGTAAAATCACACATATTCCGAATAAAGTACATCTTCAGTTCTGTATTTCTCTGTCCTCCAACTTTGAAATCCCTAGGAACTACAAAAACAGGGAGAGAAAAAGAGAGCCCCCCACCCATGAAGAGGTCATATTGAATGATTCCAAGGGATAGTGGAAGCCTGTACTGAATCCAGGTTTTCAAACTGCCAAGTTTTTAACTCCTGGCTGCAGTTCCTAACATATGACATAATTTAGAAACTTGATTTAGGCACAGGAGAATCACAGGACTTAAACACTATGTCCCTTAGCATGTAAAATATTTATGGAAAATCCAGGCAAGTAATAAGCTGTAAAGAAACTAAAAGGAAAAAATTTTGAAAAATGGCAGCTATAGTATTTTAAATCAAAAAGGGAAAAAGAAGAAATGATGGCCATTTTATTAATGGGTAAGTTGAGTGGAACCTCTTTGGGTCCTTCACAGCCTTTCTATTCTTCCACCATCTTCTAACATCTATGATTCCTTGGGGCCATTACGAGACCCACCAGGAGGATGGAGCAGCTGAGGATGGTGCTACTTTTCCAATCAGAGATGATCACAGAAGTTTACAAATAAGCATTTTCACCCCAATCCAGCAATACCAGCACCACCACCCACAATGCTTTCACATACAGACTTGTTCACATATACCCTGAAAAAAACTTCCAAGGCTTCCCACTGCATCTATTTGAATCTATCTTAATGGTCTAAGGTTTGACTCAGAAATTATAGATGAAATTAAGTTTTACCTACAAATCTCAACTTTACCTCTAAAATCTCATCTGGTCAATCTTTGGTATCCCTGTTACAGAAAGAGAAGCATGATAAACACAGAAAAAAATGTCACCAAATTATACAAAATGATTTTCATTTGTTCATATTCGTGTTTAACTGTAGACATATTCTGATACCCAGGCACCCATCTGTGCATGGCTATTGTTCTCCATGCTTAAGAGGCCATAGTTATGTTTCAGTACAGTTCATTCACATCTTCAGTTATTCATTTGTTAAGCACCTACTATAGGCCAGATATTGTTCTAGTTGCTGGGGCTGTATCAGTGAATAAAATAGGTGAAAATCCCTACTGTCATGAAATTTACATTCCAGTGGGGGTAACAAATAAATGAAAGAAATAACTAAAATTACTCAGAAGATAATTACAATGAAGAAAAATAACAGTGGAGGGAATGAGGAGTGTTGTGCCCAGCTAAAACCAAGGCAGTCAGAGAGTCCCTCACTTAGAAAACGCCACTGAAGGAGCTTCTATATAGCTGAACATGTGGAGGCTCCTGGAGGGTGGAAGCTCCATGCCCCTTCTCCCACACGTCACTCTATGCATCTTTTCATGTGTATCCTTTGTGATAAGCCAGTATAAAGGTCTCATTGGGCATACCTGCTATAATCTCTGTAATCTCATTATCATACAATTAATTATCATTGTGGAATAAATTTTCCTTAACTTAAGTGGAAACATTTGCACTACCTAGAGCTAATGATGCTGGAGAAGATGAAACTGACATATCTCTATAGGGCCGGGCCTCACTTTGAGATCCCTGTTTACTCCCGCCAAGCCTCTGTCTTTACGTCTGTAATGAGCATGTCCATTTCTGCCACTCTGAGAGATGTGCAGCTGTAGGAAGCTGTGTTAGGTGTAGTCACGAGATCTGCTAGTCTGCAGCAAAGTGCCAGTGTATGACAGCCAGTGCACCGTCATCTACCCCCGGGTATGGCTGCAAATGAGAAGAGGTCTTTTAAGGTGACCTCCCAGACCTACAAACAACTACTCTTTGCCACCACCTTCCAACAGAGGGTTCAAATGGTTGTACAAGCACAGTGCCAATAAGATTGTTTTTTAGACCTGTGTCACCTACTCAGGAGGTTTATAACCTCCTCTGAGTTGTTTAATGACAGCTGATAACTGAAGGGAATAAGGATGCTGAATTTTATTAGAGGCCTGTCCTCCTGGAAAGCAGTAGTGGTTGAGAAATTCCCCACCCTTTATGTTCTGGGATATGACTAACTGCAAAGGACCACCCTGTTCTTATAGATAGGACTCACCTCTACCCTTTGTCATGACTCACATATTCCTCTACCTCTGTAAAGCCATAGGCCCCTTTCTCTTTTTTGAGATGTTCCTTATTCATGAACCTTCTCCCTATTGCAACAATCTGAATAAAATCATCTCCTTTAAAATAAAATGCTATCTGAGCAAAGACATGGAGTTGAGAGAGCACTTCAGCAGGGGCAAAGGCTCTGAAACAGGAACACACCTGGAGTATTTGAAAAATCACAAGAGGATCAGCAAGGTTAAAGGAGGGAGAAGTAGGAGACGAAGTCAGAGGTGAAGGAGAGGAGACTTGGATTTTACCATAAATGACATGAATGAGATGATGGAAGCAGAAATGATGGAAACAGAGGTGATGGAAACTCTACCTCAATCATCTAGGTTCGCAGGTGCTTGTGGTTAAGACCAAGCTGGGGAAGGACAAGAAGTTGTTGAATTCTAGGTATATTTGAAAGGGAGAGCTAATAGGTTTTTATAAATATATGTAAGAAAAAAAAAAAGCAGCCAAAGACGATTTCCTGATGTTTGGGCTGATTAACTAGAAGGAAGAAGTTACCATAAACTGAGATGGGGGGAGAGACTGCTTTGAGTAAGACAAAATGAAGAGTTCAGTTTTGCTCATGTTGAATTTTAGATGTGTATGAGATGTAGATGCCTCAAGGAGGGATTGGGGGTGTGCCTAATAGGCAGTGTCTGGAATTTGGCTGGCTTCTCCACCCTAACTTTACCTCCAACAGGTCCTTTCACAGTCCCCTTAGCCCTTCAGTCTACCCTAAATACTTCCCCTTTCCTCACTTGGAGGATTGAGATAACACAGATCCTTCCATTGCAGATTCCACCTCTGATTCAAGATGTCCCCCTGCTTTGCGTGGGTAGCTACTCAGCAACACTGTGAAAGCTAAAGTAAAGGGCAAGCAGAATAATTTTAAAGGGACTGAAGTATCCTGGAAGTAAGTTGGAATGTTTAAATCACATACAAAGAAGTTCTTGAAGTAAGTGAATTAGGAAAGCAGCTGGGACTGAAACCTTGCCATTATTAAGACCACTATTTCATGTGAGAAATTTGCATAATGGACCAGACTGTTCCCTGTGTTTATGTTTATTATTAAACTAATCCATTTCAGCTGCTGTATCTTGTGGTTTACAAATCATCAGGAGCTTGGGGCATTCATGGTCATGTGAAGAACCAAAAAAAGATGTCATTCTCCAAATTACAAACCAGTCTTATTGGGAACAAACATAAACATGATGGGCAAAAAAGCAAGGCACTAAACTGACCTTGCTTACAGACTTTGAAGTTTCTACTAGGGCCCAATAAGGAGCAAAGGAAGAACACTCTGTTCTAAATTGGACGACCGTTCTAGTATATGTGTAGGTAAAGACGTGTTCTAATGTTCCATAATTAAAGACACAGTGTGAATCCTGCCTGCCAGTAGCGCACATTCAAAAAAAAGAGAAGCAAAAATATGTTTGTGTTGGTGGAATTCTCGACCACTATCATTTCATTTCAAGATGAGCAGGAAAACTAACTGCCCCCATACCTTTCAACACTCCTTGATAAGTGATAGGGAGCTACTTCTTTTCAGTTTCATGTAGATTCCTGCAAGTCATTTGCTCCATTATTTGAAGAAACTTTCATTTGAACAAGATTACCCACTCTTTCCATTGTGCAGTTACACCACTTAAGGCAGAACTAGTTACAGAATAATGCATGCAGTTTTTCTAAGTCTTATGTCTGAAAATACAGATTTTGGAATCTGAACAATTTGTTGCAGATTCCCAGACAATTATTATCTTCAGACAAACTCACTATTTGTGGTCAATGAGTTCATGTTTTACGTCCTTCAAAATGAATGAGAATTACCATCATTCTTTGAATGGCCCTAGAGTAGGGTAGAGGGGCTAAGTTCATTCTCTGAGGTCAGAGCTCCATTCTAGGCCCAACTCTGCTTCTTTGAGCAGGGTTGACTTTGGTCACAGTTTCATTTCTGTAAACTGAGATCAGCAATAGGACCTACCAATTATCTGTTGTGTAGATCAAATGATAAATGACACTTGGCATTGTGAATGACAAATAATAAATGCTCATTTAAAAGTTTCACCCCAGGCTTTGCAGGGTGGCTCACGCCTACAACCCCAGCACTTTGGGAGGCCAAGGTGGACAGATTACTTGAGGTCAGGGGTTCAAATCCAGCCTGGCCAACATGGCAAAACCTCATCTGTACTAAAAATACAAAAATTAACCAGGCGTGGTGGGGCACACCTGTAATCCCAGCTACTCAAGGGGCTGAGGCAGAAGAATTGCTTGAACCCGGGAGGTGGAGGCTGCAATAAGCTGAGATGGTGCCACTGTCCTCCAGCCTGGGCTACAGAGTGAGACTCCATCTCAAAAAAATAAAAAGTTAACTCCTAACATTTGTGGAGCCTGGAGCAAGAATACAAATGAAGACTCATACAGCATAGATTTAAACATTTGAAAGGTATAAAATCAAGTCAATAAACCATCAAATAAAATTGGTTCTGTTTATTATTGTATCAATTTTATAGCCTCATAATTAGCTAGGATCCCTTCCAGTTCCACACCAGAGTATGGTAGTTAGGAAGGAAGCAGAACTCTTCTTCTTCAGCAACAATTGCCTGTGCTGCCCTACCAGTGGTACAGACCACACTCAGGAGGTTGGAGACTCAAAGGAGGCCCAAAGAGTTCCCAGATACATCTTGAGAATGCTTGAGCAGAAATCCCAGAGATCTAGTCACCTACATGTCCTTTTGGTTGTATGGACTCCTCACCCCACAGAAAAAAAGGGGTCTAGCAGGCCTCTGAAGCATGGTAGCCTGACAAGGACTGCTCTTGCCACGGTCTAGAGGTTGTATGGTTTTTTGGGGTTTTTGTTGTTTGCTTTTGTTTTTTTTTTACCGTCGTCATTGTTGTTGTTGTTGTTGTTTTGAAATGAAGTCTCATTCTGTCACCCAGGCTGGAGTGCAGTGGCCAATTTCGATTCACTGCAACCTCCGCCTCCCCAGTTCAAGAGATTCTCCTGCCTCAGCCTCCCAAGTAACTGGGATTACAGGGGTCCACCACCACACCCAGCTAATTTTTTTGTATTTTTAGTAGAGACGAGGTTTTGCCACATTGGCCAGACTGGTCTTGAACTCCTGGCCTCAAGTGATCCACCCACATCAGCCTCTCAAAGTGCTGGGATTACAGGTGTGAGGCACTGTGCCCAGTCTAGAAATTGTATGCAGTATTTTAAATGAGTAAATTATTATTATCTGTTATAGAGTAATAAATTTGTTTTTAAAGCTCAGACAAAATAATCTGATAATATGAGACTGAATAAAAAGGGTTGGGCACAGCAACTCATGCCTGCAATCCTAGCACTTTGGGAGGCCAAGGAAGGCAGATCACTTGAAGTCAGGAGTTCGAGACCAACATGGCCAACATGGTGAAACCCCGTCTCTATGAAAAATACAAAAATTAACGAGGCGTGGTGGCACATGCCTGTAATCCCAGGTACTCAGGAGGCTGAGGCAGGAGAATCACTTGAATCCAGGAGGTGGAGGTTGCAATGAGCTGAGATCATGCCAGTGCACTCCAGCCTGAGTGACAGAGTGAGACTCTGTCTCAAAAAAAAAGTTTTCTACCACCCATTTATATTATTCTGTCCAAAACAGAAAGGTCCTCATCGTGTTATTTTCAAAATGATTTTTTGTATATGGGTTGGTAGGTGTGGATATAAAAATTCACATACCATATATTTATATACACATATTATGGACTGAATTGTGTTCCCCAAAATTGTATATTGACTTCTCAACCCCCAATGTGACTATATTTGGAGATAAGGGACTTTAAAGGCGGTAATGAAGGTTAAATGAGGTTATAAGAGCAGGACTTTAATTAAGTATAACTAGTGTCTTTACAAAACAAGGAAGAGACAACAAGGATGTACACACAGAGAAAAGGCCATGTGAGGATGCAGCAAGAAGGCAGCCATCTGTGAGCCTCCAGAGAGGCCTTGAAAAACCAAACCTGCAGACAACTTGATCTTGGACTTCCAGCCTACAGAACTGTGAGAAAATAAAGCCTGTTGTTTAAGCAACACAGACTGTGGTATTTTGTTGTGGCAGCCATAGTGAACTAGTACACATATTCTCACAGAAATCTGTAAAACAGTTAGCTAGTTTCATTTTGTAGGCAAAAAAATTATCATTAAGATATTTTTGTTATTATAATTTATAAGAATAATTGTCTCTGCTTCCCAGAAAATCTGAGAACATTATCCTCTTAGATGCAAAAAAAAAAAAAAAAAAAAAAAAAAAAAAAAAAAAAGCAATTCAGCTCTATATCTCCCCCAAGAATCCTTATGAATAAGGTGACCTAGAATTTATCCTCCAAACTGGAACACCTTTGAGAGTGAAAGCGGATACTGTTAATAATTATGTTAGGATAAAATTATAAGTTGGTACTAATCCATAGCTAGAACAATTGGTCTATACTTAACAGAGTTTGTTTATTCATTTTATTTATTTTTAGTAAACATTCATTGACCGCATACTAAGCACTAATGTTACTTAAATGAAGACCATGATCTCTGCACCCAAGGAAATCATAATCTATTTAGCAAAAACAGAAAGAATTTGTGTACGTTTTAATCACAATACTGCCATGAGCTCCATAGATATATATCTCACGAGAAACAAGCTCAGATGAAGCACTAAATCAAGCTTTGAAATGCAGGGGAGAGGAAGGGTCAGGAGACAAAGCCTCGAGGAGCCAGCATTTGAGCAGAAAATACTGAGCCATGGGCTATGTGGCATTTAAGAACTGGGTATTATAAATAGAGAGAAGTGCAAGTATAACAGCAAAGTGGTATATGAGAAAATATGATCCTCAAGTTCACAATCTCAATATAGTAAGTAATCAAGGGTTTAATAGGACCAAAATTACAAGCATTAATAAGGTTACACAGACTGATAAGGCTAAAGCCAATTCAGCGCTTTAAGAAAAGCAGGGTCTTTTCTGAAATGTTGTTAGCTGCCTGTGCTAGAATTAAGTGGTATTATCTATTCCCTTCTCACAACGCTGACTACAATTGGCATTTACAATGAAAGCAAATCCCCAGTGAATACCCGGCTTGTATTAGGGTTCAAAAGGACCAGTTTGTTATATCCTTCCTCTCTAGATTCAGAATCAATCAAGAAATAAGAAAAAAGTCAAATAAGAATCAAAATATATCCCTTATTGTTGGAAAGAGTAGACTGGGACCTCATTTGGAAGTGTAAAAATATGAGATTTGGCATTTAATTTTAACTATACAATCAGCAAGAAGAAAAATCTAAGCTAAGAGTTTGAGATCGTTTCCTATCTAAAGAGAATTTACAGAGTTTAAATGTAGATAAGGTCAATTTTAGTAAGATCAATGAAGTCATAGTCATGGGTTAATTATCAAAAGGTTGGTGAGTAAATTTAATTTCCTATGACAAATAAAATGTATAACTTTAGTGAGCCGACACAATTTCCTACAACAAACATTTGAATAAGACTTAAGGTTAACATAGTGTTAATATTATAGGTTATCACCTTGGGAGATTAAAAATAAAACTGTATTTAATCTTCCTTATCTGAAATGAAATAGTAAATACCAGTCTTACACTTTGAATTCTTAAAGCACTTGGGTCAACAATATTTATTCAGACTCTATAGTTACTTCATTTTAAACCACTTTGAACTTATCTGCTCAATTCAGACAAAATAGCTGGACAATGCCCAGCTGGGAGAGACAGAAAGAACTCTAGCAAACCATAGGCTAGAGTTATATAGTGAACACTTTTTTCCAGTCTCACCAAAAAGTTAAGTCACTCCCACTCCTGGATATAAGACAGGTTAGAGATGTGGAGAAGGATGAAATATTACTCCTCCCAAATGGGCACTTCTAAATGGGTGAAAGTGTTGGTGGTGTGTGTTCCCATTTTATGACCAACAGGGACGTGGAAGAGGGAAAAAAATGATTCCACTAGAGATACTATTGCTCAGGAAGAATATGAAGAGGAAGAAAATGAGCCCCATTATGGATTCTTGAAGAAAACAAACAATAAAAATGTAGTTAGGAAAATAAAAGTTACCAAAAGAAAAAGGGGTAGCCAGAAAGATAGGAGAATAAACAAAGATGTTGTCTCAGAAGCATCAAGTCAAGTAAATGTCTATTGGAAAGAGTTTCAGCAAGATAAATTGTTCAAGCTTACCAAAGACGACAGTCTACAATCATCAAAATAAAGACTACATGTTATGAGCCCCTGTATGTCAGGAGCATTGCTACACGTGTAGCTCAGTCAATCCTCTAAATAGGAGGTATTATTCCCACTTCACAGAGAAGAAAACTGAGATTGAAATGATTCAAATAGCTTAAGCAACTTGAACCCAGTCACCTCAGACAAAGCTGAACTCATTTCTTTCTGACCACAGAGTACATTATCTTTTTTTTTTTTTTTTTTTTTTTTTTTTTTTTTTGAGACGGAGTCTGGCTCTGTCACCCAGGCTGGAGTGCAGTGGCCGGATCTCAGCTCACTGCAAGTTCCGCCTCCCAGGTTCACACCATTCTCCTGCCTCAGCCTCCCGAGTAGCTGGGACTACAGGCGCCCGCCACCTCGCCCGGCTAGTTTTTTTGTATTTTTTTTTTAGTAGAGACGGGGTTTCACCGTGATAGCCAGGATGGTCTCGATCTCCTGACCTCGTGATCCGCCCGTCTCGGCCTCCCAAAGTGCTGGGATTACAGGCTTGAGCCACCGCGCCCGGCCTAGTAGGCCGAGTACATTATCTTTCTACCATGCTGTGATGCCTCTGAGAATGTGGGACTTGGCTGATACAGCACACAGGTCTTATGCACCTTGTCAGAGTCTCTCAGGGCCAGCACTAGGCTCTCAGGTGCTCACCCCTTGCCTTGCAGCCACTCCTGCCACCACAGCCTTCCAACTCCACTGGGATCCCCGATTATCCTGTGCCTGCAGTTGATAAGATGCTTGTAATAGTACAAGCACAGATAATATTAGTACTTGTATTAGTACTGCACAGATAGTAGCTTTTTATCTCAGAGTATCTGTGGATCAGCAATCTGGGCTGTTTTCTCCAGCTTTGGGTCACTCATCAGGCTGCATTTAATGTGTCAGTTGGAACTACAGTCATACTAAGGCTAAACTGAGGAAGAGTGAAAGGTTACACATGTCACTGTTAACAGTATTCAGTTCCTCAGAGCTGTTAGCCAGAGGCCTCTCTTAGCTCCCTGTCACATGGGCTTCCCTGTAGAGCATCCCATGATGTGGCAGGTGGCTTCATCAGAGAAGCCAAAGGAGTATGTGTGCCAGTGAGATGAAGTCACAGTCTTTTATAACCTAATCTCAGAAGAGACAGTCCTTCACTTTTGCAGTATTCTCTTCATTAGTAGTATATCACTAGGACCAGCCCACACTCAAGAAGGGATCACACTGTTGCAGGAAGTCAGGGACCCCGAACAGAGGGACCAGCTGAAGTCATGGCAAAAGAACATAAATTGTGAAGATTTCATGAACATTTATTAGTTCCCCAAATTAATACTTTTATAATTTCTTATGCCTGTCTTTACTGCAATCTCTGAACAAAATTGTGAAGATTTCATGGACATTTATCACTTCCCTAATCAATACTCGTGATTTCCTATGGCTGTCTTTAATCTCCTAATCCCATCATCGTCATAAGCCGAGGATGTGTGTCACCTCAGGACCCTGTGATGATTGTGTTAACTGCACAAATTGTTTAAACAATATGAAATCTGGGCACCTTGAAAAAAGAACAGGATAACTGCAATGTTCAGGGAAGAAGGGAGATAACCATTAGGTCTGGCTGCCTGAGAGCTGGGCAGAACAGAGTCATATTTCTCTTCTTTCAAAAGCAAATAGGAGAAATATTGCTGAATTCTTCTCAGCAAGAAACAGCCCTGAGAAAGAGAATGCATTCCCAGGGGTAGGTCTCCTAAATGGCCGCTCTGGGAATGTCTGTCTTTTACGGTTGTAGGTAAGGGATGAAATAAGCCCCAGTCTTCCATAGCACTCCCAGGCCTATTAGGATGGGGAAATTCCCTCCTAGTAAACTTTAGTCAGACCGGTTGACTGCTCTCAAACCCTGTCTCCTGATAAGATGCTATCAATGACAATGTGTGCCCAAAACTTCATTCGCAATTTTAATTTTGCCCCAGTCCTGTGATCTCGCCCTGCTTTCATTTGCCTTGTAATATTTTATTACCTTGTGAAGCATGTGATCTCTGTGACCCACACCCTATTCATACACTCCCACCTCTTTGAAAATCATTAATAAAAACTTGCTAGTTTTGTGGCTTGTGGGGCATCACAGAACCTGCCAACATGTGATGTCTCCTCTGGACACCCAGCTTTAAAATTTCTTTCTTTTGTACTCTTTCCCTTTATTTCTCAGACTGGCCGACACTTAGGGAAATAGAAAAGAACCTATGTTAAATTATCTGGGGCAGGTCCCCCCAATATCACGCAGGGCACGAAGAACTGGAGGTGAGGGCTGAACTTGGTGGCTCATGCCTGTAATCCCAGCACTTTGGGAGGCCGAGGCAGGTAGATCACTTGAAGTCAGGAGTTCCAGACCAGCCTGGCTAACATGGTGAAACCCCATCTCTACTAAAAATGTGGAAATTAGCCTGTCACAGTGACACATGCCTGCAATCCCAGCTACTCAGGAGGCTGAGGCAGGAGAATTCATTGAACCTGGGAGGTGGAGGTTGCAGTGAGCTGAGATCGTGCCACTGCACTCCAGCCTGGGCGACAGAGTGAGACTCCATCTCAACAACAACAACAACAATAAAACTCCAGGAGGTGGGGATCATTGTGAACCATTTCAGATTTCAGAAGCTGCCTACCCCACCCAGAATAGCTGGACTATCCTGCTTGGCTGTCTCTTCCCACCTTGAAGTCCTGGCTCCTTCTACCATTTCCAGATTTGGAAAAACCACCACAAAGCAAAGCATAGCATTTTGCTCCCTGGTAGCTCCTAAAAGGGCTGACTGATGTTCCTCTGAAGTGAGTAGAGGTTCACTCCCAAGGGGCCAACTCTCACCAGTGGAATGTAAGAGAAAAGAAGGTAAGTTCCCTCTTCTTCCTTTTTCCTATGGGAAGCACAGTGTCTCTGTTCTGCTGCTACAGGCCAAATCAGCCACAAATACAGAGACCTGGGATGACTGCCTGGCCCTGCCCCTGCTCAGAGCCCCAACGCTGCCTCCCCACCACCTTCCCACCTCCACCTGTCTTACCCTGAGCTGACACATCAACATTTCTCCAGTACCTTCTCTGGCTCCCTGTCCTTGACATCCCACTTGCTCATCCCGCTTAGCATCTGCAGGAACCATAGGTCAGGCTTCACTTGCTTAGATGGGTCCTGAAAGAACTCTGGCCAGGGTTGCCTGCTGGTGGCCACCACCAGAGGTGCTGGCAGTGCAGGTCCCACTCAACCACCCTGTGGGATTCACTATCTGGGAACACACCTGTTTCTCCTTCACAGCCCACCAGGACCCTTCTGTACATCAAGAAGAACAGGTGTTGGGGACCAGCATCAATACCACCTGGAGGGTACCCAAAGTCCAGTGGCAACGAAGGAATGAGAAAAGACAGGTTACGAGTGCATAAAGAGTGGGGGCCAGGGGGCAATTGCAAAATGGAGGCTGCAAAAAGTGCCAAGCTCTGGTCTCCACACTATTTACTGAGTACAGTCACTTAGATCTAAGAAGCAGACGTTCAGGGCAAAACAGTGAAAGGGAGGCAGTGCATCATACACGTAATCTATAGGAGTGACATTTTAAATTAATCTCCTTTGTACTCAAACAGCATATCTTTAACTTATCGGAAAGTAGCTAGTGGCAGCAGGCTTAACTAGGAGCCTGCACGTCTGACCACATTCCAATGCTTCAAAGGAGTGTCTTTCTCCTTGAACACAGTGTTTATGGATAAGAGAGCAAGTCTCGCTCAGAGCATGGGAACATAATGGCGATAAGAAGGCTTTCCTCCTCAGAGGTCTCTTGTGGCTTTCCACAACTTATTGTCCCATATTTTTATGGCCAGTTTATACAGGCACCCCATAAGCCTTCTTGCCAACAAATAGGTGCCAGAGTGACAGGGCACATATACTACAGGTCACTGGGTCTGGTCCTCAATTAAGTGGAGTTTCAGTAGAGCTGGGGACAGGCAGAAAATTAAGGACCTGAGGTTTAGTCTTGATGCTGCAAAGCCTAACATTCAATCAGAATTGGAAATAATTAGTACATCAATAAGTGCATTATTCAGGGTTTCCAGAGAAACAGAACCAACAGGAGATATATGTATATATATATATATATCTCGAGAAAGAGAGAGAGAGAGATTTAATTTTAAGGAATTGGCTCACGTAATTGCAGAAGCTTTGCAAGTCCAAAATCTGCAGGGTAGGCTTCCAGGCTGGAGACTCAAGGAAGAGCAGCAGTCTGAGTCCAGAGGCCATCTGCTGGCAGAGTTCCATCTTGCTGAGGGGTGGGCATCTCTGTTCTGTTCAGGCCTTCAACTGATTGGATGAGGCCCATCCATATTATGGAAGGTTATCTGCTTTACTCAAAGTTCAACAGCTAAAATGTTAATCCCATCCAAAAAACACCTTCACGGAAAGATCCAGAATTTTTTTTTTTTTTTTTTTTTTTTTTTTTTTGAGACAGAGTCTCGCTCTGTCGCCCGGGCTGGAGTGCAGTGGCCGGATCTCAGCTCACTGCAAGCTCCGCCTCCCGGGTTTACGCCATTCTCCTGCCTCAGCCTCCCAAGTAACTGGGACTACAGGCGCCCCATCGCCATCTCGCCCGGCTAGTTTTTGTATTTTTTAGTAGAGACGGGGTTTCACCGTGTTAGCCAGGATGGGTCTCGATCTTCTGACCTCGTGATCCACCTGTCTCGGCCTCCCAAAGTGCTGGGATTACGGGCGTGAGCCACCGCGCCCAGCCCAGAATAAATTTTGACCAACTGCCTAGGCAACATGGCCCATACAAACTGACATATAAAATTAACCATCATAATAGGATATCAAATATTCCTTTGTGTTGAAAGCCCAGATCCACCATTATCCCCTTAAGGAGGAATAGCTTCAAACTGGCCCAGATTTTACCAAACGGTTTCTCTTTGGTGCTTTGAATCCCAAGATAAGAGTATTTTTTCTCTTGCATTTTCTGCTCCACACACTTTTGGCCCAATAGCTGATTATAGCCTTCTGGTAAGAATCCAGCCCTCCGATTTATAAAACTAAAATGCAAAGTAATCTTCAGAAGCACTCAGCTAAACTTGATGCTGGAAATTCTGGAACCGTATTGGGACCTAGGGTCACTCAGAGAATATGTTGCATAACTTTCCCTCCTGCCTTTGTACTTAATGGAATGTTTGTTCTCATGTGACAGAGGGGACAAAACTGGAAGGTGACCAGGGAATATGTTGTAATAGCAGAGCTTATTATACCTTCATGAAACTTTTCCATTTTCTAGTCAGACTTAGGTCATTCAGCCCATACCTTTCCTAAGAGTCAGTGGGAAACAAATGTCCTCATCTTCCCTGAGGTTGTGGGCCTTAGAGGAACTTAGACTTACCTGGGCATTTGTTAAAAATATAGATTCTCCGCTGGGCACGGTGACTCACACCTATAATCCCAGCACTTTGGGAGGCTAAGGAGGGCGGATCACTTGAGGTCAGGAGTTCGAGACCAGCCTGGCCAACATGGTGAAGCTCTGTCTCCACTAAAAATACAAAAATTAGCCAGTCATGGTGGTGCACATCTGTAATCCCAGCTACTTGGGAGGCTGAGGCAGGAGAATCCCTTGAACCAGGAGGCAGAGATTGCAGTGAGCTGAAATCATGCTACTGCACTCCAGCCTGGGCCACAGAACAAGTCTCAAAAAAAAAAAAAAAAAAAAAATACAGATTATCATGTCCCTCCCCAGGTAGACTGACTTGGTAAGTGGTTCTGGGAAGGGACCTGGAATCTGTTTGTGTAACTGTTGAGTGAGTTGAGAAACTCTGTGGCAATAAAGAACCAGCAGAGAGGGAAGAAGTAAATGACCCCTGCCAGGATTCACTCACAGTGTCCTTCACCCCATTCTTACTCTCTGACCCCTCAAAGCCATGGTACCTGTGACTGCAATTTATATCCACTCCTTCTAGAACTTAGATTTGTGTCTATTAGACTTAAAACATCTGCAGCATCACTATTATTTATTTGAACTGTCTCTTTTAGCACAGACCTGCCTGTGCTACCCACACGTAACAAAGATGAAGTCTTCCTTGAAGATTAGGCAGATACTTGTTTCTCTGAGTTAGGCTTAGGTCTTTTGGCCAGAGATCAAAACTGTCAATAACTTTACTGTCACTCTGAACTGTTGGTCTGTCCCAAGATTCCTGGGAATTGTCTAGAGAAATGATTGAAACAGACTTTTGCTTTCCTTCAGCTTTGGCTCAGTCCTTACGGATTCTGTGTTTTTCCCAAATCCCTCTTGACTTGACGAACATTGATGAGGTTCCTCTTCTTCCTCATCTCCCAGTTATCAATGTTATTTTGTTACTTTTGCTTTTCATATTTCTATACTACCAATAACTTTAAGGACACCGGTGCTTGATTTCAGCCTCACATCCTTCCTTTCAGGAGTCCTGTTTTCTCTATTCCATGCAATTCCAACCATCAAACTTCCTTACTCTACCGCTTAAGATTCAGGCTTGCCAGTCAGACCTCCCATTTCCCAGGTTTCAATGAGTGCTTGATCGGTTCAGAGTAAACACGTATCTCACGCAAGACTAATCAGAGTCATTTTTGTTTTTTAAGAGACTGATACGGATGCAGAAATTGTAGAGAATACTTAAGAGTTAGAAGAAAAATTTAGGTCTGAATATACTTGGGGCCCTCTTCCCTATCATTTGAAAAGATAACCTGACAGAGAAATAAAGCCAGCAAAAAAGCAAAGAGAGCCAAGAATAGAAAAAAAGAAGCAGATATTTGACAGCATTATCTGAGCACCTGGAGATAACCATGCTTAATGATGTAAATCTTGGACTTTCCACTCATGTGAACTGATCATTTCTTTTCTTTTGCCTAAACTGGTTCAAAGTACGCTTCTGTCATTTTCAAAGAAAAGAGACCTGACCAGTTTGCCTCCATTTCCACATAGCCACTCCTCAGTCACTTTTGGGGAAGGAAAAATATGTCACCATCGTTATATACTTTACACTTGCACAGCAACTGTACTTCTTCTTTTTTCCTTTCTTTCTTTCTTTTCTTAACCTTGACTAACTAAATAACTGTAAAAGGATTCTCAACATAATGGGTCTATATTTTTTAATTACTTTCAATACTATACAGCCTACGAGTAATTTGTGGAGACACATGTGGCCACATAGGTGGGGGAGAGTGACCAGTCTGGATGCAATACAGTTAAGGCCACCTTCCTTTTGTCAACATAACTCATCTTGCTCTTTCATGACTATGCTGCCCCAAAATCATTGCGTTATTGTCAGCCGCCTGAAAATTATAAGAAGACAACATATGCTCTATCTCAACGAATAATTATTATTTGCAAATATCCCCTTTTCTATCAAAAAAAAGTTTCTTTTTCTCTTTTGCCAGCTACATTTGATCCATTTTCATGATCTCTTGCTTCTTTTTTACTGGCCCTTTTGGATCTGATGCTGTCTTTCCGTTTTCACTGTGTGATGGTTAATACTGAGTGTCAACTTGATTGGATTGAAGGATGCAAAGTATTGATCCTGGGTGTGTCTGTAAGGGTGTTGCCAAAGGAGTTTAACATTTGAGTCAGTGGACTGGGAAAGGCAGACCCACCCTTAACCTGGGTGGGCACAATCTAATCAGCTGCCAGCATAGCTAGATATAAGCAGGCAGAAAAACGTGAAGAGAGACACTGGCCTAGCCTCCTAGCGTACATCTTTTTCCCATGCTGGATGCTTCCTGCCCTCGAACATCGGACTCCAAGTTCTTCAGTTTTGGAACTCAGACTGGTTCTCCTTGCTCCTCAGCCTGCGGACGGCCTATTGTGGGACCTTGTGATCCTGTGAGTTAATACTTAATAAACTCTCCTTTACATATATATATTCCATTAGTTCTGTCCCTCTAGAGAACCCTAATACACACAGTCATGGCCTTTTTCAGGTCTGATTTAAGACAACTCTCAGTTGCTCTTCGTTGTGTGGCTCATGATAATGTGTTCACAAATCCACTGTCTACTGTATTCAATCCAGGCTCCTCCACTTTCTCACTTTATGCAATGGTCTTAATATCAGTGTCCCTCCAAAGTTCATATGTTGGAACCTAATGCCCAGTGTGAGAGTATTAAGAAGTGACACTTTTAAGAGGTGATTAAGTCATGAGGCTCTGTACTCATGAGATTAGTGCCCTTATAGAAGAGGGCTAAGAGAGCCCATTTGCCCCTTTTGCCCTGTGAGGAAAATAGAAGTTGCCACGTACAATGAATAAGTCCTCATCAGACACTGAATCTGCTACCACCTTGATCTTGGACTTCCCAGCCTCCAGAACTATAAGCAACAAATTTCTATTGTTTAAAAGTACCCAGTCTAAGCTATTTCCTTATAGCAGCAGGAATGGACTAAACCACCTTAACACTCAGTACTCCCTCCTCTTTCTCCTCCTCACCTACCACCTCCAATTTCTCTTCTCAATTCTCTCACTCAATCTTCTTTTAAGCTGTTTTTTAAAAGTCCAGCTAGGTCACTATCCTGTTTTGGGTTCACTCCATCAACGTTTATTTTTTTAAGTTAAAAAGAAAAATCATACCAAAAAAAAAATCTGATTTTTACAGCACAATTCCTGGGAGCAATTTTATGATAAAAGTGAAAAGGAGAAAATGGCATGGTTTGAAATTTTAACTTGATAAAAATGCTTTCTAGGTTTTATTGTCCCAATGTATTAGTTAAGTAACACACTAACTGTTTCCATATGTCAGTGACTTCATTATTGCGAACAAATAAACTGACTTAAATACAAGCCAAAAGAGATTGCTCAACTAAATCTGTGGTGGTTGGATGAAAAAAAATATAATTAAACTCTAGCCAAGAAGAGTAAAGGGTTATTTAAAAAAAAAAAAAATACTGCATACAGTTCTGGTCACAAAGAAACACAGTCAATTTCTAAATCCCCTTTAAACACTTTTTAAAAAGAACAGCAACAGTGTGCTTCTAAGAGAGTCAATCAACTAAAAAGGTTTTTCTACATTTAGAAGCTTATTGTCATTTAAACCTACTCTGTCTGAAGAGGTAGTTCGTATTGAACAGGAAGTCTTAAAAACTCTTGGCCAGGCGCGGTGGCTCACGCCTGTAATCCCAGCAATTTGGGAGGCCGAGGTGGGCAGATTACCTGAGGTCAGGAGTTCCAGACCAGCCTGGCCAACATGGTGAAACCCCATCGCAACTAAAAATACAAGAATTAGCTGGGCATGGTGGCACACACCTGCAATCCCAGCTACTTGGGAGGCTGGGGCATGAGAATTGCTTGAGCCCGGGAGACGGAGGTTGCAGTGAGCGGAGATTGTGCCACTGCACTCCAGCCTGGCTGACAGAGCAAGACTCTGTCTCAAAGAAAAGAAAAGAAAAACTCTTGCCAAAATTCTCACCAAAATTATCTAAGATATATTAATACAAACTACCCAATATGCATTAGTCAGACAAACTCTAAAAACTATGACTTTTTTTTTTTTTTTTGAGACGGAGTCTCCCTCTTTCGCCCAGGCTGGAGTGCAGTGGTGCGATCTCAACTCACTGCAACCTCTATCTCCAGGGTTCAAGCAATTCTCCTGCTTCAGCCTCCCCAGTAGCTGGGACTACAGGCGCAAGCCGCCGCGCCTGGCCAATTTTTGTATTTTTAGTAGAGACAGGGTTTCACTATGTTGGCCAGGCTTGTGTCGAGCTCCTGACCTTGTGATCTGCCCACCTCCGCCTCCCAAAGCGCTGGGATTACAGGCGTGAGCCACTGCACCTGGGCTAAAAACTATGATTTTTAGCAGAATACTGAAATTCTGATTTACAGTCTTCTTGCGACATTTGTATTAATACAGTATCCCTCCATAGAAACTAACTGAACTGCAAGGCCAACAATATGACATGTAGATTTATCATCAGGCAAATAATTTTATTTTATACTCTATGAAAGTCAAACTATCAAAATTCCCTATCAATAAAAGCCTGATTTGAACTGACATGAGGGTATTTATAGTCTTTATTTATCCACTTACTGTGTGATACTAACAGGAAGTGCTACCCCAGGTCCTGTAGTGAATAGGAAAAATTCTGAATTCCAAAGCAATTTGGCTCCCAGAGTTCTGGATAAGATCATTATTTTATCATATTAGAGATATTGATCCTGTTTCTCCATTGTGTACAGCTGTACAAATCCGAGTTAACGTTAGTTTCCTGGACAGCAAGTTCCATAAGTGGTCAGATATGCCATTTTCTCACCTCTTTTATCACCAACTATTACTTATTACTGACCAGGTACTCTGAATAGAGCACCATGCTACACATCAGGCAGTAAAGAGGGATAAGACATGGCCCCTGTCTTTGAGATGCTCACAAACTAGTTGGGTAGACATTGGATATGCATGCTTTTTCAAAATATACCAACTCTGTAAATAAATGCTTTAGAATTTCCAAGGAAAGAATGATTACTCAAGCCTTTAATCTCCTGGGGGCTCTATGAAGGAAGTGGAGCTTGCACTGGACCTCGAAAAACACAAACAGAGAAAAGTGCTCTCCAAAATAAGAGAAATGACGTAAACACAAAAAATAGGAAAGCTTATGGTGAGTTTTTTTTTTTTTTTTTTGAGACCGAGTTTTGCTCTTGTCACCCAAGCTGGAGTGCAATGGCGCGATCTCACCTCACTGCAACCTCTGCCTCCCAGGTTCAAGCAATTCTCCTGCCTCAGCCTCCTGAGTAGCTGGGATTACAGGCGCCCACAGCTGCACCCAGCTGTTTTCTGTATTTTTAGTATAGACGGGGTTTCACCATGTTGGCCAGGCTGATCTCGAACTCCTGACTTCAGGGGATCCCCCCCTCCTTGGGTGCTGAGATTACAGACGTGAGCCACAAAGTTCTTTTTATTCGCCACGTTAACACCTCTCTTGTTACAAAATTCAACATACAGTATCTTATAACTTCCGATTTAGGTGTATCATATTCATATTAACAGTTTCTATGTATGAGACAATTAAAGGGGAAAGATATGTTGCTTAAATTCCAACACAGACAACTTTAGCTCTGTGTCTCTGATGCAGAAGAAGACTCTATTCAGGCTCAGTGTTGGCAGTCTGTCTTTGTTTGGCTTTCTCAGTTTCTATGCTAATAAGGAGATCGTTACTGCTTTGGGAAACAGGATCAACTAAATTCCAGGTGCTTAATATATTCCCCATTTCAAATACAAACACGCCAGAGTGTTTATCCCTCAGTCACTCCAAGGACTCCTTGCAGGCTATTTTACTTCCCACTTTGGTTTACTCTTTTTAATCCCTTCCCTCTAACATACTCAGGGACCCTATTAAATGATAGCAAAGGTTTTCTTTTCTGGTATATGGAATCTCTTTTGCTCCTGGCAGAATACAAACATGCTCAAATCTCTTTCAATTTTAAGATAATCTTGTTATCTAGCAGTTAATCTCCAGTAACCTTCTTCTTAACAGACTTTGTATATATTTTTAATGCATGACCCATGAAAGACCCATGAGTCCCCATCTTTCCTAAGGCATGTTTCTGATTTTCATGTGCTCAGAGAAAGGACCTTCTCATACTTTTCAAGGTAAATGTCTTCTCCTTTGTTCACATTACCCTTTATATATAGATCCATTCTATCAAATGTGGGATTATATCATAGTTGATCCATCAAGACAGAAGCTCCACTTTTCATCCTTGGGTTATGACACAATTGCTGTTTCAAAATAGTGCGTCTAAGTAGTTGTTGGGTGAATAAATTATAAAAAATAAAATTAATAGACATATTTAATACTACTTTAAACTAATTATGCAAATATTAACATTTAAAGCTCCATTGTTTTATAAATTTCATATAGCCATTAATGATATAAGCTATCTCTAAAATTTTGAGTTTTTCGGTGAAAAAGTTACTTGAAAGACAAAATAACTATCAACTTTTGCTTTCTGGGAAGTAAGAATATGGCAGAATGGGGGGGAAAAAAAACCTTATCAAATGTGTACACACTGAAGTGTCATTGATTTGGTATCTCCCAACCTTAAATATTCCAGCAGCTGTTTTTATTTCAAAACAAAATTGTTTGTTCAACAAAAAATTACTTACTGCCCATTATCAAGATATATCAAAGAATATATTGGGAGCCGAGCTGCTTTCCTAAGTTAGGACATCTAGCAGCCTGTATCCCTCCAGCTCCAGAAACTATGATATTTAAAGGAAACTTGGGGCAGCTTTGTGCCCTCCCTGGTCCTTTATGTCAGTAGAAATCAACTCCAGAAATGTTATTTTCTTCCCAGCCTTTACAACTCCTGTACTGTCTCCACATCTCCTGCATCAGGCTCATTTCACTATTTTCCCAAGAGTTAGATACCCTGGGTAGCTTTGGTCCTATCATCGTCTCCTGAATTACTGCCTAGGATTAATTAGTCAGTCACACCTACTTCCCAGGCCCTGACCTGGGAGAACCATCTTAGATCTTGCCCTGGTTGAAACTCACTTGTGGTAGTAGAATGTGAATTTAAGTTAGAGAAGAGAAGATCTCAGAACGATGGATTCCTTACAGAACCAACAACCAACAACAACAACGTATTTCCTGAGAATTTCACTATTTACAAAGTACTGTCCCATACATTATCTTATTCGCTCTTTCTAATCACCCTTTGAGGAAATTGATGATGATGATGACGACAATGACGATGACAATTTCTTTTTCACGAGTGACAAAAGACAGACTGAAAATGAGCAAGGCCAAAGAGCTGGAAATACTGAAGATGAAATTCAAATCCAGGTCTTACGATTAGAAGTTCTGTGTTTTTTTCCTACCCCATTGTAAATGTTCATAGATTGTTGCTCTAGGGACTTAGACATCTGCTCATGTAGCATGGTATTTACTCCCTACTTCAAAAAATGTAGAGGAAATATTGTTTACCATAAGCCAAAATGAATCTACTTTATCTCAAAGTATCAATTTATTGTCTTTTTCTTTCCTACTATTAGGAGGTCAGTGTTTCCAGTTTCTGTCAGTTCTTATTCCACATTTCTTTATTAACTCTGGTGTATCCTAACTCAGATCATAATTTTAAAAGTTCAGATAATTTTCTTCTAGAAGTAGTCTTCTTGTGAACCATGTATTTGCATACTGTAAGAAGTCTCTAAATCTCTCTATTCAGAATCACTAACATTTTCCTTTGTGAGCATGTGAACAAGGCATGTCACTGAGCTGGAATGATAATATGTAAAGAAATAGAATATATCAGTGACCTCAAAGAGCTTGCTACCTACTAAGGATATTCAAATTTTAAATTTAAAAATTAATTTGAAAGTAAGATAGATCATTTCTATCGTAACTTTTTTGGCAGAAATTAGATGGAGTTACAGAAGAAGAGGGACCTAGTTCACCTGCCAGAAACACTTGAATGGCTAATTTAGTTAAGAAAACATAGGCTGGGTGCAGTGACTCATGCCTGTAATCCCAGCACTTTGGGAGGCTGAGGCAGGTGGATCACTTGAGGTCAGGAGTTCGAGAACAGCCTGAGTAACGTGGTGAAACCCCGTCTCTACTAAAAATACAAAAATTAGCCAGGCATGGTGGTGTATGCCTGTAATCCCAGCTACTCGAGAGGCTGAAGGAGGAGAATCACTTGAACCCAGCAGGCGGAGGTTGCAGTGAGCCGAGATCGCACCACTGTACTGCAGCCTGGGTGATAGAGCGAGACTCCATCTAAAAATAAGAAGAAAAAAATATGAATCAGAATGGCTTCCATTGTCCTTGGATATAGGTATAACCAAATATGTGTTTGTTTGGTTTTGTCTTTATTTGTCTGAATATTTAGCAGAACTGCCTTACCCCTCAGGCATGTCTGCTAAGCTTTATAGAGTTTGGTCGTCCCTTGGTATCAGTTGGTTCCAGGAACCCCAAGGATACCAAAATCCATGGATGCTCCAGTCCGTTGTATAAAATAGCATAGTATTTGCATATAACCCGTGTATATCCTCTCAAATACTTTAATCCATCTCTAGAGTACTGATAATACCTAATACAATGTAAATGCCTTGTAAATACTTGTTATATTGAACAAATTATTTTATTTGTATTATTTTTATTGTTTTATTGTTATTTGGGGTGAGTTTTTTTCCGAATATTTTCAATCCATGGTTGATTGAATTCGCAGGTGTGGACCCCACAGATATGGAGGGCCAACTGTACTGCCTCTTCAAGCCTCCCACTCGCATATATTTAATTACTTCTCATTAAAATAACCTCCAATCATTTTTCCTACAGTTAACACCATATGGCCTCAAGAATCAAAGTGAAGTATCGCCTCTCTGAGTTCTCCCTTACCCTCCCTACCTCTCTGTCTGATTTAGATTCCCTCTACACTACTGATATAGCTTCTACACATAATATAATCAGACTGAACCGGACCACTAATTTGTTTTCTACTTCCTCACTAGACTGGAAGCTTCTTGAAAACATGAGCCATGTTTTATTTTAATTTTATTTATTCAACACAGATAGATGGATGGATGGATGGGTAGATAGATAGATAGAAGATAAAAACATAAATATCATTTAATATTTACAAGCAGGGATTTGAATTAAATTCAATATGACTCCATGACTCCAAGAGCCATGCTTTTTAAAATGTAATATGGTTTTTATTATATTTGATAAATGAATAAATTCATGGATTGAATGGAATTAGTTATCCAATTAATTTATAAACTCTGTAATTGACTTTTTTCCACTTATTGAACATTAGAATCTCTTAGTAATCTGATGCTGCTTTCTCAAAGCATAAAAACCACCTGTGTCAGCATTACCTGGGCTTCTTACAAATTTCTTCCCCCAATCTATGTCTATACAATGAGAATTTTGAAACATGAGCCCTAAGAATCTGCATTTTAGTGAAATCTTTGATGCTTTGTAGTAGTGATAAAGTATGAGAACACTGCCATAGCCTATGAATAGCCAATAAATATTGAAGGTGGAAACAGAAATTACTGGTAAGGCTTATATTTTCTCTACCCTCTGAAAGATTCTTAGAGGCTGAGATAGACCCAGAAGTAGAGGTATCCACACAAAGGCCCCAAAACACAGATGATACAGCACCAAAACACGTAACATCAAATGCAAAAATCTTTTCTACATTTGTTATCAAGATGGGTATGGTATATTTGGGGCTGGAGGAGGAGGCGAATTAGTGGTGTGCTGGAATTGGCTTTTATAGGCTTTTGAGAGCTTGCTGCTCTCAAATTTTTAGGCCAGACGTGATGGCTCACGCCTTTAATCCCAGCACATTGGGAGGCCGAGGCAGGCAGATTACTTGAGGTCAGGAGTTCGAGACCAGCCTGGCCAACATGGTGAAATCCCATCTCTACTAAAATACAAAAATTGGCTGGGTGTCACCTATAATCCCAGCTACTTGGGAGGCTGAGGCAGGAGGATTACCTGAACCCGGGAGGCAGAGGTTGCAGTGAGCCGAGATCATGCCACTGCACTCCAGCCTGGGCTACAGAATGAGACTGTCTCAAAAATAAATAAATAAACAATTTTAAAAAATTTTACAATGTAGTTGTTAAACATAGCCATTATCAAAAATTAAATTATACAAATTTATAATTCATTAAATTATGTTAAAACAAAGGCAACAAATATTTAAAACTCATCACTGGCCGGGCACCATGGCTCATGCCTATAATCCCAGCACTTTGGGAGGCCGAGGCAGGCAGATCACTTGAGGCCAGGAGTTCGACACCACCCTGGCCAACATGGCAAAACCCTGTCTCTACTAAAATTTTAAAAAGTTAGTCGGTCGTGGTGGTGCATGCCTGTAATCCCAGCTACTTGGGAGACTGAGGCAGGAGAATCGCTTGAACCCAGGAGGTGGAGATTGCAGTGAGCCGAGGTTGCACCACTGCACTCCAGCCTGGGTGACAGAGTGATACTCTAGCTCAAAAAATAAATAAATAAATAAATATAAATAAATAAATAAAAGTCATCGGTGTCTAAATGTAGTAAGCTCACTCTGTCTTGAGTTCTGCATCCATGGACTCAACCAACCAAAGATTCAAAATATTAGATAGAAAAAAAATCATTAAAAACATCAATATAACAGTAAGAAAGAATATTAATAAAAATAATATAGTATAATAACTATTTACATAACATTTACATTATACCAGATATTATAAGTACTCTAGAGATGATTTAAAGTACACAACAGGATGTATGTAGGTTACATGCAAATACTATGCTATTTTATATAAGGGACTTGAGCATCCACAGATTTTGATACCCTCAGGTTCCTGAAACCAATCCCCCACAAACACCAGGGCATACCATGGATACCAAGGGTTTACTTTGTTACATAATTTATTACATTTTTCTTACTTTATTACTATATTACATTTTCTATTATCTTTGCTTTTGAGGTCATTTATTTCTATTGTATCTTTGTGGTGCAAATAGTGTATACTGGGGTGCTACTGTGCATCTCTTCCCAGTTCTGTGTTCAGTAATGTCATGCTAATAGCTTGAAATCAATCATGATGAGAGTATTTATACCATGGAAACTGGCAAACACTATAAATCAGAAATTGATTTGTGCTAAGGTTGAAAAATATTTCAATTTAATAAACATAATTTGTATAGGGTGAGAAATCATTTAACAGTAGATCATATATTGAATTTAGTGACAATAAGTTTATTGGGAGAAAGGCTAATTGGACTGGGATGTAACTCAATTTGTCAAGTCATGGTTGAATGGCAACTATAGATTGGCTATGGATACAAGAATTTAGCAAAAATCAATGAAAGCATTTGCGATAAGTGACATATGATATTTGCAATTCAGAGTACATTTTATTATTATTATTTATAAATTGCCTGCTACACTTCCTTTTCAGCAGTAAAATCTGTAACAACTTGTGTACACCCAGATACACATACACTTTTTTCAGAAAATTGGTTGTTAAACACACCAAGAGGTTGTGGGAGTCGTGTGATGGTTCACCTAAATCTGAAGATCTTATCAATAGTTTCCAAGACAAAAGCTGGAGGTGCCAGCTATAAAACTCTTAGAAAAAAACTAAATGTACATCTTTGTGACCTTGTATTAGGCAATAGTTTCTTAGATATGACACTGATAGTACAAGTAACAAAAGAAGAAAATAAATGAACTCAACATCATCAAAATTAAATATTTTTATGGTTCAAATGACTATTAAGAAAATAAAAAGGCAACCCTCAAAATGAGTGAAAATATTTGCAAATCACATATCTGATAAGGGATGGTATCCAGAACAGAAAACTCTTACAACTCGACACTAGAAAGACAAATTACCCAGTTTTAAAATGGGCAATAGATCTGAATAGATAATTCTGCAAAGATATACAAGTGGCCAATAAATACATGAAAAGATGCTTAACATCATTAGCTCTCAAGGAAATATGAACCAAAACCACAATGAGATAGCACTTCACAACTACTAAGATGGCTATAATAAAAAAAAGATACATAACAACAAATATTGGCAGGATATGAAGGAATCGAACCCACTTCATTCATTGCTAATGGGAATGTAAAATGGTGCAGCCTCTTGGGAAAACAGCTTGGCATTTCTTCCAAAGGCTAAACATAGTGTTACCATGTGACCCAGTAATCTCACTCCTAGGTATATACCCCAGAGAAGTGAAAACCTGTGCACACAAAAACTTGTACGTGAATGTTCACAATAGAATTAATTAAAATAGCCAAAAAATGAAAACAAATCAAAGTCTGTCCACTGATGAGTAAATAAAATATGATATATCTGTACAATGGACTATTATTCAGCAATAAAAACAAAATGAGGTTGGGTATACACAGGACCCAGCAAGGGAGACTAAACAGAAGCAGCTAATGAGGTAAAGAGAAAACCCAATCTTTGCAACCTCCCTGGAAGCTCTAGGTTTTATTGGTCCCATTTTACATGCAACTAAACAGAAGCTCAACGTAGTCATGTTACAAGATGCCTCAATAAGACAGGGTCAGAATCTAAACCGCCAATTATCTGAGTTTAGTTCAGGTTTTTCCACACTTCTAAGATTATAACTGAAGAAAAGATAAGATTCTAAAAATGTGTGTATTGTTGCTATTACTGTACTGTTACAGTACAGTAATATGTTAATGTGTATTGTTACTATTGTTTTAGCATTAGGTTTTTGGCCAGTAATTTACCATAAGAGCTACATTACTGAGTTAAATTTGTCCCACTTCTGCAAAACACCAACAACGTACATCTACCTCAACTATCATCCCTACTCAAACTTCTCAATGTGGTTAAATTGAAGAACATCTTTGGACTCACAGTGCTGACCAGCCAAGACCAAGGTATGTTTCACACAAAGCTGTGGATACAGCGGTGGGAGATGGGCCTGAACAACAGTCCCAGATAAGAAGCACTGCTTGCCTCCTGCTGCAGCTACAGTTTTGTGAATCACCTGACTTCCTCCTCTCCTTGGCTGCTCAGTCCTTTTCTCCATGTTTGGTTTAACCGGTATTTTTCTCACTGTCCTAGCTTTCCCATTTTACCATTTTAACTGGAGTATTGTAAATAGCTAAAACAGCTTATAAACTGGCTTAAATGTCTGGGATAGAGTAGTATTTAAATCTAGGAAACAGAAATTTAGAATGGTTAACGATGGAAAATTTATTTTGGAAAAACTGTATTTGACCTTTAAAGCAACCAACATTGGTATATTTAAGAACCAAAAAAGTTTTAGGCAGAAATTCCTAGTAATGACATCTCATTAATAACAAAGAATTCTCTACTCCTTCACAGATCAAAAATTGTCTAGATCTTTCGTCAAGTTCAGTACAGTATTTATTTTTAAACCAAGCCCTGACCTCTAGTGGCTAAATTGAATTAATTCAATACCTGAACCTACTGAACAATCCTAATGACACAAAAAAAGACAGTCCAACATTATAACCTTCCTAATATAATGCAATAGGTAAAATCCAGTTCCACTTATGAAATATTTCTGCAAAAAGCAAAAATCAATCCTGCATCTTATCTAGTGTCTAGGTCCAACAAGCAGTTTAGAGGAAACAAAAAGGCAGGTAAACATGTTAGACGCCACTAATCTAGAATGTGGAAAGTTCTACTGCACAAAAGAACATAAGAAATGTGGTAGAAGAGAAAATTATTATAGATTAAAACAATTAAGTTTTATTGTTGTAGATTTAAAGTGTCCTAAGATACTTACAGATTAAAAGTATCATATTAAGCTAATGCTATGTGTGGACCTTGTTTTGATGCTGATTTGAACAAAGTTTTTTAAATCGTGAAAATTAAGGACATGTGAACTGGATATTATATGATACGACAGAATTATAGTTCACTTTTAAGGTGTGATATTGATATGATTGCTTTTTAAAATTATCTCTTAGATAGATATATAGTGAACTATTTACGATTGGAATTTTAAAAATTACCGATGCAAAGGCCCTGTCTTAGGAACAGGAAAGAGGCCAGTGTGGAGTGAATGAGGGGATGATAAGACTTTTAATGAGAGAGGACATCATCAGAGTGTCATAAAACCCCAAATTCAGGCTCGTGTACCCGACATGCAGTTGATGCCAAATACTGACACACAGGTGCTCAGAGATAGAGGAAGATTTATTTGATTTGGCCAAAGCAAGAAGGCAGGAGAGCAAGATTTCTCAAATTCATCTTAAAAAAAAGAAGCGGGGGCTGGGCACAGGGGCTTATGCCTGTAATCCCAGCACTTTGGGAGCTGGAGGTAGGTGGATCACTTGAGGTCAGGAGTTCAAGATCAGCCTGGGCAACATGGCGAAACCCTGTCTCTACTAAAAATACAAAAATTAGCCAGCTGTGGTGACGGGCAGCTATAATCCCAGCTACTCAGGAGGCTGAGGCAGGAGAATGGCTTGAACCTGGGGGGCAAAGGTTGCAGTGAGCCCAGAGCACTGCACTCCAGCCTGGATGAAAGAGTGAAACTCCATCTCAGAAAATAAAGCAGCAGCAGAAGCAGGGAGCTTTTATGCAGCCAAAGGGTAAGGGAGGGGAGTTTCAGGGAATGAAGGGGTAAAGTCTATGTTTCTTCAGTCTCAGATAATACCTTGAGCAACCAGACACCTGGGCATCAGCAGCTGTTTGTGAAGTCCTTAGAGGTATTTATTTCACCTTTGTTAACTCACCGTTGAGCCCACTGATCTCCTCACTGTTTCTGAATGTGGTTCCTCCCATCCCTCCTGCTGCTCTCCCCACCTTTCTACTTGTTGGCCCCTCCCTCACTTCCTTCAGATTTTTTTTTGCTTGCAGTTTAATTAGTCCTTCACTAACTGTTTTTCAGTCAACATCATTCCTGCCTCTCTCCATCCAGCACTCCCTATATGCCTTTCCTTGCTTTTTCTTGTTCATGGCACTTATTATCATCTGATAAAGAGAAAGCCCCTGCCATTTGGCAATTGGCCTGATGCTCACAGCTTGGCCTCCTGCTGTACATAAACAATTTCATAGACGGTCAACAACAGACAAGGACACTCTGAGATTTTGATAAAGTGAGACAAAAACAAGGCCACTGTGCCACCCACAAATTACCAAACACCTCTTTTCTTTTTGCTAAAATTAATTCTGCTGCTTCTTTATCAAGTACAACTTTAGCCTCAATCGAGTCTGTCCTCTCTATATGTAAGATTTATTAAGATGACCAATCAGAATTTCCCCTACTTCCTGACAACTGTAAATCCAGAGCAAAGCTCTATGTTATGAGACCCTGTTCCAAGTTGCCCAGCTAAAGCCCAAATCCTATATTAGATTACACTCTTTTTCTGTGTCACCTATGGGTCCCTGTGGTGACTGTTGTCCCTCTCTGCAAAAAATAACAAACCCTAGTTGTTCAACTATAGATGTGTATCCTGGTGGCCTTTGCCTGAAGGACACAGACACATATAATGTACTACGTGTTCTCATTTATTCATTTCTCCCTCTAGGAAGTACTCTCTGAGGTCATACATGTCTATCCCTTTGGACACTACTAATGTTCCCAGCAGTTGGAAACATACCTACTATATTAGAAGCCTCAAGAAATAGTTATTAATGGATGAATATTTGAGCAACAAGATTGGAGTAGGCATTAGAGATGTGTTAAAATAGCTAAATGGGAGGCCATTAGACTGAACTAACTCTGACACCCTGGGTTCCCACATAAGCAAACTGAAACCTAACAAAATTTTAAACTTTATCTCAGCCAATCACTAATGGCCAATTGGGCATTATTTATATTGTCTTGAATCTGTCACTGAAATAGTCCAAATAAGGCAATCGCTCAAACTTTAACCAGACAAATAATTTCTTTGATTTCACATTCACCCTATAAAAGCTTTTCCTTCAACCCCTTCCAGATTTCTGAGTGAGCCCCTAACCATTCTCTAATCGTTTCGTGAATCACTGTCTGCTCAAATAAACTCTTAGTTTTTAATGTGCCAAAGTTTCTGTTTTAATAGATGCAAACATGAATCAGAGCAAATCCTGAGATGTTCTGCAGGCAGTGGTCCAGTTATATGAATGCCTATTCAATAAGGTTGCCTGGATAAAGGAAGAAAGGGGCAAGAAATGAATCAAATTCTACAGTGGGGACCACTATGTTTCTCTGCTTTCAGTGCCTGCTTTATTATTCTTTTCTTTTGCTTTCTTTCTTTATCAGGGTCACCCTCAGGAAAAAGTCAGACACACTCCCCTGACACCAGTACTGGCTGGAGGAAACAGGTTTAGCATATGTCAATGAGAACCACACATGCTATGGAGTTTCATGCCAAAGCTATCAAGCTTCCCTTTGACAGCCTCAGTGAGAAAACAAGTCAATAGCAATGCATTAATTGGAATTTAGAAACCTTACTTATTTTTTTAAAAGGCTGAAAATTATTATACATTACAGAACAATGGTTCTCACACTCCAGGGCACTTAAGAATCCCCTGAGGTGTTAGAAAAAGAGACTTTTTAATTGAAATAAGTTTCTAAATTTATAATATAATTAGTATTTTGAGATTAAAGTCTTAAGAAATCTAAATTTATAAATTCATAAATTGAATATTCACTAAAACACCAGCAACTCCAGGTATTTTTTCAAGCCCCAAATCTTCCCTTGTCAAAACAATTAGCAATGCACCTGACATTTATCAGGCATCTTTGTAAGTTCTGTTGCCTTTATTATACAAGGGCTCTCTTGCCTTTATAGCCAACCCACCTTCTTCTTTTCCTTGGATTCAGCTGTTATCTTTCTGCCAATTATCAATAAATTAATAATTTTGATGAGGGAATCTCTTTCAGGTTTGGTAATGTTATGGGATCTTTGAGATGTCCTTCTGGCTGGAAACCCCTGGCTGGTGGAGGCTTTGCCCAAGTTTTGCTCAACCCACTGGGCTCATTGTGCCCACTTGGCCTGGCAGGCTGTACTCAGCTCATGCCACTGGCCTGGATCCCACACCTCCAAGGGAGACAGTGAGTCAAGCATGGAACAACAAGGGTTATGTGTGTGTGAGCATGGGGTCTGGCCACTGCACAGTCAGACATGCAGCTGCTGCCATGGGGCAGGCAGCTTCAGGTGCCAGCATAGGCGCCGGCTCTCAGTGAGGCTGCAGCTGGACACAGCGCATCACAAGGAGCTTCTCTGGCTGGCACCAGGGAAAGCGGTAGTGCCTGGAAGCTTGGAGATGCCAGGAACCACAGGGCCCTAAAGAAGGAGTCACAGCCCCGGCTCAGGGAGCTCCCAGGTCTAGACTTCCCAAAGGGCCACAGCCCTCCTTCTCTTTGCCTGCAACGTGGGAAGCAAAGGGCATGTTTCAGCCCTGTTTGTATTACAGTTCTCTTAGCCTTGCCATTCAGTGGCTCCCAAGTTCTTGTCTTGTGACTAGGAAAAATGAGGCATGTACCCAAGTGAAGGGTGAGCAAAATGATGAAGAGCTTTATTGAGCGATAGAACAGCTCAGCCTCCCACAAAGGGCAGCTCCTTTCCTCAGCCAGGGCGTCCTGTCAAGTGTTCAGCTCCTAACAGAGCAGGTAGCTCCTCCCTGCAGTCTAGTCGTCCAAACAAGTGTTCACTCTCGGCAGGGAGAGTTGCTCCTCTCTGCAGCTGTTCCTCCCGTGGTCCAGCCACCAGCAGAGATGGTAGCTCCTCTCTGCAGCTGGTCATCCCGTCATCTGTTCAGCTCTGGCTGAGCCCTGGGCTTTTATGGCCTCAGAGGAGAATAAGTACCCACTGAATGGTCAACGGGAGGCCATGGCGGGGGTGGGGCCAGAAAAGCCACCACAAGTTCCCGCTCCCATCAGCTGGATGGACAGTCCAGCCCCAAGACTTCAGGCCTTCCCTGGCCTGAAGGTGGGGCCTCACCAGGGACTTGCCCCCTTCTGCCCTCTTAAGAGCCTGTCTGCCTCCTGCGGCTGTCCATGGCGCCCAGACTGCTCGAGTCACGGGGCACCTGTAGGCCAGCACCGGGCTGCTCTCAGCCACCCCTCAGCTTCCTGTGTACTCCTCACTGCCCACAGTCCGGAGGGGGTCTAGGCAGCAGGGGACTGACGTGTCAGCACTGTCCCGAGCTTGTGCACACCGGCAGGATGTGACGGCGCCCGGGCTTGGCCCCACCCCAGCTCCAAGATCAAAACAGTGCAGGGAACAGGGAGAGGCCAGGCAGGAGCAGGCAGCCCCGAGCCTGTGGGGACAGGGGGGCCTTCCTGACCCCAAGGGTACAAATCCCAGACAGGGCCTGGGTCCTGCACCTGGGAAGGTGGGGCTCCTACCTGCTCTGTGGAGTGTACATGCAGCCCCGGCCATGCCTTCCTCACAGCCTGGGGCGGGGGCTACAGGTCCCTGCTGGGTGCCTCCCCGCCCACCCCTCTGTGCCCAATCGCGTCGCTCCATCACTCCCACTCTGGGCTGGGCGACTTGGCCTGGCCTCATAGCGGCGGCCCCCAGGGGGCTGCGGGGCGGCTTCTGGTTGTCCTTGGCTCCCTCTGGTTCCGTGAAGCGTGAAGCGTGGCACAGCCCCGGGCCCAGCTCCGCCTAGTCCCCACGCCCTCCCCACAGCAGCAGTGCGTGGGTGAGAGCAGCAACGTGGGGCCAGGGTCCCAAGTGATGGAGGCTCCGGGCCTAGGGGCGGGTCCCACCTGGCTGCATGAGTTTGGGTGCAGCACAGGAGGGTGCTTCCCGTACTTGCGGCACAGGTGACCCACCACCGCCACTGCTGCTCCCACAGCCGTTCCTGCTGCCACCACTCGCACCTCCCCACTGCAGCCGGTGTGGTGGCAGTGGCCTCTCCGGACCACCCGCTGCTGCCATCAGTAAGTTTCCAGACCTGAACCAGCCACAAATTGCCCCTGGTGGGGTCTACCCAAGTGGACGAAACCATCTTTAAGAAATAACACTAACTGCTTGCCCTCTAACTGTAACAATGCTTATTTTAGGCAAACTTTAAAATAGATATGTAGGATCTGGATCTCTAAAAAAAGATATGTATTTCTTCAAAGAAAACACTAATACAGTACTGACTATTCCGTTTGTTGCCACAAGATGTCACTTACATACAAGCAAACTCTATGTATACTAGAAAGGATTTTGTATTAGAATTTTTTGGGTCCTAATTTGTGAGGACACCCGGTCATCCATTCTGGATGATAAAAATATGAACACAAAATGCTTCCAGACCTCAAAAGGCTTAAAAGCTTATAAAGAAGCAGATGTGTGCTCAAGTAGCTAAACACAATTCATAGCACAATTCAATGCACCAGAAATGCACACTCTCTAAGCAAAAATTGGCCTGGACAAAGTTAAATAGTCAAGGAAGACTTTATTTAAGGATATTGTGATAGGTGAGAAAGTCCAGAATATAGTATGAACTCAACTCCACTGAAACAAAGGGGAAGAGAATTGGGTTTGGGTGTGTGTGTGTGTGTAGGTGTGTGTACATATATATATATGTAAATATACATAAGATAAAATTTCCCATTTTAGTAATTTTTCAATGTACCATTCAGTGGTCCTGAGTATATTCACAGTGTTATACACACATCACCACTATCTATTTCTAGAACTTTTCCATCACCCCAAATAGAAACTCTATGTCCATTAAATAATGACTTCCAATTCCTCCTTCCCATATCCCCTAGTAAACCATTCGTCCTTCTGTCTCATGAATTTGACTACTCTAGATACCTCATATAAGTGGAATCATGTAATATTTATACTTTCGTTTCTGGCTTATTTTATTAGCCTAATGTTTTCAAGGTTCATCCATAATGTAGCATGTATCAGAATTCCATTCCTTTTTCAGGCTAATACTCCATTGCATGTATTAACCACATTTTATTGATACATTTATCTGTCGATAGACATTTGGAGTGTTTCCACCTTTTGGCTATTGTGAATAATGCTACTATAAATGTTAGTGTGCAAATATCTGTTCAAGTACCAGCTTTCAATTTTTCTGGGAATACACCTAGAAGTAGAGTTGCTGGATCACATGGTAATTCTGTGTTGAACTTTCTGAGAAACAGCCATACTGTTTTCTGCAGCAGCATATTGTATTCTCACTAGCAAGGTACAAATATCCAGATTTCTCCACATTCTTGACAACACTTGTTATTTTCTGCTCTTCTGATAATACTTATCCTAATGAATATGAAGTGGTATTGCACTGTAGTTTTGATTTGCACTTCCCTAATGATGAGTGATACTAAGCACCTTTTCATGCGCTTATTGGCCATCTGTACCTCTCCTTTGGAGAAATGTCTATTCAAATTATTTGCCCATTCTTAAATTGGGTTATTTGGGTCTTTTGTTGTTGAGTTGTAGACGTTCTTTACATATTCTTTATTTATATATATATCAAATATGTTATTTGTAATATATTTGTCTCATTCTGTTGGTTGCCTTTTCACTCTATTGATGTACAGAAGCTTAGCAGGAGAGGTTTTAAGAGCTGGAGTAGGGGATAGTAGGTCATCTATGCTACCTGGCCTTACCTAAAGAAAACACAAACTTTCCTGTATCTTCCTGATAGGAGGTACTGTTATAACTCGGAGCTAAACCCTCTCTGAAGTTGGTTACCGCCCTCCCACAGAAACTGGAGACAGGGGCTCTATCTTCCTTGATTATTACATTTCAAGGAAATGGCCCTCAAGTCCTTAAGAAAGACATTCCAGGGTTGTAGAATTGTTAACAGGCATTTAAAAAAAAAATCATATCTCAAAGGAGCAAAAAAAGAGCCTAAAAGTTTTTTATAGTAAATGATCTAAGAAAAGGGAAGTCAGTGGTCTAGAGTTGGGAAGAAATCCTATCTAAAGTTAGGAGAACTAAGAGAAATATTAATGAGACTTTATTTTGGCCACCTTGGTTAAAATATAACATTTGGAGGCTGGGCAAGGTGGCTTACGCCTGTAATCCCAGCACTTTGGTAGGCCGAGGTGGGCGGATCACCTAAGGTCACGAGTTCAAGACCAGCCTAACCAACATGATGAAACTCCATCTCTACTAAAAGTACAAAAATTAGCCGGGGGGCCGGGCGCGCGGTGGCTCAAGCCTGTAATCCCAGCACTTTGGGAGGCCGAGACGGGCGGATCACGAGGTCAGGAGATCGAGACCATCCTGGCTAACACAGTGAAACCCCGTCTCTACTAAAAATACAAAAAACTTAGCCGGGCGAGGTGGCAGGCGCCTGTAGTCCCAGCTGAGGGGAGGCTGAGGCAGGAGAATGGCGTAAACCCGGGAGGCGGAGCTTGCAGTGAGCTGAGATCCGGCCACTGCACTCCAGCCTGGGTGAATGAGCGAGACTCCGTCTCAAAAAAAAAAAAAAAAAAAAAAAAAATTAGCCGGGCATGGTGGCACCCACTACTAGTAATCCCAGCTACTCGGGAGGCTGAGACAAGAGAATTGCTTGAACCCAGGAGTTGGAAGTTGCGGTGAGCCAAAATCATGCCATTGCACTCCAGCCTGGGTGACAGAGCGAGACTCTGTCTCAAAAAATTATACACATACATACATACATATATACATACATACAAAAGAATGAGCTGGGTGTGATGGCGGGAGCCTGTAATCCCAACTACTAGGTAGGCTGAGGCAGGAGAATTACTTGAACCCAGGAGGCAGAGGTTGCAGTGAAACAAGAATGTGCCATCACACTTCTGCGTGGGCGACAAGAGCAAAACTCCATCTCAAAGGGAAAAAAAAAAAAGCATTTGGGGACATTACAGATGAAAAAACTAATTCCAACTGGAAGAAATCCCAGAAAGTATCTCAGAGGTATTAACATTTATGTAGTCAAGCAGGCTGGTATAAGATTCAAAAGGCAATTTTATTAAAAAAGAAAATGCCAGGTAAAGGAAAATTATCAGTTAAAAAGAAATAGAGAAATAAAAGTTTATAACAAGATAGACAATACAGCCAGCAAGACAGCAGGATGTAAAGGAGTTATTGTGGAAGACTCTGTCTGGGAACATGGATAGGCCTGGACCATGGAGGGCCTAAATGTCATATTAGGAATTCAGACTTCATGTTAAGGACACTAGGGGCTCAAAAAAATGTAACAGGGGGCATATGACATGATCTGGGTATTGGAAGTGTGGAAAGCAGCTGGAGAGAGGGAGTCAGGCAGAAGAGAAGGCTTTGTCTTTCCATTACCATGGCCGTGGCTGGCACACCTGGCAGAACAGCTGTCCACAAGCCAACAGGTAGCGCCTCCTCACATACTGCTGCAACTATCCTCTCTCTGCCTGCACTTGCACCTGCCCTGTCCTGGGAGGAGTGACTTGAGCCAGAAAAGAAACTGTGACATCAGTAGCAATGGTACCAGAGAGGCAAGCATTGGGGAAGGAGGAACAGAGTGACACTCATAAGAAAATAATTTCTTTCACAGCACAGCCAGGCAGCCTTCAACTCTAAAATCGAGGACCCACTACTGTAGTTGGAGCTCAAGGTAACAGCCCTGACAGCACCAGTGGAGGGAAGCGAGGCTCCTGATGAGTTATTTGCATCACAAGTACCCAAGTATCCAACACAGCCAGACTTGGGTGGGTCTCCTCCACCACCACTGTTGGTCACTGAAAGACCACTTAATATGTTACTCTGTACCTCTTTTTTTCAAGTAAACTGGCAGTTAGATCTAGAGGCTTGATTAAATTCAGATTTATGATTTTATAAAAAAATTTCATAAACAGTAATACTATAAAGTACTATTTATATAGTATAGTACATAGCACATAATCTTTGATCATCTCACTTTGGGTATTGTTAAGATTGGCCAGGTATTGTCAGCCAGACACAGTATAAAGTGGATCACTACTAAGTTTCCTTTCAACCTTCCACTGATTTGGTTATTTGGCAACCATTACTAATTATTCCCCAGAAGCATTATTTTCTTACAGGTTGCAAAATGGTGATATTCTATCACTTCTTCTTCATTTATTCACTGGAATTTTTCTATTAAAAAATTTTCCCAGGCCGGGGGCAGTGGCTCACACCTGTTATCTCAGCACTTTGGGAGACTGAGGCAGGTCAGTTGCCTGAGGTCAGAAGTTCAAGACCAGCCAGGACAACATGGTGAAACCCTGTCTCTAACAAAAATACAAAATTAGCCAGGTATAGTAGTGCACACCTGTAATCCCAGCTACTCGGGGGGCTGAGGCAGGGGAATACTTGAATCAGGGAGGTGGAGCTTGCAGTGAGCCGAGATTGCACGATTGCACTACAGCCTGGGCAAAAAGAGTGAGACTCCGTCTCAAAAGGAAAAAAAAAATTTTCCCCTATCAACTCTTTGGTTTACTCTGAATTCCAGTTTGTGTAGGAAAGCAAAAACTTTGGTTTAAAAAGCTTTTTAAAAGCAATTTCAGAATAATGAGTTAGTGCCCTAGCAATCCTCAATGTGACCAGTGAGAGGTTTTATAAAAGCATTGAAATTTATGTATTTAGAAATTTTTGATGTATTTCAAACCATTTCAGTCAAAAAAATCTTTCTGATTCTCCTTGATGCTCCAATTGTCCGTTCTTTTGCCAGTAGGAGCTCTTTCAAATTGGGCTCTGTATCATCGCTTACAGAAATACACACACACACACACACACACACACACACACAGACACACAGAGGATTGGGAACACACATGCCTTCTGCTTCTAAGAGTTCATCTAGTTATCCTCATCTGCTAGTGGATCTGTTCATATTCCAGTGGCCAAAATGAGTCACATAGCCACATGCAAAATCACCATGAGGAAGTATACTCTGCCCACACCGAAGCCATGGGAAGGAGAGTGAGAAATAAAAATGTTTTAAAATCCTGTGAACTAATACTACTATCTCCCACATTGAATGTGATGGTTCATTTTACATGTCAATTTTGCTAGGCTACAGTACACAATCAAACATTAATCTAGGTGTTGCTGTGAAGGTATTTTGAAGATATATTTAATATCTATAATCAGTTAACTTTAGGCAAAGGAGATTAATCTTGATAATGTGGGTGGAACTTATTCAATTAGCTGAAGGCCTTAAGAGCAAAATCTGAGATTACTCAGAGAAAAAGAAATTCCGCCTCAAGACTACAGTATCAACTCTTGCCTGAGAATCCAGCCTACTCAGCTGCCCAACAGATTTCAGACTTGCCAGCTTCCATAATCACCTGAGCAAAATATTTAAAATGGGATGGCTCTGGTCAGAGCAATTAACCAAGGAAAAGAAATGAAAGGGTTCAAACTGGGAGAAAAAAAAGTATAACTATCTCAGTTCACAGATTACATGAATCTATATATAGAAATCCTAAAGAATATATACTTGTATACACACATAAAAATTATTAGAGCTAATAAGTAAATTTTCAGAGTACTAGGTCAACACCTGCTATGATTTGAATATATCCCCCCAAAGGACATGCTAGAAACTTAATCCATAATGCAACAATGTTGGGTGGTAAGTCTAATGTAAGTTATTTAGGTCATGAGGTCTCCACTCTCATGAATAGATTAACGCCAATTGTAAAAGGACTTGAGGCTTCAAGTTTGATCCCTTGCTCTCTAGCCCTCTCTTTGCCCTTCCACCATGGGATAACATACAAACCAAGTAGGCTCTCACCAGATGGCAGCCCTTCAATCTTAGACTCTTCAGCATCCAGAACTGTGAGTCAATAAATTTCTGTTTATTATATATTACCCAGTCTGTAGTATTCTGTTACAGCAGCAGAAAATGGACTAAGACAATACCCTAGAATCAATTGTGTTTCTATACATAAGCAATGAGCAATCTGGAAAATTTTTTAAAAATTGTCATTTATAATAGCATTTGCTAAGAACTGAATATGTCCCCTCAAAATTCATATATTGAAGCTCAAACCCCCAATGTCACTGTATTTGGAGATGGGACCTATAACAAGGTAACTGAGGTTAAATGGATCACAAGAGTGGAATTCAGATCCTATAGATTAGTATCTTTATTTTATTTTATTTTATTTTTTTTTTTTTTTTTTGAGACGGAGTCTCGCTCTGTCACCCAGGCTGGAGTGCAGTGGCGTGATCTCGGCTCACTGCAAGCTCCGCCTCCCGGGTTCACGCCATTCTCCTGCCTCAGCCTCCCGAGTAGCTGGGACTACAGGCGCCCACAACCGCGCCCGGCTAATTTTTTGTATTTTTAGTAGAGACGGGGTTTCACCGTGGTCTCGATCTCCTGACCTTGTGATCCGCCCGCCTCGGCCTCCCAAAGTGCTGGGATTACAGGCGTGAGCCACCGCGCCCGGCCTAGTATCTTTATTTTAAAAAAAAAAAAACAAAAAAACCCACCAGATCTCTTTCTCTGTGTGTGTGTTTCTCTGTCTGTTTCCCTTCCCTTTTCCCCTTCCTTTGACATATGAGAATGCAGAAAGAAGGTGGCCATGGACTCGCCAGCAAAAGAGCCCTCACCAGAAACCAAATTGGCAAGCACCTTGATCTTGGACTTCGCAGCCTCCAGAACTGTGAGAAATAAATTTCTGTTGCTTAGGCTGTTCAGTATATGGTATTTTATTATAGTGGCTTGAGCAAACTAAGATAGATTTTGCTACCAAGAAGTTGGGTGTTGCTTTAATAAAACCTAAAAATGTGAAAGTGGCTTTGGAACTAGGTAATGGGTAGAGGCTAAAAGAATTCTGAGGTGCATGCTAGAAAAAGCCTAGATTTCCATGCTAGAAATACGGATGTTAAAGGCAATTCTGGTAAGAACTCAGAAATACAGTTGAAGACAAAGCCTCCATCTTCTCAGAGAAAACATAATCATGAACAGAATTTTGGTAAATACCTGTTTGTTAAAGGCCATTCTTGTGAGGTCTCAGATGGAAGTGAGGAGTCGGTCACTGGACGACAGAAGAAAGGCAATCCTTGTTATAAAGTAGCAAATAACTTGGCTGACTTGTTTTCTAGTGTTTTCTGTAAGACAGAATTTATGAATGACAAAATTGAATATTTATCTGAGATTTTTAAGCAAAATGCTGAAAGTGTGACCTGGATCTTCCTGAATGCTTATAGTAAAATGCAAGAGGAGAGAGATGAATGAAAGAAGAAATTGTTAAGCAAAAAGGAACCAAAACTTAAATATCTGGAAAATTCTCTGCCTGTCATATTGCATAAAATGAGAAAGTATATTCCAAAGAGAACACCAAAGGTATGGTTAGACTATCATTTGATAAATAAATGATGAGATTATATGAGCAGAAACACTGCCTGTTTCAACTGAAGGAGATGCAGACAAGACAAAAATGATGGAAGGCTTTTACATGTCCTAGATTCTACAGGTAGGACAATAGAGCTTTCCAGCTGCTAACTTGTATTATTTTTTTTTTTTTTTTTTTTTTTTTTTTTGAGATGGAGTCTCACTCCATTGCCCAGGCTGGAGTGCAATGGCATGATCTCGGCTCACTGCAACTTCCACCTCCCAGGTTCAAGTGATGCTCCTGCCTCAGCCTCCCAAGTAGCTGGGATTACAGGCGAGCACCACCAGGTCAAGCTAATTTTTGTGTATTTAGTAGAGATGGGGTTTCACTATGTTGTCTAGGCTGGTCTGAAATTCCTGACCTCGTGATCTGCCCACTTTGGCCTCCCAAAGTGTTGGGATTACAGGCATGAGCCACTGTACCTGGCCATACTTGCACTATTCTTTAAGAAAAGGGGAGATGGACCTCAAAGCAATTCAGATGTTATCAAGGCCATTACCTAGCAAAACTTTTGGGATGAGATTCTGCCTGGGAGAGCGTGCCTGGCAAAGTGTGAGGAGAGGTACAGCATCCACCTGGGGTCCAGAAGGCAGGGCCACCACCCTAGCAGGTCTGGAAGGCAGGGCACTGAATCAAAATGGATTATTCTCGAGCCTTAATATCTATTAGAATTTGCCTTGCTAGATTTTTGGACTTGCTTGGGACCTGCCCTCCCTTCCTTTTTCCCTATTTCTTTTCTTTCCTTTCTTTTTCTTTTTTTTTTTTTTTTTTTGAATGCCTATTCTATACCTGTTCTGCCACTGTATTTTGGAAGCAAATAATTTGTCTGGTTTTACAGTTTCATAGGGAGAAAATTTGCATCAGGATGAATCATATCTCAAGTCTCATCCTTATCTGTTTTAGGTGCTATTTAGAAGAGACTTTGGACTTCAGACTTCAGAGTTGATGCTGGAATGAGTTAAGGCTTTTGAGACTGTTGAGGTGGTATGAATGTATTTTGTATTCAATAAGGACATGAATTGCATTAGTACAGAAGTCTGTTGACCAAATTATATCCCCACAAAATTCATATGTGTAACCCCAAACCCCAATGTCACTGTATTGGAGATAAGATCTATAAGGAGGTAATTAAGGTTTAAGAAGATCATAAAGGTGGAGCCCTTATCCAATATAATTAGTATACTAATAAGAAGAGACATGAAAGCTAGTGTGCTTGCACAATGGATTCTTGGTTATGACACCAAAAGCACAAGTAACAAAATAGATAAATTAGACTTCATCAAAATTTAAAAGTTTGCACACTAAAGGATCTTATGAAGAAAGTGAAAAGACAACCTATAGAATGGGAGGAAGTATCCACTAATGATATATCTCATAAGGGTCTAATATCCAGAATATATAACTACACATAACTTGAACAACAAAAAGACAAACAACTCAATTTTAAACTGTGGAAAGACCTCAACAGAGAGTTCTCCAAAGAAGATATACAAATGGCCAACAAGAGCGTGAAAAGATGCTCAACAAAACTAGCCATTAGGGAATGCAAATCAAACCCACAATAAAATACCACTTTATACCCTTTGGGATAGTTACTATCAAAGGAATAGAAAATTATGGTGTTAATGAGGATGTGGAGAAATTGGAATCCCCGACAATGCTCTTGGTATGTCAAATGGGTCAGCTGCTGCAGAAACATTTGTTTATGGGTTCCTCAAATATTTTCACGTATAATTACTATAAGACCCAGAAGTTCCACTATGTTTATACCCAAAAGAATCGAAAACAGGGACTTGAACAAATACTTGTATACAATGTTCATATAATCACTATTCACAATAGCGCGAAAGTGGAAACAACTCAAATGTCCATCAGTGGATGGACAGGTAAAACTGTGGCATCTAGGTACAGTGGAATAGTAGCCATAAAGAGAAATGAAGTACTGATACATGCCACAAGGTGTACAAGGTGAACCTGCAAAAGATCATGCTAAGAAAACAGACCAAGAGGTCACACATTCCATTTATATGAAATATCCATATTAGGTACCACAGTTTAAAAGCTGATTGGCATTTACCAGGGGCTGAGAGAGGGAAGAATGGGAGTAACCACTTAATGTGTTCGGATTTTATTTTGAGGTGTACTTTAATACATTTATAATGTGTGCAACCACCACCTCTAATTCCAAGACATTTTCATTCATCATGACACTTGGGATTGTGAATGGCAAATAATAAATGCTCATTAAAAAGGTTCACCCCAGGCCGCGCACGATTGGCTCACGCCTGTAATCCCAGCACTTTGGGAGGCCGAGGCAGGTGGATCACTAGAGATCAGGTGTTCAAGACCAGCCTGCCCAACATAGTGAAAGTCTCTACTAAAAATACAAAAATTAGCCGGGTGTGGTGGTGCACCCCTATAATTCCAGCTACTCCGGAGACTGAAGCAGGGGAATAGCTTGAACTCAGGAGGCAAAGGTTGCTGTTAGCTGAGATTTCACCACTCCACTCCACTCCAGCCTGGGCGACAGAGCAAGACTGTCTGAAAAACAAACAAACAAAACAAAACAAAACAGACTTTACAATGCGGGCTGGTAATGCGGTTTCTGAATTTTTAGAACCCTTCTCTGGGGTGATTTTTTAAAAAACATTAAACTCATTGGCAATTGATATACTACAGAAGGTTGTACGCGTTGGACTAGTAAATGTAGGTAACGGTGTCGCTGTTTTTCCCTTTGGATGTGTTAAGCAAAGAGAAAAGCTAGTTCTACGTTTCTTCCACTCTAGAAATTCCACAGGGTCGCTTTTCCCCAAATTCACATCTACACCCTCCCTCCCATTTTGTGGACTGGGACTGCAGGTCTGACCAGAGCTTCTGGGCCCCGCCTCCCGCCCAGACCTGAGTCTCTGCGGGCCTCACTGGGATCCTCCGCTGAACGCTGCCAGGCAGGCTCCTGGCCGCGGCCCCGCCCTCCCAGCTCCTCCCCTTCCGCCCGCCTTCCCCGCCCCCCGGCCCAGCCCGCCAGTCGGAAGTGCGGCCGCCGGAACAGGCCGTTGGTGGGGGTGCAGCACGCAGCGGCCGAGGGGGCGGGTGGGCTTTGCGGCCGAGCAGGCGGCGCCGTCTTAGCGGCGAGGCTACCCGCACAGGTGGGCGGCGGCGGTAGGTGGGTGGGACTGACCAGCGACTGGCAACGCGGTGGCTTAGGCGCGCGAGATCCGGCCAGGGTCAGAGGTGAGCGGGCCGCATCCCAGAGCCCGCTGGAGTAAGACGGGGTCCCCAGAGACCCGGCAGGCCGGGGCGGGGGTTGAGGCAGCTAATCTCCGGGCGGACGCCGCGTACATCGCTTTTCGCGGTGTTGCTAAGCCGAACTTTGAATTTTAGTTTGACTTTTGGGTTCCAGATACGGGTATTTCCGGTCATTGGCAAGAATTTTGCCTTGCGTGTCTTCGGAGGCGTTTTTCTTGGTGTCCATATTGCATAAAGGCTGGTCGCTCCTCTGTGGAGATGACGGTTTTACAGGTAAAGCCTAAGTTGTGACAGAAGCTCCTGCAGTGGGAAGACTGGTCGATCAGGGAAATCAGTAGAATTGATAGCAACGTTTAGAATTTGGATTAATTACTGGCCATGGTTACCCGGCGCTCAGAAATGAACTTGGAGAACAGTTGCCCTGGAAGCCATCTCCCGTAACCACTGCGTAGTGGGGGCCGCGTCTTCTTGAGTGCAATTCATCAGTCTCTAGTAGGACTCAAAATATAAAGTGAAGAGCAGGATTTTCGGAGTTGAGTACAGTGTACTTGGGTTGATCACCATGTTATAAAGTTAGACCCAAATTGAGAAATACGTATTCGTCTCTGAGCATAATTGGGTCCTTTTTTTAAATGCGTTGCTTTTTTAAAAAAATGTAAAAACAGGTGCTGGTTTGATTAGTTTGCAGGTTGTGATATTGGAAGGGACCGAAGAGTGGACGTCGAGAGTTCTGAATTCTGGTCTAGATCTGTGATGTTAGGAAAGTCAGTTGTTCTGATTGCCTTATTCTATAAAATGGAGATGATAATGATTACAATTTTCTCGCAGATTCTAGTACTGTATACAGTCAGAATGTTTGCTTTGTGAGAGATATGAAGTTACTAGTTTTTGTCTGAAGGATTTAAATAGTATAAAGTTAGTAAGCCCCCATCCCCAATTTAGTGACAAGAAATCTTAAAGTCATCATATTTTGTCTGAAAGTATGTAGCGTATCTTCGTCTTCAAATTCAGTGGTCAGAACATTTTCACCTTAACCTAAATTCAACTTAAAGAACAACTCCTACGAGCTCTTCAAGGGTAGGAGTAATAATTTACTCATTGTAAATGGTTGTAAATCATTTACAGTTGTATGGTGCTTGTGTTTGTGTTGTATTAGGAGTTTAGTCCATTTTTAAAAGTTGTTTAGTCCCCCGCCCCGCCGGACAGAGTTTCACTCTTCTTGCCCAGGCTGGAGTGCAATGGCGCGATCCCGGCTCACTGCAACCTCTGCCTCCCGGTTAGAGCGATTATCCTGCTTCAGCCTCCCGAGTAGCTGGGATTACAGACGTGTGCCAACACACCCGGCTACTTTTTAATTTTTTTTAGTAGAGACTGGGTTTCAGCATTGTTGGTCAGGCTGGTCTCGAATTCCTGACCTCAAGTGATCCACCTACTTCTGCCTCTTACAGGCATGAACCACCGCCCTAGCCAAAATTTATTTATTTTTATTTTATTTTTTTTTATTTATTTATTTATTTTTTGAGACAGAGTCTCGTTCTGTCTCCCAGGCTGGAGTGCAGTAGCGCGATCTTGGCTCAGGTTCAAGCGATTCTCTTGCCTCAGCCTCCTGAGTAGCTGGGATTACAGGTGCACGTGACCTCACCCGGCTGATTTTTGTGTGTTTAGTAGAGACGGGGTTTCGCGATGTTGTCCAGGCTGGTCTCGAACTCCCGGGCTGAAGCGATCCACCTGCCTTGGCCTCCTAAAGTGCTGGGATTACTGGCGTGAGCCACACCCCACCTGGCCCTTTCCCTTTTTTTTTTTTTTTTTTTTTTTTTTTTTTTTTTTTTTTTTTTAATGACTTGACACAAAGCAAAGCTTTGGGGTTCACCAAAAATCAAAGCAAAACTGTTTTACCTGGAAAATCTTGTTTTCTGTCATCAGAAGTTGTGCTTTAGTTCAGCTGTGTAGACACCCAGTGGTGGTTATGTGAACTTAGGTGAATAGATTAACAATAATTTTTGTCATCACTCTCAGAGCAAATGTTTTCTATTTTATTTATTTATTTATTTATTTATTTATTTATTTATTTAGACAGGGTCTTGCTCTGTTACCCAGGCTGGAGTACAGTGGTGTGATCATGGCTCACTGCAGCCTCTTTCCCAAGCTTAAGTGCTCCTCCTGCCTCAGCCTCCCGAGTAGCTGGGACTACAGACGTGTACCACTATGTTGGACTGATTTTTTTTTCTTGCCTTGGTAGTGACAAGGTCTCACTATGTTGGCCAGACTGGTCTCAAATTCCTCAGATCAGATGATCCTCCCACCTGGGCCTCCCAAAGTCCTGGGGTTACAGGTGTGAACGACCATGCCCAGTCTTATCTCAGAGCAAATGTTATGCACCATCTCTGGGCTAGGCAGAGTGAGCTTTAACCCTGGCAGCACATTTGACTCGTCTGGGAAGCTCCAAAAATGGGGACCGTGCCTCACTCTAGACCACTTAATCTGTCTCAAGCGAGTGGGTCACAGGCATCCCACAGTTTCAAGCTCCGCAAGTTACTTTTGTGCAGCCAGGATGAGAACTCCTGTAGTTACAAGAAAGAAGGTTTTCAAGAGTGCATAGTTGCTTAAGGGCTGGTGGCATTGGAATTGGCATCTGGAAAATGTATCCTGAGGCATTTGGAGGATATTAATAAGAGGATTTTATTTTTTTCTCATCCAGGCCAGAGTGTAGGCGTGATCTCGGCTCACTGCAACGTGCACCTCCCGGGAGCGATTCTCCTCCCTCAGCCTCCTAAGTAGCTGGGACTATAGGCACGCGCCACCACGCCTGGCACAAAACTCAAAACATCGTTGTTTTTCAAAGTTAAGTTGCAATCTGAACTTGAAATTTTATCAGTGAACTTTATATTCTGTTAGTTTGAAATCCATTTGTCTCTCTGCAACTTTGAATCAGTCTTTATCCATGCATAATTTTGAAACCTCATTCATTGGTTATTTGGAAAATCAAGTTGTGAGAGTTACAAAGATCTTTTAAATGTCAATACATTTCATTAAACAATATCAAAAAATCGATTTTTCAGTGTCACCAGCAATCTCGTCAGAAAAAGCCTTTGAATAATAGTAGTCACATAAAAGTCCATTGAAATTATAACCTTATGGGTTCAAATTTTATTATTAGCCAGTTTTCCCAGCACCATTTAACATGGGAAGTTGTTTTTCTTGAAGTGATTGGCTTACTTTGTTATTTTTAAGCAAGCACGAAATACTTGTTTGAATATCTATAATTTGCTTATCAGTTCTTTTTTCAAGTAGAAATGGAAAAAGCAGCTGATTCCTTTGCATCTAAAAAACAAACAAGGGCTGTGCCCTGGTAAAAAAAAAAACCATCATATTTTAGTATTTAGCAGAAATGGTTTATAAATTCCCTTCTCTTTCCACCAAATATTAAAAGCGTGTATCCAAGGAGTGAGGTTTGGTTTTGTTTTTGTTTTTTGTATCAAACATGCTAGATAATGTGTCTTTTTATTATTGTTATTTTAGTTTAATTTATGGGATACATGTGCTGAACGTGCAGGTTTGTTACATACATATAGATGTGCCATGGTGGTTTGCTGCACCCATCAACCCGTCATCTAGGTTTTAAGGCCTGCATGTGTTAGGTATTTGTCCTAATGCTCTCCCTCCCCTTGCCCCCAACAGGCCCCAGTGTGTGATGTTCTCCTCCCTGTGTCCATGTGTTCTCATTGTTCAACTCCCACTTAGGAGTGAGAGCATGTGCTGTTTGGTTTTCTGTTCCTGTGTTAGTTTGTTGAGGATGGTGGTTTCCAGAATCATTCATGTCCCTGCAGAGGACATGAATTCATTCTTTTTTACGGCTGCATAGTATTCCATGGTGTATATGTGCCACCCTTTCTTTATCCAGTCTATCACTGGTGGCCATTTGGGTTGGTTTCAAGTCTTCATTATTGTAAATAGTGCTCCAGTAAACATATGTTACATGTGCATGTGTCTTTATAGTAGAATGATTTATAATCCTTTGGGTATATACCCAGTAATGGAATTGCTGGGTCAAACAGTATTTCTGGTTCTAGATCCTTGAGGCATCGCCACACCATCTTCCACAATGGTTGAACTAATTTACACTCCCACCAACAGTGTAAAAGTATTCCCATTTCTCCACAGCCTCACCAGCATCTGTTGTTTCTAGACTTTTTAATGATCGCCATTCTAACTGGCGTGAGATGGTATTTCATTGTGGTTTTGATTTGCATTTTTCTAATGACCAGTGATAATGAGCTTATTTTCATATGTTGGCCTCATAAATGTCTTTTGAGAAGTGTCTGTTCATATCCTTCACCCACTTTTTGATGGGGTTGTTTTTTTCTTCTAAGTTGCTTGTAGATTCTGGATATTAGACCTTTGTCAGAAGGATAGATTGCAAAAATGTTCTCCCACTCTGATGATAGCTTCTTTTGCTGAGCAGAAGCTCTTTAGTTTAATTAGATCCCATTTGACAATTTTGGCTTTTGTTGCAGTTGCTTTTGGTGTTGTAGTCATGAAGTCTTTGTCCATGCCTATGTCCTGAATGGTATTCCTTAGGTTTTCTTCTAGGGTTTTTATGGTTTTAGGTTTTATGTTTAAGTCTTTTATCCATCTTGAGTTAATTTTTGTATAAGATGTAAGGAAGGGGTCCAATTTCTGTTTTCTGTGTATGGCTAGCTGGTTTTCCCAGCGCCATTTATTAAATAGGGAATCCTCTCCCCATTGCTTGTTTTTGTCAGGTTTGTTGAATATTAGATGGTTGTAGATGTGTGGTGTTACTTCTGAGGCCTCTGTTATGTTCCATTGGTCTATATATCTGTTTTGGTACCAGTAGCATGCTGTTTTGGTTACTGTAGCCTTGTAGTGTAGTTTGAAGTCAGACAGCGTGATGCCTCCAGTTTTGTTCTTTTTGCTGAGGATTGTCTTGGCAATACAGGCTCTTTTTTGGTTCCATATGAAATTTAAAGTAGTATTTTCTAGTTTTGTGAAGAAAGTTAATGGTAGCTTAATGGTAATAGCATTGAATCTATAAGCACTTAGGGCAATATGGCCATTTTCACAATATTGATTCTTCCTATCCATGAGCATGGATTTTTTTTTCTATTTGTTTGTGTCCTCTTTTATTAGTAAGGATTTTTTATCAGCAGACATGATTATATCTGTGATTTGTAAAGTCAGCTGTATAGTGAACTAGCCCAGTGGGCAGGCTATTAAAATAATTCAGAGGAAAAATGAGAACAGCAACAGTGGTGATAGAGAAGAGATTTTTTTAAAATTTTTTTTTTCTCTCTGGGGATGTTAAATATTTTTGAAGAAAGGGAGTAATAATTGTAACTTGCAAATGTGTTTTGCCCTACCTCGTTAAAACTACTTTTCAGCAGTGAGTGGATAGGTTGTAGCACATGAATTTTATTGTTACACATTATTAAAAAATGTCTTAAAAATATATATGTCTTAAAAAGATAAGTGATTTTCCTTGTTAATTATTAAATATGTAATCTCTTTTTTCTCTTAATAGCCTTATGTTAATATTGGGGTTTTATTGTTTTTGCTTTTCAGTACTGTAAGATTGATGTTAAGGACATGGTGTTCACCCCACTTCATCAGCGTACATAATTTATCTCTTCTTTTGGACCCTTATTTTATGCCATAATGGTAAGCTGCAGCTCAGTATGTTCAAATTTGTGTTTTAGAATGTTCTCTTCCTTCATCTTCATAAAGATATTTGTACTGTAGATAAAGAAATACTCTTGTAAGCTGTACAAGTTATCCCAACTGGGAAATTACTTAGCAATCACATTGCAAAATCTTCTCTATAAAATATGTTCCCCACTAATCAGTGTTATAATTATCACATTCATCCATCTATCTGTTCTTGTGTTTATGAAGTATTAAAAATATTTACTACTATCTGCTTTACCATATTCCAAATCGTTGGCAAGGAGGATGGGTGTAAATACAAACAGTTTTGGGGAGTATAGATTTCTCATATTTTAAAGCTTTTCTTTAGATTTTATTAAACTTTGAAAATAAATGTAACCTGCTAACTGCACATAACGTATTTCAGGCAGCATCAGTGCTGAGCTTCTAAAGGCACATTTCTGTTCACTGACTTAGAGTCACTAAACATACTTAGGAGTAGGCATTTAACTTTTGCCATTAAGAAATGACAGACTAAAGGAGAAAAACACTTTTTAATGTTTTAGAGAAGCAGCAGCATATGACAGAGAATAAATGAACATTGACCACCATGTTATTTATTTAGGTAACCCCTGTTCTGCATCAAATCTTCAGAAAACATCCATCTTCCTTATCCTCTTGGGTTCTTGCCTATCCACTCCTCCCCTATTAGAGAAAAGTAGAAATATCACAGTGGGGTTCTGACCACACCTTATATTTTGCATCTATATTACCTAATCATTTTCCTCTTAAGTATTTGAAGGAGGTAATGAATGAATGATGCTTTTATTTATGTATGTAGACATGTCTCTCTAGACCCTTTGAAGTTTTAATTTCAGAAGACGAAATATTTACTTGAGATGTTGACTGTTTAAAATTGTCCTAGACTATATATATTTGATTGTGTTTATTATAATTTTTTGATACAAACTCTAAACTTTTATGGGCAATATTTAAAAGAACCTTCTGTATTTGTGAAGTGTATATGTACAGAATTATGTTTTCATGGTGGAAAATAGGATCAGGGAAAATGGGATTCAGGAATCTTAACTTGAATCCTGGGAACCAGTTTCATTGGGAATCTGCTCCTTATAAGATTTTTTTTTTGGCGGGGAGAGAGACAGAATCTCACTGTATTCTCCAGGCTGGTCTCGAACTCCTGGTTTCCCACCTCAGCTTCCCAAAGCTTTGGGATTACAGGCATGTGCCACAGTGCCTGGCCAAGATTTTTTAACAAAGCAAATTGGTGTAGATTTGTTACAACTGAACGTTTTGAAAAGATGGCAGATTTCAGACTTTCTTCACTTATCATATTTAGATATTTGATAATATGGATTGTTTTTTATTGAACAGTGCAAGAAGGCCCACTATTTTTGGAATTATACAAATTCTCCATCCTTAGGACTAGGTGGTCACTTAAAAGTTCCCATGATTTCCAAAGGGTGGCAGTATTTGTTTTTCCCCCTTGCCCTCCTGGGACTTTGGTGGGTGGTAGGAGTTTTTACCCACATGCAATTTGGTAGGTTGAGGTATTGGAATCTACAAAATAAGACAGAAGAATTTAAGTCCTTTTAAATAAAAACTGAAAGTTCTGTGCCTCTGAATAAAATTTAAAAATGACTATCATTGTGAATGAAAAATACTATAAAACAAAAAATGAGAAAGAGAACCACTGGTGGTATATTTAGGGTTTTTTGTTTGTTTGTTTTAGACTTGAGTTTTGCTCTTTTTGCCCAGGCTCTAGTACAATAGCACGATTTGGGCTCACTGCAACCTCTGCTTCCTGGGTTCAAGTGATTCTTCTTCCTCAGCCTCCTGAGTAGCTGGGACTACAGGCGCGTGCCACCACGCCTGGCTAATTTTGTATTTTTAGTAGAGATGGGGTTTTACCATGTTGGCTAGGCTGGTCTTGAACTCCTTACCTCAGGTGATCCTCCTGCCTCGACCTCTCAAAGTGCTGGGATTACAGGCGTGAGCCACCATGCCTGGCCATGTTTGATTTTGTTTAGGACCTAGTGCTTTTATTCATATGTGTCTTTAGAAATGAAAGCTTTACAAATGAAGAAATAGCATAGCTTCACCATATTTTTTCCTCGTCTCTAAGAAATGAGTGGATAGGGATCTCAAACCTTACATGTAGTAACAGTAAAATATTTCATCAATTCTGAGGTTCATTTTCTTTTATATTTTAATATTACTGAATTGATGAGTTGATACTCGAATATCTTACAATTTATAGCTTTTTTTTTTCTGTCTTAATGTTACACAAAATAATGATGCATGCTTTCAGTGGCATCTTAAATTCATTGAAACATGGCAATGATAGCCATCATTTATTGCATTCTTTCTAGGCACTGAGCTAGAGATGTTATAGGTTTTTTGCATTAATATATTAGCACTTTCTAAGTTAATGTTAAGTGCCAGTACAACCCCACTCCCAATTTTCAAGATTTTTAGCAAATTAGGAGAGTTTAGCCTTTGCTTCATTTTGATTGTATACTTTATGGCCAGTAAATTTTTTTGAACGGTGCTCTTAAAAATTAAAGTCTATGAAGTGATGATAGCTGCTATATCCAAACCTCCCCTATGTTAACCTCACAAATACTGACCAGAGAGACCGTGTTAGCATTCTTATTTAGTTTGTTGTTAGTAATCAGGTACCCAAGACTCATATTTTTTCTTTGGTGTATATATTGATCATAGAGTGGAGTGGAGGAGACAAATAAAGGAGAATATATTAGACCTGTTTTAGAAAACATTAGAAATGTTAAATGTATATTAAATTTTTTTTGTGGAAATAACTAATGTTGCCAAATATACTATTTACTTTTTACAGCAACAAGCTTTAGAACTAGCTTTGGATCGTGCAGAGGTGAGGTGTGACTAAGTTACATATTGAAATAGTGTTGTCTTTAACTGACAAAAGCTCAGTTTTAAGAGATTTTTGTATGTGGTTTTTAAAGGAGCACATTATTATTTTAGGACAAGTATGCATATCATTTTGCTATAAATATATAAAAATACCAGGTGATATTTGGATCACCTATTACTTGGAATCCTCAAGATAATAATGTTATGGAATAAAACTTACTTGAACAAGGATATAGAATTTCCAAAATTGTATTTTCCTGTTTTGACAAGTTTTCTAATTACTCAAAGGAAAAAATAGCTAAGGTATACAGTATAATATTTTTCATACATTAAGCATATTTTGAACAACTATAAAATATATTGATAATATTTCTGACCTGTGAAAGTCATGGTTGTGAAACTATGATTTTGCTTATGGCAATGAAATACTCTGCTAAAGTGTAGTGCAGTTCAAATTTCATTTGTTTGAAACTTATCTTTATATGTTAAGTAGTTTTTCCTACAAGATGTAATTCCGAGACTTAAGTGACTGAATAGCCTTTTTAGCCTTACTTATGTTTTAGATATACTCAATACAGTTGTTCATAGTCAAAAGCAAAAGGCTAGCTATTCTCATAAACTTTTGTTTTTTAGTATGTCATTGAAAGTGCCCGACAGAGACCTCCTAAAAGGAAATACCTATCAAGTGGAAGGTATGAATAATTAATTGGTAACATCTTAGATTCATTGAAATATGATGATGGCCACCTTTTATTGCATTCCTAGTAGGCACTGAACTAGAAATTTTATAGGTTCTTTGCATGTATTAGGAATTTCTAAGTTAATGTTAGCTACTATATTCAGCTCCACCCAGTTTTTGGGAAATTGAGGAAAAAATGCTAAAATTTAGGAAAAAATTAAATAACATTCATGTCATGATGATTACTATAGTAACATTTTATATGTTTGTTTCATTAAATTTATTTAGAAAATCTGTATTTCAAAAACTTTATGACTTGTATATTGAAGAATGTGAAAAAGAACCTGAGGTTAAGGTAAGTATATATTTTTATTGTGTTGTAGCTTTTGAAATGTAGAAGAGAGTAATTTGGAGGAGTTAGATTTGGAGTATTATTTTTGTGTGTGTGAGTGAACTAACATCTTTTTTAGCCAGATACTAGTCAGTTCTGCAGCTGACCCAGAGCTCTGGCTAATGTGGCCCCAGGCGGAGATCACCTGCTGAGGTAGGAGTGAAGGAACAGTTATATTGAATAACAGACTGTCTCACTAGGAAGTGATGAGCAAAGACACAGTATATATTATCTCTTGCTTCTTCTTCGTCTGAGAAGTGATTTACCAATTTATAGCAGTAACCTGTTTTCTCATGATGATTTGAACTGGAAAGCCAGAGCTATTACAGAGCATGTATGAAATTCAAGTACAGTAATAAAAAGTGAGCTTGCTCATAAAACGAGTTCATGGCCAATTTAACTTAATTCATTTTTATTTAGCAAAAGATGTGGGTAGTAGAAATGTAACAGAAGTTGATCTATTGATGTCTTTGAGCCCTCGGGTTGGAAGAGCCTTAAAGGTCTCTATGAGCTTTTGTTGTCTGTCTTTAAAAATGAATACAGTTTTACTATTCAGGCCAGAAACAGTGGAATTCCAGTAGTGTCTAACTTTAAAATCTTCATATTAGGAAAAAAATTATTTTTAAACTTATAAATCTTACAGTATGTTTTTCATAAGTTTTACTGATATATACGTGACATACAATAAATTGTACATGTTTAAAGTATATATTTTTTAAGTTTTGACATGTGCATTGTAGATAGAAACACCCATGGAATCATCACTACAAACAATATAATGTACATATTCATCACGTCAGTGACAGAACTAAAATAAGAGAGCTGCATATATGAAGATTCTAAATTGGAATTGGCAAGCTGCTCTCCACCAGCTAAATGTTCCTACTACATGTTTTTATAAATGAATTTTTATTAGAACCCATCACACCTGTTGGTTTGTATATTATCTAGGGCTGGCTTACAGGTACAAAGACAAATTGAGTGTTGCAGCACAAACTATTTGGCCCACAAGCATAAAATACTGTCTGACCCATTAAGAAAGAAAATTTTCAACCTCTAGTCTAGATGGGATCAACTCCGCGGTAGCTAATTTGTTTTGTTGAAGAGGTACACATACTATAAAAATTTATCTAATTCTGTCTTAAGTCAAATTATGAGGGGTTTCGCTACACTGAAAAGACTAACATTTTTAGCCTCTCTTTACTAGTTTAACATCAAGGTGGTTAAATGTTGTTTGCCTTTTTAAAAAATTTTCAGATTGCTTAGTGTTTTCATTCTATGGTGATGACAGATTAAGAATTTATCACTTCTCTCTGTATGTGTGTATGATACATGTTTAATATATATTTACTAAATATAAGATATTCAAGACATTTTGGTTTTTTTTGAGATTCTGAAAAAATATTCTATTTACTGTTATCTTTGCTAAATGAGATTTGATGACATGATTTGTTAAATCTGTAAGTAGGTTTTATTTTAAATCATACGCATTTTTAAAATCATGGACTTTGTTGTGGTTTTTAAGGTGCTGTTGAATTGGATTTACAGAATATGTCCAAATTGTTCATCTTATCAATTAGATATTTTTAGATTCAACATTTCAGCTTAGAGCTGTTGAAGTTTGTATCTTATTTAGCCTATAAAATATTTAAGAAATGTGCACTTCTTAGATACAACCAAAGAGAATGCTCCATATTCTTTAGGTTAGACTTACACTTAATGGAAACTATATACTTCTGTGTTTTATATATTTGCATTTAATGATTTTATATTCTACTTATTTAAATATTTTTATTAAGTATTCAAAAGTGTTTTATATTTAAGTGCTTTTATTGTCTTGGAGGTCACCAGTTTTTAAAATATGAATTAATTTGCTTGAAACATAGTAGTAGATAAAAATTAAGTTTACATAGCTGTCCCATATGTAGTGGCTACAGTTTTGTGAGCCTTCTTCATTTATTCAGAATCATAATGCGGAAAGAGCACCAAAAGGTTACTTCAAGCCTGATTTTGTTAAATCATAGCATTATTTATTAAGGTTATACTGGATTATTTTCATGAGCTCTGCCTCTTTTTAAAGCAGAAATTAAGAAGAAATGTGAACTTGTTAGAGAAGCTTGTTATGCAAGAGACTTTGTCATGTTTAGTGGTCAATCTGTACCCAGGAAATGAGGGATATTCTCTGATGCTCAGGGGAAAAAACGGATCAGGTAAGACCCTCTAGAGCACAGCTGCCACAAAATTCTTTTGCCAGGCAGGATGTGCTGTTTTTTTAAAGTAGTTTTTTAACCTGCTAAAGCATTTGTCCTTCAGATAGTGATGACTTAGTGATAAAAACAGATTTTGATCCCAATTTTCTTCCTTATGATATGTTTTGGTAGAATATTAGAAATTATTTATCTTATGGTTATCTTTCCTGAGTGTGCATTTTAGAAGTATTCTAATTGATATGTCTTTGAAGTCCAATTATAAAAGCATCTCAGAACCAAAGGAAAGGTTAAAAAAAAAAAAGGAAAATTATAGAAACGTAACTTACAGATAATTAAAATAGAATTTCCTTTCATTCTATTGCTATTTATATTTTAAGATAGTATACCGTGTTTAAAGATAGGTAATCCTGCAGTTTGAATATGAGTCTGAAATCTTCAAAATTAAGCAGACTTGCTGCCTTTTGAGTAATTTTCACATATTAAAAATATTTCTATTGAATATGAGCATTTCTGTTAATGGTGAGTATGAAAATAATTTAAAAATATACTCTTCAGTTTCATTAAAGAGATAAAAAATTTAATAATGATGATAATGTGAGTTCTACAAGGAACTCTCATAGCTAGAATTTTGTGTGTGTGTTGATAATTAGTTGTAAAGTGTAACACCAAGAGAATTTTGTTCTAAAAGTGACCACTTTTCAGATAACACACCAAAGTGTCCTCTGATTTCCAGATTAGATTAATTGGTCTTCAGTGAACTTTCAGTTACTTTGACATTGGAATTTTATCATATTCTGATTATTTTGCTTTGGGCTGTGATTCAGATTGTGATGTTATGCCAGATGTTTTTTCATAATGTGTTAGGTTTCCCCCCCCCCCCTTAAATAAAGGACATTAGGAGGGCCTTTTGGTTTTGGTTTTTTTTCAATCCTTGCTTTGTTGAAATGCCTTTTGGTTTTATTATAGACCTTTTTTTGAAAAGCCATTTGAATTATACAGCTAAGCTTTCAGTGAGCGTCATCATTTTCAAACTTTATGTTTTAAATTAAGATTCTGAGACCATTCGACTGCCCTATGAAGAAGGAGAGTTGCTTGAATATTTGGATGCAGAAGAATTACCTCCTATTTTGGTCGATCTCCTAGAAAAATCTCAGGTACAAAATTTTTGTCTTTAAAATGTCTTTATATTTGTTATATGTATATGATATATATATGTCATATTTTTCTGTATGTATACATATATGTATATAAATGACTATATGATGTTTCGTGACAGATGATGTTTAATTTCTATCACTGTTCCCAACAGCCTTTAGAACACGAAATGAGGCTGGGCTTTGGTGGCTCATGCCTATAATCCCAGCACTTTGGGAGGCTAAGGCAGGAGGATCACTTGAGCCCAGGAGTTTGAGCTCACTACAGTCTCAAACCCCTGGGCCCAAGTGATGCTCCTGTACCACTGCAGGACTAGAGCAGGAAGGATTAGAGAAGGAAGAGGTAAACCAGAATTGCAGTGATTGCACCACCGCACTCCAGTGTGGGCGATAGAGCAAGACCCTGTCTCTGAAACTAATAATAATAGAAGATGAAATGAGACATGTATAGCTATCTGGAAATGGATTTATTGTGTGATCTTTAACCTTCAGGGTATACTGAAACATATAGACGTAGTTCTTCTAAAATAGTTAGAACAATTAGCTCATCAACTGGAAATTTCCATATAGTTACAATTAAGAAATTATGAAAGAAACTACTTTGAATATTTATGAAGTTTTTCACTTGAGGGCCAGAAACTGACCTTTACATCTGTACTTCTCTTTACATCTGTACTTCTCTTCACATCTGTACTTCTCTTCATAGCTTGCCTAGATAAGCACTCCCTTGCCCTGTTCTACTTCCTTCTTACTGCCTTAACACCAGCCATACTGTGTACTCTACTGAGGAAAAAGAAGACATCACATGAGAGCTCTCGTTTCTTCCTAGCACCAGTCGACTAGCATCCCTACCTCTCTCTTCATATCTGCTTGCCTTCCTGTTAAAATAGTTGATGTGTACTGTTTATAGGCATCCATCCCCTCCACTTGTTTTCTGGATCCTCCCCTTCCTTCTCAAGGACTTAAAATTATAACCTCTCTTTTTTTTCTATTTCTCTTTGTCTACTAAATGCAGAATGCAAGTATACTGTGTTAGAGGTTGAGTATCTCAAATCTGAAAATATGAAATCCACAGTGTTCCAAAATCTGAGCACTGACATGACACTTAAAAGAAATGCTAATTGGAACATTTCAGATTTCAGGTTTTTTGATTAGGGCTGCTTAACCTAAGTATAATGCAAATATTTCCAGCTCCAAAATGCTTCTGGTCTGAAGCACTTCAGATAAGGGATATTTAACCTGTATGTCTCAAATTAAAAAAAAAAGTCTTCCCTTTTCCAACTACTGCTCTTGTTACTCTTGACAGCAATGCTACTCAAAGAATTTATAGTCATTTCCTTTTTTGCACATCCCATTCTTTCCACCACCCATCTCATTTGGCATCATGACGTCATTCTGCAGACGTTGCATTTGTCAAAGTTACCAATGATCTCCATATACTGAATAATTGGTCACTTTTCTGTTCTCTTCTTAATTGGCCTCTTAGCAAAGATCAGTGGATATAACTACGTCCTGCTTGAAATGCCTTTCTGTTGACTTCTGAGACATCATTTTCCTGGTTTTCCTCTGCCTTCTCTAATCCTTCGGTCTTTTTTACTATAATCCCTGTTCCATCCATAAACGTGTGTGTTTTCAGGTTCAGTCCTTGGCCCTCTGTTTTTCTTTAGTAATATTCTCCCTGAATGATTTCAGCCAGTTTCATGTGTTTTTAAAATATTACTTCCTCTATTGCTTATATGCCTCACCATGGCCATTCCACCAAGCTCCTAACTTACATACTTACTTGGATATATAATAGGTTCCTCAAATTTAACATGACAAAAGCAGAACTTTATTTTACCTCCCAAACCAGTTTTATCACCAGCCTTTTCAGTCTAACAGATGACCCTATCCTCACCTTCCACATTCAGTCCATCAGCAAATGCCAGATCTCTCTTTAAGATACATGGTTGTGCCCAGTGCTCTGAACAAAACCCTTGCTTTCCTGTTTGTCTTCATCTTTTTTTTTTTTTGAGACGGAGTCTTGCTCTGTTGCCCAGGCTGGAGTGCAGTGGCTGGATCTCGGCTCACTGCAAGCTCCGCCTCCCGGGTTTACGCCATTCTCCTGCCTCAGCCTCCCAAGTAGCTGGGACTACAGGCGCCCGCCACCTCGCCCGGCTAGTTTTTTTGTATTTTTTAGTAGAGACGGGGTTTCACCATGTTAGCCAGGATGGTCTCGATCTTCGGACCTCGTGACCCGCCCGTCTCGGCCTCCCAAAGTGCTGGGATTACAGGCTTGAGCCACCGCACCCGGCCTGTCTTCATCTTCTAAATGTCATCCTCACTCACTACATTCCATCCATCCTTGTTTCATTTCCACAATAAAACACTCCAAGCTTGTTCCTACAGTAAGAACTTCTCATGTGTTACTCCCTCTGTCTGGAATGATCTGTCCCTAATGTATCTGGCCCTTTCTTGTGATTCAGATCTTAGGTAAAACCTAAGGTTTTTATCTGCACATACAATCCAGATTGACCCTTCCCTATTTGATTTCCTTTATAGAATTCATCACTATCTAAAATTATTTTGTTCTGTTTACATGTTTATTATCTGTCTTCCCACAGCTGAGTGCAAATGTTGTCTGACTACTGTATCTATGAAGCTGTACCTGGATAGTGCCTTGCACATAGTACGCATTGTAGTTGCTCAGTAAATATTTATTAAAAAGAATGACAATAAGAATGACATAACATGGAGACCACAGTACCCACTAAAAGTTTTGAATGGGTGAAAAACATACTATGAGTGACTGTGGCAAGTCATAACTAGAAATACTTCAGTGATAACAGTTCTTACATTTGGGCATAGAAAGGACTGAAAAACTATTTTTCCTTTTTTTTTTTTTTTTTTTTTGAGACGAAGTCTCGCTGTGTCACCCAGGCTGGAGTGCAGTGGCCCAATCTTGGCTCACTGCAAGCTCCACCTCCCAGGTCACGCCATTCTTCTGCCTCAGCCTCCCGAGTAGCTGGGACTACAGGCGCTCACCACCACACCCGGCTAATTTGTTTGTATTTTTAGTAGAGAAGGGGTTTCACCATGTTAGCCAGGATGGTCTCTATCTCCTGACCTTGTGATCCACCCACCTCGGTCTCCCAAAGTGCTGGGATTACAGGCGTGAGCTACCATGCCCAGCCTGAAAAACTATTTTTCATTTGAATTTTATGTTTAGCTTCCCTCCTATTAATAAAGGCTAAGGGCAAAGATTTTATTTCTGAAAATTTTATCAGAGCAAATATAGAAGTTATATCTAGAAGCTGAAACACTGGCAAGGTTGATTGGCAATTTATAACAATGATAAACTTTATAGTAATGGCAAAGTTAGCAAAATGTAACAGTAAGCCAGTGAGCTGCAGAAGAACAGCTCACTGTTCCAAGGATCAAGAACAGTTCCAAGGATCTGTAACATAATAGTACGTAAATGCCAAAAGTCAATTGACTTGGTAGATGCCAAAGTCAATCTATAATTAGAAACTGTTAAATAGTTTTAAATTGCTTCTTGTGTCATAGTGATGAACATAAAATACTTCCTCTGAAGAGGTTTACACAGTGTTAAATCTACCAAGGAAATCTACTAAAGAGTGCATACATGAGTGGCCAGAAATGTTGCATGAATGTAAAGGATGCGAAATGTTTGATATAAACTACTTATTTAGACTTTTGGGAAAAAAAATGACATTTACATATTTTTACCCAAACAGGTTAATATTTTTCATTGCGGATGTGTCATAGCAGAAATACGTGACTACAGGCAGTCCAGTAACATGAAATCTCCTGGTTACCAAAGTCGGCACATTCTCTTACGTCCAACAATGCAGGTAAGGATGTTTAAGATATACTATTTTAGATTTTAGTTGGAAGTTTCATTTATCGAATGTCTTCATATGTTTGTGCATAAATTAATGAGTTTTTTAAATGTTTATTTCTTCTAGACTTTAATTTGTGATGTACATTCAATAACAAGTGATAACCATAAATGGACCCAGGTTAGTTGTTTTGTTTTTTAATCTCAAACAGGCAAAATATAGGATGAAAAAAACTTATCATTAAGCAAAAGTGATTTTCTGCTTATTTTTATTCAATAATTAAGTTTGATGCTCTATGTGAAAAGCTGGTATTCCTTTATGAGATCTGGAAGTTAAGGGTCTCTTTATACATGTAGTAATCCCTCAAGTTGCCTAAGATCATTTTAGGGTGAAGCTGGCCTAATATGCTCAATGAGATAAAACTTAGTCTTTATCTCCTTTCAAATAGAAGAAAAATGTTTTTACCTTGACTACAAATAGATACTGGTTTTTTTTTTTTTAAATAATTCAAGTTTCTAACCCAGCCTAGCCTATCTTTCTTTGCCATTTATACTGGTTGCCTTGAAATGAGAGGAACTCTCTTACCCCTGAGAATAACCAGTTAACCCTCCAGTTCTGGCTCAGTGATATATGAGGGGACTTCAGAAAGTTTGTGGAAAACTGGGATTAAAAGATAAAAAATATAAACTTTTCTTCTCAGTATAAGCTCCATTAAGTTCAAGAAGCTTGTAAATGATACCATTTATTTAGTCCACCCCTAAAGAACTGAGGGTCCTGGGAACTGAACCATATCAATGCAATCAGTTTTACATTATTAACTGAAGAAAAATGGGTACTTTTTAAACTTTTTTTTTTTTTAAGATTAGGAAACAAGAAGTCGGAAAGAGCCAAATCTGGACTGTAAGGTGGATACCTAATGGTTTCCCATCAAAACTCTTACAAAATTTCTCTTTTTTGATGAGAGGAATGAGCAGAGGCATTGTGGTGCAGAACGACTCTGGTGAAGCTTTCCCAGGCATTTTTCTGCTGAAGCTTTGGCTAACTTTCTCAAAACACTCATAATAAGCACGTTATCATTCTTTGTTCCTGCAGAAAGTCAACAAGCAAAATGTCTTGAGCATCCCAGAAAACTGTTTCCATGATCTCTGCTCTTCACCTGTCTGCTTTTGCTTTGACTGAACCACTTCTGCCTCTTGGTAGCCATTGCCTTAATTGTGCTTTATTATCTTCGGTATTATACGGGAAAGAATGCTTTAGTATGTTGGTCCTACTTGTTGAAAATTTCCATGGAAAGCTCTGCTTTTTCAGCTGATCTGGATGCAGTGGTTTTGGCACCCATCGAGTGGAAAGTTTACTCAACTTTAATTTTTCTGTCAAAATTACTCAAGCTGAACCAGTTGAGATGCCTATAGTGTTGGCTTTTGTTTCTGCTGTTAATCATTGGCCCTCTTCAATTAGGTTACAAACGAAATGAATTTTTTTCCTCGTAAATTGATGTGGATGATCTGCTGCTGCAGGCTTCATCTTCAACATAGTCTTGTCCCTTCTTAAAACAAGTTACCCATTTGTAAACTGCTGCTTTCTTTGAGGCATGCTTCCCATAAACCTTTGAAAAAGCGTCAATGATTTCACAATTCTTCCATTCAGGCTTCACCATCAATTTGATGTTTGTTGTTGCTTCAGTTTTAGCAGAATTCATGTTGCTCTGGTAGAGGCTGTTTTCAAACTGATGTCTTATCTTTCTTAGTGTTTCAAACTAGGCTCTGTTCAGACATGTTATAACAGCTTAGTACATATTTATTTTGGTGCAAAAAGGTTTGAAACCTATGTATAGTTTTTTCTTAATACTCATTTTTCATAAACTTTTTTTTTTTTTTTTTTTTTTGAGACGGAGTGTCGCTCTGTCGCCCAGGCTGGAGTGCAGTGGCCGCATCTCAGCTCACTGCAAGCTCCGCCTCCCGGGTCTACGCCATTCTCCTGCCTCAGCCTCCCGAGTAGCTGGGACTACAGGCGCCCGCCACCTCACCCGGCTAGTTTTTTTTGTATTTTTTTAGTAGAGACGGGGTTTCACCGTATTAGCCAGGCTGGTCTCGATCTCCTGACCTTGTGATCCGCCCGTCTCGGCCTCCCAAAGTGCTGGGATTACAGGCTTGAGCCACCGCGCCCGGCCTTTTCATAAACTTTTAAAGACCCCTTGTATGTGAGATGCCTACTCAAAAAAGTGTTCAGTTGTCTGTGACTATAGTGAGGAATAATTACTAAGTCAAAAGAAAATATCAGTAATGGTAGTTATCCTTTCTGTGACATGATTATAAAATAAGCTTCAATTCATCAGTAACTACCAAGTAGTGTTTTGGTTTGGGCTATAATGTTATCATCTGAAAAAAGATTAAAAGCTATCAAAAGAATATTAGACAACCGAAAAACTCATTGGTTACCATCAGAGGATGCTAGGGCATCAGTTTCTTACTCTGAGGATTGATAAAGGAGAGAATATAATATTTATTCTGCCCTTCTTATTATGAACTGTATTTTAGGCAGCCAAGTAAGTGAGGGAAAATTCTTAGGAAAATTTCCAGCTAATAGGTGTAAAAGAAATGATAGACTTTTGAAAAATAAAAGTTTGAAAGTGTTAATGAAGTAATGAATCTAGACAACAGTAATTCTTGGATGTGAAAACTATTAGATGATAGGTTAATGGGAAATTTTGTAATGTAGCAATCTGATTAAACCCACTGATTGAAGATGGAACAGTTAATTATTGTGTACCTCCCGGTTTGATGCAAGAGACATACAACAGTAGTAATAGCACCAATAAAGAACTCTTGTCCAAAAAAAAAAAAGGAGCCCATATTAAATCAAGCCACTAGTTGTAACTAGCAGTTTATAGGAATTCAGTGAATGAAATAAACTCTTAAGTAACACAACGAGGAGGAAACCAGCCAGATCTAGTTAATGGACGTGAGAAAGCAATTGGTTAATTCTAACAAATTATTATTTAACAATATTATTAATTGATTCACTTAAAAAAATAGCCTTAGCTATCAAGATATTTCAGAGGTTAAGCAAAGTAATAGGATTCAGTAAAGTACATTATGTGATAACAGTAAAGAGCCTGTATGTACTTTGGAATTGGGTATATAGAGTTCACTCAATATTAGCAGAGTCATTTTTATTCTTGTAATATAGTTGAGTATAGGATGGGACTATTCACGGTTACTAAAAAATGCCATAACCCTTTACGACCCTATAGGTTTTGTGAGAGCAGAATATTTTGTTTTGCTCACTACTTTATCCCCAACTCCTGTAAAGGTGCCTAACACATCATAGGTGCTCAAATACTTTCTTGAATTAATGAGTGGCCACTCTTACAATCTGACCATTCCATACTCTACAAATTATAGGCATACCTCGGAGTTATTGTGGGTTCGATTCCAGAGCACTGCAGTAAAGCAAATACTGCGATAAAGCAAGTCACATGAACTTTTTGGTTTCCTAGTGTATAAAAAGATTACATTTACACTATATAGTTGACCTTGAACAACACAGAGGTTAGGGGCAGTGGCCTTTGTACGGTCAAAAACCCATGTATAACTTCTGACTCCTCTTCTAATACTTTACTAATAGCCTACTGTTGACTGGGAAGCCTTACTGGATTTTGTTTTTTTGTTTTGTTTTGGAGACGGAGTCAGGTTGTAACTCAGGTTGCAGTGCATTGGCACAGTCTCAGCTCACTGCAACCTCTGCCTCTCAGGCTCAAGTGATCCTCCCACCTCAGCCTCCTGAGTAGCTGGGACTATAGGTGCATGCCACCATGCCCAGCTAATTATTTTTATTTTTGGTAGAGACAGGATTTCACCATGTTGCCCAGGCTGATCTCGAACTCCTGAGCTCAAGTGATCTGCCCGCCTGGGACTCCCAAAGTACTGGGATTACAGATGTGAGCAACCATGCCTGGTGATTAACATGTATTTTGTATGTTATATGTATTGTGCTCTGTATTTTTACAGTTAATTGTTAGAGAAAAGAAAACATTAAGAAAATCATAAGAAGAGAGAATTTGTTTACTATTCAATAAGTATATCATATTAAAGGTCTTCATCCTCATCATCTTCACATTGAGTAGGCTGAGGAGGAGGAAGAAGAAAAGTTCATCTTGCCAGTTCTCTTGGCAACTTCCAGAGATCGAGACCATCCCGGCCAACACGGTGAAACCCCGTCTCTAAAAATACAAAAATTAGCCAGACATGGTGTTGTGTGCTTGTAGTCTCAGCTACTCAGGAGGCTGAGGCAGGAGAATCACGTAAACCTAGGAGGCGGAGGTTGCGGTGAGCTGAGATCACACCACTGCACTCCAGAGCAAGACTCTGTCTCAAAAAAAAGAAAAGAAAAAAACTCCTGTGTAAATGGACCTGCATAGTTCAAATCCATGTTGTTCAGGAGTCTACTGTAGACTATTAAGGGTGCTATAGCATTATGTTTAAAAAAACAACTTATATACATTAATTTAAAAATACTTTATTGCTAAAAAATGCCAATGATCTTCTGAACCTTCAGGGAGTCATAACCTTTTTGCTTGTGGAAGGTATTGCCTAGATATTAATGACTGCTGACAGATCAGGATCTGACAGATTGGGATGGCAGTGGCAGTTTTTTAAAAGACAACAGTGAAGTTTGCCCCATCGATTATTTCTTTCATGAAAGAGTTCTTTATAGCATGTGATGTAGTTTTACCCTACAGTAGAACATCTTTCAGAATTGAAGTCAGTCCTCTAAAACCCTGCCACTGCTGTGTTATCACCTAAGTTTATGCAATAGTCTAAATATTATGTTGTCATTTCAACAATGTTCACAGCCAGGAATAGATTCTATCTCAAGAAACCACTTTTGCGGGGTGCAGTGACTCATGCCTATAATCCCAGCACTTTGGGAGGCCAAAGCAGGCAGATCACAAGGTCAGGAGTTCGAGACCAGCCTGGCCAATATGGTGAAACTCTGTCTCTGGTAAAAATTCAAAAATTAGCCGGGCATGGTGGTGGTACCTGGCAGGAGAATTGCTTGAACCCAGGAGGCAGAGGTTGCAGTGAACTGCGCCATTACACTCTAGGCTGGGTGACAGAGGGAGACTCTGACTCAAAAAAAAAAAAAAAAAAAAAAAACAAAACTCTTTCTATGGTCACCCATAAGAAGCAACTCATCCATTCAAGTTTGATCATGAGATTGTAGCAATTCAGTCACATCTTCAGGCTCTCTACTTCTAATTGTATTTCTCTTGATATCACCACAACTGCAGTGACTTCTTGTCCTGAAGTCTTGAACCCCTCAGAGTCATCCATGAAGGTTGGAATAAACTTCTCCCAAACTCATATTAATGTTTCTATTTTGACCTCCTCCCATGAATCATGCATGTTCTTCGTGACATCTACAATGCCAAATCCTTTCCAGAAAGTTTTTAATTTACTTTGCCCAGATCCATCAGAGGAATCACTATCTATGGCAGCTAAAGCTTTACAAAATGTATTTTTTAAATATTAAGACTTAAAAGTCAAAGTTACTCCTTGATCCATGGGCTACAGAGTGGATATTGTGTTGGCAGCTATGAAAACATTACCCCTTGTGTGTCTTCATCAGAGCTCTTGGGTGACAAGGCCATTGTTAATGAGCAGTAGTATTTTCGAAAGAATCTTTTTTTTTCTGAACAGTGGGTCTCTGTAGTGGCCTTAAAATATTCAGTAAACCTTGTGGTAAACAGATGTGCTGTCATCCAGGCTTTGTTGTTCCATTTATAGAGCACCGATAGAGTAGTAATTCTTAAGGATTCTAGGATTTTCAGAATGGCCAAATAAGCATTGGCTTCAGCTTCAAGTCACCAGCTGCATTAACCCCCAACAAGGGAGTCAGCCTGTTCTTTGAAGCTTTGAAGCCAGACATTGACTTCTCTCTAGCTATGAAAGTTCTGGATGGCATATTCTTCTAGTATCAGGCTGTCTTATTTAATTTGAAAACTTGTTGTTGAACCACCTTCATCAGGTATCTTAGATCTTCTGCATAACTTGTTGCAGTTTGTATATCAGCACTTGCCGCATCACCTTCCACTTTTGTGTTATGGAGACAGCTTCTACTCTTAAACCTCATGAACTAGTTTTCTGCTTCAAACTTTTCTTCTGCAGCTTCCTCACCTCTTTCACATCATAGAATTGAAGAGAATTGGGATTTGCTCTGGATTAGGCTTTGGTTTAAGGAAATGTTGCAAGTAGTTTGATCTTCTATCCAGATCATTTAAACTTTCTCTGTATCAGCAATAAGGCTGTTTTGCTTTTCTATCTGTTATGGATGTTCACTGGAGTAGTGCTTTTAATTTCGTTTATGAACTTTTCCTTTACATTCACAACTTGGCTAACTGGTACAAGAGGCCTAGCTTTCACTGTTGTAGCTGTTTATAGGCCTTTCTCACTAAGCTTAATCATTTCTAGCTTTGGATTTAAAATGAGAGATGTATGACTCTTCCTTTCACTTGAACACTAAGAGGCCATTTTTTGCCTAATTTAAATATTATAATATTTCTAGAGGTAAGGAGTCCTGAGAAGGAGAAAGACAGGGGAGATCCCACACTGGGGAGTGGTGGATCGGTGAAGCTGTCAGAGAACATACATCATTTCTTGATTAAGTACACATTGAATATCACAGATCACCATAATATATTTAATAATAATGAAAAAGTTTGAGATACAGAAAGAATTACCAAAATGTGACACAGACACAAAATAAGTGTGCTGTTGGGAAAATGGTGCTGATAGCCTTGCTCAGTGCAAAATTGCCACAGATCTTCAATATGTAAAAAGTGCAATATTTGTGAACCACAATAAAACGAGATATACCTGCATTGAATTTCCATTAGAAGTTTCTTTATGCTGTCTAGTTTCTAAACGTTTGCATGCACACTAACATTGGCACCTGAAATACCGTGTTTTACTGTAGTTCTTAGCAGAATTCCAGGGAATATTTCTAGATTAAGCTATGTATGATTACATATTTGCAAATCTTAAATCTGGCATTGACATATGCTCTTACACATTTCAGGAAGACAAACTTCTGCTTGAGAGCCAGCTCATCCTAGCTACAGCTGAACCACTCTGTCTTGATCCTTCTATAGCAGTCACCTGCACTGCAAACAGACTGCTCTATAACAAGCAAAAGATGAACACTCGCCCAATGAAACGGTAATTGCCTTTGTGGAAGGGTGAACCAAAAGACACAAGTAGCTGTAAATTTTGCTATTTATAGTATCTTTTCCCTCCAGGGTATGGTTGCTCTGATTTTGGTGGAGAAGGGCAGAGATGGCGTCTCTCTTTGTTGCCCAGGCTAGTCTTGAACTCTTGGCTTCAAGTGATCCTCCCACTTTGGCTTCCCAAATAGCTGGGATTATAAGCATGACCAACTACACCAGCCTCTGATTATTTTTTTTTTGAAAATAGGATTTTTAATGGTCTTATTTTATATTTTTTTGTAAAGCATTATTATTTTTTAATGTTCTATGCTTCAGATTGAACTGATGCATTTTCTGCAGTCTTTTAAAGAATAAACTTTTTCTAAGTTGATAGTCTGTTTTCCAAAAAGGTAAAGAGGCTGAGATCAAATATGAACAGAAATAATAATTTTTTCATTATTTTCCTAATAACAAATGACTGATTTAATTGTTGTTAATCCTACTTTTAAGGAAAGATTTTGTAATTTCAAGATTTGAGAAAATATGATCATAGAAGAAGTCAGTTAGTTATAAACTGAATCTAGGCACACCTACCTTGTGTTTTTGAAACAAACCAAGCTTATTCCTCCCTTGGCATCTTTTAAAAATGTCTCTTCAAATACTCATTCCTTGATCTTTCAGAATATTTTCTTTTCCCCACCCTCCATGGGAAACATGAGGGAATTTTTCCCCAGTAGTCACTGTGAGAACCTCTTTGAGCTCCTGGAGATAAAACCCCCAAAAGTGTGGGGGCTCCCAGTGACTAGATCCCCCTGGAGTTTTGAATCTCTCAGATACGTCCACACTAGGCCTCCAGCAGTTCGTCAGTTATACTTGAGGTTCCCTACCCTGGCACTGGTTCCTGAAGAGGTTTGTGCTAGTGGGTTTCTGCTTCAGCAAGCCATGATGGTCTGCGTTATTGGTTTCTCCAAGTTTGGGGCAGTGGTTTGTCTTGTGACCACATCTCTTTGATGGATCTAAGAAGAATCGTTAATTTTTATGTTTATTCAGCTTTTTACTTGTTAGGATGAGGTGGGAACTTCCAGAGTCTTACATGCCTGTACCCGAAACTGGAAATTATCCCCTTCACCTTCATCTTTCCATAGCTAGTTCCTTCTCATCATTCCTGTCTCAGCTCACATGTCATTTTTTCAGGCTCTTTTCCTCCCCTTCCTCCTCTCTCACTTCCCTGCCCTAGTGTTGCCCTCCTTATCCCGTATTCTCCATGGTACTCTGTTTTTTATCTTACTGCTTCTTGGTATCTGAAATCTGAAATTATTTTATCTGTTTACTTGTGAATGTCTCCTCCCCCTCTGGACTTGATAGCCTGTGGTGATGGGAATTTTGTTTCTTATTCATTTTTATTTCACCTAGTCCTAGTTCCTAGGACTGTGCTTGGCATGTGGCAGTGTTCTATAAACATGATTTGTACATACTCAGCAGTGACTAGTTTCAACTCACATATATTACGAGCTTAGTGCTGTTTAGTTCAAATTTCTTAACATTTCAGGTGTTTCAAGAGGTATTCCAGATCCTCTCTGAATCGGCAGCAAGATCTGTCTCATTGTCCACCTCCTCCTCAGCTGAGGTTACTTGATTTCTTACAAAAAAGAAAGGAAAGAAAAGCAGGTCAGCATTATGACCTCAAAATTTCTAAAGCAGGAAATGTAAGTATATGTTTTTTAAATGAAGCTTATTATGCCCAAAAACCTGTCTTATTTAGCATTTTTTCTGTATATTTATATTGTTTTTAATTTTTCAGTGTGTAGATATGTGGAAACGGAGTCCCTGTAATTTGGCCATACCTTCTGAAGTAGATGTAAGTCGGTTCATGAATTTTTTTTTTCATGTAGTTTCTAAGTTTTACCATTCGTTTGCTTATACCTTGAGAAAACAACAACAAAAAACTTCTTTTAAAAACAAAGTGATTTAGATCATACTCTTTTTTTTTTTTTCCTGCCTCAGGTTTATTTGTACAAATAGCACAGGAGGACCCCAGTCCCATGCAGATGGCAGCCCGGAGGCGGGGGGGGGTGTCGCACCAGTCCTTCTGTCCTCACGTTGGCAGACAGAGATATCTACTCTAGCCTTTATAGGGTCTGGGCACCTTTGGGAGCCTAAGCTGGAATTGAAGCTGGAGCTGCAGCCTGGACCTTGGTTTGATTATTGGCGTTGGCCTTTGGTGGGCAGAGCCGGAGCCCCTTGGCAATGCGAGCATGAGCATGCTTCCCAAGCTTGGGGTGGGCAATGTAGGCAACTCAACCGAGCTTGCGGCTGACACCCTTTGGGAGCTTGGGCTTAACCTCCTTGGGCTTTACAAGGGCCTTGATAGTCTTGGCACATGCACTTATGGCCTTGACACTGTTGGCCTGCATCTTCTTTAGGCCCTTGTTGTTGTGCCTCTTGGCAAAGCGCATGTTCCTCAGGAACTTGGGGTCCACCCCCTTAAGAGATTCGTATCTTTGTGATCGGGGTTTCTTGATATCATTGCTGTGCCATTTTCGGGACTGGTTGTGTGTGGTGTGATTCTTGGACTTGCCATGTCTGCACCTTAAGCCGTGGCTCCCAAAGCGCCTAGAACCGGAAAGAGAAAGGGGCAATCATAGTCTTTTTTTTGAAAACAATATGATTTGTTTCAAAAAACATTGAAAAATGATTTTTAGAAGCTGTGTATTGTTCTTTTTTCACATTAAGTTGAAAAAACATAACCCCTTAATATAGTTGTGTTTGGAGCAGGAATAGTAAACAAAACAATTTTAAAATGTGGAAAAATATAGTGTATATTACATAATCACGTGAAATCTCTCTTGTTTTCATAATATTTCATCAAAATTTCCTAATAGTGCTTTTTTCCTCGAAGTGGTTAAATTTGAAGATTAATAATACTATTTAAAAAAATAAAATAAAGATTAATAATACTAGAGAAGTAACCAAGATTAGGAACGTTGGGTTGTATTCTTTATTGATCCATAATATACATGAATATGAATGCTTGAAGACAGAAAAGGGATATTTTGATGAGTGATCCTTTATTTTTCTTTCTCCTCTGTTCTTTTTTATATTCACTCTTTATTTTCAGATTTGTTCTTCTGTTGCACCCTTTCCATGCTAGCACATGCATTATTCTTACTATTTCTGATTTTATAAAAAGAAATTATTCTAAGCACAAAGCCAGAAACAGCAGTGACTGTATATACAACTCAAGGAAGTAAGCCATATTATCTGTTGGTAGCTTATGCGCAGTTCTTCAAGGAACATGGCCTGAGGATAGAATTTCAGTATAAATACTAAAGGGTGGAGTTTAGCTTTGGAGGGCAGGCTGGAGTACTTCCCATACTTTAATGTCCTTAGGAATCACCTGGAGAGCTTGTTAAATTGTAGATTGCTACTCAGCAAGTCTGGTCTGAGGCATAAGATGCAGTTCTCACAAGCTCCTAGGTTATGTGATGCTGAGGTCCATGGACCACACATTGAGTAGCAGTTGCCCTCAAAGCTTCTCAGTCTAGCTCAATCAGAAGAATCACCTAGGATATCAGTTAAACATAAGAGATTTCAAGCCCTACTCAAGATCTACGTACTTAGGATTTCTAAGGACAGACATGAAAATCTGTATTTTTAATAAGTGCCCCAGATAAGTCTAAATGACTCTTAAGATCATAGTTGCCAGTAAGATAATAACATTTGACTCACACAGATACCTAGGACATGTACAGAATATATGGTCAAGTCTGACTAGAAAGTGGAAAAGGTTCAAAAAATTTGATCAGCTTTAACATTTTACCTTCCATAGTCTCCCTTAGTTTTGTTGCCACTGTTACATGACAGCTCTTATTTCAAGAAGAGCCCTGCCAAAAGGAAAAGATCCTGATCCTTATCTCTCTGACATTCCAGTTTTCCTGAAGGAAAAGCTCTAAAGGAAAAAACATACCAGCTTATGGACAAAAAAATGAAGAGGCACTGTCTAGAAAAGCAGCTATGTTTATTAACATTTAATTAGTTTGGTTTTATTAAAGTTGTTTTATACACATCAGAAGACTTTTAAACTACTTAAGCGTAAGTAGTTGGTACTGGTGATTTAAGAATTCTTGCGCTAACAAGTATATTGTATTGTCGAGTTACTTAGTTTCTTCTCTTTGATCAGAGTACTGATTCCATTTTATCTGATATGGATTCTATTTTATGTGGTATTTCTTGATTTGATTGTTTAGGTGGAGAAATATGCTAAAGTGGAAAAGTCTATCAAATCTGATGACTCACAGCCAACAGTCTGGCCAGCCCATGTAAGTAATCATTGCCTGTCTCTGTTTCTAATTATGCCATTTCTAATCTGGCCTCTGAATTTATTAAACATAAAGTGCAGTTGCCATTAGTTTGGGACCTTTTTTCTTTTATAAATTACTTTCTGGAAGTTCAGTTTATTACATGAAGAAACAACTATTTTGTTCATCAAAGTATGCTTTGCATTTTAAACAGCAATTTTTTTATTTTTAAATTTTTTAAATTTTTATTTATTTTATTTTATTTTTTTGAGATGGAGTTTGGCACTTATCGCCCAGACTGGAGTGCAATGGTGCGATCGTGGCTCACTGCAACCTCCTCCACTTCCCAGGTTCACGCAATTCTCCTGCCTCAGCCTCCTGAGTTGCTGGGATTACAGGCACCCGCCACCATGCCTGGCTAATTTTTGTATTTTTAGTAGAGATGGCTGGTCTCGAACCCCCAATCTCACGTGATCCGCCCACCTTGGCCTCCCAAAGTGCTGGTATTACAGGCATGAGCCACTGCGCCTGGCCTTAAAGAGCAATTTTAATGAAGAACTTCTTTTTTACTTTTGGTTTGCGTATTGGTAGTTCTGTTTTGTTTTGTTTCAAATTAATAAATTCTTCTAAGGATACCTTTTTGTAAGTTTCCTAATTGGAATAATAACGTCTTAAAAAGACAGAAATAGGCATAATATTTAAATTAGGTGAACCCTAGGAGTGAAATGACGAGAGATGTTTTGTGTGTGTGATAGCAAAAGCAGACAAATGGTAAATAGAAACAGATCTGCTTTTGAAAGTTCTATCCTTTTAATATTATTTAATATTTGCAATTCATATGTCTAGTCTGAAATTCTGCCATATTAAGCTTGATTAAACATGCCATCAGAATTCTCCTTCCGAGAGTACCATGTAACAAATAATCCTGTACTGCCCTCCTGAGCATAAACAGGCACGGCAGCATGAGGATCAGGGGTGCTAGCTTAGGGACAGACTGCTAACTCCCTGTGTGACCCTAGGCAATTCATTTAACCTCTCTGCTTAATTCCCTGACTTCTAATATGGAGATAATAACAGTGCCAACCATAAAAATATGATGAAGCTTACTTGAGGCAGTCCCTGTAGAGTGCTGAGAACAGTGTTTAATGTTCATTGTTATTATTTCCAGTATGTATATTAATATGTCTAATAATGTGTTTAATGATGTATTAATATTGTTACATATAAGTTCATATTTCGTAGTGTATGTTAATGCTTTATTAAATGCATGCTGAGTGCCCATACAGTTTTTAGGAAAAGAGCCATGCTGTGCTTTATTCTGGTAGGCAGACTTAAACATCTTTTAGCCTAAGTACCATGTGTCTTCCTATCGTCAGATACATGTTACTGTATCATTTATTCCTAATTTTTACTAATTCTTAATGCCTGCCTACTTGTGAAGATATTTATTTGAGGTGCTATGTGTTTTTCAGGACGTAAAAGATGATTATGTATTTGAATGTGAAACTGGTACTCAGTATCAGAAAACAAAGCTGACCATCTTGCAGTCGCTTGGAGATCCACTTTACTATGGTAAAATACAGCCATGTAAAGCAGATGAAGAAAGTGACAGCCAGATGTCTCCATCACAGTGAGTTCTGTTAAATACAAGTAACTGAAAAAAAAAAAATAAGGCACCAAGAATTTATCTAGTAACTACTGATGAACCATTAATGAATAAAAATTTCTCTTTGGAACTCATTTATTAGTTAGACCTAAGTAAACTTATTAGTAGACCTATAACTTATTAGTAGACCTAAGTAAACTTAAGTCATAGTTACCGTGTTGCTCAAGAGTTATTAAATAGCAAAAAAACCTATGGTATAATTATTTTTATGCTTGTTTTGAAGGCTATTCCTGTGATATCTTTCTTTATATATTTATGGCACTTAGGACTTTAACCTGTGAACATGAAGTGTTTGGGCAATAGTGTGTTTAAATAGGAAGCAAGTTTACCATAAATGTAAAAAGATGCTTGGTATTTGGCACTGCATGTAAGGACACAGACTCAGTGCTTATTGTAGTTATTGACCCTACATATTAATACATAAAAATATAGATGATCTTCCAAAATGTGTGAACTACATATATTTGGTACTGTCAGTATTTAGTTTTATTTTGTTTTACTATGTTTGGTTTTTTAAATCAAATTGATGCTGTTTTGAAAAAAAGAAAAAAGCTCAGCAGAAAAGGACGGGGCCAGGTCTATGTTAATTGTAAAGCCTTTACTTACACAAAATACTAATTGAATCTACAGTAGAAAGGTGTATTTTAAAGAGCAACCCCACCAATATTTAGGTAAAAGTCAATGAAAGGAAATAACAGGGAATCCTCAGCTTCTTTTTTCACATGACCAGTTTTTATTGTTGTAAAAGGATCAGATGTTTTGATTACATGCATTTTCTTCTTTTTTTTAAAGTTATAGACATCATAACAGTTTATTTCTGAATCCTCAGCATGCATTTCTGAGGAAGCCATTTTTTTTTCTTTATTTTTATTTTAGCTATAGGGGTTATGTGTGCAGGTTTGTTACAGAGGTATATTGTATGATGCTAAGGTGTGGGTGTCTACTGATGCCATCACCCAGGTAGTGAATATAGTACCCAATATTGATTACTTATATTTAAAAAAATCTTCAACTTAAAGACAACATATATTGGCCATTTTTAATTTATTAACTTATTTTTGTAGAACACAAGGGTGATACATGTTCTTTTGTGAAAAAATTGGTCTATAGAGCCAAATGACTAATTTGTTTGACAGGAAGAGAATTGAATTTTTTACCTTTGCGTCAGAGTAGCTGCATGATTTATTATTTTCCAGTCATTCTTCCATACTCATAAACTCATAAATATTTTATTGAATAAACTATGGAGTTAAAGTTTGAGCTGCATTAACTAAGCTTTTTTTTACATTTTATATTTCAGCTCCTCCACAGATGATCATTCAAATTGGTAATTAAAAAATAAACTATTTTAATCTGTTAAGAAATTACGTAAATATCAAACTCTTTAAAAAGACTTGCTAAAGATATTTTATTTGAATCGGTGATAAATATGTATACCTTGTTTGAAATATATTCTAAGGATCTGTTACGTAGACATTTAATTGTAAAATCACAGGTTAAAGTGAGAGGAAGGCCAAAGACCTTTCCACATGGTAGTTCAGTGATTTTGCTTTAGGGTCAATAGTTGTAAGGGTATATAGCACTTGGTAACCTTCAACCCAGATTATGTTTTAATAAATAAATTTTGTGCCAAAAGAAATATCCCTTAATTAAATCAACCAAATTATTCACATTGTTTCATAATGCATGCAAAACTTCGTCATTGTTTCATATGTGTAAATGCATTAAAAAATTTTGTTTCCATATCTTGGTAGATTTAATACCAGTTTATGTTATTGTGACTAAAACATGGAAGATTTCAAAAGTAATCCCAAGGCTTCTTAAGACAACTCTTAGCTAATACTTTTCTCTCCTTTTTTTCCTTAAACATTTTAGGTTCGTTATTGGATCAAAGACCGATGCCGAGAGGTGAAAATATTTGCATCTCTATTTTGGTCAGGATGGATATGAAAAATTTTTCATCCTTATAGGATAGAGAGTACTTTACTAGGAGTTAAAAACATTGATTTTGGTTATGCTATTAACCATATTTACACTGTTTAATATTTATGGGCCTCTGTTGTAAAATTAGGGCATTGGACAGTAAAACCTCTAAGGTCTTTTCCAACTTTAAAATCTTATTGATTCTAGAAAAATGAAAGCTTGTGATACACCAAACTATTAAGAATGGTTCTTTTCATGGGATGAGATTTTGGGGGAACTTAAATGCATTTTTCCAATGTTTATAATACCTAGGATTTTTTTTCATAGAATTAAGAAAACAAAAAAAAATGTTTAAAATATAGTTTTGTTTTAAATAAGAAAACTTAGACATATCTAGTGTAGCTAAGGAAGATGATTTCTAGATAGTACTTTAATCAGAATCTAAGAAAGGAATTGAGTATTTTCTTTGGCTGCTTATTACTTAAGTAATCCCTGCAATTTCTGTATTAGAAATAAGATATTGAAAGTATATCTTTAGATTGTTATTTAGCAAAATGTTTTGGACAATTTGTCATTGAACAGTTTAAAAATATGTACTTTTAACACAAAGATAAATCACCTAATTTTAATTTTTATATTGATAGAACTTTCTTTTTGCCATTAATAGTCATTATTTCCTATAAAATAAATTCATGTTTAAAACAGGTTATCTAATCTTTACCTGTTTTCTCCTGATATTTTAGGGTAGTCAATCAGTACCAAGAATTAGTCCAGAATGAAGCCAAATGTCCGGTCAAGATGTCACACAGCTCCAGTGGCTCAGCCAGTCTGAGTCAGGTTTCTCCAGGGAAAGAAACAGAAGTGTGTTTCGTTAATGTTACTTCTTTGTGCCCAGTTGTTTCACAAGTAATCTGAGAAATGTTAAGAATCATTTTTTGAGGCTGGGCACAGTGGCTCATGCCTGTAATCCCAACACTTTGGGAGGCTGAGGTGGGTGGATCACCTGAGGTCGGGAGTTTGAGACCAGCCTGACCAATATGGTGAAACCCCGTATCTACTAAAAATACAAAAATTAGCTGGGCATGGTGGCGCACACCTGTAATCCCAGCCATTCGGGAAGCTGAGACAGGAGAATCTCTTGAACCCTGGAGGTGGAGGTTACAGTGAGCCGAGATAGCACCACTGCACTCCAGTCTGGGCAATCGAGCGAGAATCCATCTAAAAAAAAAAAAAAAAAAAAAGAATCATTTTTTGAGGAGCAGCAGTATTATTTAGTTTTGTTTTTACTTTTACCTTTTTTTAAAATTTCTTTATGACATAATTTTTAAATGTACACAAAGATAAAAGGAAAATTATAATGAACACCTGTGTTCTAGTCATTTGGCTTCAACAGCTATTATTTTCCTTTAATAGATAGGTATGGAAGGGTGGAAGCTTTGCTTTCATCTTACTGCTCTGCCTTTCTCCCTAAAACTCTCACTTCCCACCCTATTACTCAGAAATCTTTTCCTCATTCTTTATGTGTACTGTAATATATATTTCATGGGTCTCATGTGAAATTTTCTTTGTAATACATACAGTATTCAATCTGTAACCACTGAGAGCACTTTGCAGAGTTAAAAATCTGGGATTTATAGCAGTACTAATTTTATTTAATAAACTATGAAGTTAAATATACATTTCATCTGGGGTTTATGGCAGGATTAATTTTAACAAGTATGCTTAATATCACTGTCTTTTAGCAAACTGAAACTCTGTCAGTTCAGTCTTCAGTACTGGGGAAGGGCGTAAAACATCGACCCCCACCAATCAAACTGCCCTCAAGCTCAGGAAATAGTTCCTCAGGTATTACATTTCTTAGTTTTTTGCAGTCTAGAATAACAAACATTATAGAGTCCTAATCTCTTTTTAAAACTTTGCCCCATTTTGATTTCTACAGTTCACAGAATTTTGAATTATAAATTTAGGAAATAACTTTTATGTTCTTCTAGGTAACTATTTTACACCACAACAGACAAGCAGCTTTCTCAAATCTCCAACTCCTCCTCCTTCTTCTAAGCCATCAAGTATTCCTCGGAAATCATCTGTGGATCTCAATCAAGTTAGCATGCTTTCTCCAGCTGCCCTATCACCTGCCAGCTCATCACAAAGTGAGTCATAACTTAAATTCTTCATTAAATCTTCATAAGCTTTTGCATTAGTGTTTCTTAAGACAGCTTTTTTCAACTTGTGAAGTAGTGATATCTGAATGTACTGTGTACCCAAAATGTATAAGTTGCTAGAAGCTTCAGGCAGAGCTCTTGTTGATTGTATGTATTATGTCTCTACTGTAATTGTACTTGTTTTTCTGTATCTATGTATGCATTCTGCGTATACCTTTCTTATAGACTTACAACCTACACATCTCCTTAAAAAAATAACCTGGTAGTTACATGTGGCAATAAGATTTCAAAATATTTTTTATTCCAGTGTACCCTAGGATCATTTTACATATTTATGTAAATTGTGTGACTGATATGAAAAAAATGTCATAAGAGTTGTTGCTGCAGGTCCTATCTTTGTGTATATGTAAGAAGTCAACTAGTTCCAAGGTGGTGATACAATAAACTGAAAAACAATATTTCAAAAACACTCCTACACTCTTTTATAAATTGTTGTCAGTTACTAAAATGTGATGATGATCATAAAGCATTATTCTGAAGATACTGAAATGTAATTTTTACTACTGAATACTTTTTTTTTTTAACATCCAGAAGAGTTATACAAGAATGCTAGCATTAGTTTGGGAGAATTTCTTCAAATTAGTAAATATCTGAAAGTACCAATTTGGGGGAAAAAGTCATTCCAGTTTTTTAGATTTTTTGTAGCTAGCTAATATATGCTGAAAGTTTTAGTACACTGCACAGTGATAGGGTGGTCTTCGCATTAGATATAAACATCTTCATCTTGATAGCTCAAAAGGTGTAATTTTTCTGCCTTCTTGTTTTGCACAAAGAAAAACATATAAATTTTCTGAAAGTCTTATTCACACTTCTTATGTTGTGGGTATGGATTATGGTAATCTACTGCACACAGTTGTTACTTTAAGTAAGGGTTGAGTGACAGCTTCTGGACATTCACATTTCTTTCCTTTCTTTCTGCAGGACATGAAAGCTAAAAAAGAAAACACCTCAAGAGCTTTTGGTTTTACTTTTTTGGTTTTTGTTTTTTGTTTTTGTTTTTTAAAAAATTGATAAACTGTGCATACTTCATTCACAACAGATTTTCTATACATTCTACATTTAAACAGAAGTACACAGTTACTGTTAAAGATGCAGTATTATCTATCAGACATTTACTTTATTACTGTTTTTTGTAAATTTGTTTGTCAGGATAAACTTGATGTGTTAGGAATTAAACATGTATATTTAGGTGCCAAATATGATTGTTAACCATATGTAACTTATTAAATATGTTCACAGTTTATCTCAGACTTTTACACTAAATAAGCAATATTTTTAAATGAAGTCATGAATTAGTAAATCGTAAATAATAAATTAATTTGAATTCCTTTTGAACTTTTTAGGCCAAAGGCAGCATGTAGGAAACTAACTTTTAAATGGGTATTGTGGTAGAATATAACTGTATATTTTTACTGTTACTGCAATAGCATCTTTAATGGGCTTTTTAGGTGATATACTGCATCCTTAATTGTAATTGAGTGTAGCAACACTCATGTATCATGTGTAGAAATTAACACTTGCAGTTAACTGCTTTAAAAAAAAAAAACTAGAACAAATTGTCAGTGCTAAGTAAGATTCCATTAACCTTATTTTAAAAGGACTGGCCATTTATAACAAACTAGCAATTTTTATTTTTCTCAATGAGCAGGATCTGGAACTCCTAAGCCATCTACTCCTACACCAACCCCTTCATCGACCCCACACCCTCCTGATGCTCAGAGCTCAACTCCTAGTACCCCTTCAGCTACCCCTACTCCCCAAGATTCAGGCTTCACCCCTCAGCCCACTTTGTTAACTCAGTTTGCTCAGCAGCAAAGGTCTCTGAGCCAGGCAATGCCTGTAACAACCATTCCTCTTTCCACCATGGTAACATCTATAACTCCAGGAACCACGGCCACCCAGGTCATGGCAAACTCTGCTGGACTTAACTTCATCAATGTAGTGGGCTCTGTTTGGTAAGTTTGCATTGATGTTCTGATTTTTTTTTTTTTTTAAAGATAGTTTCACCATCTAAAATTCTTAATTTGTGAAATGAAGAACAAACTGCCTATTACTCAGACTGAAAGGCAATAGTTTAAATATGGACAGAAGTTGCCTGACCATGTGTGTTTTAATTTTAAATAATATATCTGTTAACTGCACTAAGATGATACCTCATCTTATTGTTTTTGTTTTTTGATACTTCATCTTGACAGCAGCTTAGAATTTCCTGTTTATCTTCTGCATTGCCTTTGATATTTAAGACCAATAAATAACTAGTTGTGTTTGCTTAGTAGTTTTGTTTTTTAATCTGAGGAATTATGTGGCGGACTTTTTCCCTTTTACAATGAAGTTTAATGCTTTGTCTTATTCTCCTGCAGTGGGGCCCAGGCTTTGATGAGTGGTTCAAACCCCATGCTGGGCTGTAACACAGGTGCCATAACTCCTGCAGGAATAAACCTGAGCGGCCTTCTACCCTCAGGAGGTCTGCTACCAAATGCATTGCCCAGTGCAATGCAGGCAGCTTCTCAAGCAGGTCAGAATGTTGGAAATAATAACCTCTAAAAAAAAAAAAAATTAAAGTATATGCTAAAGTAAAAATGTAATTTTAAGAATGATGCTAAAGGCATTTAATGTCATTATTTCATGAAGTATAGTATCACATGTGTTTCATTTCAAAAGCCTTTAAAGTTCTGGCATTTGAATTAAAAGCCATCTAGCAATCAACTTTGGAAAACTTGGTAAGCCTGTGAGTCTGTGCAAATGTTTCTTTTGCTTTCCAAATAATAGAATTAATTTTGGTAGCCTTATTGTCATTGTAGTTATATTCCAGGGAATATTAATGTATTTTGAAAATACACATTGTGCACAAGAGGCATCTGCATTGCAGTTAAGAGCCTGGATTCTGGGGCCAAACTACCTCAGCTTGAATCCCAGTTGTACAACTTATCGTTTGTGTAATATTGAGAAAGTTACCTTTGTGTCTAATTTTCCTCATAAATAAAATGGAAATAGCAATAATAACTTACCTTATAGTCATGAGGATTAAATGAAATATACAGATTATGTGCTTAAACTGTGCCTGAGACATGATAAGCATTCTTTTTTTTTTTTTTTTTTATTTTTTATTTTTTGAGACGGAGTCTCGCTCTGTAGAAGAGTAGTTATTACCTGTACAGGAAAACAGTTATAATAATAACTTGTGCTTATTTTTTTGGTGCTCTTTAAAAGAATGTATTATAATATCTTGAAACAATTCAGTTTCACTTGAGGAAAAATTTAATAGGAAAAACAATGTAGAAAAATTCATTAAAAACTTTCTTAGTTATGAGAAAGGGAACCCAGAGAATATAATTAAACATATTAACATGTTGCTGTAATTTCCTAATTCTAGCTAGTGGTGTTATTTTTTTGTTTTGTTTTGTTTTTGGAGACAGAGTCTCGCTCTGTCGCCCAGGCTGGAGTGCAGTAGCGCGATCTCCGCTCACTGCAAGCTCCGCCGCCTCCCAGGTTAACGCCATTCTCCCACCTCAGGCGCCCGCCACCACGCCTGGCTAATTTTTTTTGTATTTTTAGTAGAGACGGGGTTTCACCGTGTTAGCCAGGATGGTCTCGATCTCCTGACCTCGTGATCCGCCTGCCTCGGCCTCCCAAAGTGCTGGGATTGCAGGTGTGAGCCACCACCCCCGGCCTAGTATTCTTATTTTAATAAGCATAAGTGTGCTTTAGTGCCAGAAGTCCTGAAATGGACTTCACATCCTGAATTTAGGATATTTACATGTAACTACTAGTTGTACCAGTTACATGTGGCTTCACTTGCTAAACTGGGGCTTTACAGAAGTCACTAAATTTTTCCCCCTTAGCCTCAGTTCAGTTCGCTCTAAAGTGGGAATAAAAATATCTTCAGTTGGTACTTAAGAGAAATAAATGAAGTATGAAAGTGACTTTGGTAAGCTAGAAGGCATTATACAGATGTCATCCAGTTTTAAATGGGGGTTAAGCCATTTTCTTAAATGAGAATTTTTCCAGAAAGGGATATTTTTGCCAAATTTCAGTTTCTTATACAAGGCTTTGCTAATATTACATGTGCATTTCTTGCCTTAAATCTTTTTTTAAAAAAATGATCTGATAGAGAACTAGATACATTTTTAAATAGTGTTCAGATTGGTGTATTTTGTTAGCAAAATATTTGCATATCATGAGACCAGGATCAGCACACTACAGCACACAGCCTAAGCTAGGAATGGTTACTACATTTTTAAAGGATTGTGAAAAGAAAATGCAGCAGAGGCCATTTGTGCTCACAAAGCCTACATGATGGCCCTTTACTGAAAAAGTTTGTCACCCCCAGCTTTAAGATATGCTCTGTGTTATGTAACAGATTTTTTAGGATTATGTTTAGAATTAACAGAGCACTGTTTCCTGACTCTGAGTTTTGATCTTATACACAAATTGCAACATTCTTTAGCATTCTGATTAACATTTGTAGTTAAAAAAAAAATAGCATAGAGCATACGAGTTCTTAAAGATATGATTATTTTAGTATACTATGTAACACTGAGAAATGTAAATAGATGCCAGTACCTGGAATGTATTTGCACAGCAGTGATAGTTTTGTTATATTCATGGTGTTCACATAGTTCTTGGTTGCTGTTTGTTCAGCCAACAGTCAGAAGAATGAAAAAGAAGTCCCAGTTTCTGAAAGATAGACTATAATGTACACCTGGTGCTTCACAACTTTGAATAAAATCTCAGTATTGATATTTCTGAAGTATGGAAAATACGCACATCTATGCAGAGAGTGCATAAAATTATTGTACTTATATATACTAAAGTATAAATTATTTTCATGTGTAATAAACTTCCAATTCTGTTATAACCATGAGTTTTATTTAACAGGTGTTCCATTTGGTTTAAAAAATACTTCAAGTCTCAGGCCCTTAAATCTACTCCAGGTAAACCTGAAATCCTGCTTTTGATTAAATTGTTTGTACATTGAATTTTTTTCTAAACAATGTATATCTATATGTATTAGCACTTGAAATTCTGAGGTCTGTTTAGATTCTTCTAAGGGTGTGGTTATTATTGCTACCTTTGTATGATCAAGTGGATAAAAAGGAAGAATCAGTACCCTATATACCACACTTTGGCTCCAGTAGCCCTGCCTAATTAAGAACTAGCTGTGCCAGTGGGGAGAATTTGCACCTACCAAGGAGGATACTTCGCTACAATAATAATAGTGGACATATTTAGAAAATAATTGCTTTCCCAACAGATGTTTTTTGTATGCATAGAAGTAATACTGTTTTTTGTGCTTGAAGGAGATTTAAAAAATAGGTATGTGTGCAGTACGCGGTGGCTCACACCTAGAATCCCACCACTTTGGGAGACCCAGGTGGGAGGATTGCTTGAGCTCAGGAGTTCGAGACCAGCCTGGGCAGTATGGTAAAACCCCATCACTACAAAAAATTAGCCAAGCATGGTAGCATGCATCTGTAATCCCCGCTACTCGAGAGGCTGAGGTCAGAAGATCACTTAAGGCCAGGAAGTCGAGGCTGCAGTGAGCTGACATTGCGCCACTGCATTCCGGCCTAGGCAACAGAGTGAGATCCTGTCTCAAAAGAAAAAAAAAGAGGGGGTGAATTTACAACATTCCTGGTGTTATGCTAGGTCCTCTAATTTAAAGAAGGAGTAAGCTTTAAGCTAGTAGTTTGGAAAATGGATAGACGTGAATATAAAGATCTGGATATGTAATATAGTAGAGCTATGGATTGATGGGAAATAACAATAACAGATCAGCCACCCTGGTATTCAGGATTAACAAATCGGGAAATTCTCATTAGAGCTAAAATTTAAAACTTATTTCCTATACACGATGCAGTATGTTTGCAGACTAATTGCAGACCAATATACTTATAGTATGGACAAGCCCACAAATTGCATTTGTTTATTTAGCCTACCTTCCAGTATATTGCTGTTGAAGTTTTCTTAGGGATCAGTCTCAGTGTTAACAGGAATGGAAATCCTTTAGTTTGTTATATATTTCTACATTTACTATACACTGATTGAGGAAGGAACATTTGATCTGTGCTGTATCCATGTTTACCTAATGATGAGCTGTGATGGATATAGATAGATATTTTGACCCAAGGATTTTTTTTTTTTTTTTTTTTTTTTTGACTACATAGAACCTAAGAGTTCTGTATTTGGTATTTTCTTGGACATTCTCCTAAGGACCTCAAAGTGGTCCATATATAAACCCCTATAGCTTAAAATGGAAAAACTATTTGTTTTTTGGTGCATTTGACAAACATTGTTTTCCTTTTTAACCTGGAGTTTTCTGAGTGCTTCTTTAAAAATTGTTTTTATATTTGGATTAATTAAATTCGAATTAGATTTGAATGAAAGAGAAAGTAGTGGTTTCCAAAATAAATATGGACAACTAAATGCACTTTTTTTCCAACTTTGAAATTCCTCACTGTGTTATATAAAAGATCTTGTATAGTATTTTTGTGTTTTTGGCAAAACTAGAACCAATTTATGAGGGGTGGCTTTTCACAGTATACATTTCTGATTCATAAGCTGTTTGTTTGTACTTTCTAATGTATTTAATGCTCTTTCGTATTGATGTATAAAAAGAGTGAAATAAAAAATAGCATGTGAATTGGGATAGCTAACTACTAGCTTGAAGCAGAAGAATTTATGTTTAAGGGTATTAACATACTTGAGAGCCCAAAGTAATAGGATTTTAAAATTGTATCTAAATAGGTCTTTATTTTAAGGGCAGCCAACTTTTTTTTTGTTCACCTGTTTCCTCAACTATAAGAGTGACACATAGCAAATGATCCAAAAATATTTGTAGAATAAAGAAATTTAAATATTTGATATAAAATCATATGAGATTGGTTAATTTTTGTTTAAATTCTTAATAGCTTCCAGGTGGTTCACTTATTTTTAACACTCTGCAGCAGCAGCAACAGCAGCTCTCCCAGTTTACACCACAACAACCTCAGCAGCCCACAACTGCTAGTCCTCAACAGCCAGGGGAGCAGGTATGGGTTTTGTAGCCTTCCATATGCTTTTACATCGAATTTATAACATTTTTTGGTATATTCCAAGCATACTTCATGTGCTTTGTTAGTGTAAACATTTCCTGTACTGTTTTTGTTAACAATAGTAGCAATCAGCTATTGGGCACGTATTCCTAATAAAACAGTCATACCATACTGAATAGATGATATCACCTGCATCTTGCATAGATGATTGAGATTCAGGTAAATGGCTTGCTCATAGCCATACAGTGAGTGGCAGAGTCAGAGATTCAAACCTAGGTCTTTCTGTCCCTATCACTCATGTATTTTCTACCCCATCATTATCTTTCTGTTTTTAGGATTGTGTTACTATTGGAATAAAGATATCCCTATTATTATAAAATGTAGGGCAGTGGGAACACAGACAAAAACAAACGTTTACACTGCCAAAGAGAATGAAATTGAATAAGAATTGCAATAAATGACAGTAGAAGAAGGAAGTACAAGTGTTTCTAAACTTTGGGTACACTGGAGTCATCTGGGAAATTTAAAAATATTGATTCCTGGGTCCCACATCCAGAGTTTCTCTATCTCACAAATTATATGAAATATTCACCATTAATCCTTTTGCCCAATTTTCCACAGTCAGGTCTTGGTTGGATAAAGCTCATCCTCTAATAGAGTCCTCAGGAAGGGCACATTAAAAACTTACTGTTTTTTCATTCTGAACACATTAAAGATTGCTTGGCTAGGTATAAAATCTTTGATTTTCTTTAAAAAAATTAATTTTTCAATACACATAAAATTTACCATTTTAACTTTTTTTTTATTTTTTGAGACGGATCCACGTGCCGTTGCCCAGGCTGGAGTGCAGTGGTGCGATCTTGGCTCACTCCAACCTCCACCTCCTGGGTTCAAGCGATTCTCCTGCCTCAGCCTCCCAAGTAGCTGGGGCTACAGACGCGTGCCACCACACCCGACGTTTCACTGTGTTAGGATGGTCTTGGTCTCGTGACCTTGTGATCCACCACCTCGGCCTCCCAAAATGCTGGGATTACAGACGTGAGCCACCGCACCTGGCCAAAATTTACCGTTTTAAATTCCTAAGTGTGCAATTCAGGAGTGTTAAGTGTATTCACATTGTTGTGCAACAGATTTCTATTATAGAACTTTTTCATCTTGCAAAACTGAAACTATATCCAGTAAATAACAACTATATTTCCTCCTCCCCTCAGCCACTATTCAACTTTATGTTAGTATGAGTTTGACTATTCAAGATACCTCATATAAGTGCAGTCATATAGTTATTTGTCCTTTTGTGTCTGACTTACTTCACTTAGCATAAAGTCTTCAAGGTTCATTCATGTTATAGCATGTGTCAGAATCACCTTCCTTTTTCATGGTGAATAGTACTTGTATATACCATATTTTGTTTATCCATTCATCCACTGATGGATACTTGGGTACCTTCCAACTTTTGGCTATTGTAAATAATGCTAGTGTGAATGTGAGTATACAGATCTCTTTGAGACCCTGTCTTTGGCTCTTTTGGATATATACCCAGAAGTTGGATTGTTGGTTCATGTGGTGATTTTTAATTTTTTAAGAAGCATCATACTGTTTTCCATAGTGACTGTACCATTTTACCCAATTCCCATCAACAACATACAAAGATCTCAATTTGTCCAAATCCTTGCCAACTCTTGTTATTTGCTGGTGGTGGTTGGGTCTTCGGGGATTTTTTTTTTAGCAGCCATCCTAATGGGTGTGAGGTAATAATCTCATTGTGTTTTGATTTGCATTTCTGTACTGATTAGTGGTGTGGAGCATCTTTTCATATGCATGTTGGCCATTTGTATATCATCTTTGGAGAAAAGTCTATTCAGGTCCCTTGCCCATTTTTTTATCAGATTAATTTTTGTTGTTGGATTGTAGGAGTTCTTCATTCTTCATATACACATATATCAGATGTTTGATTTGCAGATATTTTCTCCCATTTGTTGTCTTTTCACATGATTGCATCCATTGCACAGAAGTTTTTAAAATTTTAATGTAGTTCATTTTCTCTTTTTACTTTTCTTGCCTGTGCTTTTGGTATCATATTGAAGATCATTGCCAAATCCAATGTCCTGAAGCGTTTTCACTTGCTTTCTTCTAAATGTTCTCTAGTTTTAGGTCTCCTTTAAATTTATTAAAAATGCTTCCTACTGTTGACTTGCTTTGTATGTTTTTGAGAAATCTGATGCCAGTCTAATTATCTTGCTCTTGTAAGTTTATTTAAGCAGTTTGTCTAGAGGCCCTGAATGTTTGTCTAATATTTTCACTGGTGTTATGTGTCAGAATTGATTTTTCCATGTTTTTCCTGTGGATCCTTTTAATGTGTAGAGTCACTTCTTTATTTCTGGAATGTTTTCTTGGATGATAGTTTGTAGTTTCATAAGTGGAAGCTTAGATTATGGAGGTCATTCTTTTCTAAAATAAACATTTAATGTTATACATTTCCTTCTCAGTACTGCTTAAGCCACTTTCCACAAATTTTGATATGCTGTGCCTTCATTTTGTTCCATAGAATTTTCTGTCTTATGGATCCCTTTTAAATGAATTATTTAGATATGTTTGATTTCCAAATACTTGGGAATTTTCCAAGTATCTTTCTGCAGTTGATTTCTAGTTTAAATCCACTGTGGTCTGAAAACATATTTTTCGTTCTTTTAAGTTTGTTGAGGTTTGTTTAATGCTTGAGAACGTGATCTGTCTTGATGAATACTCCATATATGCTTGAAAAAAATGTGTATTCTGCTGTTAGGAGTGTTCTGTGTTAGAGCAAGGCATTTGATGGCATCATTCAGGCCTTCTATATCCTTTTCTTTCTCAATGTTTTATCAGTTACTGTGAGAAGTGTTGAAGTCTTCAACCAAAACTGGAAATTTCTATTTCTCCTTTTGCTAAAGGTTGTGTTTTGAGCCCATATTGTTAGGTGCATATGCATTTAGGATTGTTACATCCTTGATTAATTTACCCCTTATCGTTAATAAATGACCACCTTTATCTCTGGTAATATTTCTTGTTTCTTTCTTTTGATTAATGTTAGCTTAGTACATCTTTTTTCATCCTTTTAGTTTTAGCCTGAGTCCTTTTATTTCTTAGTATTTGTTTTTCTTCAGGATGTTTGTTTAATCATTATTCCTCCTTGTTTGAATATTCCATTTGCGGTGGTGGCTTACAGTCTACTTTAAGTTTGTGGAGTGCTTCGGGGGGAAATTGATATCATCTGTAGTTTTTTTTGTTTGTTTTATCATAGTTCCATTATGGTGGTGATGTGGTCTGCCTTATTCTGTTGTTCATTTCATGAACTGGGTTCCAAATTCAATAATAGAACCTTTCAGCTCTGTGCTCTTTTGTCCAATCTCTTTTTATATCCGGGGAGATCCCCTCAAGATAAATGTATCTTTTGAATGTTTGGCTTGCCATTATATACTGAAATGTTCAAAGGATGTCTTTTGCAGAGCAAAAGTTTTTAATTTTGCTGAAGTCCACGTTGACAGTATCTTTCCTTTATGGAATATGCTGTAGTTGTCATGTCTCAGAACTCTTTACCTAGCCCTAGGTCCCAAAGATTTTCTTCTGTGTTTTTTTCTAACAGTTTTATAGTTTCTTATTTTGAATCCATGATTCATTTTCAGTTAATTTTTGTACAAGGTGTGCAACTTAGGTCCATGTTTTTGTTTTTGTTTTCCTATCAGTATCCAATTGCTTCAACACCATTTGTTGAAAACAACAACAAAAAAAAACAGCTATCCTTTCTGAATTGAATTACTTCTGCACATTTGTTAAAAGTCTGTTGGGTCTGTTTGGGTGGGTTTATTTCTAGGTTCCCTGTTCTGTTTCATTAATCTATGTGTCTATCCTTCAGCCAGTACCACACTGTCTTCTTCATTGTAGTGTCTTAAAATTGGGCAGTGTTTCTGCCATACCATTTTTCAAAATTATTGTAGTTAATGTAGGTTCTCTACCTTTCCATATAAATTTTAAAGTCATCTTGTCTGTATCTACAAAAACTTTGCCAGCATTTCTAAAAGAATTGAGTTATGCTTGTTGATCAGTTTGGGGGAAGAATTGCCGTCTTTATGATGTAAGTTTTCCAGTACATGAACATAGTATGTCCTTATCTAGACCAAAATCAATGTTTTGTAGTTTTTGGTATACAAGCCCCATATATGTTTTCTTAGACTTAAGATTAATACCTAAGCTTTTCTCTGTTTTTTTGAGTAACTGTGAATGGTATTTTTTTAATTTCAGTTTTCACATGTTAATTACTAGTATATATAGTGTTGATTTTTGTATATTGATCTTGTATTGTGCCCTCTTACTGAACTTACTATTTCTAGGAGCTGTTTTGGAGATTGCTTAGGATTTTCTACAGTTGTGCCATTTGCAAATAAGGACAATTTTATTTTTTCCTATAAAATCGATATGCCGGCCGGGCGCGGTGGCTCACGCCTGTAATCCCAGCACTTTAGGAGGCCGAGGCGGGCGGATTACAAGGTCAGGAGATCAAGACCATCCTGGCGAACACAGTGAAACCCCATCTCTACTAAAGAATACAAAAAATTAGCCAGGTGTAGTGGCAAGCACCAATAGTCCCAGCTACTCGGGAGGCTGAGGCAGGAGAATGGCGTGAACCCAGAAGGCGGAGGTTGCAGTGAGCCCAGATTGCGCCACTGCACTCCAGCCTGGGCAACAGAGCAAGACTCCGTCTCAAAAAACAAAAAACAAAACACATAAAGTTCCAGTACTATGTTTATGTCACAAAGAGTGTTTTAAGCTTTAAAAAATTATTTCGGTGAAGCTTTATAAAAGCCTTAGGCATTATCTTGGTAGCATCAAACAATAAATACAGATGCACTGAAAAAGAAAGTTTTCTTTGTTCAAATGGTATAAATTTATTCTTGCTTACTCTAAATACCTTTGAAGTATTTTCCTTGTTACTCTTTTTACAAGACTAGTCTCATACTGCTTTATTTCATACCGGAAAAAATGCTGATTTATTTTCACCAGCTCAAATTTGTTTTTCTTTCTCGTACAAGTCATTTATTTTTTTATTCAGAGTTCTGAACAAGGTTCAACCAGTCAAGAACAGGCCTTATCTGCTCAGCAAGCTGCTGTTATTAACCTTACTGGAGTAGGAAGTTTTATGCAGTCACAGGCAGCTGGTAGGTATCTTCATAACTTTATATGCTGAATTTACTAAACATATTCAATCTATTTGGGATCTCACCACTTATTTTCTTTTCCTTCCCTTGCAACCAGTAAACAGGAAAAAGTAAAGCTATAATGTGTGAACTATTAAATTGAGTAATGGCTGAGATTTTTTTCATTAATTTGATAGTGGATTAATTAAAAGAGCTTTGACTTAACATAATTACCACAGTTGTGTTTTCCTTATGTTACAGTTTACTGGCAAAATTTAATAATTATCCACTTTACTAGGTTACCAGAGCTGTTTTCAGTGTTTGCCAGTAGTTATATTAATTAATAACTTTTTCGTTTTCCTGGGTTAAGACTGAATTTTTCTAGATTGCATAATCTTTTGTTTCATTCTGGTAATTTGTAGTTGCATAAATGACTTTAAGTCTTAATGGACAATAGCATAACTTATGTAAGCCACTATTATCATTTAAGAAAAGATTAACTTCTCAATACTTCCCAGCAGTAAATGGTGAACTAAAGATTACTCTTAATGATTCCTGTCAGTTGAAGATAATTCTAACTTTATACTTAATTAAAAGAGTAAGCCACATGTGTAAGAAAGCTGTAAGAGTTTGAGGATTGAATGAGTGACTGTGTTGTCAATATCTTATCACTGTGGGCTTACTATGCCTTTAGAAGTCTTTTAGAATAATCTTTATTTTGGAAGTAAGTAATCCTTACATATAAAGTTCCAACTCAGAGGTAGTGAATTTCCAAAGAGAAGTTTATGTAATTATATACCTTTATCAGCCCAGTTGTGAATTTCCGAAAATAGCTCTAGTATAATTTAGTGACAACTCTAGTCTGAAAAGTCATGAGAATGTTCCTAGCCACAGATTGTCATAATTTGAGTCCAAGTCACTTAAATCATGTTGGCCTTCAAACTTCCTCATATGTAAAATAAGTGTTGAACTGATTACTGTGGTTCCACTCAGCTCAAAAAATAACAAACAATGCTCAGTCTCAGTTCATCACCTCTGTTGTTAATAGAGTAGTCTGATATTCATTGCAACATCTTTTGTTTAAAGCAATTGTCTGTCTACCAGCTTTGTTGTTACGATAGTTTGGATTTCTTCCATCTCCCTTCTCCTACTGTTGGTTATATTTCAAAAATAATGTACTCTTCTAAACAAAATAGCACCAGTATCAAATTTTATACAGATGCAAGAGAGGTTCAGTGCTTTGACACATAATGCACTCCCTTCTCTGTGTCCAGAAAGTTCCATAATCAGTGGTACCCCCAACTAACAGGAGACCATATACTAAATTTATTCTGAAATGTCTATGATTTGATACTTAAGATTAATCGTACTGCTAACTTTTCTATTATTTCATTTTCTGTGTTGTCCTTTTCTAACCCTGGTAGCCTTCAAACTTTTTGACTGGCCTGCTTTCCCCTTCTCCTCTCTGTAGTGTTGTCTCAGCTTGGCTCTGCCGAGAACAGACCTGAGCAAAGCCTTCCTCAGCAGAGATTCCAGCTCTCCTCTGCCTTTCAACAGCAGCAGCAACAGATACAAGTAATCCAGCAACTTCACTCTGATTACATTTTTAAAGATACTCAGCTCCAAAAGTACCTCAAAATAACTTGCTTTAGTTTTATTTTACTGTCTTTTAAGACTGTACAGTAATTGGTAAATACTTTAGCAAATTTTATTTAAAAGTCTTGACATTTTAGCCAGTCAACTTGGAGCACTGAATATATTTTGTACATTTAAGCCATACTCTTAAAATTTTTCATGAAGTGCTGGTGGCACATTAACATACATTTTTCTAGTATGCAGTGTATTTTGAAATAGACAGTTGTAAGTGCCAATTGTTAACTTTCTAATATTTTATTGCAGAAAAGTGTTCCTATTAGTAAATGTCATACCTGTTTATTTAGAAAAATGTTATACCATCATTTTAGGAAGGAAAGTCAGCATATTATAGTTGACTATCTTGATATTCAGGGTTGTTTTATATTGCTATAAACTATCATTATACAACAAAATGGTAACTGAAGTTGCTGAGTTACTACAATATAGACTGGCAGGGCAAAGTAACAAATAATTTTGAAGTTTGCCAAGAATCATTTTTAAAGCCCTCAGCAGGCTTCTGTGCCACTGGTGCTGTTTGACTGTGCATTGTCTCAATGTGGTATAGTCCCTTTTTGTTATCTTGGTGCTTTCTCCCTTTTTCAGTTGTGTTGTTTCGTCACTCTCAGGAAAAGCACCTTTCCACACCTGCCTGCATTTAACATAACTCGATTTTTTCCCTCCCTTTTGCAGCAGTTGCGATTCTTGCAGCATCAAATGGCTATGGCAGCAGCAGCAGCACAAACAGCTCAGCTACACCGTCATCGGCATACAGGCAGCCAGTCAAAAAGTAAAATGAAGAGAGGCACGCCAACCACTCCAAAATTCTGAGTCTTGCATTATTTTTTGTTCCTTTTTTAAAAACACAAGAGCATTGAATCAAAAGGATTGAGTTTCTACTTTTTGTTTTTTTAATGTGTCAGTATTTTACATTGCTAGATGTACAAACTTTATACAGAAGCACAACCTTATCATTTTTAAATAAAAACAGGGAAATGGTTTAACAAACTAGGGTTGGTTTGCCTAAGTCATTGCTTTTTAAAAATGGTTTCACTATACATTATATGGAAGTGACCTAAGAAATAATAGAAACATCTTTCAGAAGAATGTAGTTTGATATTTATTTAGTATAAAATGTTTGTGCACAGTGTTAACAAATACAATTTTTACAAATCTGTTTTGAAAAGTGGCTATTTATTTGGGTTTCATACTCTTAATTACTTCATCCATCAATTTTTTAACTTCTTTGTGTCTTGTAACTGCTCGGCTCATGCAGTCCTGAAGTTTAGCTCCAGTTAGCCCGCTTCCACCTGAAAAATTATTTTGCCAATACTTTTAATCTATCACTGCTTTTCAAAAAACATTAATGTCATATCAAATTATGAAACAAAAAAATTGGATAACATAAATCAGGGTACAGTCTCAAGATCTGCAAGTTAGTTTCACAAGACCTCCAAGTGATTCTAATGTATGTCTTAAGTTTAAGAATCACTGACATATACCATTAAGATGGAAGAAAATTTGAGGTAGCTAAGAAACTACAGTAAACTTAAATTAGGTAAATGAAATATCCCATATTCCATTTGGCCCTCCCTAATTTAAGGCTCACACTGAGTTTTCATCTACATATGTTTAGGACTGAAGTGGCAGGAACATGCCTGGTTTGTGAAGACAACAGAGCTTGCCTTCCTCATCCATTACTATTGTTAAGGTTCCTGTTGCCAGATGTTCCTCCTCTCCAGTAGGGTCAACTATAAGCAAAGTGCTATAAAAAGAAAAAAGTATAAGTTATCAATCCATGGAACAAATTTTACTTTAAAAATACTAAACATACTGTCAGCCCCCCAAGTAGCTGGAATTACAGGTACACACCATCATACCTAGCTAATTTTTGTATTTTTAGTAGAGACAGGGTTTCACCATCTTGGCCAGGCTGGTCTCGAACTCCTGACCTCAGGTGATACCCTGCCTCAGCCTCCCAAAGTGCTGGCATTACAGGCATGATCCACCATGCCTCGCCCTGCTCTACTATTTCTGAATGTGCTAAAATCCTTGGAAAATACTGAAGATAGCTTCAGGTAAATCTTTAGTGAAAGAATTAGAAATTAACATTACACAGGTATAAGTAAACCAAGGAACAGGTAAAGTGAACACAATTATCATCCAAATCAGGATGCTTATGAAAGCAGACAGGTTGACTAGAAATAATTGTGCAGGGACAAGTATAAACTCAAGTGTCCAGGGAAAACTAGGATGTAGAGTCACCATAGCACTTCCTGAAGAGTTAGAATGCTGAACATCAATTACCCAAATCTTAAATATAGAAAATTTTAAAGTAAGTTTGATTAACTTACTCATCAAACACAGCAAAGGAAGTTGCAACTGGATGAGTTCTAATATTCAAATAACTTTTCTTCTTTAAATTAACTTCTGCTAAAGCAGTTTCTTCATTTATAGTAACTTCAGGCAACTGTACTAAGAAAAGGCAAATTTGTAAAGTAAGTCTCTAAGAAACAAATGGTTTCTAAGCTTTTTTTTTTTTTAATTCACCTTTCCCTCGATTGAACTTGCCCAGAACATTTCTTTTTAAAAAGCACCTTACAGCCACTAAGGTAAATACAGAGGATATACATTGCTCTTCACAACATCTGACATGCCTACCTAGTGCTTATTGCATAATTTTTTTAAGTTTAAGAAGTCAAAATGATTTTTTTTTTTTTAATTTTTAGAGATAGGGTCTTGTTATGTTGCCCAGGCTAGAACTGAATTCCTAGCAATCTTCCCACCTCAACCTCCCCAGTAGCTGGGTGGGACTATAGGCATGTGCCACTGTACCCAGTTTTGAAATGAAAATGATTACTAATAGATAACATGTCTAGCTAATTTGTATATGCCAGGTACTGTTTTAAGCATTTCCACATTTTCATTGTATTCACCTAATCAATACTCTTACAAACTAAATACTATTATCCCTATTTTATTATAGATAAGGAAACTTCAGCACAGAGTGACAGAGCCAAGAATCAAACCTAAGTCTCTGCTTTAACCACTCTGTTACAATATTGTGCTAACTTCATTTTCTACCTCCAATTCACTTAACCACTCTATTATAATATTGCTGTGCTAACTTTATTTTCCACCTCCAATTATTTGTTCCTACCAATTCATCATTCACCAATGATAGGGAATATGCACAAGTTATTGAAATCTGTAACTAATCAGTCAACCTAGACTCCTTGCTAAGAAACTTCACTATTACTATGGCCTCACAGTAAAAACAACAGAATCCATTCTAATTCTTTTGACAATATCACATAAAGAACTATGAGGATACTGGCAGATCTTCACCAATCACCCAGCCAGAAGTTACAAGTCTTGTCTCCCTCTCCCACCATTATTAACACTATTATGGAAAGGACTGAAGTCCTAACCTAAGTAGACGGGTACAGTCAAAGCAGCACTCTAAAGAGCATTCAGTTAGAGAATATACAACTATCAACTATATTTGGAAAGTAATGGCAGTATTACATTCATTAATTTGGAAGCATACGAAAGCAAATGTACATTAAAAGTTTCACAAAACAGAACATTCTAACCCATTAGTGGGAATATTGCCGTTTTTGTAAGGCTGCTTACCATTTTTTAAAGCCGCTAACAAAGCAAATGTGCAGGCATCCAAAATGTTTCCATCATAGTCGAGGCAAATGAGATCACAGTATAGAACCCAGGCAAGCTAAAATAGAATTAACACAAAAGGAAATTAAAGCCTTCTAATGGGTAGAACATGCTATTCGCTTAGACTTAAGAACCACAGAACCCTTGGTTAAACAAGCAACATAACCTTCAAGGCTCAAAAACCTTAAGAAAATGCTTTACCTTTTTCAAGTAGAAAACCAGAAGAAAGTGGACAGGTTTGGTGAAAGCTGGCTTTTGATTGCCAAGCTGACAAATGACAAACATGTCCATTTCCCTTAATGGAGCTACAGATGTAGAAGGAATTTCCATTCTTAGTGGGAGGTTACAGATAAGGAAGATGGTTTTGAAAGCCCTAGCTAAAATTCAAAATGCACTTTCCCATAATACATGAAATGTTTAGGTTTTACAGTGCTAACGTATCAGTTTATGGAAAGCCTCTCTAGGTTCTAATCAACCTAGTTTTACATTTTCAAATAGACTTTGGAATCTACTGTGGATTCACCAAAAACATATGTTAATATGATCAATGTTATAATCTGCTATAAGGAATAAAAAATGATTGAACTTTTCTCTAAAGGTTAAGGGGGAAAAAAATTACTTCAGTTTAAAAAGTAGCTCCCAGACAGGCCGTAAGTTAGTCAAACTTGTTTTTTATAAACAATATGGTTCACTTAGAGCATTATAGAGTAAGAAATGACTGAATCTCTAAAATCTGTAAAGCAGCCATATTTAAGGCTACTTTGATTGGTGATTTTAATTTCCTTGTTCCCTTTCCCCCACAAAAAAAATCTCTTCAGAATTAATAAGAACTTATAGCTTCTCTATTCCTCTTACCTTCCCTGGAGAAATGCATAAGTCCTCTTTCTGAATTATCTGTGAACTTGATTTAATGACAAAGAGCAAAGTAAATGAAAAGTCAAAAACTATCTGAAAATGAATTACAGTAAAATTTTATCATGGTGCTCTTACTTTTCAATGACATCTGCAATGAACTGGCTAGCCACTTGGGCCTCTTCTCCAGGAGGTCCAGACCGGAATCTCGATGAACACAGGGGTGGTAGATCCACATTAGGAACTGAAAGAAACACTCTGCAGCTATGAACTAAAGTTTTTTTTTTTTTTTTTTTTTTTTGAGATGGAGTCTTGCTCTGTCACCAGGCTGGAGTGCAGTGGCGCGATCTCCGCTCACTGCAGCCTCCACCTTCCAGGTTCAAGAGATTTCCCTGCCTCAGCCTCCCAAGTAGCTGGGATTACAGGCATGTGCCACCACGCCCAGCTAATTTTTTTGTATTTTGGTAGACGGGGTTTTACCATATTGGTTAAGATGGTCTCGATCTCCTGACCTCATGATCCACCTGCCTCAGCCTCCCAAAGTGCTGGGATTACAGGCGTGAGCCACCATGCCCGGCCTAAACTTTTTAATTTATGGATTATTGAAGTGTTAAAGGTATCAATCCACAGTAAAGGCAGCTGTGGCCATGGACAGGCTTTTCTGAATAGAGTACATTGTAACATAGTTACATTCTGCTTGGTCTCTGTAAGACTCCCAGGCATGAAATTTGTATTTTTCTGACTTTTTTCCCCCCCATATGCATTTTTAAAAAATCTATTTTAGACTTCAATTCTCCTAAATCCTTTACAAGTTTTCCTGGTATCTTTCAAAATACCTCAATCTGTAACTGAAGATAGACCCTCTGCTAACATCCAACTGTTTTTCTCATTTAAGAAAATGTTGGTTCCTACCGTAAAGAACAGATGGTTCCAAGACAAGAAAAAAAATAGCAGTTGTATAAAGCAAAGAATCTTTATGGAAACAAAAAATGTGCAATGACAGTTCTTTGACTAAAAAAAATTCCATTCTATTTTTTTCTTTTGAAACAGGATTTCACTCTGTCACTCAGGCTTGAATGCAGTGATACAATCATATTTCATTGTAGCCTTGACCTCCCAGGCTCAAGCAATCCTCCTGCTTCAGCCTCCCAAGTAGTTGGGACACAGGTGTGCACCAGCACACCCAGCTAACTTGATTTTTTTGTAGAGACGGGGGTCTCCTTTGTTCCCCAGGCTGGTCTCGAACTCCTGGGCTGAAGCAATCCTGCAGTCTTGGCCTCCCAAAATCCTGGTATTACAGGTGTGAGTCACCACACCCAGCCAAAGTTCTATTTTCTTGGTTAGTAACATATGAATATATAAACAAAAATTGAGCAAGCAAGTTTGATAAAGATTAAATTTATGAAATTCTATATCCTGCTATTATGCTATCTTTTACTAATACGGAAAACTTTTGAGGAATTTGTTTTATTGTTAAATATTTCTGAATATTAGGAATAATTTTCTTTACATCAACTCAACTAGGACTTAACTAAAATTATTATTAAATGTGTTAGAAGTATTAGTATTAAAATTACAAAACCATTTAACTTACCAACATATCCTTTATCAGGGGCATCTGTTGGTGGTGCTGCAAATTCCTATAGTAGCAAAGAAATGTTTCCTATTGAAACAAGCTACTGAAAAATTATGAAGACAACTTAGCAATCAGTTATGGAAGGCTCTATCAAATATCAGCTTAGGGAATTGTGCCAGGGCCTCTAAGGACATTGGTGCTGATCCTCACAGTAGCTCTACAAGATAAGAAGGCACTATAGTACAGTAGACTACACTATAGTGCTGCTCATCAAGATTACCTGGAGATCTTTTGAAAAATAGTAATTGAGTTTGTGCCCCCACCTAGTAGCCAAGAATCTTAATTTATTCCCCACATGGTAGAGCCAGATTTAGGAATTGCTGCTTTAGTGGTAAACAGCAAAAGCTCAGCTGGGCGCGGTGGCTCACACCTGTAATCCCAGCACTTTGGGAGGCAGAGGCGGGTGGATCACCTGAGGTCAGGAGTTTGAGACCAGCCTGGCCAAGATGGCAAAACCCCGTCTCTACTAAAAACACAAAAATTAGCCAGGCGTGGTGGCAGGCGCCTGTAATCCCAGCTACTTGGGAGGCTGAGGCAGGAGAATCACTTGGAACCCGGGAAGCAGAAGTTGCAGTGAGCCGAGAGCCTGCCACTGCACTCCAACCTGAGCAACAGAGCCAGACTCCGTCTCAAAAAAAAAAAAAAAAGCAAACGCTCTGCAATTAGCAAGCCGGTTCAAATGTCAGAGCCACATTTACTGGCTAACTTTAGGCAAGTTATTTAACCTCTAACCTTAAACTCCTCATCTGTCAAATGGGAAGAAAATAGTGTCTACTCCTAGGGTCCGTTAATAAGGGCCAAATGAGATAAACCTGTTAAATCCCAGGCATAAAACCTGATAAGGAGCAAGTTCTCAAATCGTCTTGAGAGTGATATATATCACTCTAGGTTTACCAAAGAAGAATCTCCACTAAGTGTTAAATAACACAGGGTGTATTGTAGTGAAAGAAGCACAGGCTTTGGAGTCAGATTTATGTCTCAAGTTTTACTTATGAGTCTTATGTACCTGGAGAGGTTACTGAACCTCATCTATAAAACAGGAGGTGGAGAAAAATAACAAATGATTGTTGTAGGGATTAAAGTGGATAATTCTGTAAAGTGCCTAAAAAGGTGTCTGGAACATAGCAGGTACTCAGTAAATGGTAGCCATTATTCCCTCAAATTTTTCTTTTCAACAATTTCAATTTTCCACACATTTACACAGATTACATGTCATCACTGGCTAAAAGGATGTCACCAAAAATCTGTTAATTTCTCAAATGAAATGTTTTAAAAATTAAGGGTGGCTAAGATTTTTAAAGTTGTTTCATTTTGGTACATTTGACAAATGTTCAGTCATTAAACTTGGGTCATATTATTTAACACTCATAGTGAAAGCTCTTGGGAAATTAAATATTAAAAACTGACACCCAACTGTCAAATCAAGAGTGGAATTATAGGTGTATATTACAATCTAATAAATAAAGCTAACTTTGTAACTCAAATCTCAATAGGACATATTTAGATTTACCGCTTTAACTCCACAGATCACTGTAGTATTTCCCAACTTCACTAAAGCAGAACCATCTGCGGTACTAATTGAACCTGAAAAGATAAGCAAAGTGAAAAGTGCATGAAAGGAAAACAGCTACAAAAATATCTACATAATCATTAAAATTAAGTGTTTTAGCTTACTGTGTATGATTATCTTGCTACCCCTCTCAGTTGCTTATGAATATTTCGTTAGAATAATTGATTTTTACATAACTATTTTAAATTAGTGTTTAAATAATTATTCACCTGTCCTTGAATTTGTGTTAATCATTTTTCATTCAGTTACAGGGCTTTTGTACAGATAAAAATCTCTTCACACAAAAAATCATCAAATTCTTTAGACAAAGAGAATTTGGCTAAAAAACTGTTTAGGTGGTTCAGAGACTAAAACTTGGGAATATCATACAGTTGAAAATGGAAAATACATCCTTACCTATGTTGACAGTTGTGGTTCTGAATTCACCAAGTTCTCTTCCATCAGGACGGCAGTTCTCTTTCTAAATAAATGTTTATATAAAAATAGATTATACCTATTACATATTTTACACATCTATCACAAGTTTTACACACACCAGGGGAAACACATTAAATGTTACTTCAAATGGATTAAATTACTTGAATTGTATCTTTAAAAGCAGCCCATTGTTATCAAAAGGCAAAACATGTACATAACTTTTTACTCACCAGAAATCTCCTGTAATACTCCAGAGGTTCCACAGTTCTGAAACACGTGTTAAAAATATGTCTGAGATAAACTGATGAATCTTAACATAAATCCAGAAATTGGCAAAGATCTTGAGTGTTGTGATGCAGCATACATCTCCACAACTTTTAACTAAAAGTAATTCTAGAAAGTAAAAATCCTTGCAGTAGCAATCACATTCAATTGCTGTCCTTAACTCTGCCATAAACGATTAGAAGATTGGCGTCTAAAAGCCCTTTGCGTGAGCTCTTTAAAAGCGGATTAATCTAGGTGTCAGAAGAATCTTGTCATTCTTGCTCTGAAACAAGGATCTAGTGATCATGAATATCTTACTAGATAACTCAGGAAACAAAAAAGGTACATCTTTATTTTCACTGTAACTGAAATTTAGCATATTCTTCAATTATGACTGTAGGCAATAAACCATAGTAGCATTAGCAGTACCTGCAACTTTAACAACCACAGAGACCACAGATGTCTTCATTTGTACCCTATAGCTATGTAAGGTATGTTCAGGCTCACTGTTACTTTGAAATCCCAGCAGTTACTACTAGTCTCGCCACTAGATCTTGTTTAAGAAGGTTAATTTTAAAGCAAGTATATATACTACTATATCATGTCTTCGGAGTTTATACTTATAGATAACTATTTCAACATAATGGATTTCCTTTGGAATCCTATTTATCCATTTTTTAGAAACTTTAAGAAAGTCCATTGGCTTCACACACAATAAAACCTTCCAAACGAGGCATGATCCTTTTAGAAATAAATGACGGGAGAGGGAGAAGCAGGCGGTATGTGGCTCTGATGCAACAATCTTGATTGACTGACTGACTGAGACAGAGTCTCACTCTGTCGCCCAGGCTGGAGTGCAGTGGCGCGATCTCGGCTCACTACAACCTCTGCCTCCCGAGTTCAAGCGATTCTCCTGCCTCAGCCTCCTGAGTAGCTGGGATTACAGGCGCCCACCACCATGCCCGGCTAATTTTTACATTTTTATTAGGGACTGGTTTTCACCATGTAGATCAGGCTGGTCTCTAACTCCTGACCTCAGGTGATTCGCCCGCCTCGGCCTCCTAAAGTGCTGGGATTACAGGCGTGAACCACCGCGCCCGGCCACAATCTTTAAAAGAGTACAACTATGTCTCCTGGGACTGAACATTCACTACACACTACGCTCACGAGCGCTCGCAGCGGGCATGGAACTCTACAGAGTCCTTTCATCTCTCGTTTCATTGGGGGGGGAAAGAAGCCCTTTCTTTTCACTATAACCACCTCCAGGTCCTCCCACTCGTCGCCTGCTTCGACGAGGAAGGAAATGGCACCCCAACGGGGTCGCCCTCCGGGTGAGAGAATCCCAGCTAAGAGTTAAAGGAAGCTGCCGTCCACCCGGGTACAGAACTCGACCCGCCACCCGCCAACACTCACTTGAACCCAGCCGCCATCTTCCCGCCCGCGCGTCTGCGCCTGCGCCGCTCCTCGCCTGCGCGCCTGTTCCGCCGCCGCACTTTCGACACGGTTGCCCGGGCCGCTCACGCCACAGGAAACGCCAAGGTGGGGACGCGACGAAAGGTCCCTGGCCCGCCTTCGCATCGACTTTCCCCTGCCCAAACGCCCTTCTAAGTTTCCTTGCCTTGGACGTATTTTGACGAATCTGCTGTTAAAGAAGGAGCCGGTGTCCGTCTTTATAAAAAAACTGGTGCTGTAACTCAGAATAACGCCAACAGTTCAGAGATAACAGGGTTTCCAGCGAAGAATTAAGCAGTGCGTGTGGAGCGTTATTCCAATGTTTCTGCGTATTTTTTTTCCGCCTGTGACTTAGGCTGAGCCCTGGCCTTGCCTCTTCACTGGTCAAGGGCTCCTTGCTCCAGCACATGAGAAACCTGAACTTTTTTTTTTCTTTTTTTTTTTTTTTGAGACGGAGTCTCGCTCTGTCGCCCAGGCTGGAGTGCAGTGGCGGGATCTCGGCTCACTGCAAGCTCCGCCTCAAGGGTTCACGCCATTCTCCTGCCTCAGCCTCCCCAGTAGCTGGGACTACAGGCGCCCGCCACCAGGCCCGGCTCATTTTTTGTATTTTTAGTAGAGACGGGGTTTCACCGTGTAGCCAGGATGATCTCGATCTCCTGACCTCGTGATCCGCCCGTCTCGGCCTCCCAAAGTGCTGGGATTACAGGCGTGAGCCACCGCGCCCGGCCGAGAAACCCGAACTTTATTTGCGCTCATTGTCCCACCACGTTCTGCTCTGCATCAGCTTGTGTTGTAGACTGTGTCGTGCTCAAGGCTGCCATCTCCTTCCTAGGCGGGGTTACCAGATAAAATACAGGATACCAAGTTAAATTCGAATGTCTGATAAACACAGCATTTTTTTTAAGCATGAGTATGCCCCAAATAGAGCATGCAATTAGTTGTTGCCAGAACCTGGAGGGAGCTGGGAAGACTTTATAGATAGAGAGTGGTGATGGTTGCACAGTATTGTGTATGTAATTAATGCCACTCACTATTGTAAAAACGATTAAAATGGCAACTTTTTGTTTTATTTTACCACAATTTATAAAAACTAGTGTAACCAGAAACCTTTAACTGGATGAGTTGTATGGTGACTATCTTAATAAGGCTGTTAAAAACATGATTAGCTTTTTTTGTCTGAAATTCAAATTAAGTAGACATCTTGCATACTTGCTAAACCTGGCGCCATGCTACGGAACCTGGCGCGCCTCTCCACCGACTGGGCGCCGAGGGCACGAGAGCGGCGTTTTCTCCGCCTCGCCACGCGGGGGCGCTGCGGCCAGCGGGCGCGACCTCTGGCGACGGGGCCGAATCTCACGGGCGCGCTTCCGCTTGTGTGTAGGTGCGGGATTGGGCGGTCGGCTCCGGCATGGAGGATGGCTCCGCTTCTGCTGCAGCTGGCGGTACTCGGCGCGGCGCTGGCGGCCGCAGCCCTCGTGCTGGTGAGAACAGGGATGGGAACCCGCGCAGGCCGGGGCTCACTGCTCTCCGGGAGACTGCAGCTCCTCAGGCGTCCCCTCCTGCGCGCTACCCGTTCTCAGACAAGTCCCTTTTCCCCTAGCTTCCCCCAAATACCTGACCTCGGAGTTTCCTTCCCTGGAGTTTCACTCTCCTTTTCTTTCGTTCTTTAATTTTCCTTTGGAATCTTATCTCTTAGTGTGCTCAGAGACTTGTAAGTTTTTTCACACTGGGGCGCACCCACCCAGCCTGGCATCGTCGCCACTTCCCTCGCCCCTGGCGCCTATGCCCTCTGCCCACCCGCTCTTTCAGCCTCGATCTCTCCCAGACTCTCCGGGACCTGCAGCCGCTGCAGTTCTGCTCCACCCAGGGAGGTCTCGAGCCCCAGAAGGGGTGTGCTCCCTTAGTATGCCTCCTTTGCTGATGGGGTTAAGCAGATAGAGATGACGGAGCCCTGACTGACGGCAGCTATCTGTTACAAATGGGAATAAATCCGTGGATCGATGAGACCCACTAGGGACGCAGGGTGAGCGAGAGAGACGGGCCTCAGGCCTCTTGTCAGGGGCGCGTGTGTCCCAGAATTAAGCACCCTAAATATAATGCCCATAAACAAGGCAGGACAATAGAATTCAAACTCGATTTTCTTTGCCATTGCTCTCGAAACACAAAAACATTGTAAACACTTGCTGATTGTTACGTGGTAGAAAATTGGCCAAATGAACTCTCTCCCGCGTACTTTGGAATGAGCCTGCCCTCTAGTTAGTAAGTGGAGAGGATTTCAGCTTCCTTCACATTCAGATTAGTCATCTAGACAGCACTGCCAGGAAGGCCACCCTGCCATCTTTCCAGAGGATGTATAAATTTACAGTTTAGATAAAATGTAATGCATCCTTACTTCTTTGTTAATAGTATCTAGGTAAGAGAGGAGTCCTCTCTTGCCCTAACTAGTGGAGATTTCAGGGTTTGGAGCTTTTTTGTTTTTTCAAGTTTTTGAGCAAACCAGGATTTATTTATTTATTTATTTATTTATTTTTTTTTGGCGGTGTACGGGCGGGGAGTGGATTCACACATTCTTAGATTGAAGCTGCCTTACTTTGGGTCTTTTGCACAGATTTTATGAGATTGTACTAACGGTATTTGTTCCCACTAGCTTGAAGTGACAAGAGCTACCATTTATTGAGTGTAGTATTTACTATATGTTCAGTGTTGCACTTGGTTTAATAGGAGTTATCTCATTAAATCTTTAAAATAACACTGTGACATATATGTTATCATTAGCATTATTTTACTGGTGAGGAAACAAGTTGGAGAAATGAGCTCGTGTACTCTAATGTTACACAACTAGTGAAACTTAGGTTTTTTAAATGCCAGAGCAAGAAATAATTTAAAAAATAATTTTTCACAGCTTCATCTTTTCTTCATATGTATCCACTCTCCGTTCTTATTTTCTCACAGTCTCACCTCCTTTCTGAATTATTTTAAAACAAAATTCGAAGATATTTTATCTTTAAATCCTTAGCATTTATTTCTAACAGATAAGGCCCCTCTTTTTAAAATACCACAGTAAAGTGGTCACAGATTTATGTTTATTCTGTGATTTCAAATGCCCCCTCAGTTCACTTGCCCTCACTTGTCTCATATATGTGTCTGTTTGTTCCAGTCAGGATCCAAACAAGTGTCACACCTTGTACTCCGTTGACATATTCAGTGTCTTAATCGGTTAAACGTTTCTCCTCCTCCTTTTTTTCTTTTCCTTTTTTGTTTTTGTTTTTGAGACGGAGTCTGGCTCTTGTCGCCCAGGCTAGAGTGATCTTGGCTCACTGCAGCCTCCGCCCTCAAGCAATTCTCCTGCCTCAGCCTCCTGAGTAGCTGGGATTACAGGCGCCTGCCACACCACTCTCGGCTAATTTTTATACTTTTAGTAGAGACGGGGTTTTGCCATGTTGGCCAGGCTGGTCTCGAACTCCTGACTTCAGGTGATCCGCCCTCCCAAACTTCTGGGATTACAGATGTGAGCCACCACGCCTGGCCTTTTTCCTTGTCTTTAATATGATCATTGGTCCTGTAGAACTTCTCACAATTTGGATTTCTTTTATTGCTTCCCCTTAATGCCTTTTAATATCTTCTATCTCAAATTTTCTATAAACTGGTAGTTAGGATCAAGAGACCTGATCAGATACATACTTGATGTGTTGTTTAATCAAGAAAAAATTGTGAATGATGCTTCTTCCTTTCTCTTGTGTCTCATTAGGAGTCATGTAATGGCCAGTTGTCTCTGGTGATAAGATGGATGTGTGGTTTCAAGTGTTGCCAGCCAGTCCCACCAGTTTATAAAGTTTGTCATCAGCCTAAAGTTTTTAGTAGTCATTGAGGATCATTACCTAAATGCTTTATTTCATTGTGGGTTGCAAAGTGAAATATTCTCATTGTATCCTTCATTTATTACCTAGAGTTTTATAATGAAAGAAATCTCATCCTCAGCTATTCATTTACCCTGAAATACTTTTCATACATATAAAATGTAAAATAAAAGGCAAATTTTTGAAATAATGAGATGGTTCCTGCATCTTATCCAGTTTTTGTTTTTAGTATCATTGTGAATTTATGATTTACAGTATTTTCATGGTTTGATCCATTGCAATAATTTTTTTTGGCAGGGGGGAGGTGGGAGGATGATCAGATTCTTGCATCATAGGCCACTGAGAGCCCCTTCAAGTTGACTAATTTGTCCTTTCAGCACAGCCCTTGTAATCTTTGATAGTGTCTTCAATTGGTCATTAAATTACAAATGAGTAGCATTCTAAAAATTTATAGACTGTTTTGAAAGCAGAGAGTGTACCAATAGAAACAATGTAAAAAAAAAAAATTGTTTATTTCCAAAGCTTAGCTCCCAAGTGCCTGTGGAAGGGAGCCTGTAAGTTAGATACTTCAGTAAATGCTGTATTCTGAATTCAAATTCGAGTTAAGTATCAAAAACATATTCTTAAACATTGTTGTCCCTACTTGGTAGTCTGGGGAATCTTCCTTTTATATCTTGGGTCTGTCTGGTCCTCGATGGGAAGTCTGCCTTCACCCCGCATGTTCCAACTGCAAAATGGACTTGTCCTGTCACATATAGATTTCAGGTAGAGATAGGACCTTACTCTGTGTGTGTGTGTGTGTGTGTGTGTGTGTGTGTGTGTGTGTGTGTGTGTGTGTGTGTATGCATGTAGACACGCTAAGGATCAGAGGTTTAGGGCACCTAAGAGTAGACTGGTCTTCCTGTAGTGACAGATCTCTCTTGTAGCTGGGATGATGGAAGCCTAGGGAATGATGACTGGGAAGAGACAGAGCCTCCCAAGGCATCAGCACCTTACTGATGGAAAAAAGGATAGTAATTCATTCCTAAGTAGGGGACTACTTAGTGGACTCACTATTGTCTAATTTTGGAGTCACCTCTAGACCATTGTTAATGAACTGAAGCCTGAGAGTGAATATTCAACTAAAAGAAAAGTAGATGATGTATTCTAACATAAATACAGAAAAATCAGCAAAACATAATTTCTTTTTTGTAAAAGACATGTATGTCTGCTTTTAGATTTCCATCGTTGCATTTATAACTGCTACAAAAATGCCAGCACTCCATCGACATGAAGAAGAGAAGTTCTTCTTAAATGCCAAAGGCCAGAAAGAAACTTTACCCAGCATATGGGACTTACCTACCAAACAACTTTCTGTCGTTGTGCCTTCATACAATGAAGAAAAACGGTGTAAGCCCAGTTTTGATTTTTTTGGTAAAGGGTAGTTTGGAAAGAAAAGGAAATTTAAAGTATTTGACTTCACCGTCTTTGCCAAAACATTAATAGATGTGGGCTGTGTCACGCACACAGTTGGTAATTGTTGTAGTTCGGCAGAGAGGGAAGTGAATATTTGCTCTCACGAATAGAAGCAGCATCATGAGGCAGTGGGGCTGGAATGTTCTAGAGAGGTAATAAGCAAGTTGTGGACGGAAGGCAGGATTCCAGATGGGAATGACCATTGGGAGAGTACCAGAGGGGCTTGTTAGATTATTGGGACTTTTTTCTGTATGTAAGCTGAATGTGCCGGGCTTGGAAAATCATTTTCAAAAGCGATTTTTAATATATTTTTTTCTTTAAGTGCCTGTGATGATGGATGAAGCTCTGAGCTATCTAGAGAAGAGACAGGTATCATGTTTTCTCTTTTAATATGATATCTCCAATTAAAACTAGACCAGGTCACCAACTTGTGGACCCCAAGCTAGATGCACTGTGAGAGGCAGTCCTGGCAGCACCCCGATTGCTGGGCCACCTGCTGCTCGGCTTGTTGCTATCCAAAAGCCCGGCACGTAGCATGCTACCTCCAGAGGCAGGTGGGTGACCCAGGACAAACCAGGAAGCGGCAATTTCTGTTTCTGTGCCCTCCTACCCATTTTTATCCTGTCTTGCCTGATGATATATTTAAAACTGAGTGACAGTGTATGTCTGCAGACTTCGTATGATGCCACAATGCTGTTTCTACTTTTGTGACTTATAAGAAAAGGTATATTGTTGTTGTTTTTGCTGTTAACTTTTATTCTCTTCTCTCTTTTTTTATTTTTTTGGTTAACTGAGTTTGAATAAACAGAAAAACTAAGTCTGAATGAACAGAAAAAAAGATATTTTTAAAAGACTTATACTTACATTGAAATTATTTTGCATTTCTTCAGTATTCTCGAGAGTCTCCCCTCACATTTTCTTCCTCTTTTCCCTACATAAGGAGAAGAGAAATAATACACAATCTTCTTTTGTAACATTAGCTGCCATTGGAATCTCCTTGGAGGGATTAAGAATTAAGTGAGTTCTTTTTTAAAAAAAAATTGTTTTGATTTACTTTGCTTTTAGATTTTTTGTATAGAGGGGAAATAGAAGATTCACTGAAAAAGAAAGGGCCGTATTACCTTATTACCAACTCCAAAAATTCAATTTAGAGAAAAGAAGAAAGGAATTGAGCCCTTAATATGTATGAGGCTTCTACCTCTTCAATTACATGTAATCTTTACACCAGCCACATAGAGTAGGTTTTTCTGTTCTCTTTTTTTAATCAGAAAATAGGCCCAAAATGTTGAGTTGCCCAAGGTCATTAGGCTAAAAAATGCTGCAGCCAAGCTGGAATCTGCCCTCTCTGACTTCAAACCTCAAGAGCTTTTTTCTTGCACACCGGTACCCTCTCAGATGTGCTATAGCACCACAAGTACCTGGCTTCTTCCAGCACCAAGGTACAGGGCAGACCAGGGAACAGCAAGGTGACATGTAGAGATTGAGTCAATATTCACTCTCCACCTCTACCCAGGATCTCTCTCTTTTTTTTTTTTTTTACTTAGCCTTTTTATTTTATGCGGTTTGTGCACTAATATTTATATTCAAATTTATATGTATCAACACTAAAGCAGTTTTTAAAATTATTGATAATTTTATTAGAATACTTTATGGCAATTATGCCAAATTGTGTTATTTTATTTTTGTTTCTTGCAGAAACGAGATCCTGCGTTCACTTATGAAGTGATAGTAGTTGATGACGGCAGTAAAGATAAGACCTCAAAGGTAAATACACTTGCTTTTAGAACTGACAATAGATAGAAAATAGAGAATAATTTTACACATGTGAAATCTCACTTTCATTCACCAGGGGACCCTAAAACTGTGCCTGACACTCTCCACTGTTACAGTGTAGATAGCAGAAAAAACAGATTTCGTTTATGGAACTTCTCCATAAGACCAGGGAAGCTTTGAAGATTGCCAGATAGGGAAGAAACATACCCACACACAGTTCCTCCTGGCCTTTAGGGTAGGAACCTTCCTTGCCTACCAGTTTGTGCTTCCTTTTTCCCTAAGCGCAGTTTCTTTATGCTCCATCTTGCCTTATAATTTCTAAAGCAGTCACGCCAATAGAAACCTGCCTTCATACCAGCCGCTGGGAATCAGGTGTGTCCTCTCACATGCACAGAGAGCACTGGCAGGATCTGGCCCAGGAACGGTAAGTGCTGCACTTTGAGTAGTATGCTGTGAAAGTTATGAACACAAGCCATCTCAGCAGTTTAGTGATACATGCAGGGAATGGCATGGAAAGCAAACTTCGGACACTTGCTGCTGAGATTAGAGAGGTAGCCTAGACCCAGCTGAGGCTGTGCATCTTCTCCTGAGGAGCACTTTTTTGGTGGCCCTTGACCTGTGAGTGGCCAGCTGCTCTGCTGGAAGGATCAGAGATGCCCTCCCAGGGAGGACAAGCAAGGGAGGGGTTAGCAATTGGCCCCACTGCTCCCAAGGTTGGGAGGAAGTGGAAAGTTGAAATTATATTTAGTAGAAGTTTTTATTTAAAACAAAGACGCCAGTTTTCGCTAAGCTAAGTATTTACGGATTCCCTGTTAATGTCTTACAGTCTGAGAGGTGTGAGGAAAATTTTAGGTGTGGCTCTTGTTCTTGAGGTGTTTCAGACTAAGGGGGCACAAATTATAGTACAAGAGAATACTGCAGTTGTACAGTGATGTTTATTATATCCTCAAACAACATAGCAAAAAGGCGAGTAGGCACTCAGTAGGAACTCAGTTCACAAATGGTGGCTGAGTGACAGCTGCTGCCCTGTAAAACGCCGTGCTATAAAACTTCAGTGTGCATCCATTCCAAATAGGTGTGGCTTCAACAATGTTATATTCCTTGAAGCTCCATACAGACTCTAGAGGGAGCTTTTCATCCTAACATAGTAAAGTCTTATTAGTTCACTTAGCTACTCACACGATGACTTTATCTTCTTGGTTTTGGAGTCTTATGATGAATATCAAGTATTGTGCCATTCCACAGTAAACATCTACAGCACAAATAACTGTTCTTTGAACAGATGTTTCTTCAGCTGTTAAGAAGGAGTCAAGAGTTCTGAGTGGTACTAAAATACAAAGATGTAAAGACCATTTTCTGCCTTGAAGGAATTCACATCTATTAATAATACTGGAAATATGCAGTAAATAATTAGAGCACTATGTGTTAGACATTTTTATCAATTAGGAACTATATCATAGAGTGGCTTAGATAATAAAGACGTATAATTATCTCATCTGCCAGGAAGTCTGGAAATAGTTGATTCCAGAGTTGGCTTAGCATTTTAACAGGATCAGGTTGCTGGATCCCTATCATTTTCAGTCTCACGCATTCCTTCATCACAAAATGGCCACAGCTACAAATATGTGTCCTGGAGTAGTAAGGGACAGCCAGGACTTTAAGAATCATCTCTGGGCTGGGCATGGTGGCTCATGCCTGTAATCCCAACACTTTGGGAGGCCAAGGTGGGAGGGTGGGAGGATTGCTTGAGCCCAAGAGTTTAAGGTTGCAGTGAGCTATGATCGTGCTACCGCACTTCAGCCTGGGTAACACAGCAAGACCCTGTGTCAAAAAAAAAAAGAATCATCTCTGCATGCATCTCTCCTTTTTAACTAGGAATGACAGTCTTTATCAGAAGTCCTCACCTCCCGCTTTAGTAAAGCCCATAGCCAAAGTTCACAAGCTAGAACTTAGTGGCATGACCACCCAAGCCTGTAGGGAGGCTGCAGAAGTACTCAGCAAAGAGGAGTTAGACCAGTCATGGTTCATCCCCTAGCGCTTCACAGTTGTCACTATGCATTATTGGGGCCATAACAGCAAAGAAGGAGGCACTGTTTGCTGGATTGGCAGTTAGTTAACAGTGGGAGTGTGTACACTGGACCATGGCTGCATTTGCTCATTGAGACTGATAGATTTCAGCTATATGTCGATACCAGAAATAAAAATCTTTGCTTTTTAGTAGCTAACATTTACAGTTGCATTTTGTGATGAGTAAAGTAATAGTTGAATGAGAAAATGCTTTAGTAGTACGTATTGCTGTTAGAATTATACTTTTCTTTTTTCTGGGGGAAGGTGAGGGTGGGCATGGAGGCTAGAAAAGAGAAATGGTGTTTGACTGAGTCTTAAGCTGGCCTGACAGGTGAGGAAGCTGGAAGACAGTGTTCTGAGAAAAGGCATACAAGTGTAAGACCGTGGTATGGTCTGGAAATCTCAAATACTGCTAATGTACATGGTACTGATGGGGCGGCCTCAGAAGCTAGCTAAAAAGGTGAGGGCTGAATCACAAAGGATCTCCTATGCTATGGTAAGGAACTCATATGTGATGCTTAGAAGCCGTGGGTCATCCTTGAGGGTGTTTGAACAGGGCTTATGTGAACCGATTTCCATATTAGAAATGCTCCTCGTATAACTTTGGGAATGAATTAGGGAGTCAGGCTAGAGATGTGGAGACTTTCGGGGATAAGGCCCTGAAGTAGGTCAGGAAGATGTGAGGATGGCATGGATTTGAGAGGCATTTTACAAATCAGTCGGTGAGTTACAGTAGCCAGTGAATTGTGATGCGTGATAGAAATGAAAGATGATTTTCAGGCTTTCAATTTGAGCAACTTAGTAGGTGGTGATGCCATTTGCTGCAGCAAGGAATATAGACTGAGCAGGAGTGGGAGAAGGAGATGAATGAAATTCTGGAGTTTTTATTTATTCAATATATAACGAGGTGACGCAGGACAGAGTGTCTGGGCTCTAAACAGACATGTGAGATTCATATATATAAGCTGTAATTAAGCCCATGCAATGACTCCCAGTGAGCTGACTCCCAGTGAGCTTTTATGTTGACAAGAGAAGATGGCCAGGGGTTTCCCATTAGCTGTGTGTACAATGTAGAGTCGGTCCTTGTGAGCATTATCAGCGTTTAAGGAGCAAGCCGAGCAAAAGGAGTTACTGGTGAAAACTTAGAAACAGTTAGAGGAGGGCAAAGGCCGGATTAGAGCAACTTTACAGCTGCCCGTAGAGATAGTTGTCAAAGGAGAGGGTACCTGATGGACTAAGGTTACAAGGAAAGGGGATGTGGAAGAGCAAAGGGCATGAGCCATACTACAGTGGACTGAAAAATAAATGGGTGATGAAATGCAGGTGGCAAATATAGATCACTACCTCATGACTTTGATTATGAAGCAGAATAATGGCAGTAGTTTGAGAAAATAGTGAAGTCAAAGGAAAGTTTTTAGGATGCTGGCAGCTTGAGCAACTCTGAGGCTGTGGAGCCAGCAGAGAGCAAGGGATTGAAGATTTAGAAGAGAAGTTACAGCATGGATATCTGCTGAGAGAGAGGAATTTGAGTGAAAAGATTCGGAGGAAATGGTCAGGATACAAACAGCCTCTCTGGGGAATAAGATCGATTGCAGACTAGAACAAATACAAAAGTCATTAACCAGTGTTGAGGGCCCAATCACAGATTTGTACCAGTCAGCTAGCACATGGCTTTTGTGGGGTTTTTGTTTGTTTGTTTGTTGTTTTTTTTTTTTTTAGCAGCTCAGTAGCTTAGGTAGAGGGGTCAAGAAAAGAAGGTCATTGTCCACTCTGGCGGTTCCTCTGCAGGAAATTGAACTATGATTTCAACCTAGTAAGTCAATGCCACCAAGAATTCTACAGCTCCTCCAGGTCATCAAAATGTAGAGTGGATATAATCTAGTCACAAGAAGGGTTAAACTCCATTAGCAGTGTTTGAGCCAAAGCAAGAAACATGGCTTATATAATTCTCTTAGAATCCAAATTAATTTTATTCTGACTTTTATGTAATTTCACAGGTAGCTTTTAAATATTGCCAGAAATATGGAAGTGACAAAGTACGTGTAATAACCCTGGTGAAGAATCGTGGGAAAGGTGGAGCGATTAGAATGGTAATACATATTTTCAACATTTTTATCTAAAATATAAAGGTATCTTGAATAATGTCTTTTGCAGATTTGTATGTTTGCTCGCTGCTTGAATAATGGCATTTCAAGTTAGTGATAACATATTTTTAATAATAACTTCATGTTTTTAGTCAAATTTTATATTATGTCATATCTATAATATACTGGGTGATTTAAAAATATATTTCTGTTTATCTTAAAATTTAAAATGTTATCATCTACCGCTGTATCTTTGATAGAGTTACCAGATAGTAAGCTTATGTGGTTTCTTGCTGTTTAAAAATGCTTTTTTGTATTAAGTTTTACCTTTATGAAGGTATGCTGTTATGCATGGTAGCATAAACTAAGGTGAATTTGACTTGGGTCTCTCCTGATGAAACATGCAGTCTAATAGAAAAAGTAAGCATTTGCATAAGTAAAAAAGAAGATTACAATTATGAGAGACATGCAAATAAAGTGCTAAGAAATTTCAAAAAAGAGGTTCCTGTCAGCTGAGGCGTATCAGGTACGAATCAAGCTGAAAGTTTAAAAATCAAGATATGTGAAAGAAAACCTAAATAATTGACATTGAGGTTCATTTATTTATTTTTCCCTCATAAAAAGAAGTCTAGAGGTGGGCAGTCCAGGGCTTGTTCAACTCCACAGTCATCAGAAGTCCAGGCTTCTGCCGTTTCACTCCTTCCTCATGCACACAGGGTGACGCCTGGAGCACTAGCCATTGTGTCCACATTCAAACAGGAAGGAGAAGGGAAATGGTCAGGATACAAATCATCACATGTTGCCCTCCTCACAGTGTCTTATGAGTTAGGGTCTATTAGTTTGATGATTATATGGATGAGGAAAGTGAGGAAAGAAGGTAAAGTAAATTACCCAACGTTTTCAGATGATAAGAGGTACAGTCGAGATTTGGATGCCGTTAGTTTCACTCTGAAACCCATGCTTTTAACCTCTCTGATAATTATAGAGAAAAGACTTGAGAAAACAGCACACCATGTAGCAAACCCAGAAAAGACAGAAGTAGGTACTCTTTGGATATGTACTAGAAACTGATTCACTTTGCCTGGGTCACAGGATATATGAAACAGAAAGAAAGTAGGATTGATGCAATGTCATGGTGGGCTTTAAATCCATCCATTTATTTCTTTATTCAGCCAACGTTGTACTTTCATTAGAGACACGGAGATGAAAGACACCTATTCTGTCCTTAAGGATATCACAGTTTAGTAGGGAGACAGACCATTGCCATACAGTGTGGTAAATGCTATAATAGAAGTATATGCAAAATGTTGGCGCCACCATCTGTTGGGGGGAGCAGCACAGATGTCCCTGAGGAGGCAGATTCTGAGCAGGATCTTCAAGGAGGATTAGGACTTAACCACATACAAGTTGGGAGGGCAGGGAGCCTAGACAGGGAACATGAACAAAGGCACGGCAGTGTGAAAGAACATGCCACAATAAAGGACCCACTCATGGTACCCATGTCTTGACTGTGGAGGTAAGGCTGGAGGGGTGGGTGGGTTCAGGTTACAAACTGTAGGCAACGGGCTTTTACCTTTTTTACCATTGACAGAGTCACACTTTAATCAGCCAGCAGCAAGTGTAGCAATATTAGGCAAGGTATGATTAATATTTATTTGGATTATGATAGTGACAGAAGAGAAGAAAATGAGGGGATAAATGTGAGAGCTATTAAAAGGACATAGAATTGGGTCTGGGGTCAGAGAGAAGAATGACGTATTAAGCCATTCTTACTTTGCTATAAAGAAATAGCTGAGACTGCATAACGTATAAAGAAAAGAGATGTGATTGACTCATGGTTCTGCATGCTGTACACGAAGTGTGGTGCCAGCATTTGCCTCTAGTGAGGGCCTCAGGAAGCTTCCACTCATGATAGAAGGCGAAGGGGGAGCAGGTGCATTATATGGCGAGAACAGGAGCAAGTTAGCGGGCAGGGTGGTGCTGCACACTTTTAGACAACCAGATCTCATGAGAACTTGCTCACTGTTGCGAGGACAGCACCAAGCTATTCATGAGGGATCCACCCCATGACCCTAACACCTCCCACTGGGCCCAACCTCTAACATTGGGGATCACATTTCAATATGAAATTTGGAGGGGACACAGATCCAAACTATGTCAAATAAGTACCAGTGGCCTTGTGTAACAGGGAGGATGATGATGCCATTAATAGAAGGAATGAAACACTGGAGGAGGAGCTGGTATAAGAGGCAGTTTGTTGAGTTTGAGCCATATTAAGTTTGAGGCAACATGCAGTGGTATCCAGAACAGCCTAGGAGAGAGGGTGTGAGTGAGTCATCTGCATATGTCAGATGATAGTTGAACCTGAAGCCATTAAACTGTCAAAGAGGAGGTTACAGAGAAAAGGAGAACCAGGAAATCTTAAGGCAGTGAGACACATGAGAAATAATGGGCATCACATATGACTGAGGAAACACAAATGGGAGTTGCTGTGGTAGACTGCCTTTTCAAGGAGCTGCGGCGAAGTGAAGGCCATAGACGGTAGAATAGGAAAGTAGGCTTAAACAAGTTTGATCATGTATCATTGAAATTAGTCACTTACTGGTTTTTTGCCCCATTTCAAACTAATAGCTCCAGGTTTTTTTTTACCACCTCAGCCTCCCAAGTAGCTGGGACTACAGGCATGTGCCACCATATGAGGCTAATTTTTAAAACTTTTTTGTAGAGATGGAGTCTCACTGTATTGCCCAGACTAGTCTCAAACTCCTGAGCTCAAGCAATCCTTCCACCTCAGCTTCCCAAAGTGCTAGGATTATAGGCGTGAGCCATCTCACCTAGCCTTTTGCATTTGTTCTAACGGGTGTGATTAAAACGACATCACAGATACTAGTTAGTGAGCTTATTATACCATAGAATAAATGATCTGATTTCTCTCTACATTTGTATATGTCTTATCTATAGTCACACTATGTTGTGTTACCAAAGCAATTTTACTATATCAAACCCTAAATATATTTACACTTAAGACATAAGGAATTCACTCAAATACACCAGAGAAATTAAAAGTTGATGTGCAGTTTGTATGAAATATGCACTCATGGAGCCATAATTTGCACAAAAGACCAGCCAATTCAGAATTGAATGGCATAATTTTGCTGTTTCAAATACCGCAAATGGCATAAAATAACATTTGGATTTATGCATAATTCTTAAATTTTATTGACACTTTATTTTTTTACTTAATTAATTTAGTAAACTTTAGATCCCATAATAAAGGATACTAAAGACCTATATTCCTATGATACATTTCACAGCATATCTATATTAGAATATTTAATCTGTCTATAAACATGTTCTTTATATGTGGTTCTAAGTAGCCCCTAATTCATTTTAAGCATCATGACACGATAAACATATAATATGTATGATAGGTACTGTCCCTTTTTATTCTTAGTGATGCAGAATATCTCTAATTTGTCCAAACCTATTTTATTATCTTGGTATTTTCCAAGATATTTGTAGTATGACTTCACAAAGTTTTTAAAATAATGAAGATAGGCAATAGGGACATTTGAGAAGATCTTAATATACAGGTAATTTGTTTTCAGTGAACTCTGGCCTCCTTCCACCATCTCATACCTTATCTTTCACTCTTAGGTATTTTAAGTAGAACAGACTGAAATGTTATTGAATTTAACCTTCATTTTAACCAACTTTCTTTCACTTGAAATTTTAAAATACAGGGTATATTCAGTTCTCGAGGAGAAAAGATCCTTATGGCAGATGCTGATGGAGCCACAAAGTTTCCAGATGTTGAGAAATTAGAAAAGGGACTAAATGACCTACAGCCTTGGCCTGTGAGTATAAGAATGTAGTTTAAATAACATTCAGTCAAGAATGCAGGGGAGCTAAAGTAAAAGGAGAATTTACCTATCGGTTTAAAAACTGAGTGTTTTTGGTATGAAATCCTTACACAAATGGTACAACCCCATAGAGGAACTTATCATTTTGTTACAAATGTTGTCTGATTTTATGAGATTCACTTGACAATTACTTATTTAATATTGTGGCCATTTCTCTCTCTTGGTTTCTGATTGCTTCTACCCAAGTTTTAATATTTATTGTGCATATTCAATTAAGGCTTTTATTTAAAAGTATAGCCTGAGTTCCAGGTAAAGATGTGAAATGAAGCTGGATCACAGAATCCAGTTTTTGATGAAACAAACAAAATCACAAGCAATAATCACTCAGAAAGGATTATTTGAAACTTCATGCCATAACTTCAAAAAGTGGAGGTTGAGGAAAGAAATAAAATCCTGGTGCCATTTCTACCTTTTAAAAGCCATTTAGAGAAATAAGATGAATTTATCAAATCCTGAGCGTTTGCCAAATACTTCCCAATCTGGAAAAAATGAATAAGAGAATGAAAAAGCACCCTTGGACAACATCAAACAATATACCTACCATCACACAATATGTCAGAATTTCAGCAGACGCAAGAAAACTTGCTGAGGTCTGCTGTTTTTCAGGACTGTAAGCTAAGTTGGGGACACAGATCCATGTGACTAGATCCTTTCCTGGATGGAGTGTAGCTTGTTCAAGACACGTGACAAAATCTCCCAAGATCAGGAAACCCAAGTAACCCAACAAAGCCACATAGAGCCCCAGGGGAAGGTCCCTCCTCCTTGCCTTCCCACCCTCAAGTCCAGATATAATACTCAGGCCTTGAAATTCTAGTTTAGAGGGGGAAGAGGTAAAAGTATATCAAGGAGAATGTTCATTTACGGTAGGAGAGTTGCCCATGTTAATCATGACAAAATGAAAGAAATGGCAATCACACCAACATGTAATTACACAAAAAATTAAAGTTGCATACAAAAGATTAAGACAGTGTAATCCAAGGAAAAGGACAAAGTTACATGCAAGTATTTTGGCTAAAGAAATAAAACAATGAAAATAAGAATTTAGCAACACAGGTCTTCAAAGGTAAGATGACAAAACAACAAAATGGTATTAAAAGAAAAATTACAGCCCAAGTTTACATGCCTGTAATTCCAGCACTTTGGGAGGCCAGGGCAGGAAGATCGCTTGAGGACAGGAGTTTGAGCCCAGCCTGGGCAACATAACGAGACCCCATCTCTATAAAAATAAGAAAAATTAACAGGGTATGGTGGTGCATGCCTGTAGTCCCAGCTACTCAGGAGGCTGAGGCAGGAGGATCATTTGAGCCCAGCAGTTTGAGGTAATAGTGAGCTGTGATTGCCCCACTGCACTCCAGCCTCGGTGACAAAGCAAGATCCTGTCTCAAAATAAATAAATAAATAAATAAAAATAAAAATTACAGAACTAAGAAAACAAATTGAGACCAAAATAAGATGAATATGTAAAACTGTCTATGAATGAAATAGACCTAGTTTAGAATATTATTACATATTTATTAAGATCCTATTTAGTATAGCAAAACCAAACCAAACACCACAAAAAAGTAAACATACAAGTGCCCCCAAAAATATTTAATAATAATTACAGAAAAACTCACTGCATATCTTTCTAGAAATATTTATTTAATTCCACACTTTGTGAAGTATTACATATCTCCCCCACCATCATCCATTCCCATCCCTCGTATTTCTAGCTGTTTTTTGTTTTTTTTTAGGTGTTTTTTGTTTAAGATTCTAAGTGAATGAACTCTTAAAATTTCTTAAGAGAATTAGCTGTAAAGATATTCATACCATTGCTGTTCAGAAGAGTAGCACTAGCCGCATGTGGCTATTTAAATTTAAATTAAATGAAAATCTAGTTCCTCAGTTTCATTGGCCACATTTAAATTACTTGTGGCTAGAAGCTACCTCTTTTTTTTTTTTCTTAAAGGAGATAAGGTCTTACTGCGTTGCCCATGCTGGACTCAAACTCCATCCTCCTACCTCAGCTTCCTGAGTAGCTGGGACTATAGAAGTGAGCCACCATGCCCAGCTTGTATAGCGCTTCCATCATCACAGAAATTTCTCTGGCTTATAACGTGATGTGAATTTATTATTGGATATGTTGTAGTTCACTCTTACTAAAAAAGTATTTCATGTCCCACATCTTAGTAAATTATGATAGGCTAAAAGGAAAATCTAATTCATAAAGTTACTTGGTGTGATTTCCTTCTTCTCCCCAGACGACCCCAAGAGAAACTTGATAAATATTTCCCTTTCATTATCTTTCTAGAGGAAGCCATGAGTGGGAGGGAGAGCATAGGGCATCAGATTTTTAGCAGCTGATTTTATCGTTCAGCAGTAGGGCAAAGAATTTAAATGATTTTGCTGATGTTAGGGAGTGAACTAAACAATAAAACAGAAAAAAAATTTGAACTTTATTCTTATAAATCTAGTTCCTTTATACTAGTCTGAAAAGAAAAGGAGTTCTGATGCCATATTTTTCCTTATAATCCCATTTACTACATTGTTACTAGAAACGTTAAGTTTTAAAGAATTAAAGCATGTGATTATCATTAAGCTATTAATTCATAGCCTTGGTTTTATAGCACCTTAAAGTATCCCTAATTTAAAAATGTCCCAACTCAATTGAATTAATTTGAATTAAATTTAGTAAGTTTTATTAATATGCATCATATAATACTCTTTGGAGGAGGTGGAAAGGAGGCAAATAAATGATAGGTGGTTAAAGTTACAAGATTCATAGTTTTTGGATCCACCCAGTGAAAAATATCATGGTTCTGACAAAGCTTATAAACAGCCAGTCATTGCTCTCATTACATTACATTCTGAAGTTGACATGCATAGAGAAATTAGAGGAAATCTTCTTACTTATGTAATTCAGGTGTTGGAGAACTTTTTCTGTAGGACCATATAGTAAATATTTTCAGCTTTAAAGCCTGTCAGTCTCTGTGGCAGCTGCTGAACTCTCTATTGTAGCATGAAAGTAGACATAGATAAAATACATCCTTTATTTACACAAATAAGCAGCAGATCAGATTTGGGCTACAGGCTGTAGTTTGCTGACCCTTAAATCTAATTCGATCATTTATCCAATATTGGAAAGTTTTTACAACTACCTAGTAATCTTTCAGCCTCTGCTGCATAACTCTAGGGATGCCTAAGCAGCTCATTCTGTCTCAGCTCCACTGTGAAGTTCCTCTAGACACCAAATGCAAATACGTCTCCTTAATCACCCCCTTCCATTGTTTCTGTCTTCTGTAGCTACACAAAATTATCTACTGCACTTCTTTGTGACAGCCCTTCAGAGAGTCAAAGCTGTTTTCCATGTGTATTCTCTTTAGGCTGTCAGTTCTTACAGTTTTTTTGTTGTTTGTTTGTTGGAGACAGTCTCACTCTGTCACTCAGGCTGGAGTGCAGTGACTCAATCTCGGCCCACTGCAAGCTCCGCCTCCCAGGTTTACGCCATTCTCCTGCCTCAGCCTCCCAAGTAGCTGGGACTACAGGTGCCCGCTACCATGCCTGGCTAATATTTTTTGTATTTTTAGTAGGGACAGGGTTTCACCGTGTTAGCCAGGATGGTCTCGATCTCCTGACGTCGTGATCTGCCCGCCACGGCCTCCCAAAGTGCTGGGACTACAGGCGTGAGCCACCGCGCCTAGCCCAGTTCTTACAATTTTTAAACATAGCATATTTTTTTCTTACAATTTTCCACTGAAGATGCGTCTGTTTTTGTGGATTTGGTTTCCACATTACATTGTTACTTCGTACAGGTATATAATTTTCCACTGAAGATGTGTCTGTTTGTGTGGATTTGGTTTCCACATTACATTGTTACTTCGTACAGGTATTGCCAACAACTCTTTTTCCTACTCATTGCCTTTGAACTTTGTCTCTCCATCTCTGTACTGGTGTGGATTTCTTTCTGTGTTCTTTTGCTTTGTTTTCAGGAATGGAATTGTGGCTAGTTATCTCTTAATAACTTCAACTTGTTAAATTTCCGTGTCTAAAGGTGTAGGTTCTTATTCTATCTTTAGGGCAATAGTTGTTGTCTCCATTCATTTAAGCCACAAATTTGATAAGCATGCCTTGCATGTATTTCCCTAAGCCCTAATAAAACTAGTGACTGAAATAGTTCAGAAAATAATGAAACAGGAACATGGGTTTCGGAGTCAAGTCCTATAATTACATGACTGTCTCACTAGATGGCAGTCATTAGCTTAAGTGTCTTTTACAATATTGTTTTGACCAGTTTAAGTCATTTCTTTAGTACGTTTTACAGTGGTTTCTAATGTTTTCTTTCTTAGCTGATTTTTTTTTAATGACTACAAAAAGAAATCTGTTACTCCTTGCTTGTATTTCCTCTTAGAGTAACGAGGTCACATGTTCTGGTCTGATGATTCTTATACAAAGTCATCTTACAGAAGTTGCCTACAATTTCTTTTCTGAAAATAAGTGCTCTTGTAAGGTTTTAAACTACATGTACATAATTTAAGTAGAGCCTTGTATAATACATGCAAACAAAATAGGGCATTTACATTTTCATACTAAAAATTTTATTTTATTTTATTTTTGAGACAGGGTCTTCGTCACCCAGGTTGCAGTGCAATGGCACAATCTTGACTCACTGCAACCTCTGCCTCTTGGGCTTAAGCAATTCTCGTGCCTCAGCCTCCCGAGTAGCTGGGATTACAGGCATGCACCACCACACCAGGCTATTTTTTGTGTTTTTTGGTAGAGATGGAGTTTCATTGTGTTGGCCAGGCTGGTCTCAAACTCCTGGACTCAAGTGATCTGCCCGCCTTGGCCTCCCAAACTGTGGGGATTAGGGGCATGAGCCACCGTACTCAGCCAAAAATTTTATTTGTATTTTACTTGTATTTTCTTTTCCCACATCTTTATTTTTTAATATGCAAAGCTGTCCTCTCAGATTTTCAGTTTCCTAACCGGTAGTCTACCTCTTTTTAAAAATATGCTTGTTTTTTAGTAATTTTTCTAAGCAAACTATATGCTGGCCAGGCATAGTGGCTCACATCTGTAATCCCAGCACTTTGACAGGCCAAGGTGGGAGGATCACTTGAGGCCAGGAGTATGAGACCAGCCTGGCCAACATAGCGAAATCCCATCTCTACTGAAAATTAGCCAGGCGTGGTAGTGCACACCTGTAATCACAGCTACTCAGGAAGCTGAGGCATGACAATCGCTGGAACCTGGGAGGCAGAGGTTGCAGGGAGTTGGGGTTGCGCCACTGCACTCCACCTTGGGCAACAGAGAGAGACTGTGTCTCAAAATATAATAAAAATAAAAATAAATTTTCAAAAAATAATCCCAAAGTGTATGATCACTTGTTCGGTTGCTTAACTTTTCTAAATAGAATCAAAAATCCCGAACAGACAAAATAAATGCTAAAAAGTGTGTATTTCATGATCATAGAGTAATTTCTCAGCCTGTGACTTAGGTTTTAAATTATTTTATTTATTTATTCTTATTATTTTTTGAAACGAGGTCTCTGTCACTCAGGCTGAAGTGCAATGGTACAGTCTTGGCTCACTGCGACCTCTGCTTCCAGGGTTCAAGCAAATCTCGTGCCTCAGCCTCCCGAGTAGCTGAGACTGCATGTGCAAACCACCATGCCTGGTTAATTGTTTGGTATTTTTAGCAGATGGAGTTTCACCATGTTGCCCAGGCTGGTCTTGAACTCCTGACCTCAAGCAGTTGGCCCTCCTTGGCCCCCCAAAGTGCTGGGATTACAGGCTGAGTCACCATGCAAGGCCTTTAAATTCTGATTTAGACATAGCTCTAACAAGCTTAGTTTTTAGTTTTTTTAGCCCACAGATGACTAGAATTAATGGATATGAAAAAGATACAGGTAAAAATTACATTAAGAAGAACCAGCGGAAGCAGATCTTAACCACACACACAACTCAATCTGCCGTGCTGGGCTGCTTACTAATGACCCTGAATGCTCTTTTTCTCTAATGTAGTAATCCTTGGCCAGTTGAACTTTTGCATACCAATGATTCATATGTGCATGCATAGTTTGGTTCCTTAAAAGAACATGACAGTTAGTCCTTCTCCCCTTTTGTGTGGACCATGTGAGCAAGTCTAAGAAGCTGGTATGTTTGTTTCACCTCTCAATATATGGGTAGAAAACCAGGCTTCCAAAAGAGAACTCAACCTCCAAAATCATGTGTTTTAGAGACCAAGCAGTTACACAGACATTTTGCTGAGCTCTTTGTGAAATCAAACAAATAAAAGGACAGCAAAAATAAAAGGGCAGTCTTGAAAATGTAAAAAGCGGTAGACTGTATAGAAAACTTTGGTGAGAACCTGTCTTAGCAGATCTCAAAGTGTGTTTCCCAAATCATTGAAGGTGGCTCAGGACTGAGGCTGCCTATCAAACCAGGGATTTAATGCCAACAAACCCAGTTAAGAGGTGGATATCTCCTGGAACAGGAAATGGTAAACTTTTCCTGTGAAGGGCTAGAAAATAAATATTTCAGGCTTTGTAACTCACATGTGGTCTCTAAAGCAATCCTCTTCTTCCTCCTCCTTCTCTCCCCAGCCCATTCATAGCTCAAACACCATTCAAAAACAGGCTGAGTGTAACCCCATAGGCCACAGATTACTGACCCCTTGTGCTAACCACAAAATAGTTTTAGAAATTTAGTATCCCCATGATTGTCATGAGAAAATGCTTTAAATTTAAAAGAGTGCCAGGCACGGTGGCTCACGTCTGTAATCCCAGCACTTTGGGAGGCCAAGGTAGGTGCATCATTTGAGGTCAGAAGTTCGAGACCAGCCTGGCCAACATGGCAAAACCCCATCTTTACTAAAAAGAAATACAAAAACTAGCTGGGAGTGGTGGAGCGCGTCTGTAATCCCAGCTACTAAGGAAGTTGAAGCATGAGACTTGCTTGAACCCAGGAGGCAGAGATTGCAGTGAACCGAGATCATGCCACTGCACTCCAGCCTGGGCAACAGAGCGAGACTGTCTCAAAAAATTTAAAAAAGGAAAGTATATAAGATTTTAGAATGACTTATATCTGAAAAGATGAAAATTTTGGTTCTTGAAGTGATATTCTCCTGTTGGGTAGAAATTTGTTCATGTGGAGAAGTTCATGCCTAGTGATGAGGCGAAGTTGAGGTATATATTGTGTTGGTTAACCACTAATTCTCTGTCCCACTGGAACGTAAGCTTTGCTAGAAGAGGGGCCTTATCACTCCATCTCCAGTGTCTAGAATACTGTAAATAGTAAGGACTCAGCAAATATTTGTGGAACAAATGAATACTACTGTATACATTTTCTAATGGGACAGCCATGTTACATTTAAAAATAGTCATAAATGATACCAAAAAGGCAAATTCTCATAAGGGAATAGATAGCTAAAATAAGCCAAATTTGTGTAACTTCTCATTTGTAATTTAGGAAAACACTGAAGAAATAGGTGGTCAACTAATTGAAAAAATGCTGCCAATGTGGCAAATGATAAAGAGAGAAAGGATGTAGCATTCAGATGTATGATACGGATTTTGTTTCATTTTTATTGTTTATTTTTATTTATAATATTTTTATTATAAAAGCATCGCTAAGGCATTGTAAAAAGATTAGAAACAGCCTAAAGAAGGAAAACAACCAACCATATCTTATCACCCAGAAAAAACTGCGTTAATACTTTTTTAATGGACCATTTCCTCCGAATATTTATATTCTAACAATGTAATGGGGTTTTGAATATACTGATATAAAAGCATAAAGATCCTCCATGGAATAGTTTATAGTATATAAGGAAAAACCCTGAGAAATTATTTGGGTCATGCTCTTATTTCTGAACAGATTTCAGCATGTGTAACCATCCTATATAGATACATATTGACATACTTTTTATTTTTTCTTTTAACTTTTTACTATGAATTTTGAACATAACCAAAAGTAGAGTGAATAGTATAATAAACCTTTGTCTAACTTCAACAATTACCGACATTCTGATGTAGTTCTCTGTCTTTTTTTTTTTTTTTTTTTTTAAAGACAATTTTATTGGCCAGGCGTGGTGGCTCAGGCCTCTAATTCCAGCACTTTGGGAGGCTGAGGTGGGTGGATAGCTTGAGCCCAGGAGTTCGAGACCAGCCTGGGCAAAATGGAGAAACCGCTTCTCTACAAAAGAATATACAAAAGTTAGCCAGGTGTGGTGGCGGGCACCCTAGTCCCAGCTACTTGGGAGGCTGAGGTGGGAGGATCACCTGAGCCTGGAAGGTAGAGCTGCAGTGAGCCGTGATCATACCACTGCACTCCAGCCAGGGCAACAGAGTGAGACCTGGTCTCCAATAAAACAAAAAAAAAAAAAGAAAATTGTTTCTTACAGTAATACTATTTGGAGAAACCTTAAGAATTGCTACAGTTTAAATATATTCAGTAGACTGGCTTTTTAGTTGCTATCACAACTTGAGAAGCTGTTTTATGCCATATGAAGTTTTGAGTATTCATTTTAACCATAACACCTTCATCATAATGCTTCCTATGGTAGAGCCTTTTTGTACTGTAATAAAAAATAATTCACCTTTCCTCAAATGAATGGGAAAAAGAATGAATGTTGCCAAATTTTTGTGTTGAGTCTGTGCAAATTGATAGAGTGTTTTATAGAACAAGTTGAAAATAGGAATCAGGAGCTTTAAGTAATCCACATCCATTGACCCAGCCTGGAGAAATTCATCTTAAGGAAATAAGAATATATACAAAAATAAATTTTCGAGGATTATTATGTTTTGTAAATATAGCTTTTTAAAAAAAAAAAAGGAAAAAATTGAAAACAATTTAAAATGTCCAATGTTAAGTTATACTAGTTAAATTCATTATTGTATGGGATGACTATTCATTATGCATAATTAAATGAAAAATGTTTTTTGTGGTTTTTTTGTGGGGTTTTTTTGGTTTTTTGTGTTGGTTGGTTTTGAGACAGAGTCTCGCTCTGTTGCCAGGCTGGAGTGCAGTGGCGTGATCTCGGCTCACTGCAGCCTCTGCCTCCTGGGTTCAAGTGATTCTCCTGCCTCAGCCTCCCAAATAGCTGGGATTACAGGCATCCACCACCACACTCCGCTAACTTTTTTTGTATTTTTAGTAGAGAAAGGGTCTCACCATGGTGACCAGGCTGGTCTTGAACTCCTGACCTCAAGTGATCCTCCCGCCTGAGCTTCCCAAAGTGCTGGGATTACAGGCATGAGCCACTGCACCCGGCCAACATTCATCTTTGTGCTTGATATTTTTTCATCAGATCCAATTCTGTTACTGTTTATGATTGTTAATATAAATTAGCTATATTTCTGTCTATTCCTTCTCTCCAGTAAATTGTGTGAAAATATTTAACTTAAAAAGTACTGAGGACCGGGCACAGTGGTTCATGCCTGTAATCCCAGCACTTCAGGAGGCCATGGCATGCAGATCACCTGAGGTCAAGAGTTTGAGACCAGCCTGGCCAACATGGCAGAACCCCGTCTCTACTGAAAATATAAAAATTAGCTGGGTGTGGTGGTGCGTGCCCATAATTCCAGCTACTTGGGAGCTGGGACAGGAGAATCTCTTGAACTCAGAAGGCAGAGGTTGCAGTGAGCTGAGATTGCGCCACTGCACTCCAGCCTGAGCAACAGAGCGAGATTCTGTTTAAAAAAAAACAAAAAACAAAAAACAAAGGCCAAGCACAGTGGCTCATGCCTATAATCCCAGCAGTTTGGGAGGCCAAGGCAGGCAGAACATGAGGTCAGGAGATGGAGAGCATCTTGGCTAACATGGTGAAACCCCATCTCTACTAAAAATACAAAGAATTAGCTGGGTGTGGCACCATGCCTGTAATCCCAGCTACTCGGAAAGCTGAGGCAAGAGAATTCCTTGAACCCAGGAGGTGGATGTTGCAGTGAGCCAAGATCTTGCCACTGTACTCCAGCCTGGGCAACAGAGTGAGACTCTGTTTAAAAAAAAAAAAAAAAAGTACTGAGGAAGATGATTGATTTAGCATTTATTTCTAGAAGATAATACACCTCTTACCACTTTTTTTTTTTTTTTTTTTTTTGAGACAGTCTCACTGTGTCGCCCAGGCTTGAGTGTAGTAGCATGATCTGGGCTTGCTGCAACCTCTGCTTCCCGAGTTCAAGCAATTCTCATGCCTTAGCCTCTCAAGTAGCTGGGATTACAGGCACCATGCGTGACTGATTTTTGTACTTTTAGTAGAGATGAGGTTTCACCACGTTGGCCAGGCTGGTCTTGAACTCCTGGCCTCAAGCGATCCCACCTGCCTCGGCCTCCCAAGGTGCTGGGAATACAGGCATGAAGCACTGCACCTTTTTTTTTTTTTTAAATGAGTTTGAATCTCGTTCTGTTGCCCAGGCTGGGGTGCAGTGGTGCCATCATAACTCAGCCTCAAACTCCTGGGCTCAAGCAATCCTCTTACCTCAGCCTCCCTAGTAGCTGGGACTACAGGCACAGGCCACAACACCTACCTCACTTATTACCACTTTTAAAAGTCAACTGTCATAGTAACTTAAATATTCATTTTTAAAAACCATGGGAAATTCAGTTGTACTCCAAAAGAGGTTTAAAAGAAAGAGACTCCATGTCTACAGACATTTGGCAGTTTTTAAAACAAAGATATCTTTAGTTTTTGAAGAACAGCTAACTTTTTGAAAAAAACGTTTAGATTAATTCTGCCTGATAATGAGATTGGTATCAGGGATTCAGCTCTTACATCAGAATTCTTCAGATACACAAAACTCTTAAAAGCTCTTGGGGACTTACGCTGAGATGAAGGATTTTGATTTGTTTTTAGTTTAATTACGTGTTATTTTAACTCTACTCATGACTCTTCGAAATGTAGAAGTATGTTCTTTTTTATGTATTGCTCAATAGTGTTGTTGCTCTTTTCAAGTTTAAAGTTAAAACTGATTTGCCACATGCTATTTGAACTTTTAACATGCTTCCTCTCTTAAGAAAATCATTCTCTCCCTTTCTGCACAAAGTACCTCTGCCAGAAAAACAAGGGAAGAAATTTTACTACTAAATAGTAGGCAAAGCATATAACAGAATTTTTTTCTTTTTCCTGAGACGGAGTCTTGCTCTGTTGCCCAGGCTAGAGTGCAGTAGTGCAGTCTCAGCTCACTGCAACCTCTGCCTCCCAGGTTCAAGCGATTCTCCTCCCTCAGCCTCCCAAGTAGCTGGGACTACAGGCACACGCCACCACAGCCAGCTAATTTATGTATTTTTAGTAGAGGTGGGGTTTCGCCATGTTGGCCAGGCTAGTCTTGGACTCTTGACCTCAGGAGATCTGCCCGCCTTGGCCTCCCAAAGTGCTGGGATTATAGCTATGAGCCACCGTGCCCAGCTGAGAAAATTCTTCTTTTTTTTTTTTTTTTTTTTTTTTTTTTTTTTTTTTTTGAGATGGAGTCTTGCTCTGTTGCTGAAGCTGGAGTGTGATGGCGCAATCTTGTGTCACTGCAACCTCCACCTCCCAGGTTCAAGCAGTTCTCCTGCCTCAGCCTCGTGAGTAGCTGAGATTACAGGCATGAGCCACCACGCCTGGCTAGTTTTTGTATTTTTAGTAGAAACGATGTTTCACCATGTTGGCCAGACTGGTCTTCAACTCCAGACCTCAGGTGATCTGCCCACCTTGGCCTCCCAAAGTGCTAGGATTACCGGCAGAAGCCACCGTGCCCAGCTGAGAAAATTCTTTAAAGAAAATATGGATAGCTAAAACATCCCCCAAAAGTTTTTTTTTTTTTAATTAATAAGTTAGAATAACTAGAACTGACAAGAATTTGGTTTAATAGTCAATATCATACCAGTTACTGGGAATGTAAGGAACCTTTTTTTTTTTTTTTTTTGAGACAAGTTATCGCTCTGTTGCCCAGGCTGGAGTGCAGTGGTTCCTGCCTCGGCCTCCAAGTAGCTGGGACTACAGGGGCACACCACCATGCCTGGCCAATTTTTGTATTTTTAATAGAGATGGGGTTTCACTATGTTGCCAAGGCTGGTCTCAAACTCCTGGTCTCAAGTGATGCACCCACTTCGGCCTCCCAAAGTACTTGGATTACCGGTAAAGAACCTCTTAAAGGAAAATTTGGCCCATATGCATACAGACTTTTAACTTAGTATTTTATATGTACGTCTCTCTCCAAAGAAGGAAATCTAAAATACAGGTAGAGTTTTATAATCAAAGATGTTCTTTCAGTTACCTTTCTATAACATAAAATTAGAAAGGACAACAAATAGGCAAATAGTCAAAGTAATGGTAAATCTGTTCATTAAAATATTGTATAGCCCTTACAACTGACATGAAAAAGAAAAACTACCATGCAGCACTGTTATGACAAATTGTTGAAAGGTAATCCAACCTGAATCTTATCAAGCCTCTGAATCTAACTACCAGTTTAGAGGAAGTACAGGGGACAGGAGGACATGTTAAATGTCACCATGGGGGTGCAGTCAGCAATATCTGAAACGTAGGAAACTCTAGAGCAAACAATGTGGTTTCTTCAACAAGTTACAAGAAAAAAAATTTAAAGAGGTAGGGAGAACCCACCGATAAAAGAAATACCAACTGATTTGTATGGATGGATTGATTGATGGATGGATGGATGGATGGATTTTAGACAGTTTCACTCTTGTCTCCCAGGCTGGAGTGCAATGGCGCAATCTCAGCTCACTGCAACCTCACCTCCTGAGTTCAAGTGATTCTCCTGCTGCAGCCTCCCAGGTGGCTGGGACTACAGGCATGCGCCACCATGCCCAGCTAATTTTTGTATTTTTACTAGAGAGGGGTTTCACCATGTTAGCCAGGATAGTCTCGATCTCTTGATCTTGTGATCTGCCCACCTTGGCCACCCAAAGTGCTGGGATTACAGGCATGAGCCACTGCGCCCAGCCCTGTATGGATTTTATTTGGCCATTCATTCAAACAAACTGAAAACATATAAGAGATAATTAGGCAAATTTGAAATCTGTATATCTAATGGTATTAAGGAATTATTGATGTTTTGGGTATCATAGTGGTGTTATGATTAACATGTATATGAATTTGTAACATATGATGTCTAGAATTCATTTCAAAGTAGTCTCAGGTTGGGTGGGGTGGTGGTGGGGGGGCTTTACATGGAACAAGATTGGCAATGTGTTGCTAATTATTGAAGCTAGGTAGTAGGTATGTGGTGCTTCATTTTCCTGTTCTTTCTAGTTTTGTGTATGTTTGAAAATACCCATAATAAAAAGTATAAAAACAATAAACTTTAACATGAAAAAACTAGGTGAAAAAGAACATGACATACATGAGTAAATTTGAGCTATGGTTTTTTTTAATGTAAAGAAAAAAGAATACAAAGAAATGTACACAGTTTAAAACAGTAGCTGCTTTTACGTAGTGAGATAATACATGAGTTTTCTCTTTAAAATAATTATCATTTATATATGTAAATTTATATACTTGCAAATTTTTTTCTAATGAGTACTTTTAAATTTACTTTCATTAGTCATTCAAAATTCAAATGGTATAAGAAAGATATACAGTGAAACTAGCTCCACTTTTCATCTCTCAGTTACCCTCAGAAATAACTAGTGTTACTCATTTCTTTTATTGGAAAGATGCATACTGTTTATGTATTCTTTTTAAAATTACAAAGTGTGATACTATACACTGTTCTCTTGTTTCTACTTAACAATGTATCTTGGAGATTGAACTATATTTATGCATAAAGACCTTCCTCATTCTTTCACATCTTCATAGCCAGTCCCTTCAGATGGACATGCAGGTTTGCTACTTCAAATACTGAAATGATTAACCTCTATGAAAGTCATTTTACACATATGCAAGTATATTTATCAGAAGAATTGTTGAAATTGCTGGGTCACGTTATATGTATATTTGTAATTTTGATAACGTTTCAAATTGCTGTTGCTAGAGAGTGTGCAGGCACAGTGTGGTAAAAAAAAAAAAGTATAGGTTTTATTTGCATTACTCTTGGTATAAGTGTAATTGAAGATCTTTTCTTTCAGTTGTTCAAGAGCTATTTTCACTTCCTCTTTTGTGTACTCTGTTTCTAGTCTTTGCCTCTTTTCCAACTGTATTTTTGGGTACTTTTTAAAATAATTAGTAGATGCACTTTATGCATTTTGGAAATTAACCTTCTGTCTGTAGCATAAATTGCCAATATTTTCTCCCAGTTTTTTTGTCTTTTAGTTTTGAATATGGTTGGATTTTTTGTTATTTTGTCATACAATTCTTTAAAATGTTATTATCAAATTTATCAGTCTTCTGGTTTTTTGTACTTGTGCCTCCCTTGAGATCATTTACAAAATGATTTCTGATATTTTACATTTAAATCTTTGATGTATCTGGACTGTATCCCAGTATTCAGTTAAGAAGCTCAAGTCCAACTTAATTGGGTTTCCAAGTGACTACCGCTATGTCCCACACCATTTGTCAGTTCATCTTTTTCCCACTGACTTAAAAGGTCATCTTTATCATATTCTAAGTACTCATATGGCTTTGTGTATGTGTTTCCTGGCCTTTCCATTCTATCCATGGAATTGTCCATGGATTTGTCTGTTCACATTCCAGCACCTTAGTTTGAATTATTGTAGCTTTGTCATATATTTTTAAATTTTTTGTGATGAGTTCTTCTTTACTCTTGAGTTTTCCTGGCTCTTTTCTTATTTTTGCTTCTCTTGTTAAAAATTTTTCATTTTCTCACAACTATACTAACAAGGACTTTTTTTTTTAAATGGTAACTCTAAAATCAGCTTGTCTAACTCAATTAAAAATCATTTTGGTATTTTTATTGGTATTAATTTAGGAAGCATTGACTTTTTAATGCTGTTATTATATCCTTTCATCCATCATGACAAGACCTGTGTGTTTAATTCTTTTGTTTTCCTTGTTAGCATTTATGTGTTTCATTTATTTAGATCTTGTCTAAACTTTCTACATTTCTTATAAACTTTATTTCTAGGTTTTTCATTTTTATTGATGTTATAAATGCTGTCTTTGATTATATCTTGTGATTATTGTTTGTACATGTGACGTCTAAAGTTTTGTATATATTCATTTTGTGACTACTCATCTTTTAAAATTCTTTTGTTTCTAATATAGTTTTTCAGTTGCTATTCTTTGATTTTCAAGGTATATAATTATGTCATCTACAGATAACCCTTTTCTTTCTCATGCCACTAATTTTTCTCTCAAATAATATAGTATTTTCACACAGAAAATATGATTTAAAGTTAAGAATTTTAACATAATGCATGCCCCTTATATTTAGCCCTATTTAAGCAAAATTTAGTGTCATGTTAGTAAGTATGATTAGGCTTCTCAAAGTTGTACATATTCTGAACTCTTCAATAAACCTTTAAAAGATTTTTAATGTCAACTTTTTTAAAAATCAGTTTCTGAAAATGAGACATTCTCATTGAAAATAAATATTTTTATTAGTGATATTTAAATATTGAAAAACTATCTCTGCTTTTTTCCTCAGAATCAAATGGCTATAGCATGTGGATCTCGAGCTCATTTGGAAAAAGAATCAATTGCTCAGGTGAGACTTCATTAATTGGCATGGGACAGCCAATTAATTGGCTTTTATTTCCTTTTTTACATATATATTTGGCAAGAAATTGGCTTTTCTGTCTAATCTCTTAAACATGAGGTTCCTTTCAAAAGAAAATGATGTTTTAATTGTGGAAAGCTTATGAAGGATTGGCACATTTTAGAATTGATTTTTTTTTAAGGGTATACAAGAGGATATGGATTTCGCTTTGCCTTAGGATGCAAGCAGTTCTTTTTAATATATTTTTAAGACAAAGAGAATCTGTTCAGTTATAAAACAAACTTCTAAATTATGCTTTTTTCTTTTTTTTGAGACGGAGTCTCCCTCTGTTGCCCAGGCTGGATAGCAGTGGCATGATCTTGGCTCACTGTGCAACCTCCACTTCCCGAGTTCAAGCAGTTATTTTGCCTCAGCCTCTCGAGTAGCTGGGACTACAAGCACACACCGCCACACCTGGCTATGATTTCATATTTTAGTAGAGACAGGGTTTCACTGTGTTGCCCAGCCTGGTCTTGAACTCCTGAGCTCAGGTAATCCGCCTGCCTCGGCCTCCCAAAGTGCTAGGATTACAGGTGTGAGCCACTGTACCTGGCATAAATGATGCATTTTTTAACCAATCAACTTGCTTTTATTTTTTTCTAACATTGGCACAGTTAAGTGCTTTGTTTTGAGTTTTATTCAGAGTTTAAATTTATTTTTTAACCTCATTCCCCTTAGAAAAACACTATGCTGTAAAATTTGACAAGTTTGCAACTGCCTTTTTAGGGTATAAAAATGTCACTAAAGATGTTTAATTTTTCATTTTGTAGATTATGCTAGAAAAACTAGAGTAACAATTTCCCAGGTCACTCTTATGCACACGAGGCTTTGAGAACCAGTGGAATAAAAGGTTGAACCTTTCCCCCAATGATTCAGAAAAGAGATACGTAGAAATTTTAATTTTTAAAAAAGATATATTGATGACAGAGTGACAAAACCTTTTAAGGATTGTATTGAAGTACAGAAGCCCATACTCTCTTTTTATTTTTTATTTATTTATTTTTGAGACAGAGTCTCGCTCTGTCACCCAGGATGGAGTGCAGTGGTGCAATCTCAGCACAATGCAACCTCTGCCTCCCAGGTTCAAGCAATTCTCCTGCCTCAGTCTCCCAAGAAGCTGAGATTACAGGCACGCACCATCATGCCTGGCTAATTTTTATATTTTTAGTAGAAGGGGTTTCACCATGTTGGCCAAGCTGGTCTCAAACTCCTGACCTTAGGTGAGCCACTTGCCTTGGCCTCCCAAAGTGCTGGGATTACAGGCATGAGCCACCATGCCCCGCCTGTTTTTGTTTTGTTTTGTTTTGTTTTGTTTTTGAGACGCAGTCTAGCTCTGTCACCCAAGCTGGAGTGCAGTGATGCAGTCTCGGCTCACCGCAACCTCTGTCTCCTACATTCAAGCGATTCTCCTGCCTCAGCCTCCCTAGTAGCTGGGATTACAGGCATGCACCACCACACCCAGCTAATTTTTGTAGTTTTGCTTTTCATCTCGAACTCCTGACCTCATCATCTGCCCTCCTTGGCCTCCCAAAGTGCTGGGATTACAAGTGTGAGCCACCACGCCTGGCCCCTTCTCCTTTTTTTAGAAGTAATTGTTTTACTAGCACCTAGTCTAGTATTCTATGTATCCTAGAGATTCTCACTGATGTTTAAAAAATGTTAATCTGTTAACCATACAGAATAGCACACTCCTAGGTATTTAAAATGGGAAGAGAGCTTGGAATTAATCCAACTTCATCAATTTACCAATGCACAGGGGATAAGAAAAAGAAAAGTATGTGTCTAAGATGTTCAGCACTTTTTATATATATGTGTATAATTATAAAATAACATATATGTATACTTATGAAATAGTATATATATAGATAGATATAAAATTGTAGTAGAAACTATTAAATGCTAAATTCCCACAATAGGAAATACAGCTATAGCCCTAGATTAAATGTGCAGCCAGTAAAGCTGATGATAATGGAGACTATTTAATAACATGGGATAAAACCTGAAATATTAGGTTGTTTGTAGAAAATAGTGTGATATTATAAATACAGTTATCTGTGTTGAAATAACAAATAGGCCAGACACAGTGGCTCACACCTGTAATCCCAGCACTTTGGGAGGCTGAGGCGGGTGGATCACCTGAGGTTAGGAGTTTGAGACCAGCCTAGCCAACGTGGTAAAACCCCGTCTCTACTAATAATGTAAAAATTAGCCGGGTGTGGTGATCCCAGCTACTTGGGAGGCTGAGGCAGGAGAATCGCTTGAACCCGGGAGGCAGACGTTGCCGGTGAACTGAGATCAGGCCACTGCACTCCAGCCTGGCTGACAGAATAAGACTCCTCCTCAAAATAAAAATAAAAATTTGTTTTAGCCTGTAATCCCGCACTTTGGGAGGCCGAGGCGGGCGGATCACAAGGTCAGGAGATCGAGACCACAGTGAAACCCCGTCTCTACTAAAAATACAAAAAATTAGCCGGGCGCGGTGGCGGGCGCCTGTAGTCCCAGCTACTGGCTGAGGCAGGAGAATGAACCCAGGAGGCGGAGCTTGCAGTGAGCCGAGATCGCGCCACTGCACTCCAGCCTGGGCAAAGCGTGAGATCAAAAAAAAAAAAAAAAAAAAAAAATAAAAATTTGTTTTTGCACACAAAAACAGCTAATGAAAATAAACCAAACTAATTTAATGGTTTTGTAAGTAAATTTTTTTCTTTTTTTTTTTAACAAAATACATTAATTAGATGAAAAAGGATAATCTACTTGGTGTAGGAAAAAAGATAGTTTGGAGAAATAGATAGCCAAAGACAGACTTAGGAGCCAGTGAGTAATACAGCCAAGGGATAATCCTTGTATTTGTTGGTGGTGGCTGTAGAAAGGAGCCATGTGTTTTGGTTTTGGTTTTCATGGTGTAAATTCTTTTCACTTAGATCTTGCATGGTTGAAAACTCTGAATTTTTCCTAGAAATACACTGGTATTTAAATGAGACTATGCTTTGGTCTAAATATTTTACCTAGTACTGCTCTTAGCCAGGTATCAAGGGATCAATTGCAGGAGCCACAGATTTATAATTTATCTTGTCTCTATCCATCCATTCTTTCCTCTCTAAAATCTAGTGTTTGATTTAGTGCTCTTGGGTTCCCACAGAATTGGCTGCCATTCTGTAGAAAGAAAGGATAACCTGTGATACTTACTAGAGATCATTGGTTGTCTGCTGCAGATGCTGTGACAACTGCTGCTCAGTAGGCTTGTTCAAGTCCAGCCTATTCTTACAGAACCATACCTGTCTCATAAAAGGTTGTCTCCAAGAGGCACAGGACATGCATGTGCCTCATGTCCAGAAAACTGCAGCATTGCTTTCCATTCCCCTTCATGTGCTGTCAGTAATATAAACCCTTGCATGGTGATCAATCTGTGGACAATGAGAAAATTATAAACGAATTAATCAGGATAACATTCAATAGCTTATTGCATAATGTTCAGAAACATCTTTCCTTGATATTTTTCTACATTTCTCAATTATTCTACCACCTCTTTTACTTCTCCCTTGGAAGACAAACATGACCCTGCCCTGATGGAGTCTTGTATCATCCTTAAAAGTGCTTATATTCCCATGTGTTCTGTACAACGTAATGTTTATATACTGCCTGGCTATTCTTGAATTTATCATTTTAAAAGGATTCAAAAATAGAATCCATTAGTGGTTATTTAATGTTTTTAGTTTTTGTTTAAAGAGTCTTTGCTTAAGTCCTGGGACCTCTTTGAACTTCTTATTTTAAGATAATGAAATTAGCAGTCAGCTTTAAATTTCACCCAAATTAATTTCTTGTTTACATTTTATAAACATTGAAGATATTAGTGTTAACACTGAAACAGTTAAAATTGTTTTCCTTAATGTTTTAAATGGCCATTTCAGAAGATCATATAAGCCTACTCTCTTTTAGTAGCTTCACTTAACTAAATAAGTGTATACTATATTTTAGGTATCTTCTAAATTTTAAGATATTTTGCAAAGTTCTAAAAATAAAAACAAGATTCTCTTGTTTGTGGCTAACCTTGTTAAGCTTTTAAATATGTTAGAAATCAAATAACTTAAGGACTTCATGTGAACTCTACATTTTTCTGCTTTTTAAAAAAATAGCCATTATCCTAAAACATACAAACAAAAATTCTGTAGTAACATCCAAGCAAAAGCAGTCATGAATAGTTTTATTTGCTAACAAATAAGCTCACTCAAATCACATTAAAATCACTCAAGGAGAATAATTTATAGGTGTTGTTATTCTACCTTTAATTTTTATTTTTCTATCTTTCAATTTCTGTTTGTTCCTTTCCTAAGCGTAAGTGCTCTTTTGGAGGTTTAATCAGTCAACCAGTATTTATTGGAAGTATTTTATATGGAAGGCACTGAGCAAGCTGTTGTGAGATTCCTAAAGTATTTTAAGATGAGGTTTCTGCCCTATCTACTTAGAGAGGTAAGATATATTTACATCAAACCATAACTAATGATTCTAGATGATAAATGAGAAGTGCTAGATCATTTTTAAAAGTTTATTTTACATACCTTATAGATAAGTATTTTATTCTTCCTTTCCTTCCTGCCCTATTTAATACATAAGTAAAATTGTGGTCAGGCGAGTAAAGTAAGCTTTCAAGCTTTCTTCCTTTATGAAAAACATTATTGAGTTCCTGTTATTTTCTGTGCCAAACACTTGGCTATGTTCTTTAAAATAATCTCATTTAATCCTTATAATAACTTTGTGAGGTAGGCATTATTCTCGTTTTATCAGTGAGGAAATAGATTTAGAGGGTTGAAGTAACTTGTTCAAGGTCACCCTGCTAATTAGTAATGGAGCCAGGATTCACATATAGGCCTGCTCAGTTTGGTACTTTTTCTTTTCTTTTTCTTTTTGAGTTGGAGTCTCACTCTGTCACCCAGGCTAGGGTACAGTGGCACCATCTCGGCTCATTGCAACCTCCACCTCCCAAGTTCAAGCAATTCTCCTGCCTCAGCCTCCTGAGTAGCTGGGACTACAGGTGTGTGCCACCACACCTGGCTAATTTTTTATTTCTAGTAGAGACGGGGTTTCGCCATTTTGGCCAGGCTGGTCTCGAACTCCTGACCTCAGGTAATCCACGTGCCTCAGCCTCCCAAAGTGCTGGGATTATAGGTGTGAGCCACCACACCTGGCCTGATTTGGTGCTTTTTCTGTGTTATTCTGTTCTACTGTGGTTCTATTTGATGATGATAGAAAAAGCCATGCAAAGTTAGAATGATACTAAACATTATAATTCTGAAAAGCAAAAGCCAAAAGGAGGAAGGGACCTTTATCCTATAGTATGAGATATTAAATGTTCTTATAGACTCTGAATAGGTTGCTTGTATACGTAAGTAAAGCATCATTACTTGAGTCTCTTGCCTTAACTAAGGAACATTTTAAAAGAGCCTGTCTTAAAGGAGCTGGGTGTAGTGGCACATGCCTGTGATCCCAGCTGTTCTGTAGGTTGAGGCAGGAGGATCACTTGAGCCCAGGAATTTGAGGCTGCAGTGAGCCATGACCACACCACTGGACTCTAGCCTAGACAACAGAAGGCGTCTGTCTCTAAAAAAATATTTTGTTATTTTATGTTTTTAAAAGATCCTATCTTTTATTAAATCTTGAATATGAAAGTCTGGAATACAGTGATAATAATCTTATGTTCTTATGTTTTAAAGTGTGCAATGTTTTATGAATAATGGAATATTGTTACTACTAATAAAATTAATCACAATGGTGAAACTTCAGATGGGATTAAAACCTACTTAATTTTAATATCCAAAGTATTAAAGAACTCAATATTTTAAATGTATTTAATTAGATCTCTGGCATATTTAGAAAGACCAGGTGTTTGTTTCAAACTCCTTTCTAGTCCATAACCTTCATGATACTCTATGTCTTCTGTCAATATTCTCACTAGTTAAGTATCACCTGCAGGCTTGTATCTGTGTTTTGTTTTGTCAATACATCCTGGAAACTGACATCTTTTTTGAAACTGAAATGTAAGTGGGGCAAAGCAGCGTAAAATATGTAAGTCAACAAGATGTTCTCCTTGCTCACAGCAGCCCCTAACCTGTTTCTCCTGGTAGGCTAAAGCAGTCTTGTGATTTTTCTTGTCTGACTCAACCTCCAGGAAATGAGTAACTGCTTCCTAGTGCCTCTGCTCTGCTCCAAGAAGTAGGCATCCGTGCTGTTTCTTTAATGTACTTTGCTGGTGAAGCTCATGGAACAGTGGTGTTCTTATGTAAGATCTACCAGTCAATTAAATATTAAAATACAGTTGTCTACAACCAGGTGTTTTCAGTGTCTCCTTTACAGATGAATAGAAAAGTCATTTATATTTTGTCTTTGTTTTCAGCGTTCTTACTTCCGTACTCTTCTCATGTATGGGTTCCACTTTCTGGTGTGGTTCCTTTGTGTCAAAGGAATCAGGGACACACAGTGTGGGTTCAAATTATTTACTCGAGAAGCAGCTTCGCAGACGTTTTCATCGCTACACGTTGAACGATGGTAGGTTTCTGACTGGAATGTATCCAGTCTGTCTTATTACCCAGCCATCATTCTAGGTAATGAGAAACAGCCCTGTATATTTATAATGAACATGTAGATTTAAACAAAATTGACACTAATGTATGTAAACTTGATCTTGCCTTTATACTTTTCCTGAGTTGGATCTTATTTTGAAAATATACAAACCCAACAATATAGTATAAACTTATGTGTGTTCACCCTAATTGTAGACAGTAGAAATTGAATGGCCTGAAAACTTTTTTTTTTCCTTAGACTTCCTTTTTTTTTTCCTTTGAAGAAAAGAGAAAAAGCTCAGAAATACCAGAATAGAATAAGGCACGCATTTTCTCTTTTCATCCTTCTACAGGAGATGATGTGTCTTTTCTAAGGCCGATCTTTTGACCTCTACATCTCCTTCCACCTTGTCAAAACGTAATCCTGTCCATGTGTTTCATATCTTGTGTATTCAGCCTTTTCCCCTCCATCACATATTTCCCAGAACCCTCTCCATTGACCCTGCTGTGCCCTTCCAGCTCTAGCCCCTGTCTCCTTCACAAGCAACCTTCTCTTGAAAAAGTGGTTTATATTCACTGGCTTTGTTTTCTTGCTTCCCACTCACTCCTCACCCCACCTTCTTCATATGGATTTTCTCCCATTCTTCATCTTTTTTTTTTTTTTTTTTTTTTTGAGATGGAGTTTAGCTCTTGTCACCCAGGCTGGAGTGCAGTGGCACAATCTCCGCTCACTGCAACCTCTGCCTCCCGGGTTCAAGTGATTCTCCTGCCTCAGCCTCCCAAGTAGCTGGGATTATAGGTGGGCGCCACCACACCCCGCTAGTTTTTGTGTTTTTTACTAGAGATGGGGTTTCACCATGTTGGCCAGGCTGGTCTTGAACTCCTGACCTCAGGTGATCCATCCAAAGTGCTGGGATTACAGACATGAGCTACCACACCCAGTCTACTTCATTGTAACATCTAGCCACCTCTATGTCATTGAAGCCAGTGGTCATGGTAAATGATCACCTGTCACACTTAACCCATCAGCAGCATTTGATACTTCTGACTCTCTTTTGAAATATACTGGAGATACAGGTGGCTAGCGCTGCCGTACAGAAGCTGAAACCCTGACATCAGCCCTGACATTCTCCATATGCATATATCCAATCCATGACAGGGCCTATTGATTTTAGCTTTTATGTTCCCCCATTTCTCTCCATCTCCACCACCGCCATCCAGAACACCATCCTTCTCCAGACCACCATGCTGTAGCCCACAAGGTCTTCTCAAACTTAAGTGTGATCAATCATATGCACCTCTTCTGCTTATAATTCTTCATGGGCTTCCCATGGTCTTTAATCTGGCCCCACCTGTGTCTCCTCCACATGCGGACTCTTTTCTAACCAAGCCCCTTCTCACCTTCTCCTTCAGATCTTCCTTAGGGTAGCCTGCCCTCAGTCTCTAAATAGAATATAATTAGCTCAGGTGCCCCTAATTATACCCTGTTGCAGTACCATGTGCTGGTTTCATAGCACCTATGACATTTGTAGTTTCTTCTTACATTTGTGTAATTACTTAATGTTTCTTTTCCTCAATTAAAGCATAATCTTTCTCCATGAGAGCAAGAGTCACATTTAATTTTACTTATTAGTATATCCCGCTATCTATTAACATGCCTGGCACATGGTAGGTACCCAGTAAATACTGTTAAAAGAACTAATACTTAGTCATGGGTTCTTTGTGAATCCTGTTCATGTTGTATATCTGCATGATTATGCCAGCATGTGTCCATTTTTATACTCTACAACTTTTGTGCATCTGTTTTCAAAGACCTGTTGTCTTCCTAGAAATATATGCCATATAACCCCCAAAATATTACTTTTAAAAATGTACTTTCAGAATTATCATTCAGACTTTTTTAAATCTTTTTTTCCTAGATTAAAACATTTTAAGTAGTGTACCTTAGTGCCAAATTTAGATATGTGTTTTTATTATGTTGAAAAATAAAATAAACTGATAGTTAACAGACTCCGAAATCAGAAAATCTAATTTAAGAAACAACTCTAGAAGTAAAGCCCTCTGTCTGCATTAGCTATTTTTCAGTCAGCTGTTGCCTCCAGGATGAGGGTCAGAGATGCAGGTTCTTTGTAGTTTGAAAGGAAGAATTTAGAAATTGAGAATACTGTTTTTCATTGTTGAGGATCTTTCGTTTTTGTTGAAATATATAAAAGGTTAGGATTGATAACTTAAAAATCATGAAGCTTCCCTGTCAGGATTATTCTAGGGCAGCATTGTTTAATAGAAATGAGACAGAGGCAAGGCATATATGTAATTTCAAATTTTCTATTAGCCACATTTAAAAAGTAAAAAGATGACTCATGCCTGTAATCCCAATTCTTTGGGAGGCCAAAGTGGGGAGGACCAGTTGAGGCCGGGAGTTCAAGACTACCCTGGAAAACATAGCAAGACGCTGTCTCTCGAAAAAAAAAAAAAAATTTTAATTAGCTGGGCGTGGTGGTGTGTGTGCCTGTAGTCCCAGCCACTCGGGAGACTGAGGCAGGAGGACCTCATAAGCCCAGAAGTTTAGGCTACAGTGAGCTATGATTGCACCACTGTACTTTATCCTGGGCAACAGGGTGAAATCCTGTCTCTTAAAAAAAGTAAAAAGCCACCGATAAGATTTACTTGTTATCCAATATATTTCTAAGATATTGTCATATCACCATGCAATCTGTATGAAAAAAGTTGAAATATTTTACATTATTTTCTTTGTACTATATAGTCAAATTTACAGCACAGCTCAATTCAGACTGGCCACATTTCAAGTGCTTAGTATCCTCATGTGCAAAGGGGCTATTGTATTAGACAGCAGTTCTTGTGGGGTTAAGTTAAAGAACATTATTGGGGTTTTTTTTTTTTTCTTTTTTTAGTGTTAATGTTACGTGCAAGCCTTTTATTTATTTTGGTGTTAATTGACATAAGATTGACCTCACTTAATGGCTGGGCATGGTGGCTCACACTGGTAATCCTAGCACTTTGGGAGGCTGAGGCAGGTGGATTGCTTGAGTCCAGGAATTTGAGACCAGCATGGGCAATGTGGTGAAACCTGTTTTTTTTGTTGTTTTTTTTTTTTTCTTTTTTTTTGGGGGGGGGGAATTTTCTTAAAATTTTAAATCTTAAAAAAATCTCCTAAAAAAATCACTTAAAATTTTAACTGCTCACATTTTTCTTTAGGGTACATTATGTTTATTTGGTGCCTCTAAAGGAGAACCACCAAGTATACATGTATCAGCTTAATAAGCAGTATACCCTTCACCACAATAATATGTCATCAGTGGTTTTTATTTAAACGTCTCTGTTCCTGCACTTTAAATCAAGACTTAAGAACAATATAAGTTACAGAAACCAAGTTGTACATCTGTGCCTTATTTCCAAATGTCACCTTTGACATTTGACTATTTTTTCTAAAGGATTCATTGAAATTTTTCTTGAATTTTCAAGAAACTGGAATCAAATAGTTTCTAGGTATTAGAAATCTGTGAAGGAGTATACCTAAAGACTCTCGGTATCGGCTGGGCACGGTGGCTCACGCCTGTAATCCCAGCACTTTGGGAGGCCGAGGCGGGTGGATCACTTGAGGTCAGGAGTTCAAGACCAGCCTGGCCAAAATGGTGAAACCTCGTCTCTACTAAAAATAAGTTTTTAAAAATTAGCCAAGCATGGTGGCAGGTGCCTGTAATCCCAGCTACTTGGGAGGCTGAGGCAGGAGAATTGCTTGAACCCAGGAGGCAGAGGTTGCAGTGAGCAGAGATCACACCACTGCACTCCAGTCTGGGTGACAGAGTGAGACTCTGTCTCAAAAAAAGACTCTCAGTGTCTCTTTGGATTCAGAACTGCAGAGTTGAGTATAGGTATGTTAAGTATATATATTCAAATATTAATATAAATAAAATGGGTACGTTAAATATAAAAATAGATTACAAAGTTTTATGTAAATTTGGCCTTCAAATTCAGATACATATATATATATACACACACACACACACAGTTGTCCCTTGGTATCCACAGTGAATTACTTCTAGGACCATCACCCACAGATACCAAAATCTGTCCAGATGCTCAAGTCTTTGCTATAAAATGGTGTAGTCTTTGCGTACAATCTACACATATCCTCTCATATACTTTAAATCATCTCTAGGTTATTTATACCTCATACGAGGTAAGTGCTATGTAAATAGTTGTACTGTATGTTTGTTTTTTGTTGTTAGTGTTTTGGAGACAGGGTCTCATGTCACTCAGGCTGGAGTGAACACGGCTCACTGCAGCCTCTGCCTTCTGGCCTGAGGCAATCCTCCCACCTCAGCCTCCCAAGTAGCTGGGACTATAGGTGCATGCCACCACGCCCAGCTAATTTGTGTATTTTTTTTGTAGAGATAGAGTTTGCCACATTGCCAGGCTGGTCTCGAAATCCTGAGCTCATGTGATCCTCCCACCTCAGCCTCCCAAAGTGCTGAGATTACAGGCATGAGCCACTGCAGTCAGCTTATATATTTTATTTGTATTATTTTTTATTGTGGTTTCTTACTGTTTATTTTTCAATATTTTCAATCCATGATTGGTTGAATTTGCGAACGTGGAACCAACCCATGGATATGGAGAACCAACTGTGTATATAGCTTCATCTTCAGAGCCGTACTTCACCTAAATTCTTTCCATTTATGGAAGTTAAAATACTTGAGCCAGGTGTAGTGGTTCACACCTGTAATCCTAGCACTTTGGGAAGGTGAGGTGGGCAGATCATTTGAGCCCAGGAGTTCAAGACAAGCCTGGGCAACATGGCAGACCCCCATCACTATAAAAAAAAATACAAAAATTAACTGGGCACGGTGGTGGACACCTGAAATCCTAGCTACTCAGGGCCCTGAGGCAGAAGAATCACTTGAACCTGGGAAGTGGAGATTGCAGGCAAGACTCCGTCTAAAAAAAAAGAAAAAAATTATTAGCTAGGCGTGGTGGCACATGCCCATAATCCCAGCTATCCAGGAGGCTGAGGCAGGAGGATAGCCTGAGCCCTGAGGTCAAGGCTGCAGTGAGCACTTGATTGCACCACTGCACTCCAGCCTGGGTGACAGAACGAGACCCTGTCTCAATAATAATACATATATGTGCTTTTCTTTGAAATGAACTTTGCTTCAATGAATACTTTTTAATCAGTGTATTATAATTTTATATATTAAATAGTTATAGGCTTAGAATAGTAATTCCTTGCCCCAATTTCCACTCCATAGCTGTGGCCACTTTCAGCTGTTTTTTGCTATTTCTTTGTGGTATTTGCATTTATGTTCAGAATAATGGATCTGCATAGCTATTTCTCAATTGTTCAGTTTTAGATATTAATTTCCAAAATAGGAAATAGATGCTAAGAACTAAAATTCTCTTCAAGTTCTGTATACCCTCCACACATAAACTCCAAATATAGTTTTTAAATAATTATTTATTGTCAGTATTGATTGTCATAGCTGTGTGAAGATAATTCACATTTGAGTGCAGCATGATTATATTACCTTTCTTGTACTACTTTTTGTTTTCCTGAAGGTAATAAATGTTTGGGGTTTTTGTTTGCTTGAGTACTATAGATCTGTTACTTACTCATGTTCAGGCTCTCAAGAGTATAATTATCCCTCACTGTGTTTAAACACAGATTCTGCATTTCTTCATTTTCTTCATTTTCATTGGAGACATCTCAGTCAGCTCCTGTCTTTCTGCTTGCTCTCTGGCCCGTGATACAGCTTGCTCCATCCTCTATCTCCATTTCCTTATTTATACCCCTATTTTAGTAGAGCACATTCCCCTATTAACTTTCTAAAAATATGAGAAACTTTTTGATTCCTTGCATGTGAAAAAAAAAATTGATTCTACCCTCATATTTGTTTTATAGTTAGGTAGAGAAAGGATTATAAGTATTCAAAATGGAAATTTTTCCTCAGAATTCTGGAAACATTCCTGTATTGTCTTTGGCACTCCATGCTTCTGTGAAGGAGTCCAATTCTGAATTTTGACTCTTCGCGTGTTGTTTCCACCCCCTTTTGGAAGCTTTTTCTCTACAGTGTTTTGAAATATTATAATTCTAGGCCTTAACGTAGTTCTTTTTCATCCTTTTTGTTGAGTACTGAGTAGATCCTTCTATTTTTTTGTAAATTGACAAATTATAGTTGCATATGTTTATAGGATACAAAGTGATGTTATGATTTGTGAATACAATGTGGCATAATTAAATCAAGCTAATTAATGTACATCCATTTTTTTGTGGTGGGAACATTTGAAATTTACTATCTTAGCAATTTTGAAGTGTACAACACATTATTATTAACTATAATCACTACATTATATAATAGATCTCCAAAAAAACTCTTATTCCCCCTGTCTGAGGCTTTGTACCCTTTGACCATCATCTCCCCATCTCCCCACCCAGCCTCAGGAAATCACCATTCTACCATTCTACTCTCTGCTTCTATGAATTTGATGGCTTTAGATTCCAGAGGATATGCAACATTTGTGTTTCTGGATCTGATGCTTATTTCACTTAGCGTAACTTAGCATAATATTCTCCAATTCCATCCATGTCACAAATGACAGAATTTGTTTTTTAAGGCTGAATAATAATATTTTTTTTTTTTGCAGTTGCAAGATTTACTAGAGTGAAAACAGAGCTCCCATACAATGGGAGGGGACCCAAAGGGGCTGCCGCTCCCTGCTCAAATGCCTGGGTTTATATCCCGATCACTGTCCCTCCCCCTGTGCTCTCAGGCGATATATGATTTGACTGTTTCTTTACCTCCTGCTTTAGCCTAATTTGTATTTTAGTGAGCCCTCTTTACTAACTGGTTGGGTGTGAGCTGAGTTTCAAGCCCCGTGTTTAAAGGTAGGTGTGCTCACCTTTCCCAGCTAGGCTTAGGAATTCTTAGTCAGCCTGGGAAATCCAGCTAGTCCTGTCTCTCAGTCCCCGCTCTCAACAGGAAAACCCAAGTGCTGTTGGGGAGACAACCGCTCTAACTGCTTCCTGCTGAATTGGGGCGTAGTAGGGGTCGCGCAGTTGAGATTTCCTCTGGAGGGGTGCCTTCGATGTCATCAACAATGGAGCATGGGCTAGCAGGTCGGTCCAGGGGTCCATGGTAGATAGATCTTAGTCATGGACTGCATCTGGGGCTCCATTTGAAGAACCATTTGTAGTTTTACAGCTTCGACTCTGGAAGAGACAAACTTAACAAGGAGGTTAAAGATACAGGGATTGAAATGTATGGCCTGAAGTGCAGGGGCATATGGGTGTGGGCGGTGAAAGTGGGGTTTCCTTTAGAAAAACTCCTATACATTGGGGCATCCATATTTCCGGGAAGCTGCATTCTCCATAGAAGCTTTTGGTAAGGGGAGCTACTGGTAGTACAGCGGCATGGAGGAGGTGCAGTGAGAGTGAAAGGGAGTAAGAGAACAGTAAAAAAAAATATGGCAAGGGGGGGCCATAGGGATTGGGGAGCTACCATTCTAGTTACTTTCCTCACGGTTGTTGCTTAAAGAGCAGGTGCAGATCCTCTAGAGGTTCACAGGAATAGCTAGTGTTGTCTCCTGGATTTTCAGGTTCTTTGGCAGTATCCAGGGTTTGACTCGAGTGTGATGTATCCAAGACTCCACTCCAGCCACTTTAACCGCGGCTGGGGTAGATAAAATGACTGGGTAGGGTCCTTCCCAGGATGTGTCTAGGGATGGGGAATTAGAGGGAAGGCACTTGACTAATCCCATGTCTCCAGGGTGGAATAATTCCTTTCCCTCTTCTGAATATCTTATTTAAAACTTTGTCATTTTCTTTACCTGCATTGTTTCTGTTGCCTCTGATTTTTTATGTTTCTTTTTATGACTCATTCTTCACGTGTCTATAGTATGGCACTAAAACCTCCGTAGAAGCTGTGTCCATGCGCAGAGCCTCTAATTGATAAATTTCACTACAGGTTAAACCAGCAGAGCCACGTGTGAGAAAGTCCCAACTGTCACTGTCTTTTGGACAGGTCATTTTCATGAAAGTGGAGTCCTTCAATAGCCTGCCTAGGAGCTGTGAGCCTGGCTGTAGCATTCACAGAACCAACAGAGAAAAGGCATGAGGGGAAGGAAAATCTTAGATGTTCAGTGAGTCCAACCTGCAGCCCCACCTGTGTCTTCACCTGAAGACATCATTTGGGCCTTCAGTGCCTGAGCCTCTGGGGTGCTCTGTGGCACCCTTCTCCCTCCGCTCCTGTCCATGTTCCCTACAACTTCCAAGGTTTTTTTTTTTTGCTATTATTATCATCTCCTCCCATCTTTGTTCTTATATGTTTTTTCCATATTGTTGCTTTAATTTTGGTAGGGCTGCAGGAGGCAGCAGTGGGGTTCATGTCCATCTGCGGGGTTTAACAGGGTCTTAGCATACTTTTTGTCCTTTAGGAATCTGTTAGTGAGATAACAGCCGTACCAGGAACTGAGTAAGAAAAGAAAACACAGTGGCTCAGCCCAACCCATATTTGCATAAACAAATGAGGCATCTTAGTTGGAGAATAACTCTTATACTGTTTCCCTCTAATAATGTAAGGTTCTATATAGAAGTACTTGGTATTTTAGTTAAAATGTTTGCTTAGGTAACAGAGTGGACACTTACAATATGGTGATATGAACTGCATTTTTTTTGTATGTGTAATAAATATCTTCATGTCTTCTAAAATGTTTGAGAGGGGAGAAAGACGTAATTTAATTTTGGGTCGAGCACAGTGGCTCAAGCCTGTAATCTCAGGACTTTGGGAGGCCAACCCAGGTGGATCATTTGAGCCCAGGAATTCAAGACCTGGGATACATAATGAAACCCCTTCTCTACAAAAAATACAAAAATTAGCCGGGCATGGTGGCACAGAGATGAAAATTCAAAAAGAGGGCTAGATAATAAAATTGAGGAAATCTCAAAAGAAGAAAACTGGAAGAGAGAAGATAAAATTGTAGGACTATTAAGGAATATCTGGGCCTGTGCTCCCAGATGTTCGGGAGGCAAAGGTGGGAGGGTCACCTGAGCCTGGGGAGGTCGAGGCTGCAGTAAGCCCTGATTGCGCCACTGCATTCCAGCCTGGGTGACAGAGTAAGACCCTGTTTAAAATAAAACCAAAAAACCCTTTTGGTCTAGGATTTTTTTTTTTAAATATAAAGTGATTTCAATTAACCACCCCACTCTTTTTTACTAATTGTTTTGTGTATTTAGTAAGTCACTAGCTATATACTGATATCCTTAGAAATAATATATAATAATCTGATTCAGGTTATCAAAAGTATCATTAGAACTAACTCAGCCCACTAGCTAATATTTTGTTTTCGTGTTAAAAGGAAAGTTAAGCGTTAAGCACCAGGCTTAATATTGAAATTATTTCTTTTTTCATGAGTATCACAATTCTAGGTGACGAAAGTTTTAAACTACAACCCACTTTTGTAAATCATTTTATCATCTTAACTAAATATTTTATTTGCATAAGAAAAAGCATTGTTTTAAAAAATAGTTTTCATATTGAATTATCCAAATACTTGGAATTTAAACTATTTACCTAATGGATGATGATGGTATTGTGGCCAAAAAAAAAAAAATCTCCCAAATTCAAGTTGTCTGGGATTGGAGAAATCAAATATAAGTGGACTTTAGGCATTTTCTTGTCTGTATTAATAATGTTTTACAACCAAACCCTAGAAGTTTGAACTGTGCTCTGTGCAGCCTAGAAAGTGGGGACTGACTCATGCATGGATGAAAACAAAACAGTCAAGGACTTTAGACAGTTTAAGAAGTGACGATGAAGAAGATTTAACAGGTAATGGTGCTTTTCTTCCTGAGCTTTAATGCCAGTGAGAGAAGCAACTAGTTCAGATAAATTTTGTAAGCAGAATCCAGGAAAACTTATGAGTCAGGATTCAGAACCTTTAAGGAAAGCAGGTTTGACCAAGGCACTGACTGAAAAGAGGCTTTAAGAAAGACCTTTCCGGCCGGGCGCGGTGGCTCACGCCTGTAATCCCAGCACTTTGGGAGGCCGAGGCGGGCGGATCACAAGGTCAGGAGATCGAGACCACGGTGAAACCCCGTCTCTACTAAAAATACAAAAAATTAGCCGGGCGCGGTTGTGGGCGCCTGTAGTCCCAGCTACTCGGGAGGCTGAGGCAGGAGAATGGCGTGAACCCGGGAGGCGGAGCTTGCGGTGAGCCGAGATCGCGCCACTGCACTCCAGCCTGGGCTGGGCGACAGAGCGAGACTCCGTCTCAAAAAAAAAAAAAAAAGAAAGACCTTTCCCAAGTGGAAGGAAGGATGCACTGGAGATTTAGACTGGAAATGGTTTTAACAGTATTAGTGCAATGGCACTAATTAGGACAAGTAAGACAATATATCAGATTCCTATGTATGTATTAGTTATACCCAAAGAGTATTTCAGACTAGTCCAAAGTAGCTTTTTACTTTCAACAGTTGCCAATATTATATTGTCCAGGACACCACAGGGAAGGGGAACAGAAAAGACAAGGCAGGCCCTGGGTACACTGTATTAGAAAAGTAATCTTGATCCTCTGGTGGTAGAAGAAAATAGGCAACCAACTCTAAAGTAATGCAAAACAATCTCAACTAGAGCCTCTCGGAGTTTTGTTTTATCTCTGAATCAGGTGAAAATGTCAGTTCTTTACCTTGAGCTAGTCTAGTTAAGGTTAGGATTGAAAACCATCAATCTTGAAATTTTCCAGGATTAAATTTTTTCTTAGAACCCATGAGGCTAGTTTTACCTCTGTGAATTTCTGAGTTGTGATAGAGATACAATGTTATGCAGTGATATGCTAAATTTATCATATTTGACTTGAAACTTCTGAACTACTCAGCCTTGAATTATTTGCCTTCTGTGAATGTGATCTTCAGGTTCATGGTATAAGGTTTATATCTGCCATGTAAGCTTCTTTAAAACATGCCAAGGTAGAGATATAGTTGTGTTCTATTTGTCTTTAAAAATAAACATCAATATATTTTCTATTTTAGGGCATTTGATGTAGAACTACTGTACATAGCACAGTGCTTTAAAATTCCAATAGCAGAAATTGCTGTCAACTGGACAGAAATTGAAGGTGAGTATATTGTTTATTGTATGACTGTCTTGAGTCAGACAAAGCGAGAGATATCAGACAATACAGTTGTCTAGTAAAGTCAGCTGGCTTTAATGTTCTCCTTGCTCCCCTCATCAAGCCCTTCTCAGCTGTCTTGACTCAAAGATCCGGGTCCAAGGAGTGTATTACCTATTAATACCTTCCGTCTGGCTTGCTGCCTTGTATATATTTTGTCTGTTCATGGGACCTTCAGTAGGCCTACTACCTTGTCTAAGAAACTTCAGTAAAACTTCCTACAATAGACAAAGTCATGGTGATCTGAAGTTAGAAGGTTGATAGTCTTTTGAGATAGATAAATTTGTTTTTTGCATCACCATTTCCTGTATATTTTTCGATCACTAGGTGGATATTAATTAGGTACCTGCAAACCACTATGCAAAGCTAAATAAGAAAGAAAAGTTTTTTTTACAGCCGGGCACCATGCCTCATTCCTGTAATCTCAGCAGTTTGGGAGACCAAGGTGGGTGGATCACCTGAGGTCAGGAGTTCCAGACTAGCCTGGCCAACATAGTAAAGCCCTGTCTCTACCAAAAATTACAAAAAAATGGCCGGGCATGGTGGCAGGCGCCTGTAATCCCAGCTACTCAGGAGTCTGAGGCAGGAGAATTGCTTGAACCCAGGAGGCAAAGGTTGCAGTGAGCCAAGGTCGCACCATTGCACTCCCGCCTGGGCAACAAGAGTGAAACTCCATCTGAAAAATTAAAAATAAATAAATAAAAGTGTTTTTACTCCAAATGTCCACAGTCAATTCAGAGCCATTTTAAAACTATATCCGTACATATATCCAAAAATATAAAGATCCCAACTCTATAATAACTTGAAATCATAAATCTTAATAATTCCTATTTAAAAAGGCTTAGACAGCTCTGGCTCTATAGAATTTTAAACATATTCTAGTTTTCTCCTTACTTTACAATGAACCTAAATTAACTCAGGTTAATTTAGGGAGCAGTTAACATAATCCACTGGAGACTTTTTCAAAGTCCACCTCTTCTGGTGAGAGTCCTTGTTGTAGTAAACCATTATTGCTCTGTAACCTCAGATGTTTAGGTACAGAAAAAGATTAAGAACCAGTCTCGAGAGTATACAAACTCTATGGTCTAGAATGAATTCAAACCTCTTTATGTCTTGCTGAATCAAACTGAGTTTACAAAATCTTAGCTCATCGCCACAGTTGCTGCCTAGAATCAAAGGGGATTGGGAAGCAGATAAAAGGATCACTCAGGGGTATCATGATCAACTCTGTTGATCTGTGTTGATCTTTGGCCAACATAGACTCTATGGGAAGATGAGGTGGGGAAAAGTAAAAGTCCATTTTATATTTAGTCATTTGCTTATTTGCATTACAGAGATAGTTGTATTGTAATATGAATTGTAGGTACCTCAACTTCCTCGTTTGTGGGATGAAGATAGTATTTGGCCCTGATAAACAATGTCTCTACAGTGCTTTGGTGGTAATGTTTTCAGAAGAAAGCTGTTATATAAATTCAGAGCAGTGAAAAAGGTCTTCTTTAAATATAAAGTATAATTAAAATGATAATGAAATGTTAAACCTTCCTCCTGATACTTCTTTATCTGCAAGTATATACTATAAGTAATGGTTATAAGAATCTGCTGTGGCCGGGCACGGTCATTCATGCCTGTAATCCCAGCACTTTGGGAGCCCAAGGTGGGAGGATCACTTGAGCCTGGGAGTTTGAAACCAGCCTGAGCAACATAGTGAGACCTCATCTCTATAAAAAAAAAATTGTAAAATTAGGCAGGTGTGGTGCTTGCCTCGGTACTCCCAGCTACGGGGGAGGCTGATGTAGGATGACTGGATTGTTTGAACCCAGAAGGTCAAGGTTACAAGGTTACAGTGGGCCATAATCGTATCACTGCATGATTGCCTGGGTGACAGAGAAAGATCTTGTCTCAAATAAACAAAGAATCTGCTGTGATACGCATGGATCAGATATTTAATTAGGCTGGTGTTCTTGTGTAGCCTGAGACAAAGAGGTCTGGACAAAATTATCTTAAGTCTGATCATAGGCTTTATTTTTTATCATTAAGATTGGGTTTATGTAGAAATAATCATATTTATCTGTTATGCTGTATCTTTACTTGTTTCATATGTAATTATTTTCAGTAATGAGCACTCAGTGAGTAGTTTTTTATTAGACTTTTCTAGAGCCCTCACCATAGGCAGTCCCTCCTTTCTATAGTAGAGCCGTATGAAATTTTCACTGTTTGGATCCTTTCAAGTTTTATTTCACTTCAAGATTTTCTGTTATTGTTTTTAGAGAAAACCACTCCACTCACTTCAGCTTTGAAATTGTTTAACTTTTTGGTCTATGATTTTAAAAAAATTAAGGTGCTAAAGGCTCACAACATGTAGACTTTAAACCATATGTTTTCTGCTGAGTTTATTTCAGCTAATTTGTTTTTAATTATTTTTAAATTGCAGGTTCTAAATTAGTTCCATTTTGGAGCTGGCTACAAATGGGCAAAGACCTACTTTTTATACGACTTCGATATATGACTGGTGCCTGGAGGCTTGAGCAAACTCGGAAAATGAATTAGGTTGTTTGCAGTCTTCAGTTGTGTTCATATGCGTCAGTGTCACATTTCATTTCATTTGAAACTAAAATTTTAAGTAAAGCTGGAATCAACTTCCTGTCATTGTCTGCCTTTTGATAATTTTAAAGAAGTAACTTCCCGTAAGTAAAAAATTGTATATCTCTTTGGATATAAATGGTTTTTAAAAGATGTTTATTTAAAAAGTCAGATTTTCTTTTGCTTATTTAGCTTTATTATCATTATAATTCTGAGAAACATAATTTTTGTAGAGAGAAGTGATTCTTACCCTAAAGTACCTGCATAACTCTTTTTTTTTTTTTTTTTTGAGACGGAGTCTTGCTCTGTCGCCCAGGCTGGAGTGCAGTGGCCGGATCTCAGCTCACGGCAAGCACCCTAAAGTACCTGCATAACTCTCTTTTTTTTTTTTTTTTTTTGAGTCGGAGTCTTGCTCTGTCGCCCAGGCTGGAGTGCAGTGGCCAGATCTCAGCTCACTGCAAGCTCCGCCTCCTGGGTTCACGCCATTCTCCTGCCTCAGCCTCCCGAGTAGCTGGGACTACAGGCACCCACCACCTTGCCCGGCTAGTTTTTTTTGTATTTTTTTAGTAGAGATGGGGTTTCACCGTGTTAGCCAGGATGGTCTCGATCTCCTGACCTCGTGATCCGCCCGTCTCGGCCTCCCAAAGTGCTGGATTACAGGCTTGAGCCACCGCGCCCAGCCCATAACTCTCATGAACTTAAATAGAAACTACAATCATGTAACAGTTTTCAGAGATTTAAAAACAAAGCTAGGGTATAAGTTTAAATGTATATAAATTTATCCAAATCAAAGAAACCTATATTTCAGCCTATGAAACTTTAGGAAATTATACATTAAAGGCAAGAATACAGACTTACTCACAAAGGTGTCCATTTCCTTATAGTCTTATTCATCTCTAGCACTGGAGGCCATGGTGGGAGGATCACTTGAGCCCAGAAGTTCAAGGTTACAGTGAGCTATGATCATGCCATTGCACTCCAGCTTGGGTGATGGAGTTCCTGTCAATCAATTTTTTAACATTAATATATTTACATAGTAACATCAGAAGTTTCTGTCTTTGAGATACTACAAGAACTAATAGCAATTATAAAATAATGAACCCCAAAATCAGATTGTTTCTGCCAACTTAGAGAACAAACTAGTAATAGTTTAACATTTAGTAAGTGTTTACTGTATGCCAACCACTGTTCTAAGTACTTGGTATATAATGACTCACCTAACCTTTACAACAGAAGAGGAAACTGAAGTACAAAAGGGTTACCTGCCCAAGGTCACCCAGTTAGGAAAGAGTGGACTCATGATTGTAACCTGCATAGTCTGGATCCCAAGCCCACACTCTCTAATGACTCTGCTATAGCCTTCAGTTTCTGAAGGTATGAAAACTGGGGATCCTGTAAGTAGAAAGTTTCAGCAGTGCATTGAATAAAACATTTTTGAGTGGAAAAGTAAGCTAAAAATGACTCCTCTCCAGTAGTTTGAACAACAGCGATAATATCACATCTGCAGTAGACAATTAGCTTCTTGAAAATAGAAGGCTTACCAGGCGCAGTGGCTCACGCCTGTAATCCCAGCACTTTGGGAGGCCAAGGCAGGCGGATCACCTGAGGTCGGGAGTTCAAGACCAGCCTGACCAACATGAAGAAACCCCGTCTCTCCTAAAAATATAAAATTAGCTGGGTGGTGGCGCATGCCTGTAATCCCAGCTACTCGGGAGGCTGAGGCAGGAGAATTGCTTGAACCCAGGAGGTGGAGGTTGTGGTGAGCTGAGATAGAGCCATTTCACTGCAGCCTAGGCAACAAGAGTGAAACTCTATCTCAAAAAAAAAAGAAAATAGAAGGCACATCTTACTACAATTAGTATCTCCAGTACAGTGCTTAGTATATAGTAAACACTTAATAATGATGAGATGAATAAACATTATTTACTACCAGATTTTGTGAGCATTAAAGGCACTTAAATGGATAAATCAAGAATAATAGAGAAGACCATGCTCATAAGAATTTTTAAGAGTAAGCCTTGCGCCAAAAATAAGATCCTTAATGAAATTATAAAAAGGCAATGAAATAATTTGTTATTGCTCTTTATAAATGAGTAGAAATGCATATTTGAAGCATAATAGGAATACTGAAGGTAAGTCATGATACTTTTTATGTATTTTGTATGTGAACACTATAGGGAAAAGTCTGATACCATTGATGCCAACTTGCCTTTCTAAGCACAGATTTACCTGAGAGAGGAGTATGGGACAGAATCTGAGGCAATCAGAGAGAAAAGGTAGTTTAACCTGTTAACTTACAGAATCTGCTAACAAAAACTACATGCAGCAATAGCAAAGTGAAATAGCAAAATAACAGCTACTCTCTTTTTTTTTTTTTTTTTTTTGAGACGGAGTCTCACTCTGTCGCCCAGGCTGGAGTGCAGTGGCCGGATCTCAGCTCACAGCAAGCTCCGCCTCCCGGGTTCACACTATTCTCCCGCCTCAGCCTCCCGAGTAACTGGGACTACAGGCGCCCGCCACCTCGCCCGGCTAGTTTTTTTTTTTTTTTTTTTTTTTTGTATTTTTTAGTAGAGACGGGGTTTCACCGTGTTAGCCAGGATGGTCTCGATCTCCTGACCTCGTGATCCACCCGTCTTGGCCTCCCAAAGTGCTGGGATTACAGGCTTGAGCCACTGCGCCCGGCCTCTTTTTTTTTTTTTTTTTTTTTTTTTGAGATGAAGTCTTGCTCTTGTCCCCCAGGCTGGAGTGCAATGGCGCGATCTTGGCTCACTGCAACCTCTGCCTCCCAGGTTCAAGTGATTCTCCTGCCTCAGCCTCCCGAGTAGCTGGGATTACAGGTGCCTGCCATCACACCGGCTAATTTTTTGTATTTTTAGTAGAGATGGGGTTTCACCATGTTGGTCAGGCTAGTCTCGAAATCCTGACCTCAGGTGAGCTACCCGCCTCGGCCTCCCAAAGTGTTGGGATTACAAGCGTGAGCCACCACACCCGGCCACCAGCTGCTACCCTTATAGTATGTACAAGGAAGAGTAATGAACATTTTGCATGCATTATGTAGTTTAATCTCATCAAACAACTATCATGCAGGTATAACTACCTGCATTTCACAGAACAAAGTAGCCAAGTCATTTGCCCAGTATTACACAAGTAGCCATTATTCATGCTTCTACTGAAATAAAAAATAGGAAGCAAAAGAACCTGGGGCATGATTAAAACAGTATAACCCGAGGACAGTCAGACAACCTGGCCATTTCTATGTCAAGTCTTCTGACTTGTTCTGATAGAATATATAGATACATATGAAACTTACTTGACTTGAGGGTCACATCTGGACAATAATGTCTCTTGACATCTGTAATCCTCTATCCCCATATAGTTATGTACGGTTGACCCTTGAATAACAGGTTTGAACTGCACAGATCCACTTATACATGGATTGTTTTCAAAAGTATATTGAAAAAGTTTTGGGGGATCTGTGAAAATTTGAAATAGCAACAGGAGGTTGCTATAAAATTACAGTAGTAAATGATAAGACTAATATCTACATGTATTTATGCATTAATGACATAACCTTTTTCTTAATATCTTTCATAACATCAAAGACTTCGATATTAGTCTATCATTTACTATATAACATACACACCAATCTATTCAGATTTATCAAAACTTACACACACAAACATAGACCATACAGAGACTATTCAGTTGAGATAAATATAAACAAAGATGCAGTATTAGGCTGCTCGCAGTGGCTAACACCTATAATCACATCAGTTTGGGACACCAAGGTGGACGGATCACCTGAGGTCAGGAGTTCAAGACCAGCCTGGCCAACATGGTGAAACCCTGTCTCTACTAAAAATACAAAAATTAGCCGGGCGTGGTGGCAGGTGCCTGTAATCCCAGCTACTTGGGAGGCTGAGGTAGGAAAATCACTTGAACCCAGGAGGTGGAGGTTGCAGTGAGCCAAGATCGCACCACTGCACTCCAGCCTGGGTGACATGAGTGAGACTCCATCTCAAAAAAATAAAAGATACAGTATTAAATCATAACTGCATAAAATTAATTTTGTAGCTACCTCCTGTTGCTAGTGCAGTGAGCTCAGGTGTTGTGAGTATCCACTTAAATGCTGTGTGACACTAACCATCCCCACATGAGCAGTTCTTCTCTCCAGTAAATTGCATATAACAGTAGAAATTGAGCTCTTGCAGTTCTCATGTATTTTTCATGTTTAGTGCAATACTGTAAACCTTGAATAACACCATGGGACCAATATGAAGTACCATTAGTGATGCCAGAAATACTCCCAAAGAAGCAGAGAAAAGTCATGACAATAAAGAAAAAGTTGAATTGCTTCATATGCTCGATAAGTACCATAGATGAGGGCTGCAGCTGAGGTTGCCCACCATTTCAAGATAAATTAATCCAAGCCAGGCACGGTGGCTCACACCTGTAATCCCAGCGCTTTGGGAGGCCGAGGCAGGCGGATCACCTGAGGTCAGTTCAAGACCAGCCTGGCCATCATGGTGAAACCCCGTCTGTACTAAAAATACAAAAATTTGCCGGGTGTGGTGGCGGGCACCTGTAATCCCAGCTACTTGGGAGACTGAGGCACAAGAATCACTTGAACCCGGGAGACAGAGGTTGCAGCAAACCAAAATTGCACCACACTGCGCTCCAACCTAGGCGACAGAGTGATTGTCTCAAAAAATAAATAAATCCAGTGTAAGGACTATTGGGGAAAAAAAAAAAGAAATTTGTGAATCCATTGCCACAGCTAACATCTGCAGGTGCAAAAATCTTGCAATTTTTGCAAAATACCTCTCTCATATTGAAAATGCAGCTTTTAAGTGGATACAGGATTGCTATAAGAAAGGCATACCTATAGACTCTAATATGATTTGCAAAAAGGCAAAGTCATCACATGACAAGTTAAAGGAAGGTGAAGGATCTAAAGCTGGGGAGTTTAATGCCAGAAATGAATGGTTCATTTTAGAAGAGGTTTGGCTTTAAAAAAAAAAAGTCAAGATAAGGGAGAAGCAGCTTCTGCTGATCCTGGAGGCAACAGACAAGTTCGCAAACACCATTAAGAAAATCATTGAGGAGAATGGATATCTGCCTAAACGGGTTTTTAATGCAGACGAAAGCGCCCTAATCTAGGGGGTGTGGGGGTGGAATGCCACAAAGGACATTTATAAGGAAGGAAAAGCAGCAAGCACCAGGATTTAAGGCAGGAAGAAACAGGCTAACTGCTGTTTTGTGCAAATGCAGTCAGGTTTACGATCAGGACTGCCCTTATCTATAAAGCTGCTAAATCCTGAACGGAAATGATAAACATCAGCTGCCAGTCTTCTGGTTGTACAAGAAGGCCTGGACAATGATAACCCTTTTTCTGGATGGGCTCCATTGATGTTCTGTCCCTGAAGTCAAAAAGTACCTTGCCGGTAAGAAGTTGCCTCTTAAGGTTCTTTCGATATTGGACAATGCCCCTAATCACCCAGAACGTCATGAGTTCAACATGGAAGGCTTAGCAGTTGTCTACTTGCCCCCAACATGATGTCTCTAGTTCAGCCTTTCCATCAGGGAGTCATAGGACCTTTAAGGGTCATTACACACAGTTCTCCAGAGAAAGGATTGTCAATGCTGGAACAAAAGCCCAGCGGAACATGAAAGTCTGGAAGAGGTTGGGGTCTGGTGACTCATGTCTGTAATCCCAGCATTTTGGGAGGCCAAGGTGGGAGGATCACTTGACATCAGGAGTTCAGTACCAACCTGGGCAACATAACAAGATCCCATCTCTACAAAAAAATTTAAAAAGTTAGCTGGACATGGTGGTTGGTGCATGCCAGCAGTCCTCGCTACTCAGGAGGCTGAAGATGGAGGACTGCCTGAGCCCAGGAGTTTGGGGGTGTGGTGAGCTGTCATCACACCCCTGCACTCCAGCCTGGGCAACAGAGCAAGACCCTGTCTCTCAAAAAAAAAAGTCTGAAAGAATTATACCACTGAAGAGGCCAGCCATCGTTACAGAAAAATAAAAGCTGTGAAAGTCAACAAGCATGAAACTAATTCCTACAGAAAACTGTGTCCAGATGTTGCGCATGACTTCACAGGATTTATGACAGAGCCAATCAAAGAAATCATGAGGTGAATATGGCAAAAAAAAAAAAAAAAAGAGATGGTAGATGAACAGTTTTGACATGGATGTTGGAGAAATTCAAGAGGTAACAGAGACAACACCAGTGGAGTTAATAGAAGATGACTTGATGGAGACGAGTGCTTCTGAACCAGTGCCAGATGATGCGGAAGAAGACATACAAGAAGCAGGACTCCAGTTATTCAAGACTGCTTGTGACTTCTTTTACAACTTGGACCCTTCTACAATATGGGCACTGAAACTAAAGCAAATGGTAGAAGGATTGGTACTGTAGAGAAACATTTTTAGAGAAACGAAAAAAAGTCAGACCAGAATTACGATGTATTAATATTTCCATGAAATTACACCAAGGGTGCCTGCCTCTCCTGCCTCCCCTTCTACCTCCTCCATCTCTTCTGCCTCTGTCACCTGGGAGACAGCAAGACCAACCCCTCCTTTTACTCCTCCTCAGCCTACTCAATGTGAAGAATGAAGGCCTTTATGATGACCCACCTCCACTTAATGAATGTTAAATATATATTTATAATATAACAGTCTTATGTATTTCCTCTGCATACATTTAAAACCACATCAGTGTTACAATTTTTGCTTCCACAATCAATTTTAAAAACTCAAAAGGAGAAGGAACTTGTATTTATTTATTTTAGTTTACCATATGCCTTCTTTCTTCCTGATGTTTCAAGGTTCCCTTTTTGGTTTTTTGGCAGTTTCTAAGTCATTTTATTTAGAATTTTGCATTTGTTTCCTGAATCAATAAATACTATACAACACAATGTAAACATAGCTACCATGTTCTGTTCCCTGCTTCCCCCTACCTGGGGACAATCCCCTGGCAATCTCACTCAGGAGTTTTAGGGTTTCTCCCTCCAGATTTGGTCCAGAAAATGAGGTTGAGTGACCTAGTCCCTTGACACTTTCAAAGGAGCTCAGCTGAGGTGAGGAGTGTGCTCTCTCTGAGATCTAGAGGTTACTAGATTGGGGAAATGGATTAGTGATTTTTGGGAGAAGAGCTGGCACCTGGGGCAAGAGCTTACCCCAAAGAAAAGGGTGTAGAATGTGATGAGTTATGTATAATGTAATACTTAGAGAAGTCACAAAAAAAGCTATATAAATAGATACACTCAAAAACACTATGAATAAACAAAAATTGAATTCTAAAAATTGTTCAACTAACCACAGGATGGCAGAAAAAGAAAACTGAAATAAAAAACAAAACAGAAGTCCAGGCATGATGGCTCATGCGTGTAATCCCAGCACTTTGGAAGGCTGTGGCTGGAGGTTTGCTTGAGACTAGGAGTTTGAGACCAGCCTGATCAACACAGTGAGACTCCTATCTTAATAAAATACATAAATAAATAAAATAGCCAGGCTTGGTGGTATGCACCTATAGCCCCAGCTACTTGGGAGGCTGAGGCAAGAAGATGACTTCAGCCCAGGTATTGAGGTGCAGTGAGCCATGATTGCACCACTGCACTCAGCTTGGGTAACAGAGTAAGACCCTATTTCAAAAAGAGAAAAGACAAAACCCAGACATAAAACAAGGAAAAGTAATGACAGATTTAAGCCTTAAGCATATCAAGAATATATTACATTAAATGTAACTAATCTAAATTCAAGTAAAAGAGATTAGCAGAGTATTTAAAAACATGACCTAACCATATGCTGTCTACAAGAAACTCACGACAAATAATATAAGCAGGTTGAAAGTATAAAATGGAAAAAGGTATCATACAAACTAATCAAAGGAAAGCAGGAGTGGCTATTATAACATCAGATAAAAGACTTTATATCAAAGCAAATTACTAGACTCAAAGTGGGATATTTTGTAGTAAGAAAGATTCTTCAATCCACCAAGAAAACATAGAAATCTTTCTTTTTTTTTTTTTTGAGATGGAGTCTCGCTCTGTCACCCAGGCTGGAGTGCAGTGGCGGGATCTCGGCTCACTGCAAGCTCCGCCTCCCGGGTTCACACCATTCTCCTGCCTCAGCCTCCCGAGTAGCTGGGACTACAGGCGCCGGCCAGCACGCCCGGCTAATTTTTTATATTTTTAGTAGAGACGGGGTTTCACTGTGTTAGCCAGGATAGTCTCGATCTCCTGACCTCGTGATCCGCCCGCCTCGGCCTCCCATAGTGCTGGGATTACAGGCGTGAGCCACTGCGCCAGGCCCAACATAGAAATCTTAAGTGTGCATGCCCCAAACAACAAATCTACAAAACGCATGAGGCAAAATGGACACAAGTGCAAGGAAAAACAGATGAATTATAGTGGGAGATTTCAATACTCCTCTCTCAGACAATTTTACAGGAAAATTTTACCAAACTTTTAAAGAAAAAGAATTAACACCAATTCTACATACTCTCTTCCAGAAAACAGAACAGATATCAAAAATCAGACCAAGAGAATAAGAAAACTACAGACCAATATCTCTCATGAATACAGATGTGAAAATCCTTAATAAAACATTATCAAATAGAATTCAGGAATATTTAAAAAGATTTATCCATCATGACCAAGCATGACTTACTATAGCTCTGCAAGGCTAGCTCATTATTTAAAAAACAATCAACATAATTCATTATATTAACAGGCTGAGGAAGAAAATTATATGATTATATCAACTGATTTTCATCAAAACCATTTGACAAAGCTCAACATTGATTCACAATAAAACCCTCAGAAAAATAGAAATAGAGGGAACTTCCTCAACTTGATAAAATGTAACCACATAAAACCTACAGAAAACATTATACTTAATGGCAAAACACTGAATATTTTCCTCTTAGGGCAGGAACGAGGCAAGGATGGCTACTCTTACCACATTCTTATTCAATATAGTATTGGAAGTTTTCGTCAATAAAGGGCAATAAAAGACATACAGATCAGAAAGGAAGAAATAAAAACTCCATATTTGTAGATCACATGATTGTCTACATAGAAAATTCTAAGGAACCTACCAAAAAAATCCACCTAGAACTAATAAGTGAATTCATTAAAGTCACAGAGGCCAGGCACAGTGGCTCATGCCTGTAACCCCAGCACTTTGGGAAGCTGAGGCAGGCGCATCACCTGAGGTTGGGGGTTCGAGACCAGCCTAACCAACATGGAGAAACCCGATCTCTACTAAAAATACAAAACTAGCTGGGCATGGTGGCCCATGTCTGTAATCCCAGCTACTCGGGAGGCTGAGGCAGGAGAATCGCTTGAACCCAGGAGGCAGAGATTGCTGTAAGCCGAGATTGCGCCATTGCACTCCACCCTTGGCTACTAGAGCAAAACTCTGTCTCAAAAAAAAAAAAAAAAAACAAAAGTCACAAAATACAAGATAAACATACGAAAATTTATTGTATTTATATATACTAGCAATGAACACATGGGCACAGAAATTATACATGCAATATCATTTACAATCAATAAAAAAAATGGTTAAAACATACCATATTCCTAAATTGGAAGACTCAACATAGTAAAGATGTCAATTCTCCCAAAATTGATATACAGGCTTAATAGAATTTCTATCAAAATCTCAGCAAGAATTTTAGTAGATGTAGAAAATGTTATTCTAAATTTTATATGAAAATGTAAAGGAAGTAGAATAACTAAAACAATTTTGAAAAAGAAGAATCAACCTCTTTGACTTCAAAACTTACTAGATAGCTACAGTAATCAAGATTGACACTATTGGTGGATAGACAGATACCGATCAATCAATAGAACAGAACAGAGAACCAGAAATAGGCCCATATGAATATGCCCAACTAATTAAAAAAAAAATTTTAGTAGAGACGGGATCTCTCAATGTTGCCTAGGCTGGTCTCAAACTCCCGGCCTCAAGCAATCCTCCCACCTTGGCTTCCCAAAATGCTGAAATTACAGGTGAGCTGCTATACCTGGGCCCAGCTGATTTTTGATGAAGGCACAATTGCACTTCAGTGAAAGACACAATCTTTTGAACAATTGGTACTGGGACAACTGGACATTTATAGGCAAAAATTGAACAACCTAAGTCTGACACCTTACACAAAACTTAAAATGGGTCACAGGCTTAAATGCAACATGTCAGAATTTTGGAAAGAAAAACACAAGATAAAATCTTTGGGATCTAGAACTAGACAAAGAGTTCTTATACTTTATACTTAAGTCACAATGAATAAAAGGAAAAATTAAATTGAACTTCATCAAAATTAAAACCTCTTGCTCTTTGAAACACCCTCTTAAGAGGATGAAAAGACAAGTTAGAGAGTGGAAGAAAATACCCCAAATCCACATATCCAACAAAGAACTAGTATGTTAAATATATTAAGATATCTTAAAACTCAACAGTAAAAAAAGTAAATAGATAATTCAATTTTAAAATGGTCAAAAGTATGAAGAGATGTCTACCAAAGAAAGATATGCAGGTAACACATAAGCACATGAAACCATACTCAACATCATTAGCCGTTACCAAAACACAAATTAATACCACAATGAGATATCTACTATACCCCTAGCAGAATGGTTAAAACAAAAAATAATGACAATAACAAATGCTGGCAAGGATGCAGAGAAACTAGATCATGCATATATTGCCAGTGAGCATGTAAAATGGTACGGCCACTTTGGTAAGTATTTTGGCAATTTCTTTAAAAACAACACATGCAACTATTACACGATGCAGCAATTGTGCTCTTGGGCATTTATCTCAAAGAAATGAAGATTTATGTTCACACAGAAACTTTACATAAATGTTTATAGCAGCTTTATTCGTAATAGCCCCAAACTGGAAATATCCCAGAAGTCCTCCTGCAGATGAAGGGTTAAACAAACTGGAGTGTATTTGTACCATGCTATACTACTCAGCAACCAAAAGGAACAATTATTGATACACTCAACAGCCTTAATTACCAGATTATTATGCTGAGTGGAAAGAAGCATACATACTGTATGATTCCATTTATATAACATTCTTGAATGGACAGATTTATAGAAATAGAGAATGAATTAATGATTAAGGAAAGTGCTGGAGTAGGAAAGAAGTGGATGTAGCTATAAAGAGGCAGCATGAGGGATCCTGTGGTGATGGAAATGTGCTGTCTCTTAATTGTATCAATGTCAATATGCTGGGTGTGGTCTTATACCATAGTTTTGCAAGGTGCTACCATTGGGGGAAACTGGACAAAGAATACTGAAATCTTCCTGTATAATTTCTTAAAATTGCATTTTGTCATTGTTCAGGCTGCTATAACAGAATACCATATACTGGGTAGCTTAAACAGCATAAATTTATTTCTCACATTTCTGGAGGTTGGGAAGTCCAAGGTCAAGGTGCCAACAGATCCCGGGTCTGGTGAAGGACTCTTCCTCATTTGCAGTAAGCTGTGTTCTCATTGTGCTCTAATTTGGCAGAGAAAGAAGGAGAGTGGGTTGTCTAGCATAAGGACACTAATCCTATTCATGAAGGCTCTACTCTCATGACCTAATTACCTCTCAAAGGCCCATCTCCCAGTACAATCATATTGGGGGTTAGGATTTCAACATACGAATTTTAGAGAGACACAAACATTCAGTCCATAACCCATGTAAATCTACAGGTATCTGAAAATGAAAATTCTAATTTTGTTGTTGTTATTTGTTTGTGGAGATGGGGTCTCACTCTGTCAACCAGGCTGGAGTGCAGTGGCACGATCTCAGCTCACGGCAGCCTCCACCTCCCAGGCTCCAGTGATCCTTCCTCTTCAGCCTCCCGAGTACCTGGGACTACAGGCGCATGCCACCAGGCCCGGCTAATTTTTTATTTTACTTTTCTTTTTTGTAGAGAAGGGGTTTTGCCATATTGCCCAGGCTGGTCTCAAACTACTGGCTTCAAGCGATCTGCCTGCCTCGGCCTCCCAAATTGCTGGGATTACAGATGTAAGCCACCATGCCCAGCATGAAAAGGTTAATTTTGAAAGCTAAAATAGGCATTTAACTTTTTTTTCCCAGTCCTGTTATTACTTAAGTTCCCACCCCACTACCGGCTACTACTGCCGCAACTACTGGTTTTGTTTTATTATTATTTTTTTAAATGCACAGATATTCTTTTAATTCAAAATGTAAAGGTTCTGGTCTTTTTATAGCATAACAGAACATTGGAAGAGGTCTTGTGATTCCACAGGCAATCTTCTGGCATCACAAATGGGGAGCTATGACCCCACTGTAGGAGAATCAATAAGCTATGCATGCAAACTAGTGTCCAACTTGTCCTTTTTAAAATAAAAGCAGTATTGGCCGGGAGCAGTGGCTCATGCCTGTAATCCCAGCACTTTGGGAGGCCGAGGCAGGTGGATCACCCGAGGTCAGGAATTCAAAACCAGCCTTGACCAACATGGTGAAACCCCATCTCTACTAAAAATATAAAAATTAGCCGGACATTGTGGCATCCGCCTGTAATCCCAGCTACTAGGGAGACTGAGGCAGAAGAATCGCTTGAAACCAGGAGGCAGAGAGTGCAGTGAGCCGAGATTGTGCAATCGCACTCCAGCCTGGGCAACAATAGGGAAACTCCGTCTCAAAAATAAATGAATAAATAAATAAATAAAATACAATAAAAGGAGCATTAGAAGAACCTATCAAATACAAGCCCTAATCAGGAGAGGACAGATTATCATACCACTCCAGATGTAGGTAAGGTGAGATTTAAGCCCACTAACGTTTTCAACTGTGGTTACTTTTCTCTTCCCACAGGCTGATTATGTAAAGAGAAAAACAAATGGAGGTTTTAATTGTAAAACCCTCAGTTTAATCTAGTCCCATGTAATGTTTTACCCTCTTTAACACCTGCAATTCACCTTTCTGATTATTAATAGTAAGTGTATTATAGCTGAGCTTTAGTGGCAACCATATTACATTCACTTTTTTACATTCACTCCATAAAAATCCTAATGAAAACAGAACCTTATTTATATTTCACAGAAGAAATACATGTTGGAAAATTTAATCTCCTTAAAAATGTGGTTTCTTGGGCATCATAGTTTCCTCTAGACAGGCATTGGTTTTGGGGATAGATACTGATTGGTTACTATGTTACTTTTTCCAGTGAGGCAAGCTGTGTGCATCTCAGTTTTCTTATCTATGACATGGGAAGATGGAGATACTATGTGGGCTGCTTCCCTACGGGGTTATGGTGATAACCAAATTAAATAATATGAGCGTCAGCTTACAAACTAAAATTTTATGAAACCCACACATGTACATAACAGAAAGAATATTTTGGTATCTGGTAAATACAGAATATTATCTCATATTTTATTTATGTGTTTATGACCTACCTTATTCTATACGCAACTTTATTTTAAAAGACTTCATTTCAGGCCGGGAATGGTGGCTCATGCCTGTAATCCAAGCACTTTGGGAGGCTGAAGCTGGCGGATGCAATGAGCCGAGATCGAGCCATCGCACTCCAGCCTGGGTGACAAGAGTGAAACTCTGTCTCCAAAAAAAAAAAAAGACTGTATTTCTCCACTCAAACTTCTCACTCTAAGAGTAATGCAAAACCTAATGAACAAATAAGTATCAGGATTTGTTTCCTTCTATGTCTATTTAAAACATTTATTCATTTTTAATTGATAAATAAAAATTGTATATATTTATGGTATACAACATGATGTCTTGAAATACGCACGCACTGTGTAATGGCTAAATTAAGCTAATTAACATATGTATCAACTCACACTTATCATTTATTTGTGATACATATATATATTTAAAATCTACTCTCTTAGCAATTTTCAAGTATACAATACATTGTTATTAACTATAATCACCATGTTGTATAATAGTTTTCCTGATCCTATTCCTCCTGTAAATGAAATTTTCCATCCCCATTTTCTTTTTTTTTTTTTTTTTTTTTTTTTTTTGAGACCGGGCCTTGCTCTATCACCCATCCTGGAGTGCAGTGGTGGGATCTCGGCTCGCTGCAACCTCCGTCTCCTGGGGCTCAAGTGATCTTTCCACCTCAGCCTCCCGAGTAGCTGGGACTACAAGAATGTGTCACCAAGCCCAGATAAGTTTTGTATTTTTTTCTGCAGAGACAGGGTTTCACCATGTTGCTCAGGCTGGTCTCAAACTCCTGTGCTCAAGTGATCGACCTCCGAAAGTATTGGGATTACAGGCAGGAGCCACTGCACCTGGCCCCTAACTATTGTCAACAGAGGCCTAAAAAATAGACCTAAGACTCATTAAATGATATGTGAACCAACAGAAAAGACATAGAATCAACCCAAATGCCCATCAACAATAGACTGGATAAAGAAAACGTGGTACATATACACAACGGAATACTATGCAGCCACAAAAAGGAATGAGATCAGCCGGGTGCGGTGGCTCAAGCCTATGCACTTCGGGAGGCCAAGGCAGGTGCATCACCTGAGATCAGGAGTTCAAGACCAGCCTGGCCAACATGGTGAAACCCCGTGTCTACTAAAAATACAAAACAGCTGGGCACTGTGGCAGGTGCCTGTAGTCCTAGCTACTTGGGAGGCTGAGGCAGGAGAATCACTTGAACCTGGGAGGTGGAGGGTGCAGTAAGCCAAGATTGCGCCATTGCACTCCAGCCTGGGTGACAGAGTAAGACCTTGTCTCAAAAAAAAAAAAAAAAAAAAAAAGGAATAAGATCATGTCCTTTGCAGGGACATGGATGAAGTTGGAAGCCATTATCCTCAGCAAACACACACAGGAACAGAAAACCAAATGCTGCATGTTCTCACTTATGAGTTGGAGCTAAACAATGAGAACACATGGACACAGGGAGGGGAACCACACACATTGAGGTCTGTTGGGAAGGGAGGGTGGGAAGAGGGAGAGCATCAGAATAAATAGCTAATGGATGCTGGGCTTACTACCTAGGTGATGGGTTGACAGGTGCAGCAAACCACCATGGCACACGTGTACCTATGTAACAAATTTTCACATCCTGCACATGTACCCCAGAACTAAAAATAAAAATTTTTAAAAATGATATGTGAACCTAGAAGTACATCATCAAGGAAGAAAAGTGATTAGGTTGTATTGGTCAAATGTTTAAGATCCTGTGTGCACAGAAAATGCTTTTAGAGATACTCTTTTATTATCATTTAAAGTATTCTGAATATCTCTTTAATTTCTCTTAGGGTTCTATAAAGTAAATGAAAGAGCAATGTGTGGATCGGAGAGCATAAGATTTATTAGCCATTATAAAGATGATAATACCATGAAAATGGCAAAAAGGCAATGTGTTAATCACTTCACAGTTACAAGGAAAAAATTCGCACGTTGCAGAGAGGCAGCACACAGGCAGGGGTCTTGCTGGTCTAATGGCTTCAGCCTGTCCTTTAAAGGAAAGGAGAGAATTTTACTAGCCAATTTGAGGCAAAAACTTGGCTTTAATGATTTGTTTTACCCGTTATTAGTGGTAAACCCCAATTATAATTGTGGGGTTCCCTAGGTTGTTGCCTTTTATTTCAGAAAGTATTGCACAGCTTCCAAATCAAAATTAAATTTATCTTTAACTTAAATATCTGCTATTCAAAAAGAATGGGGCTCATTTAGTTCTATGGGGATCAGGTGTCACAAAATCAAACACCCCCATCACAAACTACAAATATATATAGAAATGAAATAAATAAAATTTAAATGTAAAAAAAGCCATTATGATGGGACTAGAGTCTGTGCCACATATACCATCAATTAATTAAGTCCCACGTGAAAATACTTTCACCCTTACAGTGGACGTAAGTTTTATGGATCATACTCTGTCTCTTCAGCCCCTTTAACATGCCTGCCACTTCTCTGTGAACATGCATCACCACCCAGTCCACCCTCACTACACACACACACACACACACACACACACACACACACAACTGTTAGTCTTCCATAAAAGAGTCCAGGGGTAGGCATTGTTTTCTCCTGCATTGCTCTGCACTTGGGATATCAAAAACCCAAGCCCAGGCCCAGGATTCATTACCCTATTCTCTTCTTCTACTCAGAGTAAATCTTCCTACATTTTGTAAGTATTTAATGAGCATTTACTATGTGCCAGACACAGTTTTAGCTGTGAGAAATAAGAGCAAAATCAGATACACTCATCATTCTTTTTGATACTATAATTAATGAAAGGGGACAGATATTAATCCAATGGTTAAATATGTATCAATGTGGAACAACAGTGGTGATTATGAATGAGAGAGATATAGGCCACACAAGATTACAAAACAGAGGATCTGACTAAGTCAGAGATGACCAAGAAGGCTTCTCTAGGATGTGACACTTAAACTGGGATGCAGAGGAAGGGAAGTCACTAATGAGACAAGGAGGGGAAGAGGGAGCACTCTATGAGGAAGCCCAAGTGAAATTTCAACTGGGAGTTGATTGTTGAGTAAGTCCTGCCACTTAATTAAGTAGAAGCCTTTCTGTTCTTTTTTATTTATGGCATATTCATTCATTTATTGATTTAATTTATTAAAAATCTTTCTGGGTTTGTTAAGGGCAGCAGAGGTATCAAGAATGAGAAGCAAATATGACATCAAAAGCACAAGCAATGAAAGCAAAAATAGACAAATGGGACAACATCAAACTTAAAAAACGTCTGTGCATCAAAAGAAACATTCAGTAGAATAAAAAAATCAACCTACAGAATGGGAGAATATATTTGCAAACCACATACCTGATAAGGGGTCGTCTTCAGATTACGTAAGAAACTCCTACAACTCGACAGCAACAACCACCACGATTACAACCAGAATAGAACACTGGCAAAGGACTTGAACAGATATTTCTCTAAAGAAGGTATACAAATGCCAACAGGCATACGAAAAGATGCTCAACAGCACTATTCATAAGAGAAATGCAAATCAAAGTCACAATGAGCTATCTCCTTGTATCCTGTAGGAGGGTCGCTATCAAAAGAACACAAAATAACAAGAGTTGACAAGGATGTAGAGAAATTGGAACCCTTGTGCACTGTTGGTGGGCCTGTAAAATGTTGCAGCCATTGTGGACAGCAATACGGAGTTTTCTCAAAAAATTAAAAACAGAATTACTGTTTGCTCCAACAATCCACTTTCTGAATATATATCCAAAGAATTCAAAGCAGAACCTCAAAGAGATACTTGCACGCCTATGTTCATTTTTTCACGACAGCCACAAGGTAGAAGCGACCCACATGTCCACTAATGAATGGATAAAGAAAATATGGTATATATATGCAATAACAGAATATTATGCAGCCTTAAAAAAAAAGAAATCCTGTCACATGCTACAGCATGGATAAACCTCCAAGACATTATGCTAAGTGAAACAAGCCGGTCACAAAAGGACAAATACTGTATGACTTTACTCATGTGACGTATCCAAAGTAGTCAAAAATCACAGAGACAAAAAATGGAAAGGTAGTTTCTAACTGGGGGAACTGGGGGAGAGGGCATTAGTGATTAATAGGCACTAAGTTTCAATTTTGCAAGATAAAAAAGTTCTAAACATCTGTTGCTGCAAGACAATAGTTAAGACTTCTGAACCGTACATTTTAAAAAATTAAAGACATTAGCTTCCGGTTCCAGGAAGCCACGGCTTACGATGCAGACATGTCCAAGTCCAAGAACCACACCACACACAACCAGTCCCGAAAATGGCACAGAAATGACATCAAGAAACCCTGATCACAAAGATACAATCTCTCTTTTTTTTTCAATTGAGACGGAGTCTCGCTCTGTCGCCCAGGCTGGAGTGCAGTGGCTCGATCTTGCCTCACTGCAACCTCTGCCTCCTGGGTTCACACCATTCTCCTGCCTCAGCCTCCTGAGTAGCTGGGGCTACAGGTGCCTGCCACCACGCCTAGCTAATTTCTTATATTTTTAGTGGAGACAGGGTTTCACTGTGTTAGCCAGGATGGTGTCGATCTCCTGACCTCGTGATCCGCCCGCCTCGGCCTCCCAAAGTGTTGGGATTACACTACGTCTGGCTGATATGAATCTCTTAAGGGGGTAGACCCCAAGTTCCTGAGGAACATGTGCTTTGCCAAGAAGCACAACAAGAAGGGCCTAAAGAAGATGCAGGCCAACAGTGTCAACGCCATGGGTGCACGTGCCAAGGCTATCGAGGCCCTCGTAAAGCCCAAGGAGGTTAAGCCCAAGATCCCAAAGGGTGTCAGCCGCAAGCTCGATCGACTTGCCTACATTGCGCACCCCAAGCTTGGGAACACAGTGAAACCCCATCTCCACTAAAAATACAAAAATTAGCTGGGCATGGTAGCGTGCACCTGTAGTCCCAGCTGCTCGGGAGGCTGAGGCAGGAGAATCGCTTGGACCCGGGAGGTGGAGGTTGCAGTGAATCGAGATCACACCGCTGCACTCCAGCCTGGGCGACAGAAAAAAACTATCTTAAGTTGTAAAAATTTCCATAAAATTCTGGATGTGTGTTATCTCTTGAAATGATATTATTATCACATGGCCACAGCTGGCTGGAGCTGCATAGCAATCGCTCCCTTCAGAAAGGCAAAGCCACATCTCTCTTCTAATTACTTTCCTAATATTTTTCACCACATGCTAAACATTGCGTTCATTCGACCAATATTTATTGAGCACCTACTATGTGCCAGGCATTGTTCCAGGCTGTGGGGATACAAGTAGTGAGCAAGACCAGCTTTCTTACAGAGGAGCCAGTCAAAACAAACATATACATAGTTTATACAATTTCATGTAATGATGCTGCTGTGAGGGGGAAAAAGATAAATTCATTTTAGGAACAATTGTGGGAAGAGGAGGGTGATCTTCTTTTATCTTTTTTCCCCAAAGCATAGTTTCCTCCTTCATAGTACCTATTTCTTCTAAAGGTAGCATTTCCTTCCACCTTCGATTCTTGATTTCTCCAGTTTTTTGTTTTGTTTTGTTTTGTTTTTTGGCCAAAGTTTATTGATTATCTCTTCAAAGTGTGCATAAATGCATCTCCTCCTCACTTTTCTAGAATGCCGCAGATGCCCACCACCTCATGCCTAGATGGTTGCAGTGGCTTCCCAATTGGTCTCCTTATCTCTTATCTCCACAAACTTTTCTCCCTCACCCCCATCCACCTTCCAGCCTGTGTAGATTATTCTTCCTGGGATGTCACTGCCCATGTTTCATCACTTTTCAACTCCACTTCAAGTTCCAGGACAACAATGAGGTGTACATACCTGGGTTTTAGAGTCAGGCAGCCTGGAAGGGATAGTCTGTGTGTCCCTCAGGTTCCTCACTGTAAAATGCAGATGATAATTCTCCCACGAGAGGTCGTGAGAGGGAAATGAGAGGAGGTGTGGGAAGCGCCAGTCCAGTTCCCGGTTGGGGGACTCTCACAATGGAAACAGCATCTGATCGTCACTGCTGAGTCAAGATGGTCCATCGCTCTCGTCTCAATCCTTTAGAATGTATTTGGTGACGAACTGCCGCGTTAACACTATTTTTCTTATCTACCCAACTAGTTTGACAATTCTCCTAGGAAAACTGAGGCTTTTCTACTCAAAGCCTCAGGGAATTCTGCACATAGCAGGCATTCTGCCTTCATGGTTGAACAAGTTGGGCCTGCATCAGTGTCAGGCCAGGGTGGCAAGTGGGCCGAAGTGCAGCCTGCACTCTGCTGTGAGGCCGGCACCTGCAGGACTGCACCCACTGAGGCAGGGTGGAGGCCTAGAGGGTGCAGGACAGTAGATGTTCATGTTCTCTTCTCAAGTTGCAGCTGAAATTTCAACCCTGTGAAGACCTCCCTGACACCTCCCTGTGCCCATTCCCCTACGGTGACACACAAAGTTGTGTGATAATCATTGGTACGTGTATCTCTCTCTTAGGCTCCATTTACTAAGGGCCAGTGCTCTGTGTTCATACAGTTAATTCGGGTGCCTGGTACTTAGGAAAGCGTTTAATGATGATTACAGAATGAAAGATGACTTTCAAGGAAAGTCCGAATGGGAGGCAGAAAAACTGCAGCATCAGGACAGAGTTACAGATAAAATTTAGAGAGGAGACTTGAGGTGGGAGGAGTGTGGAGGCTTTGATTCCTAGTTATTACTCTGAGTGGAAACATTATCGTGCTAGCGCAAACTTAAGGTACAAGAGACGTACAAAGCAGAATCTTTGCATCCATGGATGACTACAGACTTTGTTACAATCTGGTTTTTTTATTTTTTATTTATTTTTATTTTTATTTTTTGAGACGGAGTCTCGCTCTGCCGCCCAGGCTGGAGTGCAGTGGACGGATCTCAGCTCACTGCAAGCTCCGCCTCCCGGGTTTATGCCATTCTCCTGCCTCAGCCTCCCGAGTAGCTGGGACTACAGGTGCCTGCCACCTCGCCCGGCTAGTTTTTTGTATTTTTTAGTAGAGACGGGGTTTCACCGTGTTAGCCAGGATGGTCTCGATCTCCTGACCTCGTGATCCGCCCGTCTCGGCCTCCCAAAGTGCTAGGATTACAGGCTTGAGCCACCGCGCCCGGCCTTTTTTATTTTTTAATACTATTTTATTTATACTCACATATGAAAAAATGGTTATACTATCATGTTTACATAGATGCTAATATTGGAAACAGCATTCAGTAACAAATTACATTTAAATTTTATAAAGAACACACAAACATTAAAACACTGATTGGTTATAGGAAGCGGAGTTTGAGGAAAAACTATTAGCTATAATTTTTATTTTCATTAAAGAGCAGCACCCTCTGAGAAGAATCAATCAGTAACATTCAGCTATACCATAAAATAATAAGTACAAAGGAATAGTTAGTGATTGTACTGATTTTGCTTTTACTAAGCCATTTTACGTTCCTCGCACTCAAGGCGAATAAATAAAACATAATCTGAAGAAAAATATCTCCTTATTATTATTCACAATTAAAAAAATCGGCTTCATTCTGCAGGCCTGGGCAGATTGTACAATAGAGAGCACTTAATGACTCAAGTGGATCAATGTACCGGTTTGATTCTGATCCACGGAATAGAATCTCATCCAAATTTGGTGGCTGGACTAACTCCATGGGAGCTGTGACAGACTGAACCATTTTTGTGGTATCCCCAGATCTCACCAAATAAGAAAAGACCCTACCCCAGAAAATACAACAATTGATCTGTCCATAAATTTTATCTATATGCTTGCTCTTCAGTATAAGTTGGAAAAAGGGGCCTTTTCTTGAGCACATGGATAAAAGTACTGCGGTCTAAAGATTGCTGGATCGATATTGTGTTGTTATAATAAAGATAAGGTACACATTGAAACCATTGTCCGATTAAGAAACTTCCACAACTTGTCTCAATTCTTCAAAGAATGGAGAACGTTTCTTTTCTAGGCTGACAATTAGTCCTGTATTGGCATTGCTGCTGGCTATAAAACTCACTACCAAAGGTAATGATTTAATTGAATCACCTGGTAGGTGTAACAGTAACAGATGATACTTTTATTTTTTGAAAGTCCAAGTTTGCTCCTTTGGTGTGTTGCAAGGGCAAAAGTAGATGAGAAACCAGGTCTCAAAGCACGCTCTGGAGCATTATCATTGGCCACTTCAAAATAGGTACTCCAACTCTGACACAACGATAGCATGGAGCCCTTCAACACTTGGCAACATTTTATACATGAATCGCTTTAGGTCATCCACCATGATGAACTCCCTTCTCTTGCAGGATCAATCTCCATGACTGGGAGTTCTGGGCTGCCCGGTTCTCTCCACTGTCACTTCAGGGACAGCTTCAAAGACCACAATCTGGTTTTATGTTGGGTATATGGCAAATGCAAAGAATGGACTCTCTCTTGGGGTAAGGAAGCCGCCCTTCCTACCACTGTTTTATAGCCTGAGGGAGCTCATGTTAGGCCAAGACCTTAAGGTCTTTCAGAAAACATATCTCAGTTTTGCCGTGGTTTTGAGGTCCTGAACCAAAATTTCACTGGCGGTTCTACCAAATCACAACCTCTGACTGAGTCGCTCCTCTCATATGATTCCCATAACAGAATGTTTTGGTGGAAGTTCTGTTAAGCAGTAAAACCACAGCCAATCAAGAAATCACCGATAAAGCAAAGTCTAGCTTTCCATTAACCAGGACAGTCAGCTTCTGTAAAATGGAGTGTCAACACTGCGCCTTCTGTACTAGGCCAAGTGCTTTCTCCTTCTTGGAACTCACCAGATCTTACTGTTCTTGAGTGGAATGGATTAACTTTCTATACTAGCCTTGAGGAATACATGATAGGAATTCTATCAGTGACAGACTAATGTTTAGGCAGGAAAAAGTCACCATCATGCAGAAATATCCTGGTATGTAAATGGGAACGTACAGAAAAAAGCTGACTAGACATACTCTAAATCAACGGCCTGCCAAGAGTCAAGAGAATTCCGCGAACTGAAAACGACTCCATGCCAGAATCATGAGCCAGCGCTGCAGAGGTTATAATTTCTTTGTCTGCATTGTGTCCTCCGCATTATGCTCATACAGGAGAAGAAAACTGAGATAGTGATTGGGCCATTTCTTTTCTTAATTTAATTTTAAAAAACTTGAGCCACAAGGTATCAATTCTGAGGACCTAATTAGCTTACTGACAATAAAGTCCACAACCAGCATAATCCTTAAAATATAATCTGTAGCCCTTACCAGTTCCGCTGTTTCCTGGTGTTTCTCACCCAGGAGGATCTCAAACCCAACACGTAGCCAGGAGCAGAGGTATCTGGGCCAATGTAGAAAGAAGACTTTGAGGTTAAGGCATGGTATTTAAGGTTCTGCTGCAAATGTTGTTTTAAACAAATCACCATTCAACTACAACGGTATAATAATGCAAAAATATCATCTGCCATGAAGAAAGTGCAGTGCTTTGAGAACTAGAAAAAGCAGTTAAATTTAAAGCCTTGCTTTATATTTCGGAGCTGCTATTGGGGCCTATTGGACGTATGACTTTCGGGCACACAGGAGCAAACTGAAAACTGCCCTGTGTGGCTTTATTCCACGTTCACCCCTGCAGCAAATGCCTTTTCTGTGAGGACCTACGGGCGGATGGGGAATCAAGAAGTGGTTCCTCCTAAGCGGCGTGTCTGAGTGGGTGCCAGGAGTCCACAGTGACCTTAAGAGGCAGGCTACTTGGGGGGCAGCCAGGCCGTGAGACGAGAAAGTTGTTAAGTAACATTGCTGTGTGCCCATAAGTTTGTATCTTTTATTAGATTAGATAATATATCTCACATGCTGGGTTGTTAAGCAAATAAATATGCGTAAGGAAATTACAATCCACATAATTATATGAGTCGTTTCAACCACCGCTCACCCCCAGAGTGATTATATTTTCTTGTGCCTATGCCAGTGCAGCCCAGTTGCTCTGCCACTGTCAATGGGGTCAGGATCCCCTTACTCCGAAAAGCAAATCAGGAACAAACAGGGCAAGTGAGAGTCCACCAGGGCCCAGAAACATGTGAGAAACAGCAGCTCAGAAGGGTCTCCAGACTGATGGGCGGGTGATCCTATATTCTTATTGGGCTGACAACCCTTCTAAGGCTTCGGGCTCCAGGTGCTGGCAAGAAATCTCAGAGGTGGGGTGGGAGAGAGAGACGCGAGGCGACCCACGCAGGCAGAAGGCTCCCACCCCACCCTGGGACCCCCCAGCCGGCCGGGATCGCCGGCAGGGGCTGAGCCTGGGGTCGCGCAGGGGGACGGAGAGGGCAGCCCGCGGCTGGGGGTGGGGAAGAGGCGGGAACCCAGCTGCGGACCGCTGCGAGGTGCACTCCCCCGCCACCCCCGCGCCGCGAGTTTCCGGGCACGTGGCCGTGGCGCCGGCCTCGCTCCCGCCCCCCGCCGGGCCCGCGCAGCCCCCTCCTCCGCGGTTCCCGTTGTGGCCAGAGCGCGCGGCGGCGGGCGGAGGCGGGCCGCAAGCAGGGCTCCCTGGCCGCTTTCCAGGTCGGCGCACTAATACGGGCGATGAGGCTTCGCGGCTCCAGTCTGACTGACGCCGGCTGGGGCCGCCGCCGCAGCCGCCGCCGCCGCCGCTGCAGCCGCTGTCTCGGTCCCCGCCGCCGCCGCCGCCGCCGCCGCCCCCGGGCCCTGCAGGCGCTGAGCGCGCAGCCAGGCAGTGAGTGCGCGGCGCTCGGAGCGGGCGGCCGGGGGACCACCGCGGGGGCGGGGTGGGGGGCGCCGGACCTGGGTGGGGGAGGGATGAGTGGCACCGCGGGGACAGGTAAGACGTGCCCTCCCCGGCCGCGCGCTGCTTGTGTGCGTGCGTGTGAGCGCGTTGAGTGGAGGGCTAAGTTGTTCGTCCTAGGGGCAGCCTGGGAGGCTCCTCGGCGTGTGGCTTGGCTCTTGGCGCTCGCCGTCCCGGTGCTTCTCGGTGGGGCCTGTCTAGGGTGGGGTGGGCACGGGGCCGGAGGGGACCGCTCCGGGGACTTGGCCGCAGCGCCGCTCGCCTTCCTCGCGCCCGCATTCGCCCGCGCCGCGGGCCCCGGGACCTGTCAGGGGATGCTGGTCCTGCGGCGGAGGCGGCCGGGCTGGAGCTGGGGCCCGGGGCGTGGGCAGGGACCAGGATGGGCGCCGGAGGAGTCGCTTGCTGTAGCTGGAGAGCGGGGACAGCGGACAGAGGGGGGGGCGGGGGTCGTCATTGTGACTCTTTGGGGGGCCACTTTTAAACTCGCCAGTGCCGCACTGGCCTCGCTGGCCTTCTGTTTCATAGGCTTTTTGCTTTGCTTACCTTTGAGGCATGCGAAGTGAGAAAAAAAAAGTTAGGAATGTTGTTCAAGTGTCTCCGGGCTCGCGCTTGGACTGTGTCGGAGCCCGGGTGTTTGTCTTTTCCTTGGCCCGCCCCTCGATGCCAGCTCTCCGCAGAGGGGAGGGGGCGAGGTGGGGAGCAGATACAGGAGACTGCCTGACGCCAGCTTTGTGATCGGAAGGAGGAGCGCGGGGAAAGCATTTTTATGGATGGCTAATCGCTGACAAGTCTTCCCGTTACTATTCCTTCCTCCTCCCGCCCTTGACCGTGGACATTTGAAATGATAGTTTGGAAATACTACGTTGACTTATTTCTGGGCTGGAGTGAGTACTCCTGAGAACTAACCTACAAATGATACAAATCGAGTTTGGGGATAAAATTGTATATAAATTCTTTACCCAGCAGTTCACAGTGAGATACACACCCACAAGGGCACTGTGGAGTGCTTTGGATGGATCCAGTTTACTAGTACCATTTCGGTGGCTTGCCAGATTTCTTGGATGATGTTTTGGAAATGTAGGTTAGCAAGAAGCATGGAGGCTGACCGTAAAGTCGTGAGGCATTTAATAATGCTGCCTCCTAAGCAGTAACTGAGCGGAACGTTTGTGGCATCCGTCTGGGAAAGTGAAATGTGACTACTACAAGTATGTCTCCTGCCTTAGCATTCCTCCAAGTGTGAGGGAATGCCTTTGGATGTTTACATTTTAAAAATAGTGATCTATATTTAAGAAGGCATTTAAAATAAAAGCCAAAGACATTCTCAACTCCAAATAGACAAAGATTCAATAAATGAGTTTCCCTGTGCTTGTAGGAAAGCATCAACACAATTTTAGACTGCTTTTAGGTTTGTGGTTATCCAAGGAGGCTTCAGATGAGAAAAGGATGTGACGCTTTGTAAACAAGGAGCATTTTAAATACAAGATGACAGAAATTTCAAGTACTGTATCCGAAAAACAACTTTTAGTGGTAATAGTCACCTTCACTGATGGCAAGACAGCTGTCTACCAGACAGCCTTCGGCCTCTTAATGTATTCTGACACAACCAACTCCCATTTTTATGCTTGACTGGTTATCTTTGTCAGAGCTGTTTTATGCTTGGGCTCTGTGGTTTCAAACTATGCTTAAGGGAATGCCAACATACTCTTGATCTGAACAAACTCGTTTTTATCTGCAGTGTTTACTAAAAATCAAAGACGTAAACAAATTTTGGGTTAAACCTCTAAGTACTTTAGAATTACCACATCTTTGTCATCAGTCTTTCAAAGTCAACATGAACTATTTGGCTTTTCTCCTTTTAAAATCTTTTTTTAACTTGTATTTTCCTAGTTAATGAGTAATCAGAAAATATTCACAGATGTCAACTCTTGCATCTCTGATTGCCCAAGACATGGGATGAGAAAGAAGAGTTTAGTTTTGTTTTTTAAATGAAACATTACTAAAGATATCCATACGTAATAAACAACTGGTGCACTATTTATCTTTACTAATCATGTGGTCAGTCGGAGGGAAAAAAGTCTGTCCAGAAATTGTTTCATGAAGATGGAAATATTCAATGTCAGCATGAAAATACTCAATATATTTTCCAAATAGTTTAATTCTGATTAATGAGAGTGCAATATGCGTTGCCAAACTGGAGGGATAGTGTTTCTTAAGCGATCGCTATAGCATTAAGGTAACTAGTTTATATCTGACATTCCCTCTGTAATAAATAAGACAGCAGTTTCATCATGTTCTGCTTTAATATGTGGGAAATAATCCTTATCCACAGGATGTACTCTCATTTAAGGGAAGGTAAAGGTTATGACAAATACGTGGTTTTTCTGATATGCCAAACGTACTATGCTAAGTTTTAAAGCTTTAACGAAGCTTAGTGCAGATTTTCTGTATATTGTTTTGGACACTTAGAGAGGAATTAAAAAACGGGAATCTGTCCAGAACAAAGCAGTAAATACAGCAGTACGTTGAAACCATGAATCTTCTCAAATAGTTGTAATTTTAGGCTGTTGGATTTATATTTCCTTGGTTACTGTTGCTAGTGAGTTGAAAAGTCATTCTAAAGCAAAAAAAAAAAAAAATGCAAACAGTAAATACATAAGTACTTATAATAGTGTGAGCATTTCACAATGTTTCATGTTATCCTGGTGAATGTCCATGTCCTAAGTAAGGACATTAAAAAAATAAACAATTATCCCCTAGTAATAAACTAACCTTTTAAAATAAATATTCCGGTAAGTTATGTCTCTTAAGAAACTTGTGTCAACTAAAGTTGTTAGGATTTCAGGATATCTGTTAGCATTAGAAGTCATTATACCCATGAAAACTGGATATTCTTCTTGCCTGGTGGTCTTCATCCTGACACTTCCTACCCCAAAACCATGAGGTGACACCTCAGCCGCGCTTGCCTGACTTATATTCTGCTCTCCTTTAGTGTTGGCCTCCTTGTGTGTTAGGCTGACTCAAGACCACTTTTCCAGGCTTATCTTCCCGGTCTTTCCCTATTTTATGCTGCAATTAAAATAGCGAATGCTAGTTTCCACGCATACCCTGGCTTTCCTGTCCTGTGCATCTTTACCCCACGCTGAGGCCTTCCCAGCTTCCCCACCTCCCACCAGATCCTCGAATGTGACTTCTTTATCTTGTATGCCCTGTTCAGGCGCTGCCTTCACTGGACTTTCTGTGATCATCACCTGGTCCCAGGTATGTCCTTCTTCGAGCTCCTGTGGCTTTTTGCCTTTTCAACTCTTGTCTGTCTTGTATTAAGTTACTCATAGACTAATTTATTTCTTCCCCTCAGACCGTCCTTACAAGATCCAGGAAGGAAGGGACTTTTTCATCTACTTTTTTTATTCCCTAAATGCGGACCACAGTGCCCTTTATAGTACTCTGTCAATTAACAACAAATACATGACACATTTTTTCACTGAACCCTTGGTCCCTCCTGAGATAAAATCTGTAAAAGCATTTCATCCATAGGATAAGGTCCATCCTTCAAGAAGCTGGTGTTGAGTCTGAGCTGAGGACTTGTTACGAGGCCTGAAATTGCCTCAGCCCAGTTGAGAGCCTGCTTCTCCTGAATATTGTGGCTGAGCTACAGTCAGGAAAGCTTCTATGATACTCTTATTGCATTAGCAATTTTCCATATCAGATTCGCTAAATACACAATGGAAGCCATTTAGTAGAAAAACAGATTTTAATGTGATATGGCTACCACAATGAAACACTAATGTGATTCCACAGAAAATTGCTAACACGATATGCTGATTCCCCCCGCCACCATAGCCGCATAAAAATTGATACTGTTTTTAGTGTATGTGTTTCAAACTATGCTCACAAAAGGAAAGCAGACTTCTCCTGAGATGAGCTGCTGCTTTGTTCACATCAGATGTATAAAGGGTGTTGTTATCAGCCTTGTCAGAGGCTGAATCTCCCTTCTGTGCCTGGTCATTCTGTTATCGAACAGTACTAACTCTCATTTTTAAAATATATCGTGTTCTGTGTAATGATCTAGTATTACAGTTAATATGATGTGAAAAAATAGAATTTGCTTATAAATATCATGCCTGTATAATATATTCAATTGTACCGTTTTAATTGGGAAGCTCTAATCAACTCAAAACCCATTTTTCAAGAATCAAAACTCTTTTCAAGACTCCAGTATAAAATTTAAATTCGGAATTTAAAATAAAATGCATAAATATTAAGAAATGGATTGTAGGCGGGGCGCGGTGGCTCACGCTTGTAATCCCAGCACTTTGGGAGGCCCAGGCAGGCAGATCACGAGGTCAGGAGAACGAGACCACGGTGAAACCCCATCTCTACTAAAAATACCAAAAAATTAGCCGGGCATGGTGGCGGGCGCCTGTAGTCCCAGCTACTCGGGAGACTGAGGCAGGAGAATGGCGTGAACCCATGAGGCAGAGCTTGCAGTGAGCCGAGATCGCGCCACTGTACTCCAGCCTGGGTAACAGAGCAAGATTCTGTTTAAAAAAAAAAAAAAAAAAAAGGATGGTAGATGTGTGTGTGCACAAGGCTGTAACACTTGAGAAGTCATAAGCACTGAAGAGATTACGGTTCTTCCCCCTCACTCCCCAGCCCACATTTAATTCAAAGAAAAAAGTTTAACTCAGAGAATAATTATAAAGGAGACATAGGTAGTTCTGATTTTTTCGTATAATGACGATTTTCAATTCCTCTTTTTTAGATATGAAATATCCAAATCTTCTCTCTCTGTCTCATTCTTTGGTGCTCTGATTAGCTGATGTCACTGGTGGGGATTATTTTTATGTGAATTTTCCCTTGGGGAAATTTAATACTTAGTATCTGATCACTTCCTTTTCTTTTTCATATTTAATTCTGAGGGACTATAAATAGAAAACATGTACTCCTCAGTCCCGAGGAGAGTTTGGTGCTGCAGTTGTGAAAAGCAGTCTTCAGTTTACAAGCACTGGGTGTGCCAGGGATGTCCATTCATTCTAGGACTCCAGTTGCCAGTTTTCTGTCACTGAATGAAGGAAATCTGGACAGCATACATGTGGTCTTGGGGCCACTCAGACGTGTTGGTGACGTTGGGGATTGTGAGTTGAGGATTCTGATGACTTAGAGTTTGCAAGTAGTGGAAGTGTGAACACTGTGAGGTAGCCACGTCCTGAACTCACTGACCCCGGGAGCGCATCCCTAGATAGACTGGGCCGTTTGCCTTAAATCACTGCTTTAATCTACGGAATATCTTCTTCCATATAGCCTGTTAATTTTTACTTTTAATCTGTTAAAGTGCTTAGAAGCCTATCAAATACAGATTTACTCTGGTTACTGTGTATTTTGATTTGTTTTCACAAAACGCAGTAATTGTGCAATGGTTAATGTCGTTCTAAAGGATTTTGTCCTAAGTACTTGTGGGCTATGGAAGGTTTACAGCAGATTTGCAGATCTTTTTTAAGAAGCATTTGATGGATGGTAGCATTCAACTGAAGTGCCAGGAGTTGCCTTCTGAATTCTTGTATCTAAATTTAACTGACTTGGTAGTACCACGTTTCAGGAATTAATGGTAACGCAGAAAGGGATTCACAGATTCCATCAGTTTCCCACTTTGTGGCAGAATATGTAACATCTCTTATCTGTACACTTCATCATAAGTTCACGAATTCATCTTGCTCCTTTCTTTGCTGAGAATCACAGAGTTTGGCTGAGAGATGGAGTAAGGAAGGAAGAGTAAGTGGTTTTTTGTTGTTGTTGTTGTTTTCAGACAGAGGGTCACTCTTGCCCAGGCTGGAGTGCAGTGGCGCCATCTCTGCTCACTGCAAGCTCCGCCTCCAGGGTTCACACCATTCTCCTACCTCAACCTCCCAAGTAGCTGGGACTATAGGCACCCACCGCCACGCCTGGCTTATTTTTTTTATTTTCAGTAGAGACTGGATTTCTCCGTCTTAGCCAAGATGGTCTTGATCTCTTGATCTCGTGATCTCGTGATCCGCCCGCCTTGACCTCCCAAAGTGCTGGGATTACAGGTGTGAGCCACCGCACCCTGCCCAAGAGTAAGTCATTTTAAGGCTCGGGCAGTAGCACTGTTGAGAAGTTCGAGGCACCTAAGTATGGAAAGAGGGTGTTGCAGAAAGCAGATTGGCAGATGCCAAAAGTGGACATCACATATTTGAATTAGTGTTAGCAGTATGAAAGGCACCTGCATTATGAGTTAAGACGATCCTAGTGAGGTGGCCAGAGCGGTACATCAGCACTCATGACGTTGTTTCTAGGGGAAAATGAATTCCAGTTTCCAAATCACTACGCAGGATTGGGCACAACTTGTTCATAAAGCAAGACCGCCAGTGATTGATGATATGGGTGATTATTATTAATGATATAAGTGATTATTAGAAGCCAAGTCTGAATATGGTAATGAATATGGAAGATGAAAAATGTGTTAAGGTAAAAAGATTTTAGGTCTCATGTGGTTTTCTTTCTCTTGTTTATGCATTTAGTCATTCTTTCTTTGTTTTCTAGTGGAAGTAGAATTTTATTTTTAGGAAAAGGAGTTGAATAAAATAAGTGTCAAAGACAAACATGTATGGACCTAAATGCTTCCCTTTCAGCTTATTGACTATATGTTTACACAAAGCAGTCATTAGGTGTTGGCTGTGTTTGCAAATAATGACAAGTTAGTATTATTTCAAAGGAGTGGCAGTTTTACTTGCTTTCTGTTGTCATTGCATCTAATTTTATTGCAAGATATTCTAAATACACTTCATTTTTTTAAAGTTGTATTGATTATATCTTGGAGTTTCAAAGTGTTGCAATTTTGTGGGTGTAGGAATCACTTTAGAAGGTGGAACATGTAAATATATGGGGCTCTATAGGATATTTATTCAACCATTATTTACTCTGTGCCTTATATCTACACTGCCTGTGAGGCCCCAGAACAGGCCCTGGGGACTACACAACGAAATAAAATGACAAAAATAAAATCCCAGTCTCCAGGGTTTCATAGCGTAGTTAGCGTGAAAGAGATCAAGAGGCAAATACTAAAATATTTCTCCAGTAGTAAGATGTCTTACCTTCCCAAACTGTAATCTGTTTGGGTTTATTTCTGTATTCAGCTGGCCTTGTGAGTCAGTGGCTTCTGCATCAACAGATTCAACCAACCACAAATGAAAAATATTTAGGAAAAAAATAAAAATAATACAAATCAAAAATAAGATAAAAATAAAAACCGTTTATATAGCATTTACAGTATAGTAGGTATTATAAGTAAGCTAAGATGATTTAAAGTATAAGGGAGGATGTGGTAGGTTATATGCAAATATACCATTTTATACCAGGGACTTGAGCATCCTTGGATTTTGGTGTCTGTGGGCGTTCTGGACTGATTTTCCCATAGATACCTGGGGATGACTGTATTTTTCCTGATAAGACTTCCGTATTTTCTGTGTGTGAATTTTTAGTTAAGTCTTGTCAAGGATAATGAGAATGATCCCATTTGGGATTTGGGAGGTACACTAGAAGGTAGAGGTAGAATAGAAGAGACATAAACAGGAAGAGATTCTTTCAGTAAGTCCTTATGAGAACTTAGAGATGCTGAGAACATCCCCAGGCCATGGAATTTCATTGCTTACTCAGTCTGTCAGGAGGAGGACCCAGCCTTTGTACAGTTTCCTCCTGTTTTTCCCTGCTATCCTTTACTGGTTCAAGGGTGAGTTTGCATGGCTGGTCCTATAGGAAACCCCACCCAACACTTTTAGCCAGCCGGGGGCCTCCAGACCACTTTGAGTACATTCCTCTAGGAACTGTTGTAATGGTGCACCTATTACTTGCCTGATAATAATGTGTTTCGATTACTCTCTCAATAATGTTATAGAGGAAAGGGACCATGTCTCATCTTGAAATACTTAGCTGCTAGGGTAGTGTCCATTTCATTGTTGATGCTTGAACCACTCCACCTTTCACTTCCCTAAATATGTTGGGGTTTCAACGACCCCACCTTTCTTTTCCCTCAATAGGTTGGTTTTTGTAGGGTGAGGTGGAAGGAAGGACAAGGAATTGGGATTTAATCTATAGGCAAAGGAGAACTATTCAATTTTAACCCGTAGTCAAGAGAACTATTAAATGGTTTGAACAGAAGAATCACATGATCAAAGGGGTATTTGGAAGAGTGAAGACAAATTCAAGTGGTGTGCATGCTTTTAAATGGCTGCAACTCCTAGCTAAGCAATTGACATACCATCTCCACTGCTTCATTCTTCTCTTTAGCAAATAAAAATCCGAGCTTCCCCGGCTGGGCACGGTGGCTTATACCTGCAATCCCAGCACTTCGGGAGGCTGAGGCAGGCGGATCACCTGAGGTTGGGGGTTCAAGACCAGCGTGACCAACATGTAGAAACCCCGTCTCTACTAAAAATACAAAATTAGCTGGGCATGGTGGCACATACCTGTAATCCCAACTACTGGGGAGGCTGAGGCAGGATAATCGCTTGAGCCTGGGAGGCGGCGGTTGCAGTGAGCTCAGATCGTGCCATTGTACTCTATCCTGGGAAATGAGTGAAACTTCGTCTCAAAAAATAAATAAAAAAGTAAAAATAAAATTGAGCTTTCCCGAACAGCAGTTCATAACACGGCTTATTTATGATTCTTTATCAGTTTATGAACTCCACCCCCTCAGGCAGCCTTTCGCCAGGAAACAGCCTTCCTCGAGACACACACATTTATAAAATTTTAAACATTGCCCACACATCGTTAAAAATATATATATTAAAAAGATTATAGCCATTTAACACTTTGCAAATATTCACAGACAGGTTATGCTCTATATAATATTACGTTAAGTAGACAGACTATGCATAGGAAGTAGGGAATTCATTATATAATTCTGTCTTTCAAAGAAATTTATGGTATCGCGTTAGTAAAGCAATGGGCTTTAGGTTAGAACTTCAATTAATTACATGGGGCTTAATAATACAATAGTTGGCCAGTTGGAGTGGCTCACACCTGTTATCCCAGCACTTTGGGAGGCCAAGCGGGGCAGGAGTTTGAGAGCAGCCTGGATGTGGTGAAAACCCTTCTATGAGAAAATTATAAAAAAAAATGTAGCTGGTCTTGGTGGGGTGTGCCTGTAGTCCCAGATACTCAGGAGGCTGCAGGGGGAGGATCTATTGAGCCTGGCAGATTGAGGCTGCAGTGAGCCGTGGTCATGTCACTGCACTCCATCCTGGGTGACAGAACAAGACCCTGTCTCAAAATAGTAATAATAATATTAATAATACAATAGTTAATGATATTGATAAAACTGGATTTTACTTTCATTCATTCAACATTTATTGATGGCCTCCTGCATGCTAGGTAGGTAGTATAGACCACAGTGTGGCTTGGCTTGTGGCCTGGTAGGAGACTAGGAATCTCTGGAGAAAACACTTACCAAATCTGGGGATTCAAGTGTGGTAAGTGCTGTTGTGAGTGATGGTTCATGTTAGGTGCTGTGGAAGCCCAGAGGAGCAGCAGAGAACTGATCAGTGCTGTTGCCTGGGAGCCTCCAGGGAAGGTTTCCAGGAAGTTGGCTTCCAGCTCTGTTTTGAAGGAGGAGCAGCAAAGATAGAGCTGCACAGGGGCCTTCTGGGCAGGTAGGGAAGGAGTGATGGGCAAGGGGAGTGAAAAGAGATGAGGCTGGGAATGTCGTCTGGGGAGGCCAGATTGCGAACAGCCTTATTTGAAATTGATGTTACAAGCATCAACTCACAATCCCCACCTTATGATATTTAGTGGGATTTTAAATGTAAAATGTATGGATACAGACTCAGAGTAGAAATTTGGGGGATGCACTCTTGGTGATGTACGTTCCGTGGGTTTGGACAAGGTGTATCATGACATGTATCCGGCAGAGTCGTCTCATTGCCCTGCAAATCCTCATTGCCCTGCAAATCCTCTGTGATCTGTGTTTTCATCCCTCCTCCTTCTCATATTCACTATGGTTCCATCTCTGCGTTCCAACATAGTGCATTTGAGGATCCTGGGGTCACTGGTAGTTAAATTTTAGTTTAAAGAGATTGTTTTTCTTTTTTTTTGGCACCTTTTAACTCCCACAGTGAAGCCTACAGGAGGAATAAACAGAAGTATTGTTTGATAATATACAATAATATTATCTTAGTTTACAGTTTTCAAATTGCTTTCTCTCACATCCCCTCAGTACTGCTGCACAAAAAGTAGTGACTGTTGTTTCCATTTTACAGAGGAGGAAACACGATGGAAGTGATTAATTACTTGAAGATGACAGTGATGGTGCTAGCACTCAGACTGCAGTCTTCTTCCTCCATTCTTGTATTTTACTCATTGTATCGTGTTGCTTCTTGTTTCTGGAAGCATTAAACTGTGGGCCTTCCAAACTTAAATAATAAAATAACACATTTGTGGGGTGGCATACAGTGTTTCCAAGAATATGCTGACTATATGTGTGTGTGTGTGTGTAAATTATATACAGTTTATTACATATGTGTAAAGAATGTAAGTTGCAATACTAGAAACTTACACCGTGATCTCTACAAGGTAGTGTTGGCCTTCTGTTTTATCACTGTTATGTTGGCTTACCATTGAAATGTTTAAATATAATCTTAAGATTCAGACTCTTACATGGAAAAATATACAGCATTCTAAACGTACCTTAAGTGACCCAAACTATTAGGCATGACCTTTAGACTCCCCTCTTGGCTGCTTTAATGCCCATTCTACTTCCTTTCACTACATAGCAAACAGGCAATGGAATAGTGATTCTGTCTTCCAAAGAAGTGATAACGAGCAACAATAAAAGCTGTATCTAGTCTCTTTAATTTAAAAAACAATTCAAAATCTCTGGTGAAACTTGAAAAATGATATCCAATCAACAGAAACATTCTAGCCAAAAAATCAAACTGTATGAGTGGCCAAGAGAACTATATCTCAGGGATGTAAGTAAACGTAGACCAAGGCTTCCCAAGTGGCTTTTTAAGTATGAATTCCTGTGACATCTGCTTACCATAGTACTTCATGCCATGAGCACAAGGCTGCCTGGTAAACCAAGAGTCTTCATTTGGGCCACATATATCCCTTTTAGTCATGGCCTTCGGTTTCATGTGAAATCCAGTGTTTATATAAAAAATCACGCTGTTGTTGGAGAGTTTCTGATTTTACAGTGAGATTGTATGTGTTTTGTATGTGTTGTTTCTCCTCCCACCATAATTAGTTGTTTAGTTGCTAATTTATTTTCATTTTCACTTCTTTTTTTTTCCTTTTGACTATTTTATCAGATGAAACTCAAGCAATTATGATGTCCCTTCCTCTGGGCCACAGTATGCCCAAATTCAGGAGTGATGATAATGTATTTTTAAAATGAACTTCAAATATTCATATATTTAGTTGTGTGTCATAAAGTAAATTCATTTAACCCAATAATATTTTTATGTAGTAGATTCTATTCTGTTGTATTCCTATTCCAGGAAGGATCATAAAGTCAGTTTTATGAAAGAATGAATTTCGAATTTTGTGAACTTTTCAATTGATCTGAAGTCATGGAGACTCTGGGGTATTAGTAAAATTTGGCATGACAGAAATTTGTATTTCTGTCTTACTTCAGAATGTTCGCGGTTGTTGAATCTAGGAGTGTTTGTTATATTTAATTATTTGTTTTGACAAGAAATTTTATAGTTTGCATGACAAGAGTAACTTGTTCTAAGAAAATCAAGCTGAATAATACTGATTCATGGCATATAGCATTGCTGTTGGATGGTTGTGAAATAGAAAATAGATCTCATTAAAAAAAGATTCCTCTAGAGATTGTTCCATATTTTCTCCCCTTTTTAGTGAAGAAGCAAATGTTATTTTAAAAACAGTACTTTCTTCTCCCCCTCAAAACCACCACCATCAGAGAAAATGGATATGTTTACATTAATCGGCACTAAGTAGAAGAAAGGATCTGAAAGGCAGGCAGCCTGCCAGGGATCTCATGGGACTGGCTGTCCTTCAGAGCGGGTGGGTTGCTGAAAGGAGGTTAACCTATGTAACTGGACCTGGATGAGTGTAAAGATTTCCCAGCATTTTACCTTATCAGGGATTCTGTTTTCTTCCAAGGCTTCCAGGCACCGATGGCACATTATTTTCCGCCTGAAAATTAGAGTTTATTAAAATACCTCTAATTTGGCAGAGGGAGAAACTCCATTTGTAAAATCCCTTGAAGGTAGTGATGAAGCAAATTATCATAACATTTGGATAGGATTTTCCTTTACTGTGGTAAAATATAAATAGTAATACAATTTACCGTTTTAACATTTATTTATTTGTTTAGTTTTAGAGTCAGGGTCTTGCTCTGTCACCCAGGCTGGAGTGCAGTGGTGCAGTCATAGCTCATTGCATCCTCAGACTCCTGTGCTCAAGCCATCCTCTTGCCTCAGCTTCCTGAGTAGCTGGAACTGCAGGTGTGTGCCACCATGCCTGGCTAATTTAAAAAAAAAAAAAAAAAAAAAAAAAAAAACTTTTGTAGAGATGGGATCTCGCTCTGTTGCCCAAGCTAGTCTTGTACTTCTGGCCTCAAGCAATCTTTCTACCTGGCCTCCCAAAGCCCTGGGATCACAGGCGTGAACCACTGCACATGGCCTCATTTTCAACATTTTCAAGCATATAGTTCAGTGGCATTAAGCACATTCATGTTGATGTACAACTACCAACACTACCCATTGCCAGAACTTTTTCATCTTCCCAAACTGAAACTCTGTATCATTTAAACAATAGTCCCCATTTTCCCCTTCTCTTAGCCCCTGGTAACCTTCATTCTACTTTCTTCTCTATAAATTTCCCTCTTCTAGATATTTCATATAAGTAAGTGGAATCATGCATTATTTGCCCTTCTGTGTCTGGCGTATTGCACTCAGCATAATCTTTCGAAGGTTCATCCACGTCGTAGCATGTGTCAAAATTATCATTCCTTTTTAATGGTTGTGTAATATTTTGTTGTATATATATAAGAATTTGTTCATCCATTCATTTGTTGATGGATGTTTAGGTTGTTTTCACTTTTTGGCTATTGTAAATAATGCTGCTATGAACATTGAGTACCTATTTTCATGTTTTCGGTGTATAATTAGGAGTGCAGTTACTGGGTCACGTGATAATTCTACATTTACTTTTTTGAGGAGCTACCAAACTCTCTCCCACATCTGCTAAGCCATTTTACATTCTCATCAACAATGTGCAAATTTTTCCACATTCTTAATTTTTTCCACATTGTTGCCAACTCTTGTTATTTTCTGTTTTGTTGACAGGAGCCATCCTAGTGGATATGAAGTGGTACCTTGTGATTTTGGTTTGTACTCATTCCCCTAATAACTACTGATGTTGAACCTCCTTTTATGTGCTTATTTGCCATTTGTATATCTTCTTTGGAGAAGTGTCTATTCAAGTGGTTTGCCCCTTTTGAATTGGGTGGTTGATTTTTTGTTGTTGTTGAGTTGTAAGAATTTTTAAATATATTCTGTTAACTTTTTTCTTTTTTGCCTCAATTTCGTAGTGATTAGATATATTCTGGATATGTATCCCTTGTCAGAAGTGTGATTTGCATAGAATATGGTTTTTAGTGGGATGTTTCTCAAGAAACTACACTTTTTTCCACCTATTTGTGTGAGTGTCTTTTCACATCTAAGATAATTACTTCTGTAGAATTCCATAACATATGATCATGTAAATAAAAGGAATAAAACATTTAAAAAAATTTCCTGTTTCTAAAAACCCACCAACTTTTGTTCACATTAATTTTAAATAAATCATGGTTAGAATAAAAGATACCTAGCCAGCATAAGAGATAGCAGTCCAGTGTGTGATATAACATTCAATGACACAGCATTTATTCTTCAAATGAAATTTGAAGGGCCATTTGGCCTTTGTAGCTGTAGAAATTTGATCAGTGAAGAAAAATTAGCTGCCATTCCTTAGAGTCTTTGTTATTTTTCCCTTGGTGTTCTCCTTATTTAAAACTTTAGTTTGAATTAAAAGAGTTGTAAAGCATGTAGATTAGAAATAAGAATTTTTGGCCAGGTGCAGTGGCTCATACTTGTAATACTAGCACTGTGGGAGGCTGAAGCGGGAGGATTGCTTGAGACATAGCAAGAAAATATAGTGAGACCCCATCTCTATTTTCAAAACAACAAACAAAACTTTTTAAAAATGTAACAAAGGACGCCTGTAATCCCAGCACTTTGGGAGGCCGAGGTGGGCAGATCACGAGGTCAGAAGATCGAGACCATCCTGGCTAACACGGTGAAACCCTGTCTCTACTAAAGATGCAAAAAATTAGCCGGGCGTGGTGGCGGCGCCTGTAGTCCCAGCTGCTTTGGAGGCTGAGGCAGGAGAATGGCGTGAACTCAGGAGGTGGAGCTTGCAGTGAGCCGAGATCGTGCCACTGCACCCCAGTCTGGGTGACAGAGCGAGACTCCGTCTCAAAAAAAAATAAAAATAATAAAAAACAAAGAATATAAGTTTTTTTTGAGACAGGGTCTTGCCCTTTTATCTAGGCTGGAGTGCCATTGCACAGTCTCGGCTCACAGCAGTCTCGAATTTCCAAGCCTCAAGTGATCCTCCCACCTCAGGCTTCCTAGTAACTGAGACTAGGCCTGCAGAACCACACCTGGCTAATTTTTATTTTTTGTTTTTGTTTTTTTTGTAGAGATGGGGTTTGGCCACGTTGCCCAGGCTGGTCTCGAACTCGTGGGCTCAAGCCATCCGCCCACCTCGGCCTCCCAAAGTGCTGGAATTATAGGCATGAGCCACCGTGTCTGGCCAGAAATAAGAATTTTTAAAACGGCTCCAGTTCTGCCTTTGTCATATTGGTATATTGATTAGTAGTGCTGAAAATCTGGCAGTAACTGTAACTAACAAAAGAAGATATTCAGAAGAAATGTAAGATCTTTTGAACAGGGTAAGAATGTTAAGATTTTCAGAAAGAGTGAATTACAACAGAGAAAGAATGGGAGTGGGGTAAAATAACCAGAAGTCGTTCAGGTAATTAAAGTCTACATGAGGGTTTCTCAACCTCAACTCTTTTGGCATTTGGAGCCCGATCATTCTCAGGGCTGTCCTCTAACCTGCAGGATGCTTAACAGCATCCCTGGCCTCTGCCTACTAGAGGCCAGTGGCACCTCCCTCTCCCAGTTACAACAACCAAAAATTTCTCCAGGCATTGCCAAATGTCCCGTGGGGGGCAAAATCATCTCCGTCTTCCCTCAGTGGTCAAGTGATAAGAGCCCGAGCTGAGTTCTAATGGCAGAATGGTGATAAAAGTATGAAAACAAGTGAAATCTCAAGTAAAGCAAAAGAGATTTATCAATAATTAATATGTATTAAGCTTTTACTGTATCCTAGGCACCGCTGGGTGCTATAGTGATTTCACATAAATAATAAGAATTTATTGAACACCTCTTTTATGGGAGAGATTGGAGCTACAGAAATGAGTAAAATACTTGCTGTCTTCAAAGGCTTTGTTGTTCAAAAAAGAGGCAAATGGACAATAAATGGTAGTCCCAAATGAAAATAGAAATATGTACAAGGTACTGACTGAGAAGATAATTTTATTTGGGGAAGTCACAGAGTCCTGGGATGTCTGAGCTGTGGTTGAAGGATGAGTAGCAGTGTTGCCCCTTGGAGTGGGTTTTGCAGATGAGGTAATAAATGGCCTGAGGCAATGTATTTGCCCATGGCCTTTTAGTGGCTGAATTGAAGACCAAGCAGGTGGCAAAGCTGTCTCCAGACTGTCACTGCCGTCCAGGGAATAAAAGGCCCAGACCATAATTAAGGCTGTGATGACTGCATAGGGCAATTATATATTTTCCCTGAGGCTTGAGTGGAGCGACTCACACCTGGCAAATCCCAGAGCTATGCAATTTTAGTGACAGTTTATACACTTCACATATTGTTGTAAATCATTATCCGGGCAAGGAAGATCAAGAGTCGTATATCTAACTCCCACCAGGTATCAGACTGCCTGCCGAGTTACATTGACCACACATTGTTGATTTTGAAAAAATCAAATAAGAGGTACACTTGCATCCTCTGCTGAACAGTTTCTTTATTAACCAGTAGTAGGTGTGGTGTAATGGAACCTGGAAACAGATGGGACCATATGGCTTGATTTGTGGAGTGGTAATATATTGCTTAATCTCTACATAGCAGTATTTGCTATGTAAGACAAATAGTTATTCAGTGGCAGTTTACATAATACATATTAACAGTAGGGTGCTCTTTGGACTTCCATAATTATTTATATTTTAAATATTTTACATTGGAAAAGAAAGTAGTATGCATCAAAGAAAATTGCTAATGAATTTCTTAAGCTGTATCACGTGTGCCCTGTAATGCTGCTTTTTCTTCACTGGCTTCTGTTCCATTAGCAACAGTAATGTTCAGACTTGCTGATGTCACTGCCCAGTTATTTAATTTGACTAAAAGTGATAACTGTGATAATTGTGTTTATTTAAGATTTTGTTCAGAATGTTTTTAAAAAGGTCACTATGTTACTTTTGCATTATATGTAATATGATATGATTGTAAAATTATATTAACTTATCAAGAAGAATTACTTGTATACACTAAAAGTTTTGGAGACTTTTGAGATAAGATGCAAAAGCTATTTTCCCTCTTGGTTCAAAGAAAACTGTTCATTCCATTCCATTTCATTGTTTTTCATTCCATTTCATCTTACCTGATGTTTTATTTTTGAAAAAAAATTGTTTAATGCGATAGTTACTAAATGATTTTTAGTTTTGGTACATTTGAAATACTAAAGACTGACTTGCACACAGGAATAGCTGCTGCTGTTTACCTACTCTGCCAATGAAGCCTTGAAGTGGCCCCTCAAGGCTGTGCATGGTGGTTCACGACTGTAATCCCAGCACTTTGGGAAGCCGAGGCAGGCGGTTCACGAGGTCAGGAGTTCGAGACCAGCCTGGCCAACATGGTGAAACCCTGTCTCTACTAAAAATACAAAAATTAGCTGGGCATGGTGGTGTGTGCCTGTAATTCCAGCTACTCAGGAGGTTGAGGCAGGAGAATCACTTGAATCTGGGAGGTGGAGGTTGCAGTGAGCCGAGATTGTGCCACTGCACTCCAGCCTGGATGACAGAGTAAGACTCTGTCTCAAAAAATAAAAATAAAAATAAAATAAGATAGGGAAGGCTTCATTGAGATATATGAGTAAAGTCCCAAAGCAGATGAGGGCAGCAGCCATGTGTATACTAACAGGAAGAGCATTGGAAAAGCAGTAAGTGCTTTGAAGTAGTTGCATTGAGGGAAAGTAAGGAGGCATTTGTGGCAGGAGTAGAGAGAGCAGGGGGAGAGTACAAGGAAAAGAAGGCAGGAAGGTAACAGGGATTTGTGCTTAAGCAGGATCATTCTAATACGCCACCAGTACTAAGAAGTAGTGGTGTAGGCCATTGTAAGGCTTCTGGCTTTTACTTAGAGTAAATGAAACCTTTGGAGAGTTTGGAGCAGGGAAAGATTGTAACCTGACTTATGTTTTAATTGGGTCAACATGGCTGTTGTGTTATGAATAGAGGGACGAGTGTAAAGCAGGGAGACCATAGAAGGCTACTTTAATAATTCAATAAAATGTTCTACTTCTGCTTTTCATATACTATTTAATCTCATCCAAACTATAGTTTCCTTTTCCCCTTATATGCTGATAAATTTAGGATTCCATCCTTCAGTTCAGCCTCTCCTTTGAGCTCCAGACCCTGAACCCACCTACCAACTGAATTCCATTTTGATATTGTACTTCCCTCAACTCTCTCTCCTGCTCACTACCTCAGACTCAGTAAATCCAAGATGGATGTCTTTGCATCTGTGTTACCCCCAACTTCATTTAGTTCCTCCTGAATTTGTTATTTTGATGAATGGCATGCCCAGGTGCCCAAGAAATCTGGACTCTTCCTACTTTACTGATCCCTAATCAATAGTCAAGATTTTGCAATATTCTGCATACTTTTTCATATAAATTTTAAAATCACCCTATGAACATATACAAAAAAGTACTGCTAGGAATTTGGTCAAAATGGCATGGAATCTGTAGATGGATTTGGGGAGAACTGAAATCCTAATGTTATTGATTTTGCACATCCATGAACATGGTATATTTCTCTATTTAATTTCTTTCCGTGGTGTTTTGCAGCTATCATTTTCGAGTTCTCCCCCACCACCCAATCTTTTTTTGGTTAAATTTCTTTCTAAGTGTTTTATGGTTTTTGAGCTATTGTAAATGTTTTCACTTTTTAATTTTCCATTTGTTTGCTGCTGATAAATAGGAGTGTAATTGTTTTTGTACATTTACCTTGTATCCTGCAATTGCTAAATTCGCTAATTAGTTTCAACAGTTTTTTCAAAAAAAATTTTTTTTTTGTAGATTTCTTTAGGATTTCCTTACTTTGTTCTTTCTGTTGCCTGTGAATACAGAAAATTTTACATTTTCATTTCTAATCTGTATGCTTGTTTTGGGTTTTGTTTGTTTGCTTTATTGCACTGGTTAAGACATCCATATAATCATGAATAGCAGTGGTGAGCGTGGATTTCTGTGCTTTACTTCCAGTCTTAGGAGAAGTATGCAGTATTTCACCACTAATTCTTATGTTAGCTGTAGGTTGTAGTTACCCTGTACGGATTGTGGAAGTTTCCTTCTATTTTTAGTTTGGTGAGAATTAATAATTTTTTTAAACTCATGAATGGGTATTAAATAGTGTCAAATGTTTTTTTCTGCATCTATTAAGATGATAGTATGGCATTTCTCCTTTATTTTATTAGTATGGTGAAACATGCTAATTTATTTTCAAATTTAACACCAGTTTTGCATTTCTGTGATAAACTTTATTTTGTCAAAATGTCTGTTAGTCCTTTTTCTACTGCTGGGTGTGATTTGCTAATATTTTGTTAAGGATATGTACATCTGTTTTTCTGATTACTTTTATCTGTGTTTTCTTTTTTCTTCTAATATCTTACAAGATTTTTGCATCAGGGTTATGCTGGCCTCATAAAATTATTTGGGAACTGTTTGCTCCTTTGTATTCTGAAGAGTTGGTGTATAATTTCTTCTTTAAATGTTTGATAGAGTTCTCCAGTAAAATTATATGGGCCTGGTGATTTTTCCTGGAAAAGTTTTAAATTGTGAATTCAATTTCTTCAATATATATAAAGCAGTTCAAATTTTCATCTTTCTGTGTGGACCAACTATGTTACCTACACCTAATAAGGGTAACCCGCACCCTTATTAAGACGTAGGACATTTCTGTTACCTTGGAATGTTCCCACTAATGAACTTTGGGTAAATAGCTCCTTGTAAGTAATGAACTGCATGAATTGAGCAATTATAACTGAAAATGCAAATGCATTATACGTTTTTTACCCAATCAAGTAAGAGGTTTCTTTCATTAGCAGTTTTCAAAAAGATAGGAATTTTTCTATGTTTTCTCTTTGTGAAAATCAGGTTATCAAATTCTGCATTATTATTTTTTATTTAGGAAGATGTTGACTTTCTAATTTCCTCTGAAGATATCCCACATTTTGTCAGTTGATGCCAGTTTTCAAATAGATAGTCATGAATATATTGTAGATTTCATGTACTGTGGGAGACTCTCTTGTATAGCAGGTTGAGCTTAAGCAGAAAGGGCTTTGCCACAGTATGGAATACTATGAAGCAGTTACCAAGAATGAAGTAGATTTATGTCCTGTTACAGAAAATATCCTCAAGCAAGTTGCAGAATGCTTAAATCTCTTTAGAAAATCAAACTAATGCTATATTTTTTTGTAAGGACTTCAATATGTGAGGATATGCAGAGTGAAATATCTATAAATAAGTCCAAGCTAATTTTAGTAGTCACACCAAAGAGTGCATAAGGATTTGAGGACTGTGGCTGATGGTCAGATGAGATTTAATCTGATCTATAATGTTTGAATTTTCATAGGAATAGCAGATTACTCTAGAATTTACATAATTAGAACTGTAAAGGGCTGTGGCGCAGATTTATTGATGACTGGAGGGAAAATGCCTGTAGATTTTGTTTTTGTTTTTGTTTTAGCAATTACTGTGAAGCTGTTGAAAATCAGCTTATAAAATCTACACAAAGAGTGTTCTAATTTTTTTTTTTCAAATTATGGCATAAAAAAGTATTGCAAGTAAAGTTCAGATGCAACTTAGAATTCAAATAAAAGTTGGATGTTACTCTTGCTACCTCAAAACTTTAAAACCATTAAGTACTTAACAACATGAAAATGCTTGGAGTATACCATTCATTGAAATAGGCAGAATATAAGATATATCTATAAATGAATTATTTACAAATGTTTATTTAGAAAAAAATACACAAAAATGTTAATAGTGATTGTTTTCTCTGGGTGGATAAACAGTGATTATTTGAGCCTTCTTTTTTAGGAACTTTTCCATAATTTTCTAGCGTTTTTGGTTTTTCATTCACTCCAATTTCCGAAAAGGGAAGAGAAGAAAGAAAATTCTTAGCATTTCCAGGCATGCTGCAGGGAGGTCCGGTACTTTGTAACAGGAGAATGGTAGGATCAGATATGCATTTTGGAAGTCTGGCAATTTGTGGAAGAGATTTGGGAGGTCTGGAGGGAGATCAAGAAGATGGAGAGGAAGAGTTGTTTTTGAAGGATGTTTAGTAAATAAAAAATTGGCCGGGTCTGGTGCCTCACACCTGTAAGCCCAACACTTTGGGAGGTTGAGGTGGGTGGATTGCTGGAGCCAAGGAGTTCAAAACCAGCCTAGGAAACAGAGAGAGACCTTGTCTCTACACTAAATACAAAAATTAGCTGGGCATGATGACATGTGCCTATAGTCCCAGCTACTCAGGAGGCTGAGATTGGAGGATCGCTTGAGCCTGGGAGGCAGAGGTTGCAGTGAGCTGAGATCGTGCCACTGCACTTCAGCCTGGGCAACAGAGTGAGACCCTGTCTCAAATAAATAAATAAATAAGAAAAACTCAACAGGGTTGGCAACAGGGTGGGTAGGAGTAGAATGAAAGAATAAGGGAGAGGTTAATTTTCTGCCTCTTACATTTGTCAATTTAAAACTAAGTCTTTTCAAATGTATTTTGTAACTGCACATTCCTTCTGATTTAGGTAACATAAATAGGAAACTGCAATTCTTCCCTTTCTGTGACAATAACTCAAGCCTCTGCTTACGTGGAAATCACAATTTCAGGCTGACTTGGAAAATGCTATTTATTTCAAGTAGATTAATATCTGAATACAAAAACTATGATGCAAATCCTTCTAATGTCTTCAGACTGAGTAGCTTCACTGGGTAACAGTCCCTAGGCCAACTTAAAAAAAAAAGTACTGAATTTCCTATGCCTAGGATTCAAAACTTAATCTGTGTGCAGCCATTAGCAAAGCAACTTCTCTCCAAAAATTGAAATTCACATTGAACACATCTTTCTCTGAAATTCTGCTTAATTTCTATTTAACAATTACCTAAATCTAAAAGATCTTGTGATTATTGAGCCGAATCAGGATTTATGCTAAATCAGTGGTTCTCTGCAGAGGGCGACAGGAGATATTTGACAATGTCTGGAGACATTTTTGGTTGTCGTCACAATTTGGTGGGAATGTGTGCTACTGGCATCTATAGGTAGAGGCCAAGGATGCTGCTAAACACCCTGTAACGCACAGGACAGCACCTCCACACAAATCTAGCTTCAAATGTCAGTAGTGCTGAGGTTGAGAAACCTCTAGGCCTTTAAATGGATACAGAGATGCAAGTGAGCTCACGTTTTAGTAAGGGACTAAGGGGTTTCTTCTTAGTCATGTCTAAGGATAGATATATCCACATCACAGGGTTGTTTGCAGTTAAAGAAATCATTGGGTGTAGAAATTTGGGACTTAAAGGGGTGAACTGGGAACATTGAGGACGATGTAGATTTGAGGATTTAGGGTTGATGGAGTGGTGGAGGAATCTAACTGGTTAATGTAACCTAAAGCTGACAGGTGCTGGCTGGAACTGACTGCAGGAGATTGAAGTGAGTGCTAAGTAAACAGGCAGTTTGGAGCCCCTCACTACCAGACAATTCAGGGAAAACTGATAGCCCTCCTTGCCATGAAAGTGAAGGAGAGAGTGACATAAGTGAATTTATCATAAATTATGACCAAGTAGTGTTCTTGGGGTGTGAGATGTTTCTACAAGGGCTGTTTCACTGCTGTCTTTTTCATGGTATCATTTGCATGTCTCAGTGAGATGTCACTTGGGGGCTAAAGGAACCACAGGCTCCAGGGAAGGTGGGGTTCTCCACAGGGACCTCAATCAGCATGATGCCACATAGGATAAGTTACATATGAGAAGTACAAAGCATCGGGCAGGGGATCAGGAGGACTCCATGGAGGTGACTGGACCTAGAAGAGGGGACAGGAAGAGGTCAGGAAGCAGAAAGACAGGAATGAAGATACAGAGCCAGGAAAGAGTTTTCAGTCTATAACAAATAATTTCACTCTTGGGCTACTCACTAATTGTTCCATGTGTTAGTTTTGTAACTTTATGAGTTGTTATAATAGTCTGTTCTCACACTGCTGATAAAGACATACCAGAGACTGAGTAATTTATAAAGAAAAAGAGGCTTAATGCACTCGTAGTTCTATATGGCTGAAGAGACCTCACAATCATGGCAGAAGGCAAAAGGCACGTCTTACATGGCGGCAGATAAGAGAGAATGAGAGCCAAGTGGAAGAAACTGCTTAGAAAACCATCAGATCTCATGAGACTTACTCACTACCAAGAGAACAGTATGAGGGAAACTGCCCTCATGATTCAATTATCTCTCCAGCTCCCTCCCACAACATGTGGGAATTATGGGAGTTCCAATTCAAGATGAGATTTGGGTGGGGATGTAGCCAAACCATATCAAACCATAGTGGTTGTCCAATAAATATTGTTCTTAACCTTATTCATTGTTCTAAGGCTATTCTAGTTATGGATTAAGATTCTTATTTTTTCTTAATCTTTGAACTTTTGTTGAACTTATATCTGGTAAGAAATATTGTTAGCAGGGACCATGTTATATAAAATCATCTAGGATTTTGTTTTAAATTAATTAAAATATTTTGTAATATTTGATACATTTAAAAGAATACGTAGCACTCTTACAGAAATTATGATGGAATATTATAATAATACAACATATAATATAATATGACAGTATAACATACTAATGCCACATCTTCCTGTTGGGCTAATCCCCTGCCTTCTGCTCAGAAACATTAATTTCTGAATTTTGTGTTTTTATTGTCTTGATTTTTACAATGAAATTTAATCACATATGTATCTCTAGGATATTTAGTTTTTATTTGTTTTTAAACTTTGTAAGAATGGTTTCATACTCTATGTCATCTAGGCTCTGCTGTTTTTCACTAAATGTTATATTTCTAAGATTAATCTTTGTGGATATCATTAATATGTTTTTATTACTATATGAAATTCAGTTGTAAGATTATTTCATCATTTATTTATCCATCCTCTAGTCAATGGGTATTTGGGTTATTTCCAGATTTTTGCTGTTTTGAATAATGCTGCTATGAGTAGTCTAGTATGTATAGTGGTTTCTTTATATATATATATATATATATATATTCATTTATTTTTTACTCAACTCCGCCTTCACAGAATATGTACATAGTTTCTTTAGCGAAGTGGCTTTCAATTTTTTAAAAAAACTATAATCCAATAGGACATATACACAAATACCTCTATGCATCTCTTCAAAAACTTCAAGAAATAGTATTTTTCCCTACTATCAACAATGACTGATAAAATCTAGTCCATTTTTTAAAATGCTGGTTGAGATCCAATGAATTGGTTTCATTAGTCATTTCTACCTGAGGTTTGGAAACTAGCCTAGGTTATATACTTTGTTGTGGAGTTACTATGTCTTATACAAATTTCAACTTTACAAGATAATGGCAAATTATTTCCAAAGTTCTTGAACTGAATATTTCTACAAATTTTTATTATTCACATTCTTATCAACACTTGCCAATCCAGACCAAATTTAAGTTTTCTACAAGAAGTCTATTAAGTTAGTAAATTATATGACTATATTTTAATAATTTTTACTTATGTTCTAATTTTATAACTAAACATTTCTGACCCAACAAAGTGCCAGTGTTTCTAGAAGACTGGAGAATGCTGAGTTGTCCTATATTCTGATTGAGATTTTACATAGGAATGTCTTCCCATTTTCTTTTCTTAAAAGTACTTCTTGCTTATTATTCTCTTTGCTTTGCTGCTCAAGGTTACAACTATTGATCTATCTCAGTTGTGGCTTTGTGCTGGATGATTTTAAAGTTAAGCATCACTGATAAGTTATCTGCTTAGTAAAACTTAAACGTACTGTACTGAGAAAACAGCTCCATCGTTCCTGATGTAGTCTGACCCATTTCACTCAGAAGACTGGAATGTTTATGGACAGTTGGTGATGTCAACTTTAAAGCACAAAGGATGGTTAAATTTATACAAGCAGGTGGTTTAGTGGAAAGTTTTGGTTGATTTTGTCAAAATGTGGTTTTTAATATCTGAAGTGACACAGGAAGAACTTAGTGTAGTTAGTTTGTGGGCTTTGCCATAATTTTTAAGGTTGAGAATGTCTTTCCTGATACTTTCTTTGCACTTGCTAGGGTGGTGCTTTGGTAGGCTGGTGTATCCTGTCTTGGTTTTTGCTGTGTTTCATGACTCCTTAGCACATAAAAATCTACTTGTTCATCTACATTCAGTGACTAAACTGACATAGGAAGAATTTTTGCTCTGCATGATGACCAACTTCATTATTCATGGGTATCCATCATGACTTTGTAAGGTTCTTTCCTTACATTTGACCTGAGTGGCTCCAGTTTTAAGTTTTCAAGTCAGTGGTACAATGAAGCCTAGTCACCCATTAATACCATTTTATGTATATTTCAACAATACTGCCATCGTCATTGACAAAAATATTTCAACATGGTCTTGTACTCTGTCATTTTCTGTGTGTTTTTCTGGCTTGAGAAGGTACAGAGCTCATTACGATGGATGAGCTCACCCTTACTCCAGGACAGATTCAGTTTTTGGTTTTGTTTTGTTTTTAATTTCTGAAATTCTTTCCCAACCTTAAGAATCCAAACTGCAGATCTAAAGAAGTGCTTGTTTGTGTGGTGGGACTGTAGCATTTAACAGATGCCAGATGGAAGGAGCAGATAAATGATAGTGCAGCAGGATTACGGTTCTAATTGTTGTCATTTCCTCAGTTACACCATAACTACATTTTCAGACTTCCACCTGGAGAAAATTGTAGCAAGTTGGATTAGCCCAAGCTTATGCCCTAGGGTCCATCCAGCTCTGACCTAGGGAACAGGGAAGCTGTCCTGTGGGTGCCAGTTACAGATTCTGGGGCTTACCAGGCTGGGTGTAATGAAGAAAATACATTCCTTCTGGCCTGGCCCAGAAAAGTTTTAGACTCTCTACAATGAAATCACTCTATTGCCACCTATGTTTAAAATAAAAACAAAATAAAACAAAGCAATATGTCTCCCCCCCTCACCTAGTAAACCATTTACTAAGGCCAGAAATAGCACCTCCCCAATCTTTTATTACATTTTTAAGACTGAATATTTGAAGCAGGCTAATGGCATCATGTCCTGATTTAGAGTTCTTATTCCTTAGGCAATGGAGATTTTGAATCTGGGAAAGTATAGCTCGTGGCACAGCACCCAGTGTGTGGATAGAGTCTCAATAAATACTTGTTGACTGAATCAAAGAATGAATGAAAGTGTTGAGAAGTACGTTAGGATGGCTTCCCCAAGGAGGTTTTAAAGGGCTTTTTAGAGATACTCTCTACTCCTAAGCACAAAGAAAGATAGTAACTTGTTTTTAGTAGGACTAAGCAAAATGGCCATTCATTCTTCTTAGGATTTGTATTTCTCAGAGGACCAAAGCAGGAAGGAGGAAAAGTGAAAGATCATTTGTTGGGTCTACTACCATGAACTACAGGCTGGGGTGAAGTTAATACATTTTCTGATAAGCTCCATAAAAGTGACTTGTGAGTTAGCATATGAGAGATTCTGAGTGAAAAATAGGGAACGTTTTGAAGAGCATACTATGTATTCTGTGTGGTGTGTCTGTGATGCACTGTTGCTGCTCTGCCACCAGCTCACACTCCTCCTGTTTTAGCTGAACAGCATTGATTTTGAGAGAGAGACAGGGGTCACAGGGGTGGGGAGAGGAGAGAGTGGGGGTTGAGAAGGGGAGGGAGAGAGGGCACGGGTGCATGCGTGTGTGGTTGGAGGGGAGCTCATTTCTCTGGTTCCTAAACAGCCATCAGAGTTTAAAAAGGGCATCCAAACTCTCTTGAGGTGACTTTACAACAATGAGAAGAAAGTTGAATGTGTCTAGTTACCTACAAAACCAATTTTAAACACCTACTTTAAACAAAGGGAAATATCTCTTCCAAATTTAAGCTAAACTTTTCCACCTGGGTATCTTCTGATATTTAGAAAAATACAATTTATCTGTTTTCTGAAGGACATGCTGGGAACGTGGAAAAAAACTGGTTCATTGACTACATCAGTAAAATATTATTTGCTGTATTGTTTGCCAAAAAGCTGGAACAGTTGTATAATTCTTAAAGTTTTAAGGACGCTTGGTGTTTTGATGGGCAAAGAGTTATAAAGTAAAGTGTCCTCAAAACTAATTTGATTTGTTTTACAGTTTGCTTAACAGTGTAGATGAAAAGATAAGCACAATACATTTTAAAAGTTAGAATTATATTTTGGAAGTAGAAATGTAAATGAGATCTCTTAATTTTACTAAAGGTTATAGATTTTTTTCTGACCAAAAATTAAATATGCCTTTAGAAAACAAAAAAGAAAAAAAATTAGATATGCCTTTCGAAGTAAAATTAGCAGGTACGCAGCAAGAACTTGGTGTAAATGTTTATTGAATAAAAGGATATTTATTCCTGAAAGAGCTGTCTGTGAATCAGATTTTTGTAAATTGAATCATATTTTTACATGTAGTATGACTCATTTCATAAGACAAATAATCTTTCCTAAGTTTATATTTTTGATAAACTCAGATTTTCATGGGTCAGAATTGCTGGAGTAAGGACACCATATGATGTTGCATAAGATCTGGTGTATTCTTTTCGAGATTGCCAAAGTATGAGAGGTTTGGTTCTTTTTAAGGGTGCTCATTATTTACCAGATGATAAACAATTCAATAAAAATAGATTTCTAAGGATCTACATTTTGTAATTGATAAATCATTCATGCTAAAATAGTTGGCCTTGATTCTGTTCTCCTTGAGAATGTGGGATGTTTTATAAACACATTAAGAGTTACAAATAGAGTAGGGAAGGAAGAAATGATTTCATTGTCAGTAATGATATAATTTTGTGTATACATAACATTTCAATCAAAGCACTCTAATAAAAATAAAAAAGCCTGTTAGAGTGAGACCTATATTAAGAATTGTCTTTTAGTAACATGGGCTTCTTTCTTGTAGCCATATTTGGGTTCTACTATGAGTTAAAGGCCCATTTTGCTTTTGTTTTCTCATTTGTCTGCTCTGTTCTGGCGATTTAATTAAAGTTTTAGGACAAGTAGGAACTCGTGATGAATAGATTGTCCCTGTTAGTAAGGTGGTCACTACCTGCTGTCTAACTGGAAAGTGCAAGGCTTACCTTGAGCATGAAAGAAACATGGGACCACATTTTAAAGTAAATAGCACACAACTTTCTGCATGGATACAGGAAATCCAGTGTTCCTGTGGTCTTGACAAGAGCTGGACCAAAATGTGTGGACACCCCAGAGACACTAATCGTATCATACTGCTTCAAAGCGTTTTGAGGAAGGGTGGGAAAAAATGAGTCTTTGCTAATAAAACGTTTATTCAGGAAGAAATTCAATTATGATTTTTCTCCTGAAGCAGAATCAGTGTTTGGAAAAACAGTGGGCAGCCTATTTCCCACTTTTCTGCAGTCCTGTTCTCAATTTTCTATTGTGATTTTTCTGACTTGGGAGGCATTTTTCAGTTGATATAAAATGCAAACTGAAATGTCTTCCAACCTTCTTCTTCTCTGGCCACATTCCCTTTCCAAAGGCAATGAATGTGGTCAGTTTCATGTGCATCCTCTCTGGCACATGGAAGTGTTTTCCCTTCCTCTCTAAGCTATTATATTAAAAGCGTTCAAAAGCCGATCAAGTTAATCACATCCTTTAGTAAAGCACACAAACACTCTGTATTCCCATTTCAGAATGTCTCCCCACTTCCTCACTTCCAGGTGCTGAGTGTCATGCATATCACAAAACATATTTAGGAATGTTGTTTTTTCCCACTTGAGAGCACCACCTACTTTCATCATAACGTGATCAGTGTATGATTTGGGAGTTGATTGCAGTGATATTTTTGCATCTGTTATACATAAGTGCCCAAATACTTGCCTGGCTCTTCTGCCTCTTTATCCAGCTCTGGTCACCTTCTCTATCATAAAGGTGAAAAGAGCCCAGCGGTAAACTGTATTAGTCCATTCTCACATTGCCATAAAGAAACAGCCTGAGACTGGGTACTTTATAAACAAAAGAGGTTTAATTGACTTCCAGTTTCACATGGCTGGGAGCCTCAGGAAACTTACAATCATGGCAGAAGGTGAAGGGGAAGCAAGGCGCATGTTACATGGCGGCAGGAGGGAAAGAGAGAGAAGGGGGAAGCGCCAGACACTTACCAAACAACCAGAACTCACGAGAACTCTCTCATTATCACGAGAACGGCAAGAGGGGAATCTGCCCCCATAATCCAGTCACCTCCCACCAGATCCCTCCCTCGACAAGTGGGGACTACAATTCAAGATGAGATTTAGATAGGGACACAGAGCCAAGCCATATCCGTAACCAACTCTGGTTTCAGGCTGAACACCCTGAAACAGCAGTGCTCATTTATTCTGAGAGTAGAGCTCCTTTTTCTGAAACTCCTCAGAGTGGGACCCTTGCAGTGGCTTTGTTGTCAGCCCTGGCTGACGGGCTCCTGTTGGAGTTTTGTCTTTTGTTTTCTGTGTAGAACACACTTCTGCTTTCCCACACTGTGGCTGCTTCCCACATTTGCCTTGCTACTCAAATCTGTCCCCTCTCCTCCTGCCTGTCTCACTAACTTCTCTGCAACCTTGGAGTTTTCAGAGGGAACCACCCTCATCATCCTGTGACCAGATAGACAAACCTGCCTGTGTCTGCTCTTCCCTTCTGTTGTCCCATTTGTATCTTTTGCCACATGCATCTCTCCTTTTTATGGATAATCAGTAAAATGAATAAGATTCTCTCTAGAAGCCTCATCTTTAAACAAAAAACACCGCACTGACCTCACCTTCCCAGTAACTACCTCCTCTGCCAGGTCTCCCAGCTCTCTCACCTGTCCTTCTACATTGTCTTCTACTTGCTCCCCCATCTGATCTATTCTCCATATAAGCAACTAGGACGATCACTTAAAAATGATCAAGTCAGCCAAGCGCAGTGACTCACACCTGTAATCCCAGCACTTTGGGAGGCCAAGGTGGGCCGACCACCTGAGGTCGGGAGTTCGAGACCACCCTAGCCAACATGACGAAACCCCATCTCTACTAAAAATACGAAAATTAGCTGGGTGTGGTGGTGTGCACCTGTAATCCCAGCTACTCAGGACACTGAGGCAGGAGAATCACTTGAACCCGGGAGGTGGAGGTTGCAGTGAGCCGAGATCATGCCACTGCACTCCAGCCTGGGAGACAGAGGAAGACTCCATCTCAAAAAAAAAAAAAGAAAAAAGATCAAGTCAGATCATTTAATTTCTTTGCTTTTCAAACCCATTCAGACTGGACATGGTGGCTTATGCCTATAATCGCAGCTCTTTGAGAGGCTGAGGCAGGAGGATCACTTGAGTCCAGGAGTTCAAGACCAGCATGGACCTCCTCTCTCCAAAAAAAAAAAAGAAAACCCATTCAAAGGCTTCCCTTTGCACTTTAGATAAAACCCATTTTCCATATGCTACTTTCCAGCTCCAGCAGGACACTCGTGTGTGTCCTCCCCTCCTGCCTCACTTCCAGCCACTCACACCCTTGCCCACTCTTCCTTGGCCACAGTTTTTCCTCCAGCTACCCAAATGCATGGAATTCTCTCTACCCCTGTGCCACCCTCTTGGCATTTTTCTCTGGAGGTCTCACTCTGCAGCCCCTAGAGTGGCAGCACTTTCTTGTCCTCTTGATCTCATTGTCACCTCCTCAGGGGGTCTTCACCAGGAAGTCCAAGCAGGTCCCTGGACCCACAGTCATGTTTGTTCTTGCATAAGACTTCATGACTTGTTAATATTTACATGTTTCATATCCAGACAGTTTCTAAGCCCTATATGGACAAGGGCCATGTCTGCTTTGCTCCCCACTGGGCAGGGCCTGGCACATGATAGGCATATCAGGGCCATTTGCTGAGATATGTGAATGACTGAATGGAGGCTGACATGCAGCTCAGCTCAGGTTTGTCCTTTCCTTTAGGACACAGAGCCAACCTCTCTGTTGTGTTTCATGCCCCTTTAGAGCCACAACGTTTTGGAGATTGAGGAGATCTTGGAGGGCTTCTCTCTCAATTTCCACCGTTCAGGCTCCGTCTCCCATCGTCCTGCATTTCAGTACAGCTCAGGCCCAGCCTTGGGTTCAGGGGGTCTTTTGCTGTCCGTCTCAGCTTGTCGGGGGATGCACCCATGTTGCTTTCCTCCCATGTCCTTTGGGAGCGGGATTATGGTGCAGTGGCTTAGGGTGTCTGGAGCCAGACTGCAGGGGTCTGAATCCTGGCTTACTAGTGGTGTGACCTTGGACAAGGTACTTAATCTCTGTGTACCTTGGTTTCCTCACATGTCACGTGGGGTTAATAAGCACATGCAGCTGTGACAGTGATTCAGCGAGTAAATGTACTTAAGGCACTTATCATGAAGATAGTCAACATGTGTTGGCCATCTGCCTGTCTCCCCTCTACCTTCTCATGATCTCCATGCACTGTAGTCCTTCTAGGCTCTTCCCAGCACCCGCATAGTGAGAATAGTCAGCTACTCTCTACAGTCCCTTTAGCTTATTCCCTTCTCACTCTTACTTTCTCTTTTTCCCCTTTTTTCTAATTCAGTGTTGTTGTTTTTTTAACCTTTTGGGGGTCACAGGCTCTTTTGAGAATTTAAAGCATACCTATGGACTGTTGCCTTAGAAGAACCCAGTATTTGTACATTCACCCAAAATGAGCAATTCAAATGTCCACAGATGGCTTGGAATCTCTCTACGGCCCCCTGGATAGAACTCCCATTACAAACAGCTGCGTTTCTGTTGTCTTCTTTGGTGCTGTGGGCCAAAGGTATTCCACCCAGAGAACTAGAACTGACCCTTCATGGATATTTAAGAAACCTCAGAATACAGCTAGAAAAGTCGCTTTCCAGAAGATGAAATCATGATACCATTTCTATATGTGTCCAGCCGCATGATACTGAACTGGCATATGCATAAAGTGATTATTTATATCTTATAATACAACTTGTGATTGCTACTCATTTGGGACATATGGGAATGCCAGGCTAGTGTAAGGGAGGACAAATTTGAAGTGTGTGTGTGTGTGTGTGTGTGTGTGTGTATGTGTTAAGCCCAGTTCCTTCTCAAGTTGTACAGTATAAGAGATGATATGTGTGTGCCAGTGGTGATAATAACAGCCAACTGTTTTCTAGATAGAAGTCCTTTTGGGCCGGGCGCGGTGGCTCAAGCCTGTAATCCCAGCACTTTGGGAGGCCGAGACGGGCGGATCACGAGGTCAGGAGATCGAGACCATCCTGGCCAACAAGGTGAAACCCCGTCTCTACTAAAAAATACAAAAAACTAGCCGGGCGAGGTGGCGGTCGCCTGTAGTCCCAGCTACTCAGGAGGCTGAGGCAGGAGAATGGCAGGAGCCCGGGAGGCAGAGCTTGCAGTAAGCTGAGATCCGGCCATAGCATCCAGCCTGGGCGACAGAGCAAGACTCTGTCTCAAAAGAATAAAAAATAAAATAAAATAAGATAGAAATCCTTTTGGACATAGTTTTATACTTGTGTGTAAAGTATAAAGAAATTATTGTAGAGTAAAATAAGCACTTATGGCTGTATTAATTACCAGTGTACAAAAAGTGGTGCAGAAATAGTCTAGATAACAGTGTTTCTTGGAGGGGGTTAAATGTTCCTTCAGCAAAAGTGTTCACTTTCTAAATTGGTTAGTAAACTGTTTTATAGATACCAAGGTATACTTAATGCTGGTCATGGATTAGAGGGTCAAAATTGATAAGCTTGAAAAAGTAAAAGACAAAAACAAATAAGGAAATCATGATGTTTTATCGTGGTGATTGTTTCTGGACTAGGCCCTCGCAGAACAAACACGTGCTCCCTGACCCCCTGGGCTGACCGCATTGTGCAGCCTGGTAGGTGATGGAGGCCTTGGCCACATTGACCCAAAAGTAGTGCCCGTGAAGGATTGCTCAAAGATTCCATGTGCCCAGGGCTTAGGAATGCTCCATCTTAAACGGTATTTTTTAAATTGTATTTTCTTCAGGATTAAAATCACCAACTGAACCTTCCAAGGAGATCAACTGAGTGGAAATAATCTTCAGTAACTGCTAATGGGAGCTGGATTTAAAACCGTCAACTTAAAATAAAAAAGCTTATGTCTCCTGAACTGTTACCCAGCCGGGTAAATTGTTTTTTACTGTGGAATTATGTGCACTTAAATCATGGTGTATGCATGTGGTCAGCACTGCTTTTCTTTTAAGTGGGCTTGTTTATTTAAAAGACTCGAAAATGAGAAGTTGTTTTCTTACTCAGTTGGGGTTTATTGTAAAACTCGATGCCAGAAAAAGAAAAAAGTACTGTTTTTGTGCTGCAAGTGTGTGAAGTGTGTCCTTTCCAGAGAAAGGACAGTAATGGTGTTTTTTTCTCTCTGCCCAAAGACGGAAAGCTCTAAGGACCAGCAGGAGGCTTTGTGGGGGATCTGGGGTTATGAATGCTAATCACGCACTGACCAATGGTTTCAAACACGGGAATGCCCAGTATATGTTTTTACTCTTATTCCTTTGCAGTAATTCAAATACTACTAAAATGAAACAAGTAGCTGGAGAGCAAAGTGGGACTTGGTTCGTGTCGGTAGATGACACTTGTTATTAACAGGGTCAGTTTGATAGCTGTGTCAGAGCTGTTGTTTTGCCCTGCTCTGTGCTATGAAGTGTCATGAATGAAGGTCACGTTCCGACTGCTACGAGTAGTCCCAGTAGCATCAAAGCAGCTGAGCAAGTGTTGAGATCCCATGTGGCACATCCAGCCAACAGCTGCGGAGTCATGGACCCATCTCCCAGGCAGACCCTTCCCTGGAGACTGAGCCTTGTCTTGATCTGCAGATGAGGAGGGGGTGGGATCCAGAGAGACAACATGACTTGCCTAAGAGCACACAGTGGATCTGTGACAGGGATACACGATTTTCTTACAAAAGTGAGACTATACCACACCAAAATATCTTAGAAAATTATCCTAATCCACCACAGTTTATATTTTTATTTTTTATTATTTTTATTATTTTTCGAGACAGGGTCTCCCTGTGTTGCCCAAGCTGGAGTCCAGTGGCACAATCGTGACTCACTGCAACTTCCGATTCACAGGTTCAGGCGATCCTCCTGCCTCCGCCTCTCAAGTAGCTGGGACTACCTGTGCGTGCCACCACGCCCAACTAACTTTTGTATTTTTTGTGGAGATGGTGTTTCATCATGTTGCCCAGGCTGGTCTCAAATTCCTGCGCTCAAGCCGTCTGCCCGCCAATGCCTCCCAAAGTGCTGGGATTACAGGCGAGAGCCACCATGCCCAACCAGTTTATTATTATTATTTTTTAACTGTGATTTAAATCCTTTTAAGTGCAGCCCAGTTATCCTCTCAGGAATTTTCCAGACTTCCCGCCCCCTCAGGTTTTGCTCACTTACTGTTGGTTTCATTCTTCTTTGCACTTTTTAGAAATGTAGTAACTGAGAGAAATATTAATCACCCCTCCTCTTGTTTTTGCAGCCAGTTGTTTTTTCACTGAACGCTCTGAGGGTGCTCTGTTTTCATTGTTATGGTGAACCTGGGCCATGGAGTTAGCAGGAGATGACAGTAGGTTAGAGCTTAGAGTCTATGGGCATTTCAGTTCTCTTGACGATGGAAAGCTATTCGGAGCCAGGTTGACACAACTGAACAAACTTGCACTGTTAATGTCAGGGCGATGACCACCTGGAGACAAACAGGGAGGCCCTTTGTTCTACAAGTGGCTAAAACATTATAGGAATGAGAATGAATAACCTTTATGAACCCTAGAGTGCACTGCCTGGACACATAGAAACAACCTAGACAAGGGGACGGGGTCTCTGCCATCCAGACCGGAGTGCAGTGGTGCAGTCATAGCTCACTGCAGAGTCAAACCCCTGGGCCCAAGTGATCCTCCCACCTCAGCCTCCTGAGTAGCTGGGACCCAGGCTGTAAGCCACCGCACCTGGCATGATTCATTTTTTACACTTAATTTTTCTATTAAAAATATGCCAAGCATACAAACAAGCGTAGAAAATAATATTTTGAACATCTGTATACCCACCAGTCAGCCTCATTAAAATCCTTTTGATATTTTCTAGCCTACCTGGAGGCCGCTGTTATGAATTGGGTGTTTATCACTCTTGAAGTCCTAAATTTAACTCTTCAGGGCCTCCCTCACTGCAAGGGCCTGCGTTTAATGGGACAGGAGCGGTATCTTGCAGCAGTAAAATCATAGTTTTGGAACTGTCGTGAGACCACTGTAATGATTTGAAATCTGTCAGTGAGATCGGTCTGCAAAGAGCCGAGGTGTTTCAGACCCTAGATTCGTGACTAGATGGCAATTCCCCAAGGTATGAGAAAGTATGGTGGCCACTGAAGGTCACTCATCAAGGTAAACCTCAGACAGACAGTTTCAAGAAAAATGTATGGTTTAGGAGCAGTGCTTTTCAAACTTTTTTTTATTGTAACCCAACTTAACAAGTAAATTTTCCACTGTGACCCTGGACACATACACCGCCCCCCCCCCCCCCCCCCGCCACACACACACACACACACACACACACACACACACACAGCACATACGTCTGAATGAAAATTCTTAATGAAATGATTATTATTATACTTACTATTTTTGTCAGCTGCTCTGCAATAAAGTCTATTTTGTTTTATTGTTTGTACAAAAGCTGTTTTGTTCCAATCAATTGAGTTCACGTGCCGTTGGTAAATAGGCACCCACAGTTTAAAAAAACGAACCCAACAAAACCTGGTTTAGGAAACCGTTTCTTGTTTCATGGAGCAAAAGTTTCTAAAAGGTGTGTTTGGTTTAACTCTGCTGAGTGATTTTATAAAAAGCTTTTCTCTACGACTGACCTCAGCTTAAAGATCTATGCCACAACTCACTGACAATGAATCCCATGTAAAACTAAGCAGAATTCACAACTGTTTTGGGGTTCAGGTTATTCTATCATGAGACTTCTCCTTAAAGCTCCTAACCCTCTTCAGCCATTGCTTTAAGGCAGCCTGACTACATTAAGTAAACAACTTGAACACAGTGACTGAACTATACTTTATAAATTCATGATTGTTAAGACACAAAAGCAACCTTTCCAAATAAAACTGAGTGTAAGTCAAACTGCCAAGCGAAAAAGAGCAGCTATGGAGCTCTCAACCCTCCCTTTTGTCATAGTTTATCTCTGTACAATGCCAGATGAGGAATAAAGTGATGTGACTATTGCTTTATACTCATTAAATCTCATCCGTTTTTGTGGGACCATAGTGCCATCCTCCTCACCTGAGGTGCCCGATAATGATCACCCTAGCAGGGGGTTCCAAGGCACCTATGTTCAAAAGAAGTTTGTAGAATTGGACTCAGAAAGGTACAGCTTGCCCTCCAGGGAAGCAAAGGAGAAGATTATATTTAATGCATATTAAACAAACAATTGTTGGAGACTATAAGCTACACTGATTCCAATAGCCCAAAATACTTGAGTCAGCTTGCTCCAAAATGTTACCAGCCAGCCATTTTAAACATTAATGAGGCGGCTGGTTTCTAAAATCTGGAAGGAGGAGGAGGTTTTGTTTAAGCCAACTGTTTCACAGAAGAGGAAATACAGTTCTACCTCAGGACATTTAAATGAGACTGCTGAGTAACTGGGAAAGAAGATCTCCTGTGAATGAGAGGGCAAAGAAGAATTCAGCTGATTTTATACCAAATAACGTGACAGCTGTGCTTTCTTGCATATGTATTTGTGTCTGTGATAGTGTATAATTTCTAGAAAAGCAGTTGTCAGGCATTTGGGTCTTAAAAATTTCCACTTTTAAAAATCATCAAGAACAAAGAACTCTTGCTTCTGTGGGCTGGATCTATTTATTTTTACCATTTTAAAAATTGAAACTAAGAAATTTAAAAATATTTATTGATTCATTAAAAACTATTCTATATTAACAAAATATTTTTATGTAAAACATTGTTTTCAAAAAAGTTACTGTTTTATATTACTGCAAATCTATTTAATACTTGGTTTAATAAATGGCACCTAGATTGTCATTATCTGTTTCTCCATATACTCTATTGTGCTATGTTGTTTTGGTTGAAGTGTGTAAAGAGAAGTTAGTTCACACAAATAAGTAATTGGAAAAGAGAGAACCTCACAGTCCCATTGAAAGGATCTCAGGGACTCCCAGGGATCCTTGGGGCACGCTTTGAGAGCCGCTGCCCTGAAAAGTAGTTTGGAAGACTACGTTAAGTGTGGCTGTCCAGGAGTGGTGAGATTATTCACGATCCTGTTTTTTTGTTTTGTTTTGTTTTGTTTCTTTTCATTAGTATTTATTTTCTACAAGAAGATGGATTGCTTGTGCAAACTAAAAATGAGAAAGAAAGAACATATGTTGAGGGAAGATTATGGGGGCCCTGGAAAACCCCAGGCAGAGGAGTTTACACTTGGGAGACCAAGGAGCCACTGTGATTTCTTAAATGGGAAAGTGCTAAGAGCCATGTTTGGGAGTAAGTGGATTAGAATGGACAGAGAGAAGGGGAGATGCTTCTTCAGAGGAGTGGTGTGGTGGGCCAGACCTCAGGTGTCGGCGGAAATGGAGAGAAAGGGACAAACTCCAAAGACTTTGAAGGCAGAATGACCTGAGACCTGGATATAGGGAATAAAGGAGAGGGCAGAGTCAAAGACAACAGGTTTCAAATTAAAACATTTGAAGAATGTTTCGTCCTTTCTGTCCAACTTTGGGGCCTGGTTCTGTTGCTCAGGTTGGAGTGCAGTGGCGCAGCCTCGACCCTCCTGGGCTCAAGCGATTCTCCCGCTTGAGTAGCTGGGACTGAAGGTGTGGATCACCTCTTTCTATCCAACTTCAACTTTTTCTGAATGTTACCCTGATTAAACTAACTGAAGTCTTGTCGTGTTTTCCAGAGTTGGCCAGCGTGTGCAAGGGCTTAGGAGAAAGTCAACACACTTCCCAACTTGAATTGGTCCTAGCCGCTCCCAGAAGAACGGGCGGGTTGGTCCCTATGCCACCCTTGGAGAGCTACTCGCCGCCCACTTTGCCGTGAAGGGCTGTGTGGTTCCCGTGCGCGCCGGAGCCTGCTGTGGCCCCTTATGCACTCCACCACCCCCATCAGCTCCCTCTTCTCCTTCACCAGCCCCGCAGTGAAGAGACTGCTAGGCTGGAAGCAAGGAGATGAAGAGGAAAAGTGGGCAGAGAAGGCGGTGGACTCTCTAGTGAAGAAATTAAAGAAGAAGAAAGGAGCCATGGACGAGCTGGAGAGGGCGCTCAGTTGCCCGGGACAGCCCAGCAAGTGCGTCACGATTCCCCGCTCCCTGGACGGGCGGCTGCAGGTGTCCCACCGCAAGGGCCTGCCCCACGTGATTTACTGCCGTGTGTGGCGCTGGCCGGATCTGCAGTCCCACCACGAGCTGAAGCCACTGGAGTGCTGTGAGTTCCCATTTGGCTCCAAGCAGAAAGAGGTGTGCATTAACCCTTACCACTACCGCCGGGTGGAGACTCCAGGTGGGTCGTCTTTACCACGTCGAGATTTATTTTCAGAGTGAAGGGCGTGTGCCCCATTGATGGAGAATGACGGGGTACCAGCAAACAGGGACCTGTCCCTAAAGAGAGAGAGAGGAGAGGGAGGTTCAGTTTTGAGGGACTGGTCCACATTTTTGTTTCCTGGAATGAGGCAGATGTCCAGTCAAAGAAAGAAGGTTCCCATGAAACCATATTCCTGCCTGGAATGCCACAGGAACACTCAATCCGAAGAGAATCACAGTAAAACCCTGTTATAGCCAGTGTGAGGGAATGAAGATAAACTAGCCAGAAAAATCTAGAAAGAAGATACTTTCATTTGATCTCATTATGCTTGCAAGCTTTGTGTGATTTTGAAAATGAGGCAGATGGCTAATCAAAGAGAGAAAACTCCCATAAAAGTTTTATTTTGAGGTGTCTTGGACAAGTTGACATAATCTTTTACCAGTTCTTGGGGTCCTGAAAGGTTTTTACAACGGCCTTGATAATGATGAGCTGTAAAAATTAAACATCATCCTCCCCCCCTCGAACAACTGAACTGAACTGTACTAAACTGAACTAAGGCGGGGTTTTTGGCTGCTACTTTGTTCAAGTTCAGGTAAATAGAAGGTATTTTGTATGTAGGTCTGACAACAGCCAGTGAAAGAGTTGCTGGAAATCATTCCAGGCAGTTATTTTGAAAAATGGTTTTAAATACAGATAGGTATCACTTAATGATGGAAATACATTCTGAGAAATGCATCAGTAGGTAATTTCTTCCTTGTGTGAACACGCTGGAGTGTACTTACACAAACCTAGGTGGGATAGCCCGCTACACCCTTAGGCTGTATGGTGTAGCGTGTTGTTCCTAAGCTACTAACCTGCACAGCATGCTACTGTACTGAATACTGTAGGCAATCCTGACCACAGTGGTATTGAATGTATGTGAACAGATCTAAACATACAGTATCATAATCTTAGGGACCACTGTCTTATATGTGGTCCCTCAACAAAAACGTGATTACACAGTGCATGACTGTATAGGAAAGTACCTTTCTAAAACCCTTCACACCCCTGTATGTGTGTGTGTATGTATATTTTATATATATGTGTATTTTATACATATATATATATATATCTGTCTATCTGTATTTCCCCCTTCTCTTGGAGAAGCCAGGTGTTTTATCTTTGTTCCTTCACACTGGCTATAACAGGGTTTCACTGTGATTCTCTTTGATTGTTTCTGTGGCATTCCACACACGAACACAGTTTTAGGAGAGCTTTCTCTCTTTGGCCATCTGCCTCATCCCAGGAAACCAAAGCGCTGACACATTAGCTCATGGAAATTGCCCGTGTCCAATGAAGAGATGGTCCCATCTACGTAGGCAGGTTCAGTTAACCTTAAAACAGTATCCAATAAGTGACTCATGCCCAGCCTACCTCAGTCTTAGCTAAGTGATCTTTCCAGCTCCCAGAACTTAAGGAAGTCATCTACCTGTGTGTGGATGCCTCCCACAGCCCATTCAGGGACTGAGGCCCTGGCTGAGAAGGTATTAGAAGGTTCCACATGCTTGGCAAATCTGATGTGTTTCCCCTAAATCCTGGAACGAGTTGCTTTCGTCCCTTCTTCACTGCTTCATTTTGACTCTCTTCGTTTACTTTAAAAAAAAAAAAAAAAGTCAATAATGTCTACGCTTATAATAAAATGACTTGATTCCATTATGTGTTTCAAAGATTTGAATTACATTAAGCATCCAAAATATGCCCAAATGGAAAAATGTTCATTAAAAAATCATTTCTCTCTTCCTGAATAATGTAGTTGTAAAATGTAACAACTTGTAAGAATTATCTTGTAAAATGTACCTGGTTTTCCTTTTGAATATTCGAAAGCCTAATTTTAAAGAACTGTTTGACATTTTAGTTTTTCATGTTTTTGGTTTTTTGAGACAGAGTCTCGCTCTGTTGCCGGGCTGGAGTGCAGTGGCGCGCACTCTGCTCACTGCAACCGCCGCCTCCCAGGTTCAAGCGATTCTCCTCCCTCTGCCTCCTGAGTAGCTGGGACTACAGGCATGTGCCACCTTGCCCAGCTAATTTTGGTATTTTCAGTAGAGACGGGGTTTCACCATGTTGGCCAGGATGGTCTCCATCTCTTGACCTCGTGATCCACCTGCCTCGGCCTCCCAAAGTGCTGGGATTACAGGTGTGAGCCACCACACCTGGCCCTTAGTTTTTCCTGTTCTGTAAGATTCTTTTAGGAATGATAGTGTGAATGTTTTACGTATGGTAAATAGATTTCATTTTATCATAATTTAGCTGTGAATTTCCAGAAGGAAAGATGGGTGTAAAGATTATATTAATTTAAGGTAATATTTAAGTTACAGAGGTTTTTCTTCCTCTTGTGATTTTTTTTAATAGAAAAAGTAGATTTTATATCTAGTTAGCTATCCATATTTAAAGTAAATATTTTAAGAATAATAAAAATGTTAACGTTAAACAAGTTTGCTGACTTCCTATTTATCATAAAGCTGAAGTTTTGCCTTTGAAATCTCATTTTTTGGCCATCTATTTTAGATACGTTGAAGGCTGTATTCCCATTTTCTTTGCATCCACACATCCACTTCAATAGTTGACTTCAGTGCTTTCCAAGTTATGTGTGGTGAGGGATCAGTTTTTATTTTTTTAATTTCCGGTCCTTCAAACGAATACTTTTATAGTACAGACAAATTATTAGGCAAATGAAATTTTAAAAAGACTTAGAAAATATAAGCCCAATTTAAAAAATTATTTAAAGAAATATGAACTATAAACTGTGAATGCTGTGAAAAGTTTCTAAGCACTAATTTCTTCACAGATTGGTCCCCAACAGTTGTCCAAGGGTCCCCAGTCCTCAGACCACACTTTACCTGGCATGGGTCTGGTGGAAGCCATGCAAGACTGTTGTGGTACATGATGATTTTACTCCATTAGGCCAGAGGTTATTTCAGGAGTGTAATTTCTTTTTTATATATAAAATATTCATATTATATCAAAACCACATGACTTTTTAAAAAAAGACAAAAGTGTTTTTTTCCAGCTCTGTTTTGCACCCCCATGTGCCCTGTAACTCCTTCTGCTGTTTCCTCCTGGGTAACACTGAGATGTAAAGATAGCATGGTATTTAAAAGTGGCATAAGATAGGAATGAGTGTCTATAAGCACACTGTCATATTTACAAGCAGCAGTTGAGATGTAGAAGTGGAATTAAGTAATTAGGGATAGCTGTGTTTTTGAGTGAAGGTATTTAAAAATATGATCTGTGCACATTTAAGGCAACTGAGCCAGTCAGGTCAAATAACAACTAGGATGAAACCATTAGTTTTCTTTGCAAACATCCACTGGCTTTGATTTTACTCAGATGGTAAAAATATATTATCAAGATAGTTGTTACAATAAAGGAAATATATCATTTATTTTCTCTTGGTGCCTCAGATCTACAGGCCATGAAGAAATAGAAGTCTCTACATTCAGATGGATAGGAGGCATTATATTTTTATCAGTGTTAGGAATACACCGTAGATATTTTACATTAAAACTGAAGTCACAGAGATTATTCAAATTCTTCTTCATAAAAAAGTGAGTGTTTATTTGAACATCGTTAACGTTTTGATGAAGGGTCATTGACAAAGAAGCCATACGCATTTGCTGTGTCAACTCCTCACTTCAGACTACTCATGAGGCACATAATCTTTTTTTTCCTGCATAGTTGTGGAATATTAACACATTAAAGGAAATTTAATGGTTTATTATCCATGTCACTGTTTCATGGTGATGTTGAATGTTTATTCTCTGGTGTCATAGGCTGCATACGTATACAAATACTAGCTTGTAAAAGGGGAAGAAATTATTTGTTTCTCTGCCACCCTCACTTGTAGCAATTTTAGTTTAAAACCTTTCATTTACCCTTTTGAGTTTATTTTCTGTCCATGTAACTGAAAATTATTGCTTGTTAAAAAAGAGAGAGATGTATGATGTCAAAGGCAGATGGCAGACTTTGGGGTTGTCACTGTTATTGTTATTGTCTGTTTATTCCAAAACATTTACCTTTTTTAAGACCTTATTTTTTAGAGCAGTTTTAGAACATTTGCTTTTTGTGAGTTTTTATTAATACTTGCCTGTGACTGACAAATCAATAGTGTGATTAGAACCAAGATCTGTCCTGTTTATACCCAGAGACAAACTGTTTTAAACAATTCTTGCTTAGTTCTTTTGTATTTCTTTCTATTATTACTAAGAATTATGACAGTAACTCTAGATAATACATGCTTACATATCTATTTCCAAATTTGTGACCTTTAGATGTCATTGACTCTCTAACATAAAAGATGAGGATTTCACTCTTATTTATATTTATATGTATGTATATATACACACACACCTTTTTTTTTTTTTTTTTTTTGGAGACGGAGTCTCTCTCTGTCGCCCAGGCTGGAGTGCAGTGGTGAGATCTTGGCTCACTGCAAGCTCCACCTGCCAGGTTCACACCATTCTCTTGCCTCAGCCTCCTGAGTAGCTAGGACTACAGGCAACCACCACCACACCCGGCTAATCTTTTGTATTTTCAGTAGAGACAGGGTTTCACCATATTAGCTAGGATGGTCTCGATCTCCTGACCTTGTGATCTGCCTGCCTTGGGCTCCCAAAGTGCTGGGATTACAGGCATGAGCCACCGCGCCTGGCCTCACACACTTGTATTTTAATCTTCTTCCTTCCTCCTCTTCTCAGTCCTTGATTTCTGTATTTTAGTTCATAGTTTGTATTTGTTTTTCGTTTTGTTTTTTTTTTTTTTTTTTTTGAGACGGAGTCTCGCTCTGTCACCCAGGCTGGAGTGCAGTGGCCGGATCTCAGCTCACTGCAAGCTCCGCCTCCCGGGTTCACGCCATTCTCCTGCCTCAGCCTCCCGAGTAGCTGGGACTACAGGTGCCTGCCACCTCGCCCGGCTAAGTTTTTTTTGTATTTTTAGTAGAGACGGGGTTTCACTGTGTTAGCCAGGATGGTCTCGATCTCCTGACCTTGTGATCCGCCCGTCTCGGCCTCCCAAAGTGCTGGGATTACAGGCTTGAGCCACCGCGCCCGGCCCTTGTTTTTCGTTATTCCAGTGGTTTCCATTGTGGAATTTGGGGATAAGAATTATTTGTCCTCAGAAGGGTGTTGGTCCGTTGACTTCTAGTAGCCAGGGTAGGAGTGGGACGTTGAGGTCGGTTGATTCTCATTTCTTTGTAGGTGACTTTGTGGTGATCCTCTAGGAGCTTTTGGAATATTCCAGTTATCCCGCAATGTTTGAAATTCAAGATGGAAAGACTAGGTCGGGATCTTATTTTCATTAATTGAGCTCAGCGCACTCTGTGGCTCTTTTCAATATGAAGACATAGGTCCTTCGTAGCTCTTTGAAGTTTTCCTTTGTTATTTCTTAGGCCGCTTCCCCCTTGTGTTTTCTTTGCCTCTCTGTCTGGAACTTATGTTGGTTGCAGATGGCTCTCCAACAACATTTTTGGAGTAGCTACTTTATGCCAGGCATTGTAACCTTCTAGGAGTCGGTAGGACGTGAGGGCCTAGGCAAAACTTTCCCTTAAGAATTTGAATTTATTCTGAAATTTTGCATAGAATCAAAATCAAGAACTGTAACATTCTTTTTAAAAAATGAAATCCAAAAAAGCATAGTAAAATGAACAAACATCATTTATGTTTTCTTACTGCTGCTTACCTTTTTTTTTTTTTTTTTTTTGAGACAGAGTTTCACTCTTGTCACCCAGGCTGGAGTGCAATGATATGATCTTGGCGCACTGCAACTTCCACCTCCCAGATTCAAGCGATTCTCCTGCCTCAGCCTCCTGAATAGCTGGGATTACAGGTTCCCGCCACTACACCCGGCTAATTGTTGTATTTTTAATAGAGACGGGGTTTCACCGTGTTGGCCAGGCTGGTCTCAAACTCCTGACCTCAGGTGATCTGGCCGCCTCGGCCTCCCAAAGTGCTGGGATTACAGGCGTGAGCCACTGTGTCCTGCTGCTGCTTATCTTTTACTTAGTCACTTTTATTATTATTTACCGTTTGTATTTTACTTAATAACTTTTAATTACTCACCTTGAAATCTTTCCATTAAGGACGCATAGAATGTTTTTATTTCAGCAGCACTACTGAACCTGAAATTGTGTCTGGTCATCTAAATAATTCAACATGATCTCTGGAGGAAAAATATTCTGGGCATCACTTAGGGTTTCATTGCAAGCAATAGAAATGGATTCGCCTTGGGGGGAAAAAGACTCATTTGGCAGAATTAAAGAAAGATGTAACCATCAGTTCGCCAGAAGGCCAGGTATTAGGGCAGCTCTGGTCATTTCCAAGGTAGGAATAAATAGCAGGTCTCTTTAGAGTGCTGACACTGGAAAGATCCTTCTGCAAATATTTTTTGTGAACGATGACATTCTGCTTAAGATTCGGGTTACAAGGAGAAGACTGTTACCTTAGCTTTCTCACGTGCTCGCTTCTTAGGTGGAGATGGGGACTGAATCGACAGTTTTATGATGAGCACAATGACTAATGGGAGTAGTTCCCAAGGGGCAAAACAGCTCTATCATCAAAAAAATAGATAAGAACAGCAAGTATCCGCTCTGTTGTGTACTGATGAGCAATGTTCAATTCTAACTGCCCTGTTCCTTTCTGATCCTAGTGCTGCCTCCTGTGCTCGTGCCAAGACACAGTGAATATAACCCCCAGCTCAGCCTCCTGGCCAAGTTCCGCAGCGCCTCCCTGCACAGTGAGCCACTCATGCCACACAACGCCACCTATCCCGACTCTTTCCAGCAGCCTCCGTGCTCTGCACTCCCTCCCTCACCCAGCCACGCGTTCTCCCAGTCCCCGTGCACGGCCAGCTACCCTCACTCCCCAGGAAGTCCTTCTGAGCCAGAGAGTCCCTATCAACACTCAGGTCAGTAAGAACTATGGTCTCTGGGGAAATACGGGAAAATAAGCCCAACATGATGATTTGTGATGAACAGTCACAATGACAGTCATTGTAACTCTCATTCATATAGTGTAAACCGTTGACAAAGCAATCAGCCTTAAAATGATTAGGACTATACCCGTTTTGAAGCAGTTACCCTGGAGATACAACATGTTTTTGCTCTAGTTTTAGTTCTAATGCTCTGGAAGCTCTCAGAAACTAAATGGATTTGAATAGTATCCCTGGGAATTTCCAAGGATTTTTTTTTTAAGGCAGTAGAAATAAGATGAAAAGACTCCTGTAATCCAAGCAGAAGACTTGGCCTGAGGACAAGCAACATGGAAGATCAATGCTAGGCCTTCACCTTGGTTGCCTCTTTCAACAGTCAAAGGAAGCCTTTGCCTAAAACATATGCCTGCATCCTTTGAGTGAGGCGGAGAGTGAAGCCCCCGCTCCAGCCAGTGCATTCTCCCTTTCTGCCATGTGAAGCCATGTGAAGAGCTTAAATATAGAGCTCTTCAGTTTGCTGAATTGAGAAAGCATATGGAAGGGAAAGGGAGCCTCTAGCATGCTGTCATAATTGCATTTGCTACCGTACCTGTAAAGTGAATCTAAGTTGAGATAATGAATAAAAGATACATACGCACCTCATGAGTGTGAGATAAATACTACGTGGAGCTGGCAAGTTCCTAAAGGCATGCATAAATACATTTGGTGCCAGTTGTTACAGTCTGCCTCATTCATTTATTTCTGCAATCATTTACTTAATGGATATTTATTAAACTCTTACTATGTGCAAGTACTGTGTTAGGATTGCTGAAAGGGGAATTAAAAGGTTAATAAAAATTGTGTCTGTCCTCACAGAGCTTATACAATGTGGGAAGATAAAGAGGGAATTGCTTCTTCCCCTCTGAGTTACTTAGTTCCTTTTGCCCCTCAGCAAGTTACATAAGCATCTACTATTACATTTATTGCACTGTATTATATAATTCTTGTGTGTCTATTTTCCCCATTAAACAGTGAGTCTTCTTTTTTCTATGTCCAGCACAGAGCCTGAAATGCAGTGGTTGCTCATCAGTTGCTTATTGAATAAATAAATTACTACACAGGTGTTTATTTATTTTTATTTATTTATTTATTTTTGAGATGGGGTCTTGCTCTGTCACCCAGGTTGGAGTGCAGTGGCATGATCCTGGCTCACTGCAGTCTCCACCTCGCAGGTTCAAGCAATTCTCCCATCTCAGTCTCCCTAGTAGCTGGGATTACAGGGGCGGCACCACCATGCCCAACTAATTTTTGCATTTTTAGTAGAGACGGGGTTTCACCATGTTGGCCAGGCTGGTCTTGAACTCCTGACCTCAGGTGATTTGCCTGTCTCGGCCTCCCAAAGTGCTGGGATTACAGGCATGAGCCACTGCACCCGGCCCACACAGGCATTAGAACATGGACGTGGAGCTTCAGACCATAGGCACAGGTTTTATTGACTCAGTAAGTGATGACTGAGCACCTGCGAAGTGCCTGGCACTGGGCCAGTGCTAGAGGTGCAGTGATGATCAAGACAATGTAGTTGTCCCCTCTTACATGAGGTTTCAGTTACCTGAGGTCAGTTGCAGCCTGAAAATACTGAATGGAAAATTCCAGAAATAAACAATTCATAAATTTTAAATTGTATGTGGGGATGAAACCTCGTGCCATCCTATCCAGGTTCTGAATCATCCCTTTGCCAGTATCCATGTTGAAGACGCTATCCACCTGTGAGTCAATTAGTAGCTGTCTCTGTGATCAGATCAACTGTTGAGGCCTCGCAGTGCTTGTGTTCAGGTCACTCTGATTTAATAGTGACCACAAAGTACAAGAGTAGTGATGCTGGCATATTGTTCGGATAGTTTTACTTTATTAGTTACTATTCCTAATCTCTTACTGTGTTTAATAAATTAAACTTTATCACAGGTATGTATAGGAAAAAAACATAGTATATGTGGTACTCTGTACTAGCCACAACTTCAGGTATCCCCTGGGGGTCTCAGACTGTATCTCTGGTGGAGAAAGAGGACTACTGTGGTCTCTGGCCTTCAGGAGGCAGTAGCTGTTGAGAGCCATCACGTATAGGTAGCCTGTAGCAGTCCAGGCAAGTGATTATAAGGACTTGAACTAAAACAGGGATGTGGGGTTGGAAAGAGGGCAGTGAATTGGAGGAGGGGGTCCAGCAGGACTTACTGTAGGGTGAAGGCAGAGATGCTGGAGGGTAGCTTGAGAGTCATTCACTTAGTGTCTGAGCAGGTGGTTGAAGTTTTGCAAGTGGCTGAGTTCACTGAGAAAGAAGAAATACAACAGAAAGAGAAGTCATTTGAGGACAGAGCCTTGGCTAAGGAACAAGAGGATAATTGTATTGCAAAATATATATTTACCTAACACACCTCTATGCTACAAAGACTTCCTGTGCTGACTTTGAATTCCTGCCCTGATTACTCTGACAGGTTGATGTTCTTTTTCCTCTTCCCACCCACGCAGGACAGACCCCAGCAATGATGCAGAAGCTGGTTAGTTTCTCACCGAAGGCATAGCCCTTTTCACTTCAAAGAAAATAATTCTTGTCTGAATGATTAACAGCAAAATGCCAACCTGAGTAACAGACCCACAGATAAACAAGCGTAAAAGGAACCTTGGCGATTTACTGGTTCAGCCTCTAGATTTTCTAAAAAGCTCTATTGAGGTATAATTCACATACCATACAACCACCCATTTCAAGTGTACAAGTCAATGACTTTTCATATGTTAATTTTTTTCAAGTAGTGGTGAAATAGATCTAACACAAAATTTATTTAACTTTTTTTTTTTTTTCTTGAGATGGAGTTTTGCTCTCGTTGCCCAGGCTGGAGTGCAGTGGCGCAATCTCGGCTCACTGCAACCTCTGCCTCCCAGGTACAAGTGATTCTCCTGTCTCAGCTTCCAAGTACCTCGGATTACAGGCATGCGCCACCACACCTGGCTAATTTTTTTGTATTTAGTGGAGACGGGATTTCACCATGTTAGGCTGGTCATGAACTCCTGACCTCAGGTGATCTACCCGCCTTGGCCTCCCAAAGTGCTGGGATTACAAGTGTGCTCCACTGCGCCCAGCCCATTTTAACCGTTTTTTAAGAGTAAAATCTGGCCGGGTACAGTGTGGCTCATGCCTGTAATCCCAGCATTTTGGAAGGCTTAGGCAGGCAGATCACTTGAGGTCAGCAGTTCGAGACCAGCCTCGCCAACCCATGTTGAAACCCTGTCTCTACTAAAAATACAAAAGTTAGCTGGGCATGGTGGTGCACCTCTGTAATTCCAGCTGCTCAGGAGACTGAGGCACGAGAATCACTGGAATCCCGGAGTTGGAAGCTGCAATGAGCTGAGATTGTGCCACTGCACTCTAGCCTGGGTGAGGGCTATTAAAAAAAAAAAAAAAAGTAAAATCTGATGGCATTAGGTGCATTAATAATATTGTGCAACCATCACCATATCTATTTTCAAAAATTTTTCATCACTCCAAACAGAAACTCCATGCTGATTAAGCAATAGCTCCCCATTTCCCTACTTCCCCAGCCCCTGGTAAGCTCTAATTTACTTTCTGTCTCACTGAATTTGCCTATTGCAGGTACCTCATATACTAGATTCATACAATATTTGCCCCTTTGTGTCTGTCTTATTTCACTTAGCCAAGTGTTTTCACAGTTTGTGTTGTAGCATGCATCGGTAGTTCATCTTTGTGACTGAATGATGTCTCATTGTATGGCTATACCACATTTTAAAAAATCAGTTCATTAGCTGTTGGATATTCGGATTGTTCCCACCTTTTGGCTCTGGTAAATAACACACTGCTTTCAGTTCCTTCGGGTATATACCTAGGAGTGGAAGTGCTACATTAAATGGTTATTCTATTTTCAGTCCCCCTTTTTTTAATTTTAATTTTTTAGAGACAGGGCCTTGTTGTTACCTAGGCTGGAGTGTGGTGGCACAGTCATAGCTCACTGTAACTTCAAACTCCTGGGTTCAAGTGATCCTCCTATGTCAGCCTCTGAGTAGCTAGGATTACAGGTGCACACCACCATGCCCACCTCATTTTTAATTTTTTTTGTAGGATGGGGTCTCATCATGTTGCCCAGGCTCGTCTCAAAGCGCTGGACTCAGGTGATCCTCCCACTTCAGTCTCCCAAAATGCTAAGATTACAGGTGTGAGCCACTGTGCTCAGCCTGTTCTGCCCCTTGAGTAAATAGACGTATTTAGTCAAAGACCTACAAAAAGACCATCTTGCCTTATAACTTTTTTACCAGAGTCATAGGAGTCATAGCCCATTTTCTCAGAAGGAAATACCTTATCCATGGTTTCCTAGTATGGTCCATGAACCCTGCATTAGACTTGCCATCGGGGCATGTTAAAATGTACATGGCTACATTCAACCACTGACCTATTGAATCAGAATTGCTAAGGATGGGGCTGAGAATCTGCATTTCTAGCAAGCTCTACTGGCAATTTTTTTGTACACTTAAGTGTGAGAACTACTTGTGTGGACAATTAGATACAACAAAGGCAGATTGATCCAACCTTTTATGCTGTTGTATTCCACCACGGGTGTAACAAGACCATTCTGAACTAACATTAGACATGCCTGCTGAAGGAATCGGTTGTTTTGTGCTGAGGCCCTCCATAAAGAGTTTTCCCTGTGCCTCATGAATTTTTACTGTGTCATGAATTGTTTTCCATGGAATGCATCCCATTTGCCTGACCATGATCACTGTCCAGTCACAGAACTGACATTTGGGTAGAAGGGCCCTTCTCAGTGTGCCTTGGGTACAAGATTACAATTATATTTCAGCTCTTCTGTGTTTGGGGGGCATATCCTGAAGTATCTCAGGGATAGAGCGTCCCCGTGGCCATTGTACAATTCATGACAACATACAAGCTGAAAATTAAGCTCACCTCAAAGAAGGTTTAGCTTTCTCTGTGTTTTGCAAGCTGGATCACAGACTGTTCTGCTGTGAAAAAAGCTAGGAGAACAGGTCCTGCATTTGAAAGTCTTGCCCTGACGTCATTAGAACTCAGTGATAACTCAAAAGTCAGAGGGAAAAGGAATTGACCCTTTAGTGAGGCTCTCGGAACAACGAGTTTCTTCTGTAGAGCACTCACAATGCCACTTCAGAAGAGCCTTGTTACATTCATATGGTCTCTCCGTAGGAGTAGCACTGTCCACCAAGCTCAGGAGTTTAATGGCAAAAGATGTCGGATCCAACTGTCTTTGTGTGGTTTATCGATTTGACAATTCCTTTGTTCTACTGCTTTCTTTTAGTTGACACACCACCCCTGCCTTATCATGCCACAGAAGCCTCTGAGACCCAGAGTGGCCAACCTGTAGATGCCACAGCTGATAGACATTTAGTGCTATCAATACCAAATGGAGGTAAATTGCAGATGAACAGTGAAATGTAGCTATTTTCCAAAAGTATTTCCTATTACCCCCAAACAAAACAATTCAAAAAACAGAACCAGAAATGTACTGGCCTGCTGGTTTGCATGTGTTTTAAGAGGCAAATGGGATGGCTTTGCATTTTAACTTTGACATTCCTCGGTACCATAGAATTAATGTTTTATCATCCTCATTACTAGAATAAGTTAATTTTTATTTTAACTTAGCATTTAGAAGTTTGTAGTTCTTGATGTTAAGTATGGAGTTGGGAACTCAAGAAGTTAGGGATTTTATTCTATTTGTGTTTTTACCATATGTTTATAGTGGTGTCTTTCATTCAGCCGGAGAGGTATTCTTAGAAATATACATAAATGAGGTTTTTACAAAATTTTATTTGCATCTTATAATAGCCTAGATAAGTGTTGCTTGACTTTAATGTTTGTATAAACCACGTTGTGATCTTGCATAAATGCAGATTTTGATTCTGTAGATCTTAGGGTGGGGTCCAAGAATCTGCATTGTTAAGCTCCCATGTAATGCAGAGGCTACTGTTCCATGAGCCAGATCTTGAGTAGAGAGGTTCTAAAGAAGTGTACCATTTGAAATACTCCAAGTGAATATTTTATAAAACTAAGATCCTTTTGTGAGAGAAATAACAACCCCCGAATGTATCTATTTCATATATTTATATTTAGTGCATATAGGAACACACTCTAGATGCAAGAATGACAAGGATGTCCAAGGAAGACAAAGATAATATAATCAATAGAAAGGCAGAGAAAGGGTGTGGGTGGCAAAGAAAAGGAACTCTGAGCTTTGGTTACAGAAAAGTGACTTCAGTTTATGTTGGGTGTGAAAACATTCATGGGTTTCCTGATGAAACATCCAGCTCTCTTTAAATGTGTTTTTTTTCCATGCATAAGTAGATATCCACAAAGCAGAATGTGAGCCCCTCTATGTGGAAGCTTTTTTTTCCTTAAATAATTTAATGTCCTATTCAGCATTATTGATTTGCTCTTTATCATAGTCAAACTATTATTTTCCATCTCTAGTTTGTTAGAAAATGATAGTTTTTGCCACAAGGTTTCAAGTGGGCACAGTAACAGCAACATGCCATCTTTCACGTTTCTGAAAGAAGAGGTGACCTGCTAGCTTCCTTTGAGCTGTGCTTGCTTTAGGGCCGACAGTTTTTTTATGTTCATCTGTTCATGTCATGTTTTCCCTGGTCCCTTCATGACCAATACACATGTTTATAAATGCTCTAGCCATGGAAGATGAACAAGGACCGTGGACTCTACATCTCAGGTGTGCTAGTGAAATGAGCCAGCCCCAAGCAGCTCCCATGAGAGCTACAGGTTCTAAAAGATTACAGAATGGCATGCTTGGTCTTGCAGCCAACTTTCTGGTGAAAAGCATTAACTAAGTTTCCTGGTGGAATCATGAACTACACAGCCCAGGTATGACAGTCGCCATGTGCTCTCTGGTTTGTTTTCTTCCAGACTTTCGGCCAGTTTGTTACGAGGAACCCCAGCACTGGTGCTCGGTCGCCTACTACGAACTGAACAACCGAGTTGGGGAGACATTCCAGGCTTCCTCCCGAAGTGTGCTCATAGATGGGTTCACCGACCCTTCAAATAACAGGAACAGATTCTGTCTTGGACTTCTTTCTAATGTAAACAGAAACTCAACGATAGAAAATACCAGGAGACATATAGGAAAGGGTAAGAGCAAAGATGCCATTCCTTTAGTCGTCTAGCCAAAATGTAGATGGTCATGTGTGTAGAAGTGCACGTGACCACCCTCACATATTGGTCATGTGCCCCTGTGGAAGGACCCCAGGACTGGTGAGCTCTGAGATAGCTCTGACATTTCCACTGGGGAAAGCACATGGGTCGCCAGGATCTTATCTCTGCCTCTAACGTCATCATGCCACCTTCTAGGGGTGGCATCGACTGGGGATTGTGAAGACAAGCAAGATGATAGATATGAAGAAAGCCAGATGAAATTATTGAATAGAAGTATTATGCATTATTTTTCATTTGCCTAAAACGTGCAAACTAGGATCATTTCTGAACAGGAATTCTGACTAGATGATTATTTGTATCAGGTAAAGTTCTCTTTGGAGACTTAGCAGCTGGGTAGTTAGAAAGAATGACTGATGTATGTCTGGAAGCCTTTGGCATGTGATTGGGGCTCTCCTGTGTGCAGGCGTACAGCAGCTGATGGGGTACAAGTCATACTGGTCTCTGTTCTGACCTGTGATGCTTTTGAAGCCCATCTCACTGGTATGAGTGATGGTAGCAAATCCAAGCTGAGTGTGTGGTCTGGCTGAGGATCTTTAAATTATTTTCTATTATATTGGAATAGTTGGTATCTTCAAGTGATACTATGGAGTCACAGATGTAAAGAACCTTCAGTCATTTGACCTCTCTCTCCATCCAGCACTTACACCACCTTGGGAAGGGAGCCTGAGCCTTTTCTTTGAAATTTCCAGGGGAGATTCATTGTTCCATTTGGTGGTGCATTCTGATATTCTCCCTAACATGCCTTCAAAATGTCTCCTGCTGGAGTAAACCTAAAAGCCATTGTTTAGAAACAGGCTGAAATCATTCATTGATGTTGACTCTTAATGGAGACAGTTACTTTATGTTTATTTATATTCTGTCTCCATAGTGGCTTTGAGGCAACTTACGAGAAACCACTGCAGTGAAATGATATATGAAAAATAGAAAATCAGAAACACAGGGTTGAGGGGAGGGGAGAAGAATCCAGATGTTCCAGATATGTCATCCATAAGGGTTAACATTGTTAACCAAACTAAGCAGAGTCGGGCCTGGTTAGTACTTGAATGGGAGAATGCCTGACCTCCTGGGAATGCAGCCCAATAGGTCTCAGCCTTATTTTACCGAACCCCTACTCAAGATGGAGTTGCTCTGGTTCAGACGTCTCTGACACAGAGAGCTGGAGAAGGTGGTGCTGATTTTGCTCTAGATTTCCTGACAGAGAGAGAAGAAATGAAAACCTCACTCTGGAATGTAATTTTTCTCCCAAAGTGGGAAAATAGCCATTCCTCAAAGGAAATAATCTTTGAATTAATTCCTAAACAAGTTTCTTGAGCATGGCTTTACTTTCAAATGATTTTTAGAAGAATCTTCAGTGAACTCTCAAGGCAAAACATTAACACGTGACGTTGTGAAGCCGTTTGCTGAGGAGCTTTGCAGATTGGTCTGTGTGTTCAGTTTCCGCTGGTGCCAGTGGATCCAAAGACAGGATTCAAATATTAAAGGAGTGCTGAATGTGTTCTAGGAACCTGTCTGCAAGTCGCTTCTTCAAGGTGCTCCTGCTGAGGACATGGAGAGTCTGTGGTAGTCTGTTTCATTGCTGTAAAGGAATATCTGAGACTGGATAATTTATAAAGAAAAGAGGCCGGGCATGGTGGCTCATGCCTGTAATCCCAGTCCTTTGGGAGGCGGAGGTGGGCAGATCATGGGAGTTCGAGACCAGCCTGACCAACATGGTGAAACCCCGTCTCTACTAAAAATACAAAATTAGCCAGGTGTGGTGGCGCATGCCTCTAATCCCAGCTACTAAGTGGCTGAGTCAGCAGAACCTGCGAGACGAAGGTTGCAGTGAGCTGAGATCGTGCCATTGCACTCCAGCCTGGGCAACAAGAGCAAAACTCCGTCTCAAAAAAATAAACGAAGAAAAGAGGTTTGTTTGGCCCGTGGGTCTGCAGGCTGTACTGCAGCACATGTGCTGGCATGTGCTTCGGGGAGGGCTTTCGGAAGCTTTTAATCGTTGTGTAAGGCAGAGGAGAGCCTGTGTGTCACCTGGGAAGAGACAGAAAGAGAGAGAAGGGAGGGAGGTGCTGGGCTCTTTTTAACAAACCGATCTGGCAGGAACTAATAGAGTGAGAATTCACTCATTACCTCAAGGAGGGCACCAAGCAGATCATGAGAGATCTTTCTGGGTGCCCGAGACACCTCCCATCAAGCCCCACCTCCAATATTGAGAATCAGATTTCGATGCCAGATTTGGAGGAGTCAGCTATCCCAATTATATCAGTAGCTCCTGTGGTGTTGACTGAGAGCTCATCTTTAGGGTTAAGAAGCCACATGAGCAAGAGCCGGGACTGATGGCCTGTTCCACAAACCGGAGCATCTAATAGTGCTCCCCTCGATGCAAGGGTTCTCACTGTCACGTGGTCCGAAGGCAAAGTTACACTTTTCTCAGAGCTGCTTAGGAATTACTCCAATGTGGAAAAACAAAAAAAAATGTTTTTTAGACGTGTCACAAGCCTTGCCATAAAGCATGGTGGAAAAAAGTGTTGGTTTGGGAGATTTTAAAGCAAGGGCAGTCAGTCGTCTGTGACATCACAGGATTCTCTCTCAGATGCTGCCATGGGTTATCTGGGTTCTGAGAAGCGTGGCTTCCGGGAGCACCAGCCTGAATAAGTGAGCTGCAAAATGCATTCCTAGGCTAGCAAATGAGTTAACTTGCTCTGTGGAGTTAATTAGCAGACGTTAGATTTTAGTGATACGCATTCATCTCACAAATACTTACTGAGCACCGACTCTCAGCCAGACTGGACACTAGGGATACAACAGTGGAAAAAAGACAATGCCCAGACTTCCTGGATTACTTGCTGCTGGGGAAAGACAGACACGAAATACAACATATAGTATGTCCAGTAGAAAAACACAAAGCAGGGGAAGAAGAGAATGGAGACTTTAAACCAGTGTAACCAGGGAAGGCCTTCCTGAAAAAGTGACGTTTGAGCAGATGTTACCGGAAAGGTGTCCCGATCCAGACCCCAAGAGAAGATTCTTGGAACTCGCACAAGACAGAATTTGGGGTGAGTCCATAGAGTAAACTGAAAGCAAGTTTATTAGAGAAGTAAAGAAGCAAAAGAATGGCTACTCCACAGGCAGAGCAGCGGCATGGGCTGCTTGACTGATAATACAGTTATTTCTTGATTATATGCTAAACAAAGGGTGGATTTTTTCATGAGTTTTCTGGGAAAGGGGTGATTTCCTGGAGCTGAGGGTTCATTTCCTTTTTAGACCATATAGGGTAACCTATGGGCATGGCCATGGCATCTAAACTGTCATGGTGCTGGTGGAAGTGTCTTTTAGCATGCTGATGAATTATAATTACCATATAATGAGCAGTGAGGATGACCAGAGGTCACTTTCTTTTTATTTTTTTATTTTTTTATTTATTTTTTTTGAGATGGAGTCTTGCTGTGTTGCTCACGCTCGAGTGCAATGGCACTATCTTGGCTCACTGCAACCTCTACCTCCCAGATTTAAGTGATTCTCCTGCCTCAGCCTCCCAAGTAGCTGGGATTACAGGCGCGTGCCACCACACCCAGCTAATTTTTTGTATTTTTTAGTAGAGACAGGGTTCCACCATGTTGGCCAGGCTGGCCTTGAAATCCTGACCTCAGGTGATCCACCTGTCTCAGCCTCCCAAAATGAGGGGATTACAGGTGTGAGCCACTGCACCTGGCCTACCAGAGGTGACTTTCATGCCATCTTGGTTTGGGTGGGTTTTGGCTGGTTTCTTTATGGCAGTCTGTTTCACCAGCAGAGTCTTTGCGACCTGTATCTTGTGCCAATCTTCTATGTCATTCTGTGACTCAGAATGCCCAGCGTCCTGGGAATGCAGCCCAGTAGGTCTCTGCCTTATTTTAACCCAACCCCTATTCAAGATGGAGTTGCTCTGGTTCAAATGGCTGTGACACAGAGAGCAAGGAAGTCAGTGTTCATGGAGCCTGAACCAGTCTTTCAGTTTAAATTTTAGAGCTCCCTGGCTGGGTGAGGGTCCATTCAAATTGTTGTGGGGCCTTCAAATTTTATTTTTGGTTTACAACATGATCTGACTTTACACTTCGAAAAGATTGCCTGGCCGTTCTATTGAGATTAATTAGACTGTGATGGGCAAGGATAGAAGATATCTTTTTTTTTTTTTTTTTGGAGATAGGTGTCTTGCTCTGTCACCCAGGCTGGAGTGCAGTGAGACAATCTCAGCTTACTGCAACCTCCGCCTCCAGGGTTCAGGCGATCCTCCTGTCTCAGCCTCCCGAGTAACTGAGATTACAGGCACGCACCACCACACCCAGCTAATTTTTGTATTTTTAGTAGCGACAGGGTTTCTCCATGGTGGCCAGGTTGGTCTCGAACTCCTGACCTCAGGTGATCCCCTGCCTCAGCCTCCCAAAGTGCTGGGATTACAGGTGTAAGCCACCGCACCTGGCCTGAATATATCATTTTTAAAAATTCTTTTTAGTGACTGGACATGGTGGCTCACGCCTGTAATCCCAGCACTTTGGGAGGCCAAGGCAGGCAGGTCACCTGAGGTCGGGAGTTCAAACCAGCCTGGCCAACATAGTGAAACTCTGTCTCTACTGAAAATACAAAACATTAGCTGGGTGTGGTGGTGGATGCCTATATAATCCCAGCTACTCGGGAGGCTGAGGCAGAAGAATCGCTTGAACCCAGGAGGTGGAGGTTGCAGTGAGCCAAGATCGTGCTATTGCACTCCAGCCCAGGCGACAGTGTGAGACTCCATCTCAAAAAAAAAAAAAAAAAAAAAAAAAAAATCTTTTTATTATAGTTAATGATGAGCCATTCCCCTACCCAGTAGATATCAATTAGCCTTCACGCCACTTCTGGCTTGTATTCCTTGTGACTTAAATTAGCTGAGATGGCTGGCCCTGCTAAAGGAAGGTCATGTTGCCATCCTGTCAGCAGTGCGTGCATTTTGAGTTTTGTTTTCTCTGGTGGTGGTGATGGGTGCTGATTTACCCCACTTACCATCTAATGGGTATGTCCCTGAGGTGGAGGGGCTGGTAGAAAGCATTTATTTGTAGCCATGCAGCAGTTAACTGGTACAAAGGGATTGAGGCTATGACTTTGACCTCACTAGCAAGATGCTTTAAATAACTACTAACAGTTAGCACTAGCATACCAAAAGCTACCACTTAGATGTCAAAGGCAATACCTTGAGCAGCCTGGAACATCACATTCCAGTGTGGAACTTCTCCATATTCTTCCTTATAAACTAGGCAGACCACTGGAACTCTCTCCAGTGACATATCAAATAATAATAATATGATGATAGCTACCCCCATTGATGACCTAATATGTAAGAGACATGCTGGCATGCACTTATATGTATCATTTCTAATCCTTATAGTAACTGTACAAGTTAGGTATATCAGTCCCATTTTACAGATGAGACAGCTAAACCTCTGAGAGTTCAGTAGCTTACACATGGTCACACAGGTGATGCCAGGGACTCGCACCCATGAGGACTCAGGCCCAGTTGCTCCCCTCTGCTAGAGGGGACGGACCCTCCTGCCCTTTTATCTTGGCACCGCTCGTAGTGGTATGTAGAATTGAATCTTTCAGTATGGAGTGAAAATGCCTATCATATGCCACAATCCTTGTGTGCCATGATCACTTCTGCAATGTTGAAAGAAGGCCAAAATAATAATAAAGTGCTGACATTTTACAATATTTTACTTTTAAAAGGTAAATCAGAGGTTTTATGTTCTTTTTTACAAAAATATTGTGCGAGAAGGAGAGTACTACACAGAGATTTTACATGGAGCTCACGGGTACCTCTGTGGAGGATTGTAAGGACCTTTCCAGTAAAAGGACAGAGAACCACTGACATATAATACTGGTATGACTGATACGTGACAGCGCAAAAGAAAGCAAAGGGCGAGTTCCTGACGATGTGGGAATGATGTAATAGTCAATCTAGATAATTGGAGGATACTGTGTGCCTGCTCTTTTAGACTGGCTTTTAAGATGGCCTCGATTTCCAAATAATTATGCAGACCACAGCTTTGAGTTGACTGCAGGAACATAGAACTTGAGGTAGGATTGTATTTCTTGGAAATTCATGACTTAATATAATCGTAATCAATAGTACAACATTTTTGAGCACTGATAATTTCTGCTGTAATTGAAGTTAGCTCTGGTAACCTTCACAATGAGCCTGTGCTGGGTTCTTGGTATGCGAGGACACTTTGAGCAAGACTGGCCCGTTTCTCTTTTGCAGATCTCCCTTTGTGGGAGAAAAAAATGATAACCATTAACCCTCGTTATTGAACTTCTGGAGATCAAGCATATCCTGAAAACACTTATCACATATTCCAAATCATTGCATTGTTTTTGGAATTGGATTTTTAGAACCATTTTATGAATCTTTATTTCCTTGCGTATCTCAAATTCTGTAGAATTCTAGTAATTCTTCTTGTTTTATGAAAGGAATTACCCTGACATAAGGGTTTCATCAGTCAGCTCCTTGCAGAGGTGTTACCGGATAGTGGTCCTGACCCAGACCCCAAAAGAGGGTGCTTGGATCTCTCACAAGAAAGAATTTGAGGCGAATCCATAGAGTAAAGTGAAGGCAAGTTTATTAAGATAGGAAACGAATAAAGAATGGCTACTCCAAGGACAGAGCAGCCACGAGGGCTACTGGTTGCCCATTTTTATGGTTATTTCTTTTTTTTTTTCTTTCTTTCTTTTTTTTTGAGACCGAGTTTCCGTCTTGTTGCCCAGGCTGGAATGCAATGGCGCAATCTTGGCTCACCTCAACCTTCAACTCCCAGGTTCAAGAGATTCTCATGCGGGGGGAGGGATTGCATTGGGAGTTCTACCTGATGTAAATGACGAGTTAATGCGTGCTGATGAGTTGATGGGAGCAGCTCATCAACATGGCGCAAGTAACAAACCTGCACGTTATGCACATGTACCCTAGAACTTAAAGTATAATAATAATAAAAAAAATAGAGATTCTCTGCCTCAGCCTCCTGAGTAGCTGGGATTACAGTCATGTGCCACCACGCCCTGCTAATTTTGTATTTTCAGTAGAGATGGGGTTTCTCCATGTTGCTCAGGCTGGTCTCAAACTCCCGACCTCAGGTGATCCACCCGCCTTGGCTTCCCAAAGTTCTGGGATTACAGGCGTGAGCTACCGCGCCCAGCTGGTTATTTCTTGATTATATGCTAAACAATGGGTAGATTATTCATGCCTCCCCTTTTTAGACCATATAGGTTAACTTCCTATGTGGTCGCCGTGGCATTCGTAAATTGTCATGGCGCTGGTGGGAGTGTAGTAGTGAGAATGACCAGAGGTCACTGTCATCTCCATCTTGGTTTGGGCCAGCTTCTTTATTGCAGCCTGTTTCATCAGCAAGGTCTTTATGACCTGTATCTTGTGCCAACCTCCTATCTCATCCTATGATTTAGAAAGCCTGTCTGTCTGGGAACGCAGCCCAGTAGGTCTTAGCTTATTTTACCCAGCTTCTACTCAAGACGGAGTCACTCTGGTTCAAACGCCTTGGGCAGAGGCTTCTACTCAAGACATAGTCACTCTGGTTGAAACACCTTGGGCCGAGGGTCTGCATGTCCAGGTGGTATTTGGGTTGCCTCCTTTCCCAGTGGGTTTCATTTCCATGTCTCAAAATAGTCCTTTTGTTCTGCCTCTGAACACATGTAAGGCTTCTCATGTTAAAAAAAAGCAAATCCTAAAAAAGCGTTTTAACATAGGATGCGATGTCACACTGTTACAGTCATTAAACTTGATGTTGCAGAATACTTAATATCCTGAGAAAATATTCACAAGATATTATTAACTGAAAACAAGTTTTAAAACATCCTGTAGAGTATGATCCCAATTTTCTTCTTAAAAATGCACATGGCTGAGCACAGTGGCTCACACCTGTAATCCCAGCACTTTGGGAAGTCGAGGTGGGTGGATTGCTTGAGCCTAGGAGTTTACTACCAGGTGGGCAACATGGTGAGACCCTGTCTCTATAAAAAAGTTAGCTGAGTGTGGCGGTGTGCATCTGTAGCCCCAACGAGTCAGGAGGCTGTCTCAAAAACACATAAAAAAGACTGAAAGGTATATAATAGACGTTAGCTTTGATTATTTATGGGCTGTGGATTTGTGGCTGATTTTTCTTTTCTGTTCGTATTTTCTAAATTTTCTATAGTGGGCTTTCTCGATCCTGTGAGGATGGGGTGCGCGTGGTGTGTAAGGATGCTCTGGAAGGCAGCAGCAGTGGTAAGGGAGACACCTCACTGTGCAGTTCAGGCGGAGTGGCCGCGTGTTTGAGTGGCAGTGATGGAACATGCCGTGTAATGCAGTCGGACCCAAACAAGCTGTTCATCGTGTTGTGCCTAGAGACTCAGTCATCAGGGACGGTCTTAGAGGACCAGCCTTGCTGTCAGCCCAGTGATGACTTTGTATGAGTTAGGAAAAGGTGCCTCTTCCTCAAGAGAAACTACTGCCATCTGCTGGGAAAGGATTGTAATAATTACACAAAGCTCTGAAGACTAGGAGGCAAACCCTGGGTTGCGGTGGTTGTGCAGTGCACAATGGTAGGCACAGTCCTGTGGCGGACCTGCCTCCATCCTCTGACCTAGGCCCTGGTGTGGATCTGGAAGTCTGTATTTTTATATTATTAGTTTTTTTTTTACCACCCGTTAAAACTTTTTTTATTGTGGGAAATTTGAAATAGGAAAACGGGGGAATACAATGAGTCTTCATTTTACTATCTCCAGCTTCAATAAAGATTCACAATCTGTGCCATTCTTTTTCATCTATCGCTCTACAGTATTTTTGCTAGACTATTTTAGAGCAAATCTCAGGCTTCATATCCTTTTTCCCATCTATTGGAGTTTATATCTAACTGTATAAGAAATGTTTTAAAATACCATTATTACACTCAGAAATATATATATTTTCTTAAAGCTTCTAAAATCGCTGTGCAGAAGAAAAGACAACAAAGGCAAGGGAAAGATTCGTTACAAACTCAGGAGGAGGCGTTGTGCTTGTGCTGGGACGTTTAGGTTTTATCCTAAGCGTTGTGGAGAGGCTTCGGCATTCTCTGTGCAGGACACTCTGCCTTTTATGGTGATCTTCCTGCCTCCCTCCCGGTGAGGAGGGTATCCCTGCACCTTCCTTCCACTTTGGGACACCGACTTCCTCCTCTGTGAGTAGAGTCCAGAGATTGGCACACTCTCACCAGCCTGCCCAACCTACCCTCTTCCCAGTCATTTCCTGTCATTCAAGACAACAGAAGAGGATTAAAAGGGGACACCCTTTTGTAGTTCGACCCAGCAGACCCAAATTAAACCCAAGGTTTTTCTGGTCCTCATTAACCACAACACAGGACTCCACACTCCCTGATCTCATAAAAAGTGGGTGGCAGTCACACTCAAGTGAGAAGTTCAGATAAAGAAAGACACAGCCCTTAAAGAAAGACACAGCCCAAGCACATACGTAGTTCAAGATGTGGGTGGAACTTGCTTGAGGGCCGCATTGCCAGGGTTCTCTTTATGATCTCAGGCAGTACTTCTTTTGGGGCATTTATTCCTTATTGCTAGGAGTTAGAACAGGCTGCAGGATTGTGACATTAGCTTTTCCTTCCAGAAGCTTCTAATGCTTCTTAATTACGATAATGAACATATTAATGGCGTATTTGATGGCAACAATGATAGGTATGATGCCTCTTTTAAGCATTTCATACAGGAACTGTCAGAATGTAGGCTGCAGTAAAATCTGGACATGTTCGTGCTTTTCCTGTACCATTTAAAGGAATATCACTGGCTGGGTGTGGTGGCTCATGCCTGTAATCCCAGCAGTTTGGGAGGCCGAGGAAGGCAGATCACCTGAGGTCAGGAGTTCGAGACCAGCCTGCCCAACATGGCAAAACCCCATCTCTACTAAAAATACAAAAAATTAGCCAGGCGTGGTGGCAGGTGCCTGTAATCCCAGCTAATCGGGAGGCTGAGGCAGGAGAATCGCTTGAACCCGGGAGGCAGAGGTTGCAATGAGCCGAGATCACGCCACTGCACTCCAGCCTGGGCGACAAGAGGGTAACTCCATCTCAAAAAAAAAAGTGCAAGTCACCCGGCCTCCCCCTGGACCTGCTAAAGTAGTGATCTGTTTTAATAAGCCCTGCAAGTGGTCTTACTGCAAGCTAAGGTTTAAGAACCACTGTTCTACTCTGTGGTGATCTTGAATCTGACACTAGCGTTTAAAGCTACTATTTTGGCCTACCAGATGGATGCAAATAACATCATTGGCCTGCTTGACTCCTCCTCAGATGCTGGTGTCTCTAGCCAGAATCCGGCCTCCTTCACCCTGAGGCTGGGTTCCACCCTTTCCTGGTGTTTCTGGGCGGGCTCCGCGTGCTGGTGCCATTGGCTCTGCTCTTCTCTCTCAGGGTGCTGGATGACTGCCTACCTGCCCAGGCTCTTCTCTGCGTTGGTAGCTTTGCCAGAGTGGACTGTGGTTGCAGATGACCTGAACATGATTGAAAACCAACCCCCAAAGACCAGACTCACATAACAAAAAAATCGTATTTATTTTATGTAATAGGTTTTGAGAGGATTATATGTTTGAAGGTCATTCAGTTCACATACCGACTAAATCCTTAGCAGCTCCACTCTGGCTCCTTTACCTGCTTTCCCTCTTGAAAGAACCTCTGCCCACCCCCACAAGGCAGGCCTTTCCCCTTTGGAGCCCACAGGGGTGGTTGTAGGAGGCGGGGTTTGCATTTTGCCCCAGCCTGGGGTTCTCTTTATGATCGTGAGGGTCCAGCCAAGTAACTCTCCCAGCCAGTTAGGACCATCCTTCTGCCCCCTGGCACCACCGCCTAGGCCCTGGGGTTAGGGCCCAAGGCCATTCAGGAGAGTGGGTAGCAACGATGAGATAGAGGAGGGGGAGGAAGGCTGAGGGAAGCAGAGAAGGGGAGCCGGTCTCTGGCTGAGGAAGAGGAGAGGCAGTGACAGGCCAATCGTGGCCTGGATATCCAGGGCTGTGCTTTAGCTCTGCGACCCTGGCTCAGTTGCTTCAGAATGATGTGGTTGGGATACATACTACTCAAAATTGTTCTTTTCTAAAATTGTATTAAGGGAAAAGGAAACAAGAAATATGGTGGGATGTAATCACATATAGTGCAGAACTGCGCCAAGTGCTACTTAGGACCTGACAAACTCCCAGCAGCTACATCAGTAATGTTTCCTACATTCTCAGTTATGCACACGGGGCCCTGAGCAGCCCTGGAAGCTGTAAGTTCTGTTCTTTAAAACGTTCACAATTTCATTTTGAGGAGACCCCAAATATATAAGTATATTCTGGATTGTTTCTACAAACACCTTTTAACTGCAGTGATCATATGTATAATCACATTGACTTCTAGTGCTGGAGACTTTTTTTTCCCATCAAAAGTTGGAGTAAAATTGTTCTGATATTTAATATTCACTAGACTAGAATTTCTTCATTTTTTTCTAACATCAGTCCCTTGCTATACATTTATATTAAATCTCAAACCCAGACATTTAGAGGGAAAGAATCAACTAAAATTTAATTTGGAATGGAAATTAGCATGAGCAGCAACATTCTCAGGATGCTTTTCTTTCTTTTTTTTTTTTGAGGTAGACTCACCCAGTCGCCCAGTCTGGAGTGCAGTAGTGCCGTGATCTCAGCTCACTGCAGCAGCCTCTGCCTCCCAAGTAGCTGGGATTACAAGCGTGTGTCACCACGTCCAGCTAATTTTTGTATTTTTTAGCAGAGACATGGTTTCACCATGTTGGCCAGGCTAGACTCGAGCTCCTGATCTCAAGTGATTGACCTACCTTGACGTCCTAAAGTGCTGGGATTGCAGGTGTGAGCGCCTAGCCTCAGGATGCTCTTTTGAACTTTAATTCCAAGAATATTAGATGAAGTGATATAGGCTATATTTTGCTTATGAGTTTTTATATTACTGTATCTGAAAATGTAGAAATTTCACTGTTCACAAATAAAAAATAGACATTATTTATATGATTGATATTAGTGGATGACAAACTTAAATGAAATAGGTCTCTGAGGTATTTGTTAAGAGAAACAGATTTCTAAGTGTTGGTAAATTTTTAAAGCGTCATTTTTTGTCTCCACTGAAGTGGGTTTAATATGTGCACTTAAGTAACATTTTCATGGTATTAACTGTGTACAGTTTTAAATTTTAAAATTTGTAGGCTGGGCGCGGTGGCTCATGCCTGTAATCCCAGCACATTGGGAGGCCGAGGCAGGTGGATTACTTGAGGTCGGGAGTTTGAGACCAGCCTGGCCAACATGGTGAAACCCCGTCTCTACTAAAAAACAAAAATTAGCCAGCCGTGGTGGCAGGCACCTGTAATCCCAGCTACTTGGGAGGCTGAGGCAGGAGAATCACCTGAACCTGGGAGGCGGAAGTTGCAGTGAGCTGAAATCGTGCCACTGCACTCCAGCCTGGGTGATGAGTGAGACTCTGTCTCAAAAAAAAAAAAAAAATTAAAATTTGTATATGTACATGAAGGATTATTTGATTTTTTCGCATGATATATTCAGTTCATTTCTAATATTACAAAACCTTATTTTTGGAACAAATAAACAGGAGTGATGGGAGGAATAGTATATGAGACCTTACTGACTGGTTCTTGGGGGTGATTGTTAACATGGGTGGCAATCCACTTTTATTTATTTATTTTTTTGCAATGACGTCTTGCTCTGTCACCAGACTGGAGTTCAATGGCGCTACCTTGGCTCACTGCAACGTCTGCCTCCCAGGTTCAAGCAATTATCCTGCCTCAGCCTCCCGAGTAACTGGGATTACAGGTGCCCATCACTATGCCTGGTTAAATTTGTATTTTTAGTAGAGAAGGGGTTTCACCGTGTTGGCCAGTCTGGTCTTGAACTCCCGACCTTGAATGATCTGCCTGCCTCAGCCTTCCAAAGTGCTGGGGTTACAGGCATGAGCCACTGCACCCGGCTGCAATCCACTTTTAAATGGATTTATGGAAAAAGCACAGATTATAATTAAACTAAGTGCTATTTAGGTCACACATCTCATTCATCTGATCAGTGATCTGACAATGAACCTGACAGGGGAGAGTCACATCTCCTAGGGTTTCAGGAATCAGTGGGAGAGGCACGCTGTGAAAGGGAACGTGAAGGAAGGCTGTGTGTTTGTGTCTGCAGGTGTGCACTTGTACTACGTCGGGGGAGAGGTGTATGCCGAGTGTGTGAGTGACAGCAGCATCTTTGTGCAGAGCCGGAACTGCAACTATCAACATGGCTTCCACCCAGCCACCGTCTGCAAGATCCCCAGCGGCTGCAGCCTCAAGGTCTTCAACAACCAGCTCTTCGCTCAGCTCCTGGCCCAGTCAGTTCACCACGGCTTTGAAGTTGTGTATGAACTGACCAAGATGTGCACTATCCGGATGAGTTTTGTTAAGGTAAGGAGTGCTTGCTATCACATTATAAAATGTTCAGTGAAAAACAAAACAAAACAAAAAAGCACCCTGACTGATGTGGCAGTTCTGCGGTCAATTCAGATAGACAAAACCAATTTTTTTTTTTTTTTTTGAGACGGAGTTTCACTCTGTCACACAGGCTGGAGTGCAGTGGCATAATCTTGGCTCACTGTAACCTCCGCCTCCCGGATTCAAGCGACTCTTCTAACTCAGCCTCCCAAGTAGCTGGGAGTACAGGCGTGCATTACCACGCTTGACTAATTTCTGTATTTTTAGTAGAGACAGGGTTTCACCATATTGGCCAGACTGGTCTTGAACTTCTGGCCTTGTGATCCGTCTGCCTCGGCCTCCCAAAGTGCTGGGATTACAGGTGTGAGCCACCGCGCCCAGCCCAAAGGCAATTTTTTTGAATTCTGTTGTTTTTAGGAGGAGTTCCTCTTTGAGTATAAACTGTCTTGTTTAGCAATTATATGAAAATTCTTACACATTACTTTTGAGGAAAAACACGTAAGGTGGCTCTCTGTTTTTAATGCAGATGATAAAGTAACAACAGTAATTTTACAGGACTAGTGCAACAGAGATTTTTCCATCCTTCAAATTGCCAAGCACTATTATCACTCAGTGAGTGTTGGCAAATTTATCTGAATTCAGTAAGATACTCTCCTTACTCTTAGAAAGCATACAGGCACATGGAGGAGATAATATTTATGAATAAGCTACAAAATAGGCAGGATTGGTTCTAATACAAGACAGCAAATTAAGTAGTGTTATAAAGGTATAAACAATCTGGAATAGAAACATGAGGCGGGTGTGATTAATTCTGAGAGTAGTATATGTTCTGTTGATGAGTATTTGTTGAATTTCTCGAATCTTATTAGGGTTGCTATGAAGGCTGGAGAACCAAGGAAGTTTCTTAGTGGGAAGGAAAAACAACTGGGTTTGTATATGGAAGCAAAAGCCTTCAGTTTCATCACCTGCTATTTTATCTGTTGCAAAGTACTCGCAAATCAGTCTAATATTTCAAAATCTGGGCTCATCAAAGTATCTGGGTATGTGTGAGTTTTCATACTGCCATGCCTCCATCCAAGGAATCAGCATGGCTTGTTCCAGGCATTTTTTTCAAAGTAAATTTTATTAGCACTTTAAAATTACCATGACAAAGAATTTTTCTACACTCAAATTTTGTTTTTATTGTTTATAATTTTAGTAATTATTTAAAAACTAAGAACAATATAGTTTCCAATTTTAAAAAACAGCTGCTTGAAATTATTTCTCTTTCATGGTGACAAAGCAGTTTCATCCAAATTTAGTGTTTTAAAAGCATCTATTATAAAGTTATATTAACAAATAACTTGGAAATCTTTTCAAATGTTCTGTTGCTTTAGAAACGGCAGAGGGCATCATTTGAATCATACAGTTTTTTTTTTTTCCAGGTCTGTGTTTTTAAAATTAGGATGAAATGCCAATATCTCATAGGTAATTATTTCACTCTAATTAAATATAAGCTTATATACAAATCTGATTTTCCTGATAACTAGATACATTTCTCAGATAGGCAACATTTAAATTCATAAAGCTACACAATTGACACAGAAGACAAACCTGTTCCTAATACTGCAGGAACTTTTAAAATAAATACATAGTAAATATAACTATAGATCATTTTTTTAAACATTTGAGATGAGCAACTGTAGCTACCACTGGGCTAATGGATCAGATCTCTTTAAGGTTTCTTTCAGCTCTGATTTTTACCGATTCTAGGACTCATTCAGTCAGTCAACAAATATTTATTGAGCACCTACCATGTGCAGCCAGGCGTGTGGGACATAGCAATGTTCACTCACAGATCTCTGCCCTCAGGGAACCAATATTCTAGGAAGGAGAGAGAGATAATACACAACAGCCATAACACAGAAGAAGGATGGAAAGAGAAAGTGTGGGGCAGGGTGAAGGGAATTGGAGCACGGGGGCAGTGGAGTCATCTGCACATCAGGGTGGGCCTCACTGAAAAGGTGACAGGTCAGCAGAGACTGGAAGGAGACATGGAGCTAGGCCCAGGGACTTCTGGAGGAAGAGTAGAAGCAGAGGGAAGAGCAAGGCAACAGCGTACACCTGGAAATTCTGAAGAGCAGGCAGGCCAGTGTGGCTGGGGCCTAATAAGCAGGGGGAGCGAGATGAGAGCAGCTGCAGGGAACCACAGCGAGGCCTCCTGAGCCACTCCTTGGAGTTTATCGGTGGCTCTCAGGAGGTGGCGAGCTTTTGCAGGGATCGGAGCAGAGCATTTTCATGATCTGACTTCTGTTCTTAAAGGATCGCCCTGCCTGCAGTGTGGAGGATAGGTATTACACAGACAAGGTTGCAAGTAGGGAAACCAGTTAGGAGGCTATTGCAATATTCAGATGAGAGTCGCCCTCACCTGGAGGGATCCAGTACAGCTGTGAGAAGTGGAAGGATTCTGAATTGTGAAGGCGGATGAGGCGTGGGGGTGAGAAAAAGAGGAAGATGAAGTTAGTTGCCTTCAATCAAGATGAAGATGCAGGTGTATTGAGATGTCTGTCCACATTCAAGTGGAGTTGCTGAGTAGCCAGTTCGATGTAAGAATCTGGATTTGGGGAAAGAGATTTGGGCCCGAAATACAAGTTTGGGAATTGTCAGCAAAGGGACAGTATTTAACTCCCTAAGTCTGGATGAGAACACCAAAGGTTTGAGTTTAAACAGAAGGGCCAGGAGTGGTGGCTCACGCCTGTAATCTCAGCACTTTGGGAGGCTAAGGTGGGTGGATTGCTTGAGGTCAGGAGTTCAAGACCAGCCTGGCCATCGTGGCAAAACCGCATCTCTACTAAAAATACAAAAATTATCCAGGTGTGGTGGCGCATGCCTGTAATCTCAGCTACTTGGGAGGCTGAGGCAGGAGAATCACTTGAACCTGGGAGGCAGAGGTTGCAGTGAGCCAAGATCGCACCATTGCACTCCAGCCTGTGTGACAGCCAGATTCCGTCTCAAAAGTAATAATAATAATAATAAATAGTAAATAAAAATAGAGAAGAAAGGGGGCTCCAGGACCGAGCCCTGGGACACTTCAACATTTAAAGATGGGACAGAAGGGACAGAATCAGCAAAGAAAACTGAGAGACCAGCCAGTGAAGTAGTAATAAGACCAAGAAGTGTGGTGCTTTGGAAGCCAAGAAAAAACAGTGCATTGATGAGAGGGTGTGATGAACTAAATCAAATGCTACCCACGTAACACAAAGGCTGAGAGCTAATAATTCATTTTTACAATATGAAGGCCTTTTTTGATCTTGACAAGAAAAGTTTTGTTGGCGGCTGGGGTGAAATGATCAGAATGGATTTAAGAGAGAATGGAAGGAGACAAACTGAGACAGCCAGTGTGGATGACTCTTCTGAGGGTTTTTGCCAGAAAGGGGATAGAGACATAGGGTAGTAGCTGGTGGGGGTGGAGAAGTATCTTTCAGATGGAAGATATTTCAGTGTGTTCATATGTTGACGGGAATGATATAGTAGATGCAAAAGATTGCAGGAGAGGAGGAGAAGATTTGCTGGAATGATGTCCCTGGGAAGGCAGGTCTGAGAGTGCATAAGTGGGTGGATCAGCTTATTTGGAAACATAGATAATTAATCTGTGGTAAGAGGTAGAAAGGCCAAGTATGTGGGTGCAGGTCCTGTGGAAACTCTTATTTCTGATGTCTTCCTTTTTCTCGTTAAAATACAAAATAAATCCATCAGTTGCAGGTATGGACAGGGGAAAAGGAGTTGGAGGTTTTAGTGGGGAGGAGCAGTCACCTAGGAGGGGGACATGAAAGAGGGGACTGGAGGGTAGGTTGTGACTGCTGGGGACATCACAGGTCCCCTTGAGGTTCTCAGTAGTGAAAGTAAAATGTGATCAGGCAGCATGGTTGTGTTGAAATCCAAGTTGTAAAAAACTCTACAGAGAATCACTCCCAGTCACAAAACTGATTGACTTGGCTGTGATATCCCTTCATTTTGAAATATCTTTTCATTGGTGTATAACATATAGAGAAAAATATGCAAATTATTTAAAAAAATTTTTTTACTGTCTCTCCTTTGAATGGTGATAAAAGGGAAATTGCCAGGTGAACCAGAGAGAGAGAGAGAGAGAGAGAACGAGAGAGAACAAGCAAGCTTTGATAATCAGCCCTGAAAAACCAAGAGCGCCTTCCAGTTCTGTCTTTACGACTTTCAGGTCCAGTCACTGGTCTGCAAAACACTGTCATGGGCATGAAGGGGTGAAAAAAGGTCAAGTTTCTTCCTTTGTGGAAGGGAAAATGATTTTCCAGTGCTTCCCATGTGACTGGAGTGCCAGAACCTCTCTAGATCCGAGTATTCAGTTGTGAGGGAATGCACTGATTTGGATTCATCTGAAGGCATCTGGTTGGTGCGAGAGTTGACCCGTGTTTACAGGAAGGTAGAGGCCATGTTTTCTCTGTCTCAGGTCTCAGGAGCTACCCTGGAGTATGGGCTCTGCCCCTGCTGAGCTGTGCCTGGGGCTCTGGAGGCTGAGTGTAAGTGTAGCACCATCACTCAGCTCCGTTCTTGTTTTTCAGGGTTGGGGCGCTGAGTATCATCGTCAGGATGTCACCAGCACCCCCTGCTGGATTGAGATTCATCTTCATGGGCCGCTGCAGTGGCTGGACAAAGTTCTGACTCAGATGGGCTCTCCACATAACCCCATTTCTTCAGTGTCTTAACAGTCATGTCTTAAGCTGCATTTCCATAGGATAGAGGCTATTGCAGGGAGTGGCTTGTATCATTTCAGGTTTGCAACTAACTGAAGTTTCTAAAAACGTGTAAATACACAGAATGTATACTGTTCCTATTTTTTTTAATCACCGTTTGTTTTGTGCTTTCTAGTTAACCTGATGCCAGCACAGTGCAATTGGAAAAGCAGGCCTTTGGTGCCTGTGCTATAAGCAGCAGATTTCGTGGGAGGAAACAATTGAGAGGCAGTATTGTCAACAGTATTTGCAGGGTGTTAGCAGAATAAAAGGCAGCTTTAGTCAGCCGTGTCATTATAAAGCATGTTGTGTGGCCTCACAGAAACACTGAAACTGTTTATACAGCAAAAGTCAGGTATTAGCAGCACTAGAGCAAATATCACTCAGATGAAACAAAGCAGTGAAACCCCTCCAGTTGAAATGATGTCACTTTTAGTGCTATTGGCAAGAAAAAAAAACAAAAAAAGCTTGTACAATGAATTAATGAGATAATCCGTAGAAACTTTATTTCTAAGGTTGACATACCTGTAGCTGGGCTCCTGTGTTCATATTCAGTGGTACATTTTAAACAAACTGTGATCGGAAAAGAAAAAAAAAACTGTGAAGCCGAAAGTCATGTTCCCTCAGTCTACCGCTGTAAAAACAGAGTCTAATATGGGAAAATAAATACGAAGATAGCATGAAATGCTGTTTCCCAAATTACAAGATAAGACCAGAACTTGCTCCAAGAGCCACCCAGGGAGACTCCTGCTTTCCACAGAGGAGACCAGGCTCCTGTTGTCCTGGTTGTTCATGTCATGCCGTCCTGCAAACTTCGAGTCTGCGCAGCGTGCCAGAATAGCACTTGTTTCAGTCTGGTGTCAAGAAGCAGGTGAAAGCAAAGGTTGGAGAAAAGTGTCACACGTCGACTTACACTTTCTCATTTCCCACGTTCCAGTCTCCTGGGAAGGACACTCTTTTGCCACGTTTTCTTGCCTCTTGGCAAATATTAACGCTTTGCAGATTACTAAATCAACAGTAAAGACTTTGAGAAGATCTAGACACATTATTGGATCAATGAGTTATTTAACCTAGTGTCTCCAGAGATTATCTGAAGTCTCATAGCTGAAAATAAATTCCCAAGTAAAGTGATAATAATTTCATAATCGTCTATAATTTCTGGGGAACAGTGGTAATGAATAATAATATATCTTTTAAAAATATACACAATATTAAAAACATGTTCTTATTTTACTTTAGATGAGGGAGGAAAATCCCCAAATTTCCAGGTACTTTCATATACATACTTGCCATGCACTAAACACTACATTGCTTGGAAAAATATTTCACACCCTCTTTAAAAATATACAATTTAAGATAGCAGTTATGCTTGTAACAGACAGCACTTCAGTAATCCAAGAAGTTTCTTCATGTATACATTTTAGCTCAACTCTTTCTAGCATTAGTGCACATGGTAGTTTTTCTAATTAAATTGTATTCAAGGTAGAAATGATCATGTGAGAAAGTTATATGATTGAGCTACTACTGTCACCTCTTATAATGACTAGTGTTATCTAATAGAAACTTTCATACATACACAATAGAAAAGAATTATTACACTTTACATTGAAAAACGTAATATGTGGCTCATGTAGTGTTTAGAAAAATCTGTAGTTGATTGGTTCATCAACTATGTATTGTGTACCTACCTATAGGTGTCAGGTACAATGTTAGGAACTGTAGAATCAAATGTAAATAGAAGACAGTCCCAGCCCTCATGGAGCCAAGAATCTAATAGTGAATCTGTTTGTACAGACATCATCATGTTTCAGAACTTTTAAAACAAAACAATGCAATCTGTCTTTAGCTTGAAAGAATGTAATTGATTTCTTATCTCTGTTTTGAAATTTTTATTTCCTTGCTCTTCTGCAGAGTCAGGTAATGGTTCCTTGTATAAATGCTACTTTTCTTCCATGTCTCAAAGTGGGTTTTGTTCCTCTCCTTGCTTCCCTATTTTCCAATAATTCTCTGTCTCCCCTTCTCTTGGAAAAGGCATTAATATGGTGAGTCTCATATGGGAACCATTCCATGGGAGAACTTCAACACAGCTTTTGCTCCAGAGATCAAACATAGCTTTCATGATCTCTCTACCAGCTATCGAACTTATCCTCTGGTAATCTTTTTTTTTTTTGAGACAGAGTCTTGCTCTGTCGCCAGGCCGGAGTGCAGCGGTGCGATCTCGGCTCACTGCAACCTCTGCCTCCCGGGTTCGAGCGATTCTCCTGCCTCAGCCTCCCAAGTAGCTGGGACTACAGGCGTGGGCTTCCACGCCTAGTTAATTTTTGTATTTTTAGTGGAGATGGGGTTTCACCATGTTAGCCAGAATGGTCTTTATCTCTTGACCTCATGATCCACCTGCCTCAGCCTCCCAAAGTGCTGGGATTACAGGCGTGAGCCACCGCGCCCGGCCTCCTCTGGTAATCTTATACCTTTACAGAATTAATCTAAACTGGTGGCTCATAAATGACATTAAAAACAAAAAACAATCTGGATGCAGTGGCTCATTCCTGTAGTCCCAGCACTGTGGGAGGCCAAGGTGGGAGGATCACCTGAGCCCAGGAGTTTGAGGCTATAGTGAACTATGATCACATGACTACATTCTAGCCTGGGTGACAAAGTGACACCCTGCCTCTAAACAAAAATCAAGCAACAAAAAACTTGTTATTTCCCTGCAGCTTTGGGAAGCCAGAACACAATTTTGCAGTGAACCTGAATTTTCTGTGACAAATAAATTACTAAATTGGCACATATGATCATCACCAGTCATGTCTCATCAAAAGCCTTTATTAAGATGCTTGTAAAATTTGAAGAATTTAGAAGTGATGAGAAGTTAACCCCTTAGTCATGTAACATAATCATATTTTAATCAGCTTTTTCTTTTGCTACCAAGAGTTTCAAAAAATGAATGCAGTATTTGATTTCAGGCTTCTAAATGTGCTCATTTAGCACTCATTCCTTGATGTAGACAATAAAAGAAAAAACCGAATAGCATTCTTTCCAGGATAACTATTGAAGCAGACAGCTAAGCCTCTAAACATGAGCACTGTGGCACATATTTAAGGTTGCCACGGACAAGGATCACACAACAGAGAACACTGTAGTAACATTTTGGTCTGCTCAACAACACCCAGAACATTTACCAGTTTTTGTTGTTGGTTTATTATTTTTCTGTTAAAAAATTGTGAAAAGTTTGTTTTAGCTGGATGATATTTTAATAGTTGCCACTGTTTTGGAACTATAAAGATGTCACTACTTAACACATATACCTTATGTTTTGTTTTGTTTTGTTTTACACTCAGTATAAATCAGGAAAAGTTAGCCAACCATCTAGTATTTAGAATCCTCTTTTTTATTATCTTCTGAGGATATGGATGTTCCCATAACAGCAACAAAACAGCAACAAAAACATTTCATAAATATCACTTGATAGACTCTTAAGCACCTGCTTAACTTTGAATGTGTCCCAAATATTTAGTGTGTGTGTATATATATATATATATATATATATTCAACAAATAAAGCAAACTATAACATGCATTTCACATTTTGTCTTTCCCTGTTAGGATTTTAATAGCAGAACTGTATGACAAGTTTAGGTGATCCTAGCATATGTTAAATTCAAATTAATGTAAAACAGGTCAACAACAACAAAGAAACTTTCTATTTTAGTGAAGTCATGCTTTCTATTATAACTTGGCTTCGGTTATCCATCAAATGCACACTTACACTGTTACCTGATTGTTTATAATAAAGAATACCGTACCTATATGTCTTTTGGCTCATTTTTCCTGTAAACCTCATAGAAGAGTCACTGTATGTGGGTCTGCAGCATCTTAAGTCAATTAATTTTAAATCATTCTATTTTGAAAATGGGATGTTAAATTCCACATGCTATAGAGAAATTAGGTAGTGGTTTTGATTAAACACCTTAGAATAACCATCGTGAAGTATAGATCCTGAAGATACTTCACAGTAACTTTAGAAAGGATATATGTAGAACCTTTTTCTGGATGGTAGCAAATATGTGATATTGCAGTGTATAGGGAAGAATGAGCACTTCTATTATTGTATAACATCTGTACATTGCTACAGATTGCCTATTAGGTGCTAAAAGGCAACTGGTGAGGGAGAACTAAAATGAAATCCAAAGAAATAGGAACACATCTAAAAATGTAAATTCTCAATTCCTTGCATCTAAATTTCCTTCTAATCTTAAAAAGGGGAAACTCTACACCTAGAAAACAGCTTTCTTATTTACTTGATCAGAGTTGTCAATTTTTTTTTTTTTTTTAACAAAATGGAGCCCTTTATTCAAAAAGTGTTTTGTGGGACTCCAAAATATAAACACATGAAAGATGTGCCAGTTTAGATCCAGGTGGGGACCATGAAGCCTCCAGTTTACACTGTAAGTTTCTGGAGAGCAGTGATTGTGTCTTGTTTGTCTGCGTCTCCCATGGTTCCTGACCCTGTGCTTGCACCTAATATTTGGCATTGGCATTTCAAACACGAATACACATTCTTTAAACATATCGTGGTATAGACATAAAAATACTGTCTTCAAACATCAGCCTGTCTTAGAGAAGTATTTTCATCATAGACTGCTTATATTTACTTATCAGATAGTTCTTATGTATCAGCAGGCACTGTAGATGCAATGACAAAGTCCTTGCTTTGAGGAGCTTACCGTTTTGTGGAGAAAGATGAACAAGTAAACCAATAAGCAGTGTGCTGTCAGCTGTGACAAGCTGCTGGGACCACCGAGTGACATCTACATCAGACCCTGGGTAAGTACCAGGGAAGGCTTCTGGGCCGATCGAAGTTGCCATCCTTCATGTCGGTTCTCTTAGTAAATCATCCTGGGCATTCTAAAGCAGGTTAGTGCCTCCTCTCTGTGTTCCCATAATACTTTGTGCCCATCGATGGTCCGTATCAGTTCCTGCACCACCCTGTTTACTTATCCTTCTCTCTGCCAGCCTGGGACGTGTTTAAGGACAGGGATTCTATTTATTCATTTTCAGCATTTGCCAGCTACTGTTTGTTTAGAAAGGCTTTTGGGGATCACATTGTAAAGGCAGAAATGGTAGTTGTTTTTAACTCTTCCTTTAAAAATATCAGTAAGTATTTAGCTTCTCCCTTTCAAAATAAAATGCATTGCAAGCCTCCAATTGCATATCATGTGACCATGCACAGCAGATAGGGATCAGAAAAGCGCACTTGTGTTTCAGTTTGGAAATAGTTATCCAGCTGCATAGCAGTAGCATGGAAAAGTAGCTTTAGCAGTTAAACAGTTAAAATTGCTTTTATTCTAAGCATTTAATTTGTTTTCATAATGTGAATTTGAGTATGACAAGCATAAAGAATTTTGATGTTATAAGACCAAGTTAACAAAAAGACACTAATTCTGAAAGTTTACCTCTGCATGATGACTGATGGTTCCATTATTTGCATGCATCTGATAAAAATGTTAGGTATGGCCTCAGAATGACTCTTCATCTAAATGCCAATGTTAAATGGAGTAAATATAAGGAAAATTATATTCAGTTTGGTTTTTAAGCCAAACAGAATTCACACCTGCAATGTGTTATTTGGAGAGAACGCTTGCAAGTGGCAGGCTAACTTCTCTCTAGTCTCATCATTTAGGAAGGAAAAGCCTAAAAATTATCAAAATAGGCCAGGAGCGGTGGTTCATGCCTGTAATCCCAGCACTTTGGGAGGCCAAGGTGAGTAGATCACCTGAGGTCAGGAGTTCGAGACCAGCCTGGCCAACATGGTGAAACCCTGTCTCTGCTAAAAATACAAAAATTAGCCGGGCATGGTGGAGGGCACCTGTAATCCCAGCTACTCAGGAGGCTGAGGCAGGAGAATCGTTTGAAACTGGGAGGTTGAGGTGGCAGTGAGACGAGATCTTGCCATTGCACTCCAGCCTGGGCGACAGAGCGAGACTCCATCTCAAAAAATAAATACATAAATATTATCAAAATGATCCGCTGATGTTTAATTTCAAATATTCCAAACATCATACTGTAAAAGTGTTTTGTCTTTTCTGATGCCATAATAGTATATACTTTCTTATACATTCAGTCTTCAAGCTAAATATTATACCATTTTACAATTCATTGTTCACACACTTGCTTTTCTTGACTCAGTTATTTTAAAACAAATTAAATATAGCCCATCACTACATGACTGTGGAAAGTGAAATTTGTCTTAATAAAATATTTAAAGGTATACTGAAATGATTATAGTACAATGTTTAAAACATGTTGATATACAATAAAATATTTTAAACTTAAAATCATTTCTTTCATACATGATGAAAAAAATGTTAAATTGATGATTGTTTTCTAAAGGAGTTGGTGAGATTATAGATTACTATGAAAGGCGTTTGCAAACAAAAGTTGGCAAAGTTACTATTTGTTTTTCCTGGTTTGGCATAAAAAGGAAATACAAAGCTCAGTGCTGAAGGACAAGAGAGAGCTCTTCATCTTGCTGCAGGAGTGGAAAAGAACTAAAAGGATGGAAAGAACTTCTGTGAAACAATGATCCATTAGCATTATACCATGTAAATCATGATGGCTTGAAGTAAAGGAGAGAGGCAGAAATAGGCAGGAGCTTGGAGGTAAAGGGTTTTACATACTAAACTGAGACATTTGGACCACAGGTTCTTAAATCTACAATGACAGTTTAAAGCATTGCTACTGGTTACTTTAAAAAGCAACAGTCTATGATAGACCCTCCTTGGGGACCCCTGAATCATGATCCCCCCATCCTTGCTCCAGACACGCTACAGATTGCTGTGGAAAATCGTGTCGGAAGACATTTCAGAATTTGGGAGTTTAAGGCTCCAAATTGTCCCACTGCTTATAAGCTTTACGAGTTTGGCTAAGGCTTAGAAAGCTTTGGGTAAGCAGCAGAGGGCACTCAATGCACAATAAATATCACATATTCTAACTTGAGGGAAATGGTTTTTTGATCCAGGGTATGCAGTTGGCTGGGTGCGGTGGCTCATGCCTATAATCCCAGCACTTTGCGAGGCCGAGGTGGGTGGATCAGCTGAGGTCAGGAGCTCGAGACTAGTCTGGCCAAAATGGCAAAACCCTGTCTCTACTAAAAACGCAAAAGTTAGCTGGGTGTGGTGGTGTGTGCCTGTAGTCCCAGCTACTCAGGAGGCTGAGGCACAAGAAGAGCTTGAACCGGAGAGGTGGAGGTTGCAGTGAGCCAAGATTGTGCCACTGCACTCTAGCCTGGGCAACAGAGTGAGACTCTGTCTCAAAACAAACAAGAAAACAAAGAGTGTGCAATCATTTTTCTTACATTTAGTTACAAGTATTATAGCATACAATCTAGTTGGTCACTATTGTTTATACTAGCTAAGTTTATCTTTTAAATAAGCAAGATACTAAGCAGTGCTTGCCTTAGAAATGTGATGAGATTCAACCCCTAGCACTGGAAGACTTTTATTAATTTCCTGTTGCTGCTGTAAAAAAGTGCCACAAATTTTGTGGCTTAAAACAGCATAAATTTATTTTACAGTTCTTACCCTTACAGTTCTTGAGTCCAGAAGTTTGAAATCTGTCTCACTGGGATAATGACAAGGTGGTGGCATGGCTAGTTCCTTCTGGAAGCTCTAGGGGGAATCGTTCTCTTGCTTTTTTTTATTTTTATTTTTATTTTTTTAGCTTCTGGAGGCTGCCTGCATTCCCTTGGCTGGCTATGCTTTTCTTGAATCTCTCTAACCTGTTGCTTCCATCATCACATCTCCTATTTCTTCTTCTGTAAGCAAGCGTTCCTCTTGTAAGGACACCTGTGATTACATTCTGAGCCCATCCAGGTAATTCAGGTTGATCTCTCCATCTCAGAATGCTCAACTTAAGCACCCCTGCAAAGTTCCTTTCGCCACATAAGACAACATCAACAAATCCTGGGAATTAGCACATGGATATCTTGGGGGGCCATTATCCAGCCTATCACAAGACTCTACTACTGACTGATACTGGAGGGAGGCAGGGAAGTGCTGGGTAGAGAAGAGTGGGGTCCCAGGCGAGGGCTCCACCCTTGGGCCTGTGCCCACAGACCTAAGTGAGAACAGGGATTCTTGTTTTTGCACCCAAATGTTGCATTTCCCAAGACCACTCTGGCCTGCCATGCCCCCATCCCATGGCCATATAAACCTGAGACCTTAGCAGGCACAGACACAAGTGGCTGAACATTGAGAGGAGCAGAGAAAGAGAGTGGCAGAGAGTGACAAAGAGTGGGAGTGGCAGGGCGGCACGGCAGAGAAGGGAAGAGGCATCTCAATGTCAAACAAGAACGGCAGGACTCCAGAGGAAGAGCACCTTCTCATTCCGTGCCCCACTTCTGGTTCTGCATCCGTCTTGCTGAGAGCCTCCACCGCTCAATAAAACCTTGCACTCATCCTTCAAGTCCACGTGTCATCCGACTCTTCTGGTATGCTGGGCAAGAACGTGGGGCACAGAAACCCGTCACACTGGACACTGCCCTTACGATAAGGCACAGGGTCTATTGAGCTGATTAACATAATCCATCTGCAGACGGCAGAGCTGAAAGAGCACACTGTAACACACGGCCACCTGGGATTCAGGAGTCACAGCCAGCCATCCCTAGATGCTGCCGTTAGGCCGAAGCCCAAAAGCGCTCCCCAAGGCCTCTGCACCTGCCTGTCTGCATGCTCCTCCTATGGGTTTGAGCAACAGGGAGACGAAAGGAGAGAGCCATACCCTTGTGGCATGCCCTGCAAGGGGGCTAAGGGAACTCTCATTTCACTAGTTATCTTGTGCTCTAATCAGAACCATCATCAATGGAAGTTAATGGTTAAAAACCATTATCTGTTGTTCATGTTATTAGGTTGTATCCATTTCCATTAACATAGGGTCCTTCTTACAGCTGTCAGCTGTCCAATAAACCAAGAATTTGACTAACTTACTGTGTAACTATGGGAGGTTTTACTTCAATGACCTCCAATGAGCCACACACATCCCAGTGTTGATGGCCACCCGCATGACTTTGGGTTAGCTGTGTGACCTAATTTGGCCAATGGCATGTTAGCAAGTATCGAGGGAAATTCTCCCCCAGTAATTCAACGTGAGTCCTTTTCTATTTTCCCAAAGTGTCGGCTGGTCTGAGAAATAAAGGGAAAGAGTACAAAAGAGAGAAATTTTAAAACTGAGTGTCCAGGGGAGATACCACATGTCGGCAGGTTCCGTGATGCTACCTGAGCCGTAAAACCAAAAAGTTTTTATCAGCAATTTTCAAAGGGTAGGGAGTGCATGAATAGGGTGTGGGTCACAGAGATCACATGCTTCAAGGACGACAAAAGATCACAAGGCAGGAGGTCAGGGCGAAACTAGAATCACTAATGAACGTCCATGTCCAGCTGTGCATGCATTGTCATTGATAAACAAGGTTCAAGAGCAGAGAACCGGTCTGACTAGAATTTGCCAGGCTGGAATTTCCTAATCCTAGCAAGCCTGGGGGCGCTGCAGGACCCTAGGGCGTGTTTCATCCCTATTTACATCTGTGTAAGGCAGACACTCCCAGGGCGGCCATTTTAGTGGCCCCACCCTGGGAATGCATTCTTTTCCCAGGGCAGTTAATTACTAATATTCCTTACTGGGGAAAGAATTCAGTGATACTTATCTTACCCGTTTTCGGTAATAAGAGAAATATGGCTCTTTTCCACCCAGCCCACAGTCAGACTTTAAAGTTATCTCCCTTATTCCCTGAAAATTGCTGTTATCATGTTCTTAAGGTGCCAGATTTCATATTCAAATACACATGCTCTACAAACAATCTGTGCAGTTAACGCAATCATCACAGGGTCCTGAGGCGACATTCATCCTCAGTTTACAAAGATGATGGGATTAAGACATTAAAGACAGGCATAAAAAATTATAAAAGTATTAATTTGGGGAACTAATAAATGTCCATGAAATCATCACGATTTATATTCTTCTGCTGTGGCTTCAGCCGGTCCCTCCGTTCAGGGTCCCTGACTTCCCACAACAAGCAAGCATTATGCAAGCAGAGGTTTGAATGAGTACTTGCACTTTGGGGCATATCTTCTTGGAACGTTACTCTTGGGAGCAAGCCCCCATGCTAGACTACTGAATGAAGAGATGTCTGTGGGCCAGGTGCAGTGGCTCACGCCTGTAATCCCAGCACTTTGGGATGCCAAGGCAGGTAGATCACCTGAGGTCAGGAGTTTGATACCAGTCTGGCTAACATGGTGAAACCCAGTCTCTCTAAAAATTCAAAAAAAAAAAAAAATTAGCCAGCTGTGGTGGCACATACCTCTAATACTTGCTACTCAAGAGGCTGAGTTGGAGAATTTCTTGAATTCAGGAGGCAGAGTTTGCAGTGAGCCGAGATCGCAACATTCTTTTCCAGCCTGGGCGACGAGCAAAACTCCATCTCAAAAAAAAAAAAAAGAGATGACTATGATGGACAGAGGCTCTGGAGAAGGGGCCAGCAGAATTTCTAAAGGCCCAGATAGTATTTTTGGCTTTGTGGGCCATGTGGTCTCTGTGATTGTCACAACCACTCAGCACTGCCACTGTAGTGCAAAAGGAGCTGTAAATTATACATAAGTGAATAAGCGTGGTTGTGGTTATGTTCCAGTAAAACTTTGTGGACACTGAAATTTGAATTTCATATAATTTTCACGTATCACAAAATATTTTTGTTTTGAATTATTTTTCAACTATTACAAAATGGAAAAGCAATTTAATTACTGAAAGTGTAAAAATGACAAAAACTGAGCATGGGTTGGACCGGCACAGGGGCCTTTGGTTTGAAGCCTCCAGCTGTGGAGGATGGGAGGTCATCTTGACTGTCCAGTCACAGCCATGCTGCCATCTGACTGTGGCCTCATGAGATGCCCCAAGCAAGACTACCAGAAGAAACTCTCAGCTCAGCTCAGCCAACCCACAACACTGTGAGGAAAAAGAAAAAAAAATAAGTTGTTATTTGAGCCACTGCGCTGTGGGGCTTTTCAGTTATCTAACACACTGAAACAGTAGGAAAGCTGTAGTTGTGCCTATCATTCAGGTGTTTGGCATGTTGATAAAACTTTGCCTGCTGTTCATCAAGAGGTCTCAGATAAGCAGCTTATCACAAAATACAGGCAGTACCTGCAGTTTATGATACGGTTGCTACTCTGGTTCTGATCAATATCTTGTTCAACTTGCTATGCCTGTATGTCAGCTATTTAAGAGATTTCTGTTCTTGATTTTCCAAGAACACGTGAGAAGCCTTGCCATTTTGGTTGCTAGAAGTAAACCCATCAATTCCTGCCTCCTATTGATAGAGGTAGGAGATAGCCAAATGCCTAGGCAGATAGGGAAGGGTACCAGAGAACCTCTGACCTGTCCAGGTCATTGCGCTCAGGGGGCTTACCTAAACACGCCCACAGTGAAAATTTCTTTCCCTTAACACGTGCATAATATGGGAAATAAGTCAATATGGAATGGTTCAGACTAAGGGCCCATATGTGCACTGAGGGAATGGGGCAGAGTCACCAGGAATTCATGCCTTATCCAGGGGAGGGGCCTGGTCTCTTCAGCTTGTTTGTGGTGACCTGGTATTCAATTTGTGAAGTGGGAGCCTACTGGTGGTACCCCGCCCCCCACCTTTTTTGGTGAGAGCTTTCTTTTTGCTTAGTAAATTCTGCCCTCCTCACCCTTCAATGTGCCCTCGCACCTAATTTTTCCTGGCTGTGAGACAAGAACCCAGATTTAGCTAAACTAAGGAGCAAAAAATCTTGCATCACCATTACTAACACTAAGGGTGAACTATTACATTTCCCAGCAAGGGCACAGTGTAGGCAGTCAGGCAGCACTGGCCTCTGAGGACACTGCCATTCCTGCCACTGCTGTGCTTGGCATAGTCACCACAGTGGCCCCAGCATCTGTCCTTCAGCACATAGCCGGAGAGACACTCAGGGACTGGTGAGCTGCTGCTCAGAAAGCATTCAGCACTCAGCCTTCCTCTCCAAACTGGGTACCTGAGAATTGCTCTGAATGTCTCAGTTCTAAGTTGTTCTTGCCCTTCAGAATGGGCAATGCCTGGCCTGGGCAGGGGCTAGAGTCACTTTCAATTGCTAACAAAGCAGGACATGTTGAGGAAAGTGAGATACTGGGTGGACTGTATAACTCATTAAAGGTAGCAAATGTCTGGGACTAATTGCAAAAGGCAATTGATTCTTTGTTGTTGGCATTAAAGAGGTGAACAAGAAATAGAGACACAGTAACATATCATTTGGGCATGTTATCCAGAGAAGGGCACCCAGATAAGAGATCAATGTTTGTTTTTTCTTGGACAAGCATTTCCCTGGCCAAAAGGGTCCACCTAATTACCCCAAGAGACAGGGTGTACATGTCATGATGGACAGTTTAAAAAGAAAAGGCCGGCTCTGCAAGTACAAGAGAAACTCAAAACTAAGAGTCTCAGCACACCCTGCTATGAAGCAAACTTGAGTTTCCATACTAGCAGACAATTTTAGGTTTTCTTAGAAAAATATTGATGTCTCTAATACTCAGTTTCCCTCATTTTTTTTTTTTTTGTTTGTTTGTTTATGGAGACAGAGTCTTGCTATGTCACCCAGGCTGGAGTGCAGTGGCAGGATCAGGGCTCACTGCAGCCTCAACCTCCTGGACTCAAGCAATCCTCCCACCTCAGCCTTCTGAGTAGCTGGGGGCACCACCATGCCCAGATAATTTTTGTATTTTTGTAGAGACAGGGTTTCACCATGTTACCCAGGCTGGTCTCAAACTCCCGGGCTCAAGTGATCTGCCTGCCTTGGCCCCCTAAAGTGCTGGGATTACAGGTGTGAGCCACCGTATTGGCTGGTTTCCTTCATTTTCTGAAAAGGACTGCTGTCACAATTACCCTCACTGTGCCCCCACGTTTCTGCAGATGATTTTAATCAGCATGATGGTGAAGTACAGGTATGCATGTATAGTTTAATGATATAACCATATTGCCATAATAAACACTAACAATTTTAATGCTAATATGTAATGTTAATTAATATATTACTATTAACATATCCTGCTGCTTATTAGATTTTCAAAGGCAACCGGTATAAAATCTGATTAGTGCTGACTATGGTCTCCAATTTAAGAAAAGTAAATCGTTCGAGGTGTAATTATAGGAGGAACACAAACAAACTCCCGCTAGTCATAGCTTATCTTCTGGCTTCTTCCTCAGCTTTCCATTTGGGTTTTCATGCTGCACACACTCTCGGGTCCTCTAAAGCCCAAGCTACAAATAGCTCATAAAAATCGGCGTCTGTGCTTATGGAATACATCTTAAGACAGGCTACATCCTTTTCTGCTACTAGGGTAAAGCTCTGAAGAGGAAAGATTTATTTTGCTGCAGTAGATGATTTTTTAGAAAGTTCATCTCCAGTGGTTTAGAATAATCCAAACAACCAATGGAAGATGGAGTACTATATGTCAGGGGTAATCAGGGAAATAGCTTATCTTTTGATTGAAAGGTGAGATCAACTCACCTGATTATTAAACATGTCAAGTATTTTCATTAAAATGTTTTAAAAACAACTGTTACCTTCAAACTCAATAAAAGAGGTATTTAAATCAGATTTTTTTTTTTTCTATAGTGAGGGAAGTCAGTCCATTTTCAAATAAACTGCTATCTGAACACAGGCCCTAATCTATGGACCTTCAGCAGTATCTGTGGTCATGAGTAGAACATTAATTTTTCTAGCTAAGGAAGTTAGAAACTAAAGACAGTTACAAACTGAGGGTGTAATAATGATTTTTTAAAATACTAAAATTTCCATTTCAATGAGTTATACAAAAGCAATTAGAACTATTTGACAATATTCATATTAATCATATTTTCTAATTCTAGAAAAAGAAATGGGACATTATAAATCAGTAAACAGCCGGGCGCGGTGGCTCACGCCTGTAATCCCAGCACTTTGGGAGGCCGAGGCGGGCGGATCACAAGGTCAGGAGATCGAGACCACAGTGAAACCCTGTCTCTACTAAAAATACAAAAAATTAGCCGGGCGCGGTTGTGGGCGCCTGTAGTCCCAGCTACTCGGGAGGCTGAGGCAGGAGAATGGCGTGAACCCGGGAGGCGGAGCTTGCAGTGAGCTGAGATCGCGCCACTGCACTCCAGCCTGGGCGACAGAGCGAGACTCCGTCTCAAAAAAAAAAAAATAAAATAAAAAAATAAATAAATAAATCAGTAAACATTTGAAAGATTCCAACTTGAGACTTTTAAAACCAAGACTAGAATTCCTCTGCGTCTAGTAAGAATAAACTAAAGAACAGAATAAAGAAATCAGCCAACTCAAAGGTCAACAACTGGACTTTAATGAATTAATTTTGTTAAAAGCAAACAGATATGCAAGTAAAAACACACACATTAAAAAATGAACAAAAACATTCTTGCTTTCCATAAGTACTTCTCAGAACAGCCATGATTAAGTTTAACTATATATAGAGTTTAAAGAACAAGTAACAAATTTTTGTATAGTTAAACTTGAGACACATACATTTATATCCTAATATTGGATATATTCTCTTGACATTTAATTTGTTATTCCTATTGGTAGGTTTGTCTTTTTAAAAGTTTTAAAGTTTTCCTAGGAGAAAGTATAAGGAAAAAGTATCCAGATTACCCATCATTTTTGAACATTACTTAGGAATAGCAGTTTTGAGATAGCTCAATTGTGAAAAACAATGACAAAATGCTGGACTGTTAGTTTTATTTTCAGGATCTCCTTTTTGAAAAGGATCTTTTTCATTTTGTTTAATAAAAATAAGTATAAGAAAAATAATTTTGTCTTGGCATTGGTGGGCTGAGATCTATACTGTTCACAAATTCAACAAACAAGAAATATCTGCTTTAAGAGATCAACACTAACAGGTAACATGAAAGACAGAAGCCAACTGTAAGAGACACATCCCAGTGTGCTTAGTTAATCCCTCAGGTTTTACTAGCACACCTCTGAAAAGACATGCACATCCTAAATTCACAGATATTAAACAATAATCACTTTCCTTACATCTATATAAAATGTGCTTACCTCTCTGACAGCTTCAGTCTTAACTGAAAAGAAAGGTTATTAAGAGAACCCAATTATAGGTGCCCCAACTACATGTTAGCACCACAAAATAGCCATCAACATTTCTTAGGAGTGTTTTTGGCACTGTGGGTGAGACGATCCTTAGTATGTGGGACTACCCCTGATACTGCAGAACATTTAGCATTCCTGACCACTCACTAAAAACCAATGGTTTTCAAGGTCACTATGACAATCAAATGGATCCTTGATGAGAACCACTGAGCTAGATGAGTCAAGATTAATATCTATTAACTTTATGACTTCCACAGAAAGTAACTGCTTCATTACCTTCAGTAACAATGACTGAAGAGGAATATATTTTTAAAAAACATTATAATTAAATGTTATTTTGGAAAGATAAGCTGACTTCTTCAAACTCATAGTAATCTGAAAGATTAGATGCACAAAGTGCAATACTTATTTATCCCCAAATGCACACATACATTTACAGGAAAATGTTTATGTTCTACAGGCATATATTATTACCCCATTTATATTTGGTAAAAAAATATGCTCATCTATTACAGTAAGATAAAAACCATGTAGATGTTCTTGATAAGTTCCCTCACATTGATGCTCCTGGAAACTGCTGCTGTCTTTGCTCCAAAACTTGCTGATTTAATAGTTGTTGCTGTTTCTGTAAAAATTGCACTACTTCTGGACTTCTTAGTAACGACTTAGAAAGAAAAGAAAAAAATTATTAATAGCATTAATCTATGTGATTAGACTGTTTTCATGCTATGAAATTACTCTGATGTGTCCCTACACGACACAATATTTCACAAAAATATGCCTGAATCAAAATCACTTTTACATCTGATGCACTGCAACTAAGATGCAAACTGAAAATAATGTGATGTCACACATCAAAATACTAAAACCTAAAAATAACAGGTGAAGTCTGTTATTGGTGACTTTGTACACAAAGGAAACGCCTTCTATAATATGCCAGCAAATATATCTCTTGAAATACGTAAGAACAAAGAGCATTGACCCAGGATTATAGCAAGAAAAAAAATGGAGATGAAAGGGAGCCACATGTGAAAATAGCAGCTAAATGCCAGTTTGTACATACATATAAACTAGTGCTAGAAGTCAAGTTTCTCATTAGCCAACTAAGTCTTCATAAAGAAATTTAAAATTGTGTATATAGGTGTGCATTTATATATGTGTATATATATAGGTATATACCAAAATTTCAGGAAAAAAACTAATAGAACTGCTCCAAAACATCCAATACCTTTTTGTACACTCATCATTTTAAAATATAGTTGTAATAATATAACAAATATAACAGACTATGATTAACATATGATTATTAGAGACAGGGTCTGTGTTCCCCACGCTAGAGTGCAGTGGCGGGAGCATAGCTCACTCGGTCTTGAACTCCTAGGCTCAAGCAATCATCCTGCCAGTCTCCCGTAATATGTTTTTATAATAAAATACATAAATTTATAAAGAAAAAATCTTTGGCCCCAATAAGTTGCAAAAAGATAAACTGAATAAAGTGAACATACTATCATTAAATCCTGATTTCAACATTATATGTATTATATCTTGGTACATTTTCTATTTATTAAATAGTTTTGTTTAAAAATCATCTTAGCTGTTATGACACCGTTGGACATTTAGGTTGCTTCAATTACCTTTTTACTATTTATGATAAATATATTCCTGGCAATATCTTTATGTTTAACTCCATCCATATTTAGGATTTATGTCCTGTAAATGCCTTCATATTAAATGTGATGTCTGAGTCAAAAGGGATGGCTCCTGGTACATAATGCCCACTGCTTTCTGAAAGTGCTATACCAATATATAATGCCATTAACTGCAGGAGGATGCCCATTTCATGAAAGTTTCAACATCATTGCATCATTGTGGTAATCGTTTAAACAATTTTCACTTTTTGTTTATTTTTAATGATGTTGAATACCTTTCCATATCATTTAATGGTATTCCACCTATTTTTTTCTGTTTGTATCTTTTGCAATGTATTGAAGTCAAAGGTTTTCCTCATCAAATTATAGGAATTGTTGTAATAACCTTTCTTTGCAGTTAAGACTGAAGCTGTCAAAGAGGGAGACATATTTTATATATATATATAAGGAAACTGATCATGTTTAGTGATTTATAGGGTGCTCTGTTGCCTAGGCTGGAGTACAGTGGTATGATCACAGCTCATTGCAGCCTCAAACTCCTGGGCTCAAGCAATCCTCCTGTTTCAGCCTCTTGACTACAGCTACATACCATCACACTCAGCTACTTTTTAAATTTTTTTGTAGATGGGGTCTCGCTATGTTGCCCAGAATGGTCTCAAATTCCCAGCCTCAAGTGATCCTCCCACCTGGCCTCCCAAAGTGCTAGGATTACAGGCATGAACCACCATGCCCAACCAGGAATATTTTATGTGATAAAATATCAGCCACAATAACCACAGTCTTTTATACTTGTTGTACATATTTTTGCTCTAGGTTATTGTGCATTTTGCCACTAGTTTTGACTATAGCATTCATTTTTATGTAGTCAAGTTTATAATCTTCTCCCTGTGATTTTGTCTATATAAGCTAAAAAAAATCTCGTTAGAGATTTTTGAGGTAAAGTTTTGATTCTTTTTTTAAAACTTTGACTCCTTATTAGGAATTCATTTTGATGTATAGTGTGATGTCATGAGTTAAAATCTCAAAAATCTCAATAATTCAATTTATAACAAAAAAGTTTGTTAACACATTTATAACTGATTTACAAACAGATATTTACCAGTCTTTTTTGATTTAACACTTGTTCTAAAAGAGTAGGTCTTGCAGGACGATCCCCAAAAGATCCTGTTCTTTGTTTAACAATGGAGAGTATGTTATCTGCACTTTCCTGGGATAAATGATAAAAATGGAAATAGATAAACAGTTAATGTAATAAGTCATGATTACAGGTATTTCAAAGAGGTAATGAACAGGTCTTTGCATTTCTTCCTTCTTCTTGCCCAGTCTCTGTAACACTGGAAAGTTCTTCATTATAGGCAAGATACCGGCAGTTAATTTGATGTAACATTCCTTCTCACTCCCTCTCCCACCTGATTTTCAACCTGGGTTCTTTAGTCTCTTGACAGGTCTCAAAATTAATAGTGTGTGATACAGTGTGATAGAGTAACAGTGTGAGAGGTGGGCCACTAAGATTGAGGCAGAGTTACTTGTGAGCTATTTTCAACATTACAAAAAATGCCAAGTGGAATTGACCATTCTCTTTTTATAATGCTATCCAGGCCAAAACATAATCTGCTTGCCTTTGGATGAAATATATGAACTCAGAGGCAAATTATGCACTGCTCAATAAGTTATCTGATAGCTTTTACCCAGTTAACAACCAAAACAAATGGGGGAGTAGTAAAATATTGTTTAAAGAAGCAATTGATAACCAAATCTTTCAAAATTTAGATAAACTTGCTTGAAAAAGCACTAGTATAGTCTCCTGCCACCTGTATGAACAAAACAGGCAAGTCCTAAAACGATACCATTACCCTGAGATTTAACTGCCCAAAAACAAAATCAGCCGCACTTACTACCAGTTAGGTACTCCCAGTTACCTGACTGCATCTTAAATACTTGCAATTTTGCTGGCATAACAAAATATTGTTTAGCTGACTGAAATATTCTGACTCTTACAAAACTATGCTACAATACCACATCCAAAATTCTTACTAAGTAAATATAAAACTATAAATGTTTTACCAGAAAGCCATACTTTACATGAATTTAACCTCTTTGTTCTTTACTTAGAATATTATCTATGCTGTTTTTTTCTCTTGGCCTTCTTTCTACCGGCCTCTGAGTTATCTATGAGAATATCCTCTTAATCTCTTTCATTATGAGAAGTTTACCAACCTTATATTACGAAAACATTTCATCCCTAAATATTTTAGGCCTCAACACGTAACAACTGTAAAAAGAAAATTCTAATACCCAGAGGAAACAAAAATAACTTCTTCCTCCCCCACCGACCCCCGAGTTGATTTTATTTATGAGATTCTTTAATTTTTATGTGCAAGATAATGGAATGCTGAAATTGACCTGACGGTACAGTACCCTCCGCCCTCACAACCTCACTATGCAAATTCAAAAGGTTAATATCACAAAATATTAGATACTGAATTAGATAGAGAAGCTTGTAGTGAAAATAACCTTTACTCATCTAGTCCAAACTTGTACAGATGTTGGAATTCTTTTTCAAAAACTTTCAATGCTCTTTGTCCTACAGAGTTTACCAACTTTTGCCACACTTCATTTGGTTTTGAATAGCTCTGATATTTCGGTAGAATGTTAGGTAGCTTTACTTAAGCTGAGCTGAAATACATACTCCTTGTGATTTATGCCTAAGAGTCCCAGTCACCTCAGAACTATGCCATATAAGTCTACTCCTTCTCTTAAATGATAGCTTTTCAGGTATTTAATAACAACAATCCCACCAACAGAAGTCAATTCATTTATCCCTAGTCCCTTTATGTGTCTCTCATATAGCACAGTTCTTAGATTGGTGGAGTAGACATTATACACACTTGTTCCTCACTTAACCTCGGCTTGTGTAAGAAATAATTTTAGATACCTTAATTTCTTTAATTTTTTTACCTTAATAAATCCTTCATTGGAATAGAGACCTTAATTTCTAATCTTGCTGCTCATAGCATAGCAGAAGATACCGTCATCACCTGTCAGTCCTACTATAATGATCTTCGAAATAGTCTCAAAATCTATAGGCTCTCAACTTTAACCCACTCCATCAGGGTAGGAGCCTCTGCTCCTTCCTAATTATCACTTCATTTAAAGACTCCAAACCCAAATCCCATAGGCTGGCATTCAATACTAGAAAAAACTAGCTTCAACCTATCTTTCCAAATGTTTCTCTCATAAATTTTCCACTCAACTATTACATTTTAGCCAGAATAGTCCACTTGCTATCTTCACAAAAGTGTTTTCTGTATTCCTACTTCTCTCTCTTTACTAAAATGTGCTTCTCTTTCCTTTTATCTACCAGAATTCTAGGGAAGCAGTACAGTAAGGGGGTGAAAGTGAAGGCTCTAGAATAAGACTGCTTGTGCTTGAGTACACTACTTGCTGGCTGTATGACCTAGGCCAAATCCTTTAGCCTCTCTGTGCCTCAGTTTCCATGTATGTAAAACATAGTACCTATCCCATTGCTGAAGGGCTGTGAGACTCCATTTATAGCTTAACACAGTGCTTGACACATAAGAAACTCAGCTCATTAAGCGTAAACTATTACCCATCCTTTCTGGTTTATCCTGAGTCACATTTCCTCTGCAAAGCCTTTCTGGAGTATCTCAGCCTACAATGATCTATCCTCCTCTGAACTACTAAAACCGGACTATATAGTTGGCTCTTATTATATCCGGACTGGCACTGTTGTTTTCTTTACACTCACTCAGTTTAACAAAGATAAAGACTTACAGATCTTGTTACCTCCTCAGAACTGATAAAGTATCCCACAATATAAGACAAATTGGATAGTAAGCTATTATTTGTTGCTTATAGCAATTAATTCCCTTCCCTAAAAAGTCATGCAAATTATTTCAAAATAGTGAAGCTGGGTGCAATGGTGAGGTAATCCCAGCTACTCGGAAGGCTGAGGCGGGAGGGTCACTTGAGCCCAGGAATTTGAGGCCAGCCTGGGCAACAGTGTGAGACCCATCTCTAAAAATTAGATAAGTAAATAAATAACAAAATAGTCAATTATGAGGTTCTTTTTGTGGGAGGTGCAGAGAGAGACTCTCAGTATCAATTTGCCTTTTACACATTTTCCTTACTGTAGATGTAAATGCTAGGTAGTTAAAAAAAAAAAAAAAAGTAAGCAGCCATAGGTTAACTACTTCTTTCTTGAAAATAAGTATTATTAAGCTGGGTGTGGTGGGTCACACCTGTAATCCCAGCACTTTGGGAGGCTGAGGTGGGAGGATCGGGAGTTCGAGACCAGACTGGCCGACATGGCGAAACCCGGTCTCTACTAAAAATACAAAAATTAGCTGGGGGTGGTGGTGCATGCCTATAATCCCAGCTACTTAGGAGGCTGAGGCACAAGAACTGCTTGAACCCAGGAGGTGGAGGTTCTAGTTGGCCGAGATCGCACCACTGTACTCCAGCCTGAGCAACAACAGAGTGAGACTCTGTCTCAAAAAAAAGAAAGAAAAAAAGTATTATTTTTCTCCCTCTCCAAAGAATTCTGAAGCGAATGAGCACCTGTGGAACATAATGAGGAAGAAACTTGATCAATTTTACTAACTTTCATTCTTTTCCAGGTGTTTATTTCTCTAATTCCCCATAATCAGAGATTTGGTAAAACATATAACAAGAATACGGATTGAGGGGGTTTTTAAACTAAGATTACAGAAGTTCTGAGCCCATTAATTAGTAGGCAAAATTAAAGTTACATAGTGGATTTTTCTAGGAAGAGTCTTCATTAAGTCACCAGATACTCAAAGGAGTCCTCTTACTCCAAAAGATTAAAACTTAAGGGAAAGAGAAGTCACTCAGTCCTAACCAGTGTGAATTAAGTATGACACACTGGCAACTGTAGATTTTGGAAATATTTAGAATATTATACTTTTTGTTTTTGAGACAAAGTCTTGCTCTGTCACCCAGGCTGGAGTGAAGCGGCACAATCATGGCTCATTGCAGCCTCAATCTCCTGGGCTCAATGATCTTTCCACCTCAGCCTCCTGAATAGCTAGGACCACAGGCATGTGCCAACATACCCAGCTAATTTTAAAATTTTTTGTTGAGATAGGGGTCTCCTATGTTACCTAGGCTGGTCTCGAACTCCTGGGCTCAAGCAATTCTCCCTCCTAGGCCTCCCCAAGTTCTGGGCCTACAGGTATCAGCCACTGTGCCTGGCCTAGAACATTACATTTGTAAACAATTACAAGGTCTAGTATTTTAGTAATGGAGCACTTCAAGTTCAGCCTGAAACTAAGAAATTTAAAGACTTAGAATACATCCTAAGACCCTAAGACAGCTTGCAGTTAAAGAAAAAAATTTTTTGACCACTTTTTTTTTTTTTTTTTTAAGGAGATAGGGTCTCGCTATGTCATCCAGGCTGGAGTGCAGTGATGCAAACAAGGCTCACCGCAGCCTTGAACCCCTGGTCTCAAGCAATCCTCCCACCTCACCCTCCCGAGTACAGCTGGGTATACAGGCACTTGCCACCATACTTGGCTTGGATCACTTGTAACAAAATTACATTTTTCTCTACACTGAGGGATTACATAGCTCTCACAAGAAGAAATATCTGCTTATCTGTGACAGCCTCAAAGTATACCACTAACAATGACAATAATAACAGCAAAGGTTTGCAAACTTGAACCAGTTGCTGGACACTGTGTGAACACTCAGTATGGAATGGCTCACATATTCACAGCAACACTGTGAATGACATACCATTTTAATGCTCATTTTACAGCGTTTCATAACCTATTCAAGCCACACAGCCAGCAAATGATGGAACAGGGATTTGCACCCAGAAGTCCAACTCCAGAACACTGGTTTTACCTTTGACTCAGTTCAAATCAAACAATTCAAAAGTTTTTTGAGACTTATACCCCATTATCATCCTTTTTTTCCCCCCCTCAGGGGTACTAAGAAAAGGGATAGTGAAAACAGGGTACTAAGAACAAGGATACTGAGAACAAGGTATATTAAGTATTGGGATAGTGAGAACATGAGAACAAGGGACTAAACATAGGGGTACTGGGAACAGAGTTGTAAGAAAAGGGTACTAAGTACAGGGGTACTACAGACAGGCAACTGAGTATAGTAGTACTAAAAATAGGGTACTAGGAAGAGGGTTAACAGAACAGGGCACTAAAAACAAAGTACTAAATAAAGGAGAATTACGAATAGAGGTACTGAGAACTGGATACTGAGAAAAGAGTAGTGAAAACCGAAAGAGATGACTTTCTCAGAAGGACCAACTTCATCTAGGTTCCTAAGTCTCTAGCGATGAACCAGACCGAACATTTACTCTATGTCCTTCCAGCCATATCCCAGATCTATGACAGCTCTGCCGATGTCACACTATTTTTACTGAAATTTCAGCACCTATCATATGGGTGCAACAGAACTGTTACTGCTTCGCACATGTTGGTATAAACTTTAATTTAGGGCAAACATTCTAATTCTCAACCACTAACCCAGTCACTGCAACCCGGCCCATTTGGAAGCGGATAGGCCGGCCCTGGAGATGCGGTTTGCGTTAAGATTGGGTTTCTTCTTCCACCGCCCACCCCTAGGCCTCAGCTAAGTCTGATACCTCGAGTTTGACGTTTCCCGCGCTGCCAGTCGAGGCAGTCCCACCGCAGTTCAGGGCCTGGTCGCTCTTCTTCTTTTTATACTTGTCCTTGTACATCTTGTTGCGGTGTTTCTTGCACATCCACGGCTTGCGCTGCTTGGCCACCTGGCTCGTGGTCTCGCTGCAGCCTTCGTAGGTGCAGGTCTTGCTCATGCTGCCCCCGCCGCTGCCCCGCCTCCGGGCGCCCCCGCTGCTGCCCTCGCCCCCCGAGTGGGTCTCCTCGTCCTCCAGATCCTCCAAACTAGCCGCGCTCTCGCCTCCCCCTGGAGGGTCCGAAGTGTCTAGCAGGTCCGCTTCGTCCTCCCCAGCCTCCTCTTCGCCATCCCCGGCCCCTTCGCACAGGTACCTAACGGGCTTGCCCGCCCCAACGCTGCCCCCGGGGACCGCGGCCTCGTCCTGCCCAGCACAGGGTTGCATCACCAGCAGGGTGAACTGCGAGGCCGCGGTCGCCACCGGGGCTGGCGCCAGGGCGGGAGCCGCAGCCGGGGCTAGGGCCGCGGGGTGGGGCACGCCGCTGGCGGCGCCCTGCCCCGCGCCCTCCGCGACACCCTGCGCCTCCATGCTGCTGAGACCTGGCCGGGGTCCACGACTCCGGGCTTTTAGCACCTGCTTGGCCTAGCGGCACTTTGCAAAATAAATACTTAAGACACGCTACGGGAAAGCGCGGCGGTGCCGCGAAGGCGCCCCGACTGCGCCTGCGCCTCCGCAGCCTGAGCGTCAGCGTGTGTACGCCCGCTGGCTGTCATGGAGCGCGGCGCCTCTGGGGGCGGGACTGAGCGCACGGCTGAGCGCACAGCCGACGGGACTGACTGCGCATGTGTGGATCTGGCCCCTTCGGCCAGCTGAGGGATTTGCAGACCCGGTCTGCGGGGCTGTGGTTGGCAAGGCAGCGCCGTTTTACCTGAACCTATTGTATCTAAAGCGGTTCAAAGCATCTTCTACAGGAGTTCCAGTAAGCAAATTAAGATTGTTCCTGAGCAGTCTCACAACTTGTAGTGTTAGGATGCTAATTTTATTATTTACCCCCAAACTGCCTGCAAGGGGAGATTTGAAGCTGGGATATAGTGGTGTCACAGCCTGGAGCCACTAGCTCGCAGTCCATGAGGGCAGAAATGGCTTATTTGAAAATAATGGAGCGGAGAGGGGTGGGCCACACCTTTGGCCGAGTTGTATTTGTATTGAGGGTTAACTTTGTTTTCTTCTCCTGGAAACTCACTTGATTTTTAATACTTGCTCTTTGCTGTGGCTGCTGAGATAAGTCTTAACGTTTTCATTTCACACAGTGAAAATGTGTGAAAAGGAATACTGAATGGCAAAAGTTTAAAAAAAACAATGAATGTTCTATCAGTTCTATCAGTTGCTGGGTAATTGCTGGTTGTTAAATCTTGGCTTGCCCAAATCCCAGGAGAGAAAATATCCTGCCGTATCCTGAACTGTTAAGTATATGTTCTTTTTCCCTTCATCCTGTTCTTTCGCCTGGTCAGATTTCCCATCCCACCTACCGGAAAGCAATGACTTTATTCAACAAACTATAAATCCATTCACACCAAGACGTTTGGGTGCTGACATGTAGGTAGATCAGTTATGTTTTAAAAAGAGGCAAGTGGAAGGGAGAAGGTTTGGAATTAGAGCAACCTAAGTAGTACTGTCCTGTGTGACTACAGCAAGTTGGTTACAGCCTCTCTGAGCCTCAGTTTCCTCATTAGTAAAACTTGGCAGTCGGTGGTGTACTAGGGCCAACTGATGATACCTGGTTGCCAACATTTCAGAAATATAATTAGCAGAAAAATTAAACACTGCTATTATTAAAAATCTTACTACATGAACTTACAATAAGATTATATTAAAAACAAAGGTTACGGCCGGGCGCGGTGGCTCAGCCTGTAATCCCAGCACTTTTTGGGAGCCGAGGAGGGTGGATCACGAGGTCAGGAGATCGAGACCATCCTGGCTAACACGGTGAAACCCTATCTCTACTAAAAATATAAAAAATTATTCGGGCGTGGTGGCGGGCGCCTGTAGTCCCAGCTACTCCGGAGGCTGAGGCAGGAGAATGGCGTGAACCCGGGAGGCGGAGCTTGCAGTGAGCCGAGATCGCACCACTGCACTCCAGCCTGGGTGACAGACCGAGATTCCGCCTCAATAAATAAACAAATAAAACAAAACCAAAAAACAAAGGTTACAAATCTCAAAACTCTTCATTTTCTAATTATTTTATTATGTTTTATCATTATCTGTGCTCTTAAGGTTATTTATGTCGTATCTGTATACGGAAATATTATTTAGTGGTGTGTTACTGCACATTTTCCCAACTCTGCCTTCAGTATGGCATGTTGATTGCTTGAAATCAGCCACTATTGCAGTATTTACACCAGGGAAATTATCAAATGCTACAAAGCAGGTTTACACTTATTGTTGATTGTCTCTGCACTTAAGAAACTGATAGTGAAAATGTTAATGAAGATTAAATTTAAGGCCGGGCTCAGTGGCTCCCATCTGTAATCCCAGCGCTTTGGGAGGCTGAGGCAGGCAGATCACGAGGTCAGGAGTTTGAAACCAGCCTGACCAACATGGTGAAATCTCTACTAAAAATACAAAAATCGGCCAGGTGTGGTGGCCCACACCTACAATCCCAGCTACTCAGGAGGCTGAGGCATGAGAATCGCTTGAACCCGGGAGGAAGAGATTGCCACCATGCCCTGCCAGGAGTAGTCTCTTTAAGTGGGAACCAGTGAGATGAAGAAGTGCTTATTCTTTTTTGATAATCTGGCTTATTTGGGCTTTTTTCATGACAAGGAAGCAAGGCCTAATAAAGGGGCCTCAAGCTCTGGGGGTCAGGGTGGGGCAATGCCGTCAGTAGACAAAACTAGGACAGAATGGCATCAGAATTGAGGCAGGGCTAGGGACCAGCTGCTCTCCCCAGCTGTCTTTCTCTCAGGTCTCCTACTTTTTTCTGGACAGTTTTCCTTTGTCTACCAACTTTCTTCAGATCCTTCATAACTTGGGCTTGTACGTGGCTTTCTGGTTGGTCTCTGTTTGCAACATACTTTGCTTGCTGTCCCCTGTTCTTTTCTTGTGGTGGAGACGGGCAGGACTGAACCATACCAGAATTCCCATGGTCTCTGGATTCCGACTGGGTGTGACTAATGAGTGGGCCACTAGAGCAAGGGGAAAGTAGCGATGAGGATACTGCCTGCACTCTGCTTCTCTCCTGCACTCTGCTTCTCTCCACCACTTTGCCTCTCTGGCAGTCTCTGTATCCCTCCGAGGCTACAGCTCCTGCTGAGGAGCGCTCTTGCACATTACTCGGTCTCGCTGAGCTCCAGTAACACTATTTCTGCCCCCTGCTCCTTCATGCCCAGGTAGTAATGGCTTCCTGCTGCTGCTACTTTCTGGATGGCTTTACCATCCTTTGCATGTTCTCTTAACCCTGTTTACATTCCTGCAAACAGTCTTGGTTAAAGTCTCTTTCTTTGAACCATCTGTATCTTCTGTTTCCTGCTGGGACTTTAAGACATAGTGGCCCTCAATGGGATTCATGTTCTTCAGTTCCTGAGGACCTTTCCATCTTAATTCTCACTGCTCGCTGGTGCCATTTCTCCAAGATTTCCATTTCAGACTCCAGATACTGAGACTTTGTTTTGCCTCATTTGTTCTTCTTATTACTGGGTTGGTTGGAGCTCATGGGAAAGCCATGGATGGTCTATACCTGGGTAAGGTGCCCATTCTTGATCCAGTCGGTGGTTGGAGGAGGAATCCTTTCACACAGAACAGGGGCTGTGGCTGTGTGGTTTCCCTTAAAGGGGGATGCAGGCTGGTAGGGACCAACTGATTTCAATCTACTACTTTGATTCTACCTTCCCAACATTCGTGTAATTTAACCCTGACTTGGACTTCTGCCTTTGGTAAAGAAAATGATATATGGTGAATTTTTATTTAACTTTAATAAAAGTTAAGAATTATTTTCTAGAACCAAAGGGCTATATCCTTTCTCCTCTATTTCCAACTCTATGCTCCATTTCCCCTTTTCTAGCTTATTTTTCTTTTATTTCTTGTCTCCATAAAACAGTGTCATGTTTTCCTGAGAAGTAATTTATGCTGTGAGTTGGGGGCTGAGGAAAGGAACCATTCTGATTTTCTTTTGCCAATCACCTTTTTTTTCAATCCTTTTTCAATCACCTGTGAAGCTTGGTGTCCACAGAGTACCAATTCTCACCAAAACAGAACTTTACCATTGTTATTATAGCATAGGAATCACAATGAAGAATTCTGATATGAGAAATTTATGACAATCTGTATTACACATTATATCATATATCACTATTTTATTTAATTAAAATTTATTTTTTTAAGAAAACCTCATCTTTTGCTGCCAGGAAACTGAGAAGAATATTAGGAAAATAAAAATGAACATAGAGTTCATTTTTAAGCCTCTGTATTTCTTGCATTCCTCAGTTCATAGATAATACATGAACAAAAAAGAGACTGTGCTCAGAATTTCAGAAATACTGTTCTGATTTTGTTTAGAATAGCCAGGAGATGACCTCCTTTGAAAGAAGATTCTAAAGAATTGTTGGATACATAACACTTTTATGTTTATCTCATCGTGTAAGCGTGAAGCAGTTTTAGGGGCTTACATATTCATAGATAGTCATGCCTCATATGTTCACTTCAGTCAGAGGCTGAGTGCCTATGTTTTTTATCTTTTACATCCCAAATCATTCTTGAATCTGGCCTAACACAGATGTCACAAGATGTATTGCTCATATGTTAATACAACATAGGATAGCAGAGAAATATCCCCAAGCATGACCTTCTGTGGTTCCTTTACAAGAGCAGTTCTTTTATCAACACATGTGTGTTAGTCTGTTTTGTGATGCTATAATAGAATACCCGAGGCTGGCTAATTTATAAAGAAAAGAGATTTATTTGGCTCACAAGAAGCATGGCACCAGCATCTGCTTGACTTCAGGTGAGGGCTAGACGTGGTGGAGGTCAAAACATAGTGGAGAAGGTCACAGGGAAAGTGGTCACTTGTGAAGAGAGGACAAAACAGGAGGAGGAGCCTCACGTTATTACAGCTCGCTTTCATGGGAACTAATCCATTCCTAAGAGAACTACTCCAGTCCTGACAGAGCAAAAACGAACTGCCTTGAGAATGGCACCAAGCCATTCATGAAGGATCTGCTCCCATGACCCAAACACCTCCCACTAATCCCCATCACCCTACATTGCCACACTGGGGCTGAAGTTTCCACGAATTTTGGTGGGGACAAACCGCGTCTAAGCCATAGCAACATGACATATATTCACAATAGTTGTGATGTTATCAGATACTCACACACCAAGCTGATTCCTCATTTGAACATGAGTAGGGAAATTTATTTTAAAAACTATTTTTTAGTAATCTAGATAAGTCTGGTCCCAGACAAATAGTGTGACTAGAAGGGCAATGAGAAGCAGTCCTTGATTCATATATAAACATAGAGCTGGCAACCGGATCCATTTGCCATGGCAGCCAAAGTCTGGGTCTGGATGTGAAATAGGTGATGTTCTCATCCATCTTGCTATATGTAGGGATGGTGGGGGGTAGCATTTTTTTTTTTTTTTTTTTTTTTTGAGAGGGAGTTTCGCTCTTGTTGCCCGGGCTCGAGTGCAATGGCTCAATCTCGGCTCATCACAACCTCTGCCTCTTGGGTTCAAGCAATACTCCTGCCTCAGCCTCTCAAGTAGCTGGGATTACAGGCACCCGCCACCACGCCCAGCTAATTTTTGTATTTTTAGTAGAGATGGGTTTCACCGTTTTGGCCAGGCTGGTCTCGAATTCCTGACCTGGTGATCTGCCCGCCTCGGTCTCCCAAAGTGCTAGGATTACAGGCGTGAGCCACCGTGCTCGGCCAGGGGTGACATTTTTTTTAAAACTTGTTAAAATTTTGGTTTAACTAAGTTGCTTATTTATTAAGATGCTATTGTTTTGATTAAGATGAACTGTAATGAGGCATTAAACCCCATCAGTTTATAGCAACATTAATTTTTCCAAAGATGGGAGATTTACAGAAATGTGAGTAGGTTACTTTACCAAAGGTCCATTCTAGTTAGGCAAAAAAGACTTCTAGTGACAAGAGTAAAGATGATGACTTTGGTAGCCCAATATGTGAAGTAGTATTTGTTCTGAGCCAGTCCAATCTGGGAAGACCAGTGCCCCAACTATATTTTAGACCACCCTTGCCATTATACCTTCATCAAGGGACTCTGAGAAGATCTCAAAGGACAGAGATATAGGACAGGGAGCCAGGGAAAGAAGCCTAATCATATGATACATAAAACATGCAATTCACCTACAGATGTACTTCCGGCTTGTAGTACTGCTATATTTGTGTTTAAAAGCACAAACATTCTGGTAAATTCTATTTTGTACAATTTCCATCAAAAAAGGAAAGAAATACATGGTACATTGTATATTTACATATTTCCAGTGTATGTGCTATATTCCTAACAGAAGAAGACTTTTTTTTGAGTAAGCATTGATGAGAAACAAACTTTGTACTTACTTACAATTTTACACATTCAATGACTAGAATGATTTTCTTTTTTTCTTTTCCTTTTTTTTTTTTTTTTGAGACAGGGTCTAGCTCTGTTGCCCAGGCTGGAGTGCAGTGGTGGAATCTCAGCTCAATGCAGCCTTGACCTCTAGGACTCAAGTGATCTGGTAGCTCAGCCTCCCAAGTAACTGGGACCACGGGCACACACCATCATGCCCAGCTAATTTTTTTTTTTTTTTTTGGTGAGGTGGAGTCTTGCTCTGTTGTCCAGGCTGGAGTGCAATAGCACAATCTCAGCTCACTGCAACCTCTGTCTTCTGGGTTCAAATGATTGTCCTGCCTCAGCCTCCCTAGTAGCTGGGATTACAGGTGGGGGCCACCACACCCAGCTAGATTTTGTATTTTTAGTAGAGACGGGGTTTCACCATATTTGCCCGGCTGATCTCAAACTCCTGACCTCAAGTGATCCTCCCACCTTGGCTTCCCAAAGTGCTGGGATTACAGGTGTGAGTCACTGCACCCAGTCAAATTTTTGTATCTTTTTAAAGGACGGGGTTTCACCATGTTGCCCAGGCTGGTCTCAAACTCCTGAGCTCAAGGGATCCACCTGCCTCAGCCTCCCAAAGTACTGGGATTACAGATGTGAGCCCCTGCACCCCGCCAAATAATTTTCCGTAGATCGGTTTCTGGCTCTATACATTTCAAACTCTTTTTCTCCTCCACTAGCTCATGCTGAGAGCTGTAGGACACATTTATATTGTGATTTGACCTCTGGCCCTACATTTTCTTGTCATGATGTCCAATGAGTCAGCACTGTAGGAAGTGGGAATATTCCTGAAAGCCACTGGGAGAGCCATTGAGCAATCCCTGAACCATTAACAGAAGAGACTGTGAATGACATGAATACATCCCACTAAGCCCAAGATAACTGTCTTACAACCTCACTCGCTCAGCCAGACCCCTGAAGGCCCAGTGCCTCTTCAACACCACCCAATGTGAGATGAAATGTGACAGAAGGAGAGTTCCAGTGGAAAGACACTGTGAGTGGGCGCAACTGATTAAGGTTAATTACTTTCTTTTACAAATTTTACACAAATGCAGGACCATGTGAACACATTGCTGGCCTCTCCCAGCCTTGGAGGGGAAAGTGGAGGATCAGGAACTTAAGTTTCATCTTTGCATAAACCTACCTCTTATTATAAGTACTCTGTCCAGATAAGGGGTGAACTGAAGGTTTGTGTTTCCATGGCCCCTCAGAAAGGACATATTTCATTTAAATTTAAAGGCCTACTTAGGGCGATTATGGTTTGGAATTGTCTTAGGTAAAGGATTTCCTTTTTTCTTTATATTTAAAAACGATTGTGCAGGGTCCTTATCATCGGGACTCATTTTCACCCTTCCTTCCTTCCTTCCTTCCTTCCTTCCTTCCTTCCTTCCTTCCTTCCTTCCTTCCTTCCTCCCTCTCTCTCTTTCTCTCTTTCTCTCTCTCTTTCTCTCTTTCTCTCTCTCTCTTTCTCTCTTTCTCTCTTTCTTTCTTTCTTTCTCTCTTCTTTTCCATGTTTGTTTATTGGAGATGGAGTCTTGCTCTTGTTGCTCAGGCTGGAGTGCAGTGGTGCCATCTTGGCTCACTGCAACCTCTGCTCCCCGGGTTCCAGCACTTCTGCTTCAGCCTCCTGAGTAGCTGGGATTACAGGTACACACCACCACACCCGGCTAATCTTTTGTATATTAGTAGAGATGGGGTTTCACCAGGTTGCCCAGGCTGGTCTCGAACTCGAGCTCAGGCAATCTGCCCGCCTTGGTCTCCCAAAGTTCTGGGATTACAGGCATGAGCCACTGTGCTCGGCCTCAACGTTTATTTTTAATAAGCCCCAAGGAAATCTTATTCCTAAATTAGCAAGAAACTGTGAGAACTGGCCTACCTTAGAGATTTGCTGTTATTATTGATGGGGTCCAAGACACGCTACCCCAAATATGGAAACTTGGAGGCCACTGTCTGACCTTCTCCTATCTTTATGTGTGAGAGCTGGCTGTAAAAGAATTCTTTGACATACCTCTCCTGAAAGTAGGTCATAAGAACCTCATGTGACAGGTGTCCTGCCCTAAACCCAGAGGAAAGGCATAAAGACATAGTGATGCTAAGAAGAGTCTGATCAAACAGGCCTTGCTAAGTTCCCCCAGTTTATTACTGCTAGATCATATCCCCTTTGTCCAATTATACTTTTACATGACTATCCACTCTTTATCAAACCTAGGCATGAAAACACAGTTTTCTCTATTTCTTTGGGTATTTATTTCTGAAGGCTCTCGTTTCAAGTAAAACTTGTGTTAAATAAATTTGTTAAGCTTTTCTCTCAATAATCTGTCTTTTGTTACAGGAGTATTAGCCATGACCCTTGTGATGGGTGAGGCAAAGAAGTTACTTTTCCCCTCTACAGTATTAAATGAGATAATATGCCAGCACTTAAAAAGGGCTCAATTAAGGGTAATGGCAGGGTAAGCAGTTTATTGAATGAGCTGGATTGGTAGGATTTAGGAAATAACTGTTTTCTTCTACCACTTTCTTCAGACCTGATGTATCTGCTTTTCCTTTCCCAACTCTGGAGAATATTTTGGGACGATCCCTTAGTGTCTCTATTCACTTTCATGAATTAATAAGCAATCTCATTTTCAGGCTACAAAAAGCCTTGGAAAATAATAATATCAAACTTTATTTTTTTCATGTACTTTGGAGCTTCTCTCTTTTATAATTCGAGTCTGAAAATTAACTAGGGGGTGGCGGGCAGACAACATGCCCAGTTTCTTCATTCTCCTGTTCTCCACTTTCTCCCCACTTACTGTTGTGATTTGTTTTTTCTTTTTGGACGGAGTTTTGCTCTTGTTGCCCAGGCCAGAGTGCAATGGCACGATCTCACCTCACTGCAACCTCTGCCTCCCGGGTTCAAGCGATTCTCCTGCCTCAGCCTCCTGAGTAGCTGGGATTACAGGTGCGTGCTATCACCACGCCTGACCATGTTGCTATTTTTGACTCCTTCAATTAAGGCACAGGGATGGGGAGAGCTACAGTTGAAGAGTGATGGTGGGTGCTACTGGAATCTGTAGTTGGGGCTTTTCATGTGACAGATGTCCTAATGATGGCTTCCTTTCTGGGGGCTTCTATGACTTCTGTTTCCCTGATTTAGATGATACCCATTACTTAGAATCTTTCTGCTGGTGGATCGCCATACTGCCACATGTGGTCCTCCTGGACAAAGTCCTTTTGGGATAACTTAAGCCCAACCATCTTGGCCTACCAGAGATAAAAGAGAAGCTGACTCCTATAGCTCCTGGTGTCCCTAGCCTTTTACATTTTTATCAAGACAGTGTTAGCTAGTCCCTTGCTTTTAGATGTATTTTAGAAAGGTTCAGGCAACATTCCTTGTCACCCTCCAAACTATACAGTATATGTGTGCAATTATCATGTTTTTTCTAAGTCCTACTCATTTATCTTGAAAGGAAGAAGGGTGTTAAATTTATGAGAGTCCATTGATTTAGACTGAGCCCCTGCACCAGGTTCCAGCAGACCAAAAAAGAATGCAGTCACTCATGCTCGAGTTCCACATCCCCAAACTGAAAATAGGTTGTTTAATCTGACCTTCTGAGAAATCAGAAGATGATAGCCAAATCTCTGATCAGCCCAGTTTTAGCCCACATAATAAGGAAGTTCCCTCTGCTCTAACCCTTACAAGGAAAGTAATCTGACACTAACCAATCTGCTTTTTTGTATTATACTATTTCCTTGTTCCTGCTCAAGCTGCCTTTTAAAAAAGGACTGTTTTTCCATGTCCAGCAGAACACCTGTCCAAATCTTTAGATGGGGTGCTGCTTGATTCATGAATTGCTAATAAAATCCAATTAAATTTTAGATTGAATTTGTTGAGATTTTGTTTTTTGACAAAGGAAACACACAGTTCGCTTGCCACTCTCTTAGAAGAAATCCTCTCTTTGCATTTTATTTGGTTTTGCCACTGTCAGCTTTTCCTAGAAGAAGATGTGGGCTGAAGAGGGGGAATGAGTTTCAGAGTACAGAACCAGTTTGGGACCACACTGGTGCCCTGGGAGCTGGTACCTAAGTGTGGGCACCTAAAACCTGGTGTTCTCTTCTTTGGCGACCTACTCAGAACTATGAGACAACAGGAAGAAAAGTAGTTATTGTTATAATTTGTGTAGTCATGGTTTGGGCCACTTAGATCTTCAACTTTTTTCCTAATGTATTGTTGTTTTCTCATTCAGCCTTGCAATTTTTCATGCAGAAGAGCTCTAATGCTAAGGTACCTCGATTGCAAAGTTACCCCACCATCAATCGAGGTGGCACATCAATGTGTACCCCCACAACCACATGCCCAGTCTCTTCAGTTTATGTTACTATCACTGTTATCATGGGATCTATGCAGTCAATTGTTCACGATAGGCACTAAAGCAGGGAAGTCATAGTTTGGGATAATACTGAATTTCCATGTAATAACAATATACAAACAAAGTCTTAGGTTCCTCATTGCTATCAGTGAGAGTCCTCACCTGCTGAGCCTGGAAACCACACCAAAAGAAGACTCATTTCCTCACTAGGTTACATGTTGGAGGAATTCGGGAAGAGGGACTTCATCTCAGAAGAGGACCCTACCTTTTCGAGAGATCTGCTATAACATATAAGCAGAATGCAGTGATAGGGGGAAAGATAGGAATATAAAGTTGGATTGGAAAAACAGCTAGAACAAATTAAACTGGGAACAGGTACCTTCTGACTAAAAGTACCAGACTCTATATGGAGATATACATGGCCAAGGAAAATTCACAATGCAACATTCTAAAGGCTCCCCGGAGATCTGAGCATTAGAGGATGGTCTAGCATAGGCTAAAGTGATTAAAGATCAATTACAGAAATCTGTCAGGGAACTGAGTACAAACAAGTTATGCTCTGGAACGAGCATAAATGCCATAATCATTACCTTGGGAGACAGAGAAGCTCTGAATCAAGCCATCAAAAGAAATGTCTTCCTGGAGAGCAAACTTAATTAAACAGAAGGCGAGGCTCCTGGAATCTGTCCGGCATCAGAAAAGAACTGGTCCTGCATTATCCAAGCTGAGAGGATGGACACTGACTTCACGCCATCCATGGATCCGGTTCCAATCCAAATACACCTCGTGTTGGGTGTGGTGGCTCATGCCTGTAATCTCAACACTTTGGGAGGCCAAGGCGGGCAGATCACTTGAGCTCAGGAGTTCAAGACCAGCCTGGGCAACATAATGAGACCTCATCTCTACAAAAAAGTCAACAAAAAGTAAGCTGGGTGTGGTAGCGCACACCTGTAGTCCCAGGCTGAGGTGGGAAGGTCATTTGAGCCCAAGGAGGTCAAGGCTGTGGTGAACTGAGATTATGCCGCTGCATTCCAGCCTGGGTGAGAGAGCGAGACCTTCTCTCCAAATAAATAAATCATTAAATAAATAAATAAAAGAAGAACCGAAACACAAATACAACTCACATGTTCTTGTGAGGTATTGAAAATCTTTTCATCCTGTGAACCAAACAGTCTGCCTTCAAAATTAAAGGGAACTTGCTGCAAAAAGTAGGGCAATGGGAAGCAAGCTGACATCCTTTTGAATATTTGCATAGGCTCAGTTCCCAAGCTAAGCAAATGCCACAGACTCCCTGGGGGAGGTGGCAAGAACAGAGATGACAGTGCTAAGGTACCTCGATTGCTAAGTTCCAGAGACACAGAGCTAAGCAGCACTAAGTGTACTTTTAGATGACAAAGGGCTGGTAGATGGCTAAAATTAGGGAAACCACATTTAAATATTTGCTCACCATTGTTGTGGTCATCGGGGGGTAGAGTATAGATGCTGCTTGTTTTGCATCATTAACTGTTTCCTCTTGTTACACTAGTGTTTTTGAATTAATGTGAGCAAAATAACAGTAAGATGTCACCATCATTAGTTCTTTGTTTTGTGGGCCAAGCCAATTTTTGGTGGCTATCCTCCATGGCCTTTGATGTTTGTCCTCTTGAAGAGTATTTTGGTACCTGCTATGATGTGTGCACCAAGACAAGCCACGCATTTTGGGTGGGAATGGCTCTAAAGTTTGAATGTAATCAATCATGTGGCCAGAGTCTGGGTCATCCCAAGAGTTCTGATGAGTGTGAAGGGCTCCTGGATATCCAGTGACTCCTTAAATATGTGTCAGCCTGTTTTATTGGCTTACTATGTCCTTTAAAGTGCTCAGAATGTGTGCCAGTCATGGTGGCTCACACTTGTAATCCCAACACTTTGGGAGGCTGAGGCAGGAGGATCACTTGAGCCCAGGAGTTTGAGACCAGCCTGGGCAGCATGGTGAGGATCCCATCTCTAAAAAAAAAAAAAAAAAAAAAAATTTAGCCAAGTGTTGTGGCGCATGCCTGTAGTTCCAACAACTTGGGAGGCTGAGGCAGGAGCATCACTTGAGCCCAGGAGATTGAGGCTGCATTGAGCTGTGATTATGCCACTGCACTCCAGCCTGGGTGACAGAGTGAGACCCTATCTAAAAAAAAAAAAAAAAAAAATTAATAAAAAAATCAAGTGTTCAGAATACAACAGACAGATGACAGTTTGTCATTGTCTTTCTATAACAAAAATATCTAGAGCTTTATCGAAACCTTATGGATCAGGATGCTTACTTCATTTTTAGAACTATAGTTACAACTTCCAACTACCTTTTACAAAATTGTGGCCAGTTGTTACCTGCCTTGACATGAAGTTATTTTAGATTTGCTAGTATGAGCCTGGTGGACTCTTAGGGAAGGTTTTGTTTTGATCAAAGTCTGTGGAAGTCTACTTATTCTATAGGACAATTTGGCTCCCTTGGTGTGGGGTTAATTTCCACTTAATGGGAGCTATGTAGACAGCTTGTAATGCAGTCCCAGGAAACAGGACTTTTCTGAAAATCATGTTGAATCAATCAAGGAGTCATGAAAATAAAGTTGAAAAGCAAGAATTGTTATTGGAACTGCTTTTTCTTTTTTCTTTCTCTTTTCTTTTTTTTTTTAATTTTATTTTATTTGAGACCGTGTCTTGCTCTTGTTGCCCAGGCTGGAGAGCAGTGGCCCGAATTTGGCTCACTGCAACCTCCACCTCCCAGGTTCAAGCGATTCTCCTGCATCAGCCTCCCAAGTAGCTGGGATTACAGGCATGCGCCATCACACCCAGTTAATTTTTGTATTTTTAGTAGAGACAGGGTTTTGCCATGTTGGCCAGGCTGGTCTTGAACTCCTGACTTCAGGTGATTTGCTTGCCTCGGCCTCCCAAAGTGCTAAGATTACAGGCATGAGCCAACATATCTGGCCTGGAAATGATTTTTCAAACAAGGTAAAAAACAGAGCTTTCATACCCTCTCTATTATGTATACTTATCACTGTTTTGTTATGAATTACAGTTCGTCCTTGAAAAACAGGGGTTTGAACCATGCAGGTCCACTTATGTGTGGATTTTCTTCTGACTCTGCCACTCCTAAGACAGCAAGACCAAACTCTTCTCTTTGTTCTCCTCACCCTACTGAACATGGAGACAACAAGGATGAAAACCTTTATAATGATCCACTTAATGAATAGTAAATATATTTTATATTCCTTATGATTCTCTTAATACAATTTTCTTTTCTCTAGCTTACTTTATTGTAAGAATACAGTATGTGACATGTATAACATACAAAATATACTGTTTTTGTTCTCAGTAAGGCTTCCAGTTGAGAGTAGACTATTAATATTGAAGTTTTTTGGGAGTCAAAAGTTATATGAGGATTTTCAATTGCACAGGGGTCAGTGCCTCTAACCCCTGTGTTGTTCAAGGGGTCAACTGCACTGTCTCACATTGTCAGCCAAGAGAAAAAGAATATGTTAACATCAGGGCTATATCCTCTGGAAGAACAACAAAAATGCTTTTTGAGTTGAGAAAATAACTTCAGATACTACTACAATTCCTCAGAAGAATTAAGCCAGAGTGCCAGGTATATTAATCAAGTATCAGTGAAAGGAGTACTGAAGTTTTCTAAAAGGAAAAAAAAGAAAAAATGATCAAGTAGTTTTTAGTTGGCAGTTGGGTAAACACTCAACTGCCACTGGGTTGGCCATGTTTAACACTAAATATTGGAGGGAGTCCTAATCTAGGCCCTGGTGCAGTGGGGCTTTAATGTGCAAGCACAGGAAAGAATCAGTCCCTCCCTGGCATAGGAAGGAACATAATCTAAGACCCAAAGGTTAACTCAACAGGCTGGGCACTGTGGCTCACGCCTGTAATCGCAGCACTTTGGGATGCCAAGGTGGATGAATCACGTGAGGTCAGGAGTTTGAGACCAGCCTGGCCAACATAGTGAAACCCTGTCTCTACTGAAAATACAAAAATTAGCCGGGTGTGGTGGCACATGCCTGTAGTCCCAGCTACTCGGGAGGCTGAGGGAGAAGAATCGCTTGAACCCAGGAGGAGTAGGTTGCAGTAAGCCAAGATCGCACCATTGCACTCCAGCCTGGGTGACAGAGCGAGACTCTATCTCAAAAAATAAAAATAAAATAAAAAAAAAAAGATTACCTCGACAGAACCTTGACTCCAGCCCTATTCTGCCAGCTCAGCACCATGGGTAGGGAAGCACCCACTTCTCCCCAGGTGAGATCGAGGGTATAATCCTCATGACCAGGATTTATTCCTCATACACTTGGCTGTAAGAGGTTTCTATGGCACTCTGCCCACAGGGCATCCAGCATGGATGAGTTATTCCTTACTTCTTAAGTGTCATTTGCTTGTTTAATTTTGTTTAATCTGTTACCAATACAGAAGAAAACAATTCCATAGTTCCCTTCCCTTGAGTTTACACTATACTGCTGAGTTGGTTGAATACAATTTATTCTGAATGATTTCATAAAACAAAATAATAATTTGTATTTTACTTTGGACATAAGATGTAATTTGTACATCTGATATTCTGAGAATGCTTAGCATTTCAAATGAAAGCATAAAATCATAACTGGTTGAACTTTTGGCGAAGTCCTAAAGGACTTGTTAAGGATGGTGACTATAGGTTTTTAGGATGTATTCAATCAATTCTTTAAAAGAATTTATTGAGATATAATTTATGTGCCATAAAGTTTACCCATTTTAAGTGTACATTTCAATTTTTTTTTTCAGTATGTTTCCAGAGTTGCATAACCTTAACCTAACTTTGGATTTTCTTCAACTCAGAAAGAAACCCTGTACCATCAGCAGTCATTCCCATTCTTTCTCCCCACTCTTTTCCTTTTCCACTCCTAGGCAACCAGGAATCTACTTTCTCTCTCTGTCTTGATAGATTTGCCTATCCTGGACATTTCATTAACTGATATCATACAACATGTGATCTTTGTGAGTGACAGTGGTTTCTCTTATTTAACTTTTCTTTTTCTCCTTCCTTCCTTCCTTCCTTCTTTTCTTCCTTTCACTTTCTTTTCTTTTCTTTTTTCTTTTCCCTCCCTCCCTCTCTCTCTCTTTCTTTCTTTCTTTCTCTTTCTTTTCTTTCTTCTTCTTCTTTTTTTTTTTTTTTGACAGGGTCTTGCTCTGTCACCCAGGCTGGATGCAGTGGTGCAATCATAGCTCACTGCAGCTTCAAACTCCTGGTCTCAAGTGATCTTCCTGCCTCAGCTTCCCTTGTAGCCGGGACTATATGTCAGTGCCACCACACCCAGCTAATTTAATTAAATTAATTAATTAATTAATTAATTTATTTATTTATTTATTTTTGTAGAGATAGGGTTTTGCCATGTTGCCCAGGTTGGTCTTGAACTCCTGGCCTCAAGTAATCCTCTTACCTCGGCCTCCCAAAGAACTGGGATTGTAGGTATGAGCCACTATGCCTGGCTTCGCTTAGCTTTCCAATCACTCATTCTTTCCGTATATATTCATTGAGCTTCTATTATTTACGCCGTGGTAGAGGTAAAGAAAACTCTCTTCCTTAAAGGAGCTTAGAGTGGTGGTTCTTGACTCTGTTAGACCCAAAGGTCCCTCGTTTTTTTAAACAAATATTTTGTAAAATTTCTTTCACAATCTCAAAATAAAATTCGCATTTAAAATGACACGCTTATGCAGAGAATTTAAAAATGAACATTATCCTCGGGGGCTGGGAGAAGGGAAAAATGGAGAGTTGTTTAAGGGGTGTAGAGTTGCAGTTTAACTAGATGAAAAGTTCTGGAGATTGGTTGCACAACAATGTAAATATACTTAGCACTATTGAGCTGTATATTTCAAAATGATCAATATGGTAGATTTGGAGATGTTTATTTTTATCACAATTTAAAATATTCCACATTGTCCTAAATGTAATATAAAGGAGACATAAAGAAGAAAGTAATTTGTAATGTAATAATATGTGTATCTCATGTGTTAATTTCCAGGCTCAATTAGGCAGAACTATAATGATGTAGTCAAATGCACTCATCCGATAAAATAAATAAGAAATAGAGGTCATTTCAAAATAAGAGGTACAGGAAAAGGAAAGAACAGAGGCATATGTGGACACTAGAATAGAAATAGTTTAGGAGAAACTAAAACAAACCACACTAGTTTGTATATGATAAGAGAACAAGATGAAAACCTTTAATGTAGGGAAAATGTCCAAGACAAATTATGGGCATTGAAGGGAGAAAATGAGTTGGGCATTATTTAAAAATGAAGGATAAAATAATTCTATTGTAACACATGGTATGGATAACAGTATCTCACATAATGTCTTAAAATCCCACAATTTATTTGGTTATAAGACCAGTCTCTAGAGCTTAAAAATACATGGGTGACCATTCTCTGATAAGCAATGGTGAATAGAGTAGACTGGAAAAAGAAACCATCAGACAAGAGGCTCTAAGAGATTGTGCTCTGGGGACTCCAAATGGTAGAGAAAAAACAAGTAGCCAAAAAATAAGTAGCCAAAATATAGTTGATATGGTTTGGCTGTGTCCCAACCCAAATCTTATGTTGACTTGTAGCTCCCATAATTCCCACATGTTATGAGAGGGACACAGTGGGAGCTAATTGAATTATGGGGATGGTTTCCCCCATGTTCTCTTGGTTTTCCCCCTTGTTCTCTTGGTAGTGAATAAGTCTCATGAGATCTGATGATTTTATAAGGGATTTCCCCTTTCATTTGGCTCTCATTCTCTCTTGCCTGCTGCCACGTAAGATGTGGCTTTCGCCTTCGGCCATGATTGTGAGGCCTCCCCAGCCACGTGGAATTGTGAGTCCATTAAACCTCTTTCCTTTATAAATTACCCAGTCTCGGGTATGTCTTTATTAGTAGCATGAGAACACACTAATAACAACAGTTTCAAAATGTAATTATCATAGCATATATATCTTATCATAGTACTTTCAACTTAAACAAATATATGCTAATAATATTAAATATTTGAAAACAATATCTTGTATTAAAATTCAGTGACATGTCTGTTTCCTAGGTCTATGCTTCAATATTTTGTACAGAGCCTATGAAAGTTAGCTTAAAATCTCCTGTCACCGGTTTGCAATTGATTTCATGACATTTGCAGTAAGCATTTTGAAACCATCCTCAGCTATATGTGTAGTAGGAATGCTGTCATATGGCCATACCACTCTGAACCCACCTGATCTCATCTGATCTCAGAAACTGAGCAGAGTCAGGCCTGGTTAGTACTTGGATGGGAGGAATGCTGCCATAATTTAGATTATTTTCAAACAAGTGGGTGAGAAAGTCTTAGCTGGATCCCAGATCTTTTTATAACGACTGATTAAATCATACATTGTCCTCAAAGTTCAATTTTTCTCTTTTTATAGGAGAGGCACCATACTGAAATCAATGAACTTTTCTTGAAAATGCTGGCAAAGATATTCCACATCTGTTTGAAACCACCCAATCTGGTATTGTAAAATGTTAATGGATCTTTAAACCTAATCATCACAGCATCCAAATGAGAGCAATGTATTTCTGAGTCAGTATCTTTTAATCTACCCTTATGTCAGATTATGCGGCAAAGCTGAAAACTATAAAAATTATCATTGAGCAAGTGCAATGGATTGAATGTTTATGTGCCCTTAAAATTTAAATGTTAAAATCTTAACAGCCCTGGTGATGGTATTAGGAGGTGGGTCCTTTGGAGGTGATTAGACTATGAGGGCAGAGCCCTTATGAATGTGATTAGTGCCCTTATAAAAGAGACTCCAGGGAGATTCTTCACCCCTTCTGCCATGAGAGGACACAGCAAAAAGGCGACTATGAATTCAGAATAGGCCCTCATCAGACACAGAATCTGTTGGCACCTTGATCTTGGACTTCCCGCTCTCTGGAACGGTGAGAAATAAATATTTGTTGTTTTTATGAGTCACCCAGTCTGTGGTATTCTGTTAGTAGTCTGAAAAAACTAATCTGGCAAGCTTATTTTAAAAATATTCTATTTATTGATTAAGTCATGAGAATTCCCTATACTATAATGAGATTGAGCTCCTTTCCTTAAAATGTAAGAAGGACCTCATTTGCGCTGTAGGTCTACCTTTGCAGTGGATGGGACCGTGCCCTCCTTAGCATTAGTTATAGGAGGAAAGCTGACATCTGCTACCTCCTGATGTGAGGAAATATGAAGTGTAAGCATCACATGTGATTCTTGCCAAAAACGTTTGATGTGAATCTAATGAAGTCTATAGAGCTCATTCCGTATTTATGGGGAAGAGAGGGAGGAATAAGTTAAATGGCCGTGAAGAGACAGTCCGAAAAATTCAGAATTTGGGAATTCGAAAGGACAACTGGCTTAGTAAAAAAAGGTCAATTTTATAAAAATGATATTAAAAAATAGGGTCAAGAAATTTTCTAGCTTAAAATAGAGTCATGAGGCACAAATGCAATTGATTTTTGTTATTGTCAAAAGGTATTTTGGGGACAGTTGGAGACATTTGAAAAATGAACTGGGTGTTAGATGACATTAAATAATGATTCTGAATTTTTTTTTACTCATGGTACGAAAGCATTTAATAAGTGATGCATCAGTGTAGAAAAACACATCACTTGTAGCTTGTCCTTTAAAAGCAAGATAACCAAGTGAAAAGTCAGTACAGATTCTTATTGTTATGTTTCGAAAATCAAAGGTACACATTAAGAATTGAACTGCTGTGATTTTTCTTCTTTCCAGAGATGACATACATGTTTTCTGGTAAGTAATATTCTACCACATGTTGCACTGAGCCAAAGCAGACAGATGACTGGTAAGGGCGTTTACGATTTCCTACTCATACTGAGCTAGACCAGCAGTAGAGCACTGTCTCTGTAGGAGAGATTTTGACAGTAAGAAATGGCAGAGTCCCTACCTAACCCTGAGAACTCAGAAAACTTGTTTATACAGAAAGTATTTTCAGTTAACATGCAAACACACAAACATGCTATAAGAACAGGATACCTTTTAGTGTATTTCTAGCACACAGCATGCATTCATAGGTGCCCAGTAAAATAGGAATGAACGCCAACATAGAAAGCATTTTTGCCTTCATAACATTCACTAAAAAGCACACGGTATATAATACTTTAATCTTTAAGTGGGTAATTGTGGAAGTTCCAAAATCATATCCGGGGAAACGAGACATTTAATGGCGGTCTTGCAAGATCGGGTGTCTGATAGGCAGGCACACCCAGGGCAGTCACAGCAGGTAATTTATCTCCTAGCATGCAAGTCCCTCCCCAAGTTCCTCATTGGTCGAGTATTATGGGACTACAGTCTTTCTGGATATTGCCTAAATTGCATTATCCCCTTATAAGGCCATACCCCACCCCCTTCTCTGCTTAAGTTTTGAATTCCCTTACTGCAAGGCTACTCGGGCTACTAGTTTAGCCTGAGAATTCATCTATACAAATATTTTCCAAAAATAACACTTCAAAGAGACTTCTGAAAATAGTGGGACTACATCAGGACCAGCAGAAGACATAGTCACACAAGGACTTCAAATGTTAAGACCAGGAGTTTTCACATGTAGCTTTTAGGTAAAGGACATCTCTTTCAGTTGATTCCTCCAGCCAGGACAAGCTGTGATCACAGGAGATTCAAAAATCTCAAGATGGACAGCTGGCTGGAGTAACACCCCAGATACACATAAAAAACCTCCCTGAGGCTGAAGAACTGAAACTCTGACTGATGTCAAAAATGAGATGCAAGTGCATCTCATTTTTTATGCAAAGCCTGCTGGGATAAAGAGGGTTCATGATGGTGGGTTTTGATACACAAACATGGATGCTGGGTTGAGGAAGGGCCCCCCACGGGGTGGAATGCTTGACATGGGCTTACTTACAAGGTGCCTGAGTCAGAAGCACCTGAGAGAGGTACCTACTTGGGGAGGGGAGGAGTATTAGAGTTAATGAATACAAGAAGGTGATTAGGTCGGGGTGGTGGGGGTCGGGCGGTGGGGGCGGCTCACGCCTGTAATCCTAGCACTTTAGGAGGCCGAGGCGGGCGGATCACTTGAGGTCAGGAGTTCAAAACCAGCCTGGCCAACATGGTGAAACTGAGTCTCTACTAAAAATACAAACAAATTAGCTGGGCGTGGTGGTGGGTGCCTGTAATTCCAGCTACTTGGAAGGCTGAGGCAGGAGAATCACTTGAACCAGGGAGGTGGAAGCTGCAGTAAGTTGAGATTGGGCCACTGCAGTACAGCCTGGGTGACAGAGCAAGACCCTGTCTCAAAAAACAAACAAACAAACAAACAAAACAAACAAGAAAAACCGAATAAGATGTTTCAGGATAAATAGGTCCAGGAGGGTTAGGTCATGTTGGCTTTTACCTATCAATGCTTAATGCGAATGAAGAGTTGTAGAACAGAATCAGTTTTTCCGGGATATGTTCTGTCATCATGAGCCAAGCCTATTGAACTACTGAGCCTGTGACATTGAGAATGATCCCATTCATTGTCTGGAGGTAGGTCCCAGTGCTGCAGATTGTTCTGGGAAGCTGGCATAGAAGATGATTTGCACAATGAAGTCTCCGCTAAACCACGGCTTAAGTCCAGTCTCTGGCCTTCTTTTTCTGCTCTGCAGTCCAGAAACATTTCTTTAAAAGCTGGAGAATCTATAAATGTGAGCCGCATTTGGAGTACGTCACCAACCACTTCATCTTTGTGGTGCTATAACGTTGTGAAAGCTGCCATGTGAAAGCCAAGAATTTGCTCCAGCAACTGTTCTTCTATATACTTTTCTGCCAAAGAAATATATTCGTTAAAAATAGGTATGTAGGTGAGTTTATTCTCTTCGGTGTCCTCAAACTCCTGGTAGTAGTTGTTGATGAAATTTCTCTGTAATAACTGGAAGTCTTCATCCATGATAACGTCCTCTAAATATCCAACCACAGCATCAAAATGTGCATCAGAGTCAGAGAAGAAGGGCACAATGAAGCCTTCTTCTAAAGTACCCATGGTTGGTGCCACCACACCCACCCAAGTGAGCTGGCCCATTGGGTCCCTATGGTTTCTAGGGCACAGAGGTCGGCTGGGGGAAGGCTTGCCCAGGCTGAGGCCCACTCTTGAATTTTTTAAGGTATAGTAATAACATTGTGATTATGCAAGAGAATATCCTTATATTTAGGAGATTCATGGTTAAGAACTCAGAGATGAAATAGCATGGCACTGCATTTTACTTAGAAATGTTTTAGTCAATTATACAAACATACAGGAAGCAATTATAGCAAAATACTTGAAACTGCTGAATGTAGGTGGCAGGCCTATGGGTGTTCCTTGCTCTGATCCAAGGGTGTCCAATCTTTTGGCTTCCCTGGGCCACATTGGAAGAAGAACTGTCTTGGGCCACACATAAAATACACAAACACTAATTGTAGCTGATGAGCTAAAAAGAAAATCACAAAAAAATCTCATAATATTTTAAGAAAGTTTACGAATTTGTGTTGGGCCGCATTCAAAGCATTCAAAGCTGTCCTCGTCCACATGTGACCCGTGGGCTGTGGGTTGGACAAGCTTGCCCTAGTCTTTCAACTTTTCTGAATATTTGAAAATAAATATATTAATATACAAAATATAAATTAAAAAATTATGATTTGAATAATGAAGATCTTTTCAAATAAGCTTGAAGGCTATACCTCATCAATTTGCAGTATTTCCAATTATATATTTTTTTTATTGATCATGTTAAAGATCCATAAAGGTCCACAATGTGAGCCAAACCTTTTAAAAATATTTGCTTGGTGAACCATCTTATTTAAACATGACATTCAAACACTTAAATGACATTTGAAAGATTATGAATAATCTGTCAGTGAAGGGATTATTTTAAAACATTCATTGATGATTATCTCTTTCTCCGAGACTTGGTAATTAAGTTGTTCATGAATAATAAAATGATTTGTTAAAGTATCTGGTACCTGTTTTTAAAGTTGGCTCTAAACTTACATTATTGGTGCTCCATCTGTTAAATAAGCAATGATGTTGGAAAAGGAATTTTTTTTCCCTTTAATTAATTTTAGGGTTCCAAATATTGACAATTTTTTTGCATTCATGGTTAGTAATTTTGAAAGTAATCTTTTCTGCATAGTTTTTCTGTCCTTGCACACTTTATAGATGCAAATATTACAGTCTTATGATTATCCAGGTTACTTTTGCCCACTCATAATCAAGATTATTTGCATTATGCAATTGATTTCAATATCTTTTACCATCTTCTTAAAGCAGTATTACAATGGGATAGAGAAATTATTTGGTTTGGATTTCTTTTTATCCTCTTTGTACTAATCTCTTATATAGCTTATAAAACTAATTTTCTTAGAATATTGTACGATGTACCATATTGCATGATCTTTTATGTTGTTCTGTAAGAACCAGTGAGACTTACCTCCTTTTGCAGAGAACATTCTTGAACATTCCAGTGACACTATAGCAATTTTCAGTTTTCTTTAAATATCATAAATAAATAAATATATATATATACACACACACACACACACACACACATAGCTTTGCCAATGTGATCAACATGTTCCTTTGTAAAATGTTCACTTACTCTTGATGGGTTCATTGGCTTAACTAGAAAAAAATGTGTTGGCGGAATAGACATATCGGTGACTGTTCATTTCTGCATAAAAGCTGTAAAACCCAATTTAATATATTCGACTGAATATTTGCCCACATTTAAAATTTATATTTGACATTTTGAAATAAGAGCTAAATGAGGAAATCTGTACATCTACTTGCAGTCACCATGAATGCCTCATCGACAAATGCAGATGGATACAGGAGTGTTGTGTTGGTGACTCAAATACCACCCTCAGTGGTGCCCATAGTGATGTGATTTCTGAAATGGGAAACAACTCTTGATAAAGTTCTGAACATAAACCAAGTACATTCTTTCCTCAGTTTATGGTAGTTATATTCCTGTGAAATTCAATATATAACATCATGCAAAAATACTTTTGATTTGATATAAAACAGAGTATGAATCTTTTTTTTTTTTTTTTTGACAGAGTTTTCACTCTTGTTACCCAGGCTGGAGTGCAGTGGCGTGATCTCGGCTCACTGCAACCCCTGCCTCCTGGGTTCAAGCAATTCTCCTGCCCAGCCTCCTGAGTAGCTGAGATTACAGGCAAGCGCCACTATGCCTGGCTAAGTCTTTTTTTTGTATTTTTAGTAGAGATGGGGTTTCATCATGTTGGCCAGGCTGGTCTTGAACTCCTGACCTCAGGTGATCTGCCCGCCTCAACCTTCCAAAGTGCTGGGATTACAGGTGTGAGCCACTGCACCTGGCTCAGAGTTTGAATCTTAACTCAGATAATTATAAACAAGTTTTTCACCTACAGAAAGTCCAGTGGAACATTCCAAAGTTGAACATGATGCATATAGTTTATATTTTTTTGTACTGAACTATATGGATATTGCAAGGTATCTAGCTTCCTGGCTTGTCCACTGAATATCTGTTGTGTTCTCCCAACCCCTAAACTTATTACAACTAAAAATACCCCTTACATTTTTGAAATGTCTCCTAGGAGCTGTATCTCCTCTTTTGAGAACCACTGGCTTAGAGTTGAAAAAGAGTCAATAAATACATAAGAAAAATAAAACATTGTAAGTGCTCTGCATTCACTGGTAATTCTAATGTAGAAAGGCTCCTAGGAGAAGTGATATGTAAGCTGAGTCTTGTAAAATCCATGTGGACTAGGATAAAAGGACATGGTAGGCAGAATGAATATGTTATCAAGTTTATAATACTCAAGGCTTGCAAATAGTTTGGTACAACTGGAATCTAGGATGCGGAGGTGGAGTTTATCAGGAAACAGTTCAGGGAGGTACATAGAATCCAGGTCATGGAAAGACTGTCTCTTATGCTAAGGTGCAAAGGTGCATGGGCTGTGTGTGTGTGTGTGTTTGTGTGTGTGTGTGCTGTGTGTGTGTGTGCTCTGTGTGTGTGTGTGTGCTGTGTGTGTGTGCGCGCTGTGTGCTGTGTGTGTGTGCGCTGTGTGTGTGTGCGCTGTGTGTGTGTGCTGTGTGTGTGTGCGCTGTGTGTGTGTGTGCGCTGTGTGTGTGTGCTGTGTGTGTGTGTGCTGTGTGTGTGTGCGCTGTGTGTGTGTGTGTGCTGTGTGTGTGCGCTGTGTGCTGTGTGCGGTGTGCGCTGTGTGTGTGTGCGAGCTGTGTGTGCGCGCTGTGTGTGCGTGCTGTGTGTGTGCGCGCTGTGTGTGTGTGCTGTGTGTGTGTGCTGTGTGTGTGTGTGCTGTGTGTGTGCTGTGTGTGTGTGCTATGTGCTGTGTGTGTGGTGTGTGTGTGTGCTGTGTGTTTGTGTGTGTGTGCTGTGTGTGTGTGTGCTCTGTGTGTGTGTGTGCTATGTGCTGTGGGTGGTGTGCATGTGTGTGTACTGTGTGTGTGTGTGTGCTGTGTGTGTGCTGGGTGTTGTGTGTGTGCGTGTGTGCTGTGTGTGTGTGCTGTGTGTGCGTGCTGTGTGTGTGCGTTTGTGAGTGTGTGTGCTGTGTGTGTGTGTGCTGTGTGTTTGTGCTGTGTGTGTGCTGTGTGTGCTGTGTGTGTGTGTGTGTTGTGTGTGTGTGTTGTGTGCTGTGTGTGTGGTGTGTGTGTGTGTGTGCTGTGTGTTGTGTGTGTGTGCTGTGTGTGTGTGGTGTGTGTGTACTGTGTGTGTGTGGTGTATGTGTGTGTGCTGTGTGTGCTGTGTGTGTGTGCTCTGTGTGTGTGTGCGCATGTGTAGTTTGTGGCAAGGGACTGACATGATCAGGTGTGCTTCTTAGAAATGAATGGATTACCAGGGTGCAGGATGGAAGGCAAGAAAATCAGTTGCATTTACTATAGACTTTCCATTAATAATTTTAAGAATCTAACATTTAATAGTTTCCTGGATCTTAGACCTCTTGCATGTCATTTTAGTGTACTCTTGTTTTTACACTCCTTTAAAAAAAAACTCTGAAACTTCTGGAATCACTGTTTCTGTTCCAGTAATAACTACACACTTTCCCTGCATCTAACACCCTCCTTCATACAAGTTAGACCTTGCTGCATTTTCCTTTCCCTTTTATTTGTTTATTTGTATTTATTTATATATTTTAAAGACGGAGTCTTGCTCTGGTCACCCAGGCTGGAGTGCAATGGCGCATTCTCAGCTCACCACAACCTCCGCCTCCCGGGAGGTGGAGCAATTCTCTGCCTCAGCCTCCTGAGTAGCTGGGATTACAGGCACCTGCCACCATGCCCGGCTAATGTTTTGTATTTTAGTAGAGACGGAGTTTCACCGTGTTGCCTGGGCTGGTCTCGAACTCCTGAGCTCAGGCAATCCACCCACCTCCGCCTCCCAAAGTGCTAGGATTACAGGTGTGAGCCACTGCGTCCGGCCACCTTCCTTTCCCTTTTATATATACTGGCTTTTGAGATCTCATTTTAGTTTAATTTCTCTTTAATATGTTCTCTAATATCTCAACCTTACTCCTAAGGAAATTTTCCTTTAGCTTGATCTGTCTCTTTATTTTCAATTTTCCTCTGCTTATGTTCTGATATCAAGACTGACATGTTTTTCATATGACTACAGTTTTTCTGTGACATTTTAAGCAATGATGTTCCTCAGAGTCCGCATTGAAAAATTATCCGTCTTTTTATTGGGACAGTGATAGTTTCTTTCAGTTATTTCTCTACTGTTATCTAAGAAGATAGCATATTTTTCAATGAGGGTGCCCATTTATTCCTATTGTTTTATTAATAAAATGTACCTCCCTTTTAGGTTGAATGCATAATTTTAGTCTGAAATCCAAAGCCTTGGTTTAAATTCATGAAATTAACAAATTCAGGGCCAACTTGAGTTTACATGGTTGGGGGTGACTCAACACTGTTTATCAGTCACATGAATTAAAGATTAATTAAGGATTAATTCCGCTACAGTTTCCACCTTGGCTCTACATGTAGAATAGAATTTGGGTCTACTCAAAGTGAGATCATCTACTACCTATTTGAACCTAACACTAATAAGTTAAAGCTAGAATCTCACATGCTATTGCTCTGTGACCCATGTGGAACCTACCTTCTTTATAGACCTGGGTGAAAATCGTGGTAAACGCCAAGCAGTGTGCTGAAACTCTGCCTCTTTCAAGGCAAAACCTCAGTGGGACTCTAAAGACCATCTCTGGATTTATTTATTCCTCTGTCAGTCCTGGCTGCAATCACAGGCCTATTTGTGCTTGTGTTATTCAAGGCCATCTGCAGCTGCCCACAGACTAAGCTATTTTTCAATTTAAACTCAAGTTTGCTTGCTAAAGCCTTTGTGGCTAGTTTTGCTAACGCCACCGAGATCACTGAAGTGGTCGGTGCCTGCAGCCCAGGCAATCTAGAAAGAGCCTCTTGGTTGTGTATTCAACCACTAGGTCAGAATCTTCCAGGAGCCTGAGACTTCAACTCACTTGTCCAGGCTGAAGCAGCTGAAAGCCATCTTCGTAAAAATCAGGCATAAGGTGCAATAGTGGCTGCAGAAAACTCAATGTTTAAAATTCCTGCGTGGCCCGAGCTTGGTGTAGTTTCCCCAAAGGTTGTATCACCCCAATCAATTCCTCTAGCCTCCAGAAGCCTTCATCTCTATGTGTTCTGCTTTTGGTTCCCAAATTCACTCAGGTATGTGGCACCAATGGAATTCTTGATACTAAACCCCAGAACTAGATAGGTTTTCCCATCAGGTGTAAATCCAGCACTCCCCTGGCCCTCTTTCCTCCCAGAAGCAGAGCTTCTTCACTAAGCCTACACCAAGGCTAAGAGAGGCTCACACTGCTAAGCAGGCAGGCTGACCCCAGAAAGAAGAGGACGGGAAAAGGATGGGCTAGAGCTCCCAAGGCCCAAGAGTGAAGTTTGGACTCTTCCCTCCTATTCCTCCATGAATGAGAAGCAAGGGTCATGGTTGAATAAGTCCTCCAAAGTGTACGTGCTGGAAACTTCATCCCCAGTGCAGCAGTGTTGAGGGGGTGGGGCCTTTAAAAAGTGATTAGGTCATGGGGACTCCACCCTCATGGGTGGATTAATGCCCTTGTCACTGCAGTAGGTTAGTTACAAAGGCACATTCACTCTCTTGCTCTCTGTTGCATGCACTCTCTTGCCCTTCCACCTAGTTTCCATGCTGTGATGCAGCAAGAAGGCCCTTGCCAGACGTGGCCCCTGGATTGTGGACTTTTCAGCCTCCAGAACTGTGAGCCAAACAAACTTCTTTTGTTCATAATTTCCCCAGTCTGTGATATCCTGTTACAGCAGCAGAAAAAGGAATGAGACACCCAGCGATGTACCTGGAACCTGGAAAAAGGGATGAAGCAAAGAAAAGTAGACCTGATATGTGTACTCAATTTAGGGGATTCTGAAAGTGTTCCTAGCTTTTTCATATTATAATCTTCTGAGAGAAAATCTTTAACACAGAAGGAAGGGTTTATGCTTTATTTATTTATGTATTTATTTATTTATTTTGAGATGGAGTTTCACTCTTTACACCCAGCTGCAGTGCAGTAGCATGATCTAGGCTCACTGCAACCTCCACCTCCTGGGTTCAAGCGATTCTCTTGCCTTGGCCTCCGAGTAGCTGGGATTACAGGAGTGTGCTGCCACACCTGGCTAATTTTTGTAGTTTTAGTAGAGACGGGGTTTCGCCATGTTGGCCACGTTAGTCTCAAACTCCTGACCTCAGTTGATCCACCCACCTTGCCCTCCCAAAGTACTGGGATTACAGGCGTGTGTCACTGGCCAATGCCTTATTTATTTGCACTGGTGAATCATCGGAGTTTTAAAGCAGAAAAGTAATATAATTGGAATTTAACTTGGCAGTGGTGCATAGTCAGAGGGCAAGGAGAGACTGTTAGGAAGTTGATGGAAGGTTTAAGCAAGAGGAAAAGGGAGGATTTCACTCGAAGCAAGGAGAGATGAAAAGTAAGGCACTGATTCAAACACTTTTTCATGTACAGAAGATCTAAATGTGGGCAACGGAGGACAGGCAAGAAGGAGTGGTTCTGATACTTGAGGTTTCCAGGCTCCAGGTATAGGGGAAATGGTGGAGCCATTAGCAAATTATGAAGACAGGAAAGTGGTTTTGATTGAGGATATGGGCATGATGAGTTTTTGTTTGTTTATTTTGTAGTTTTGAGGTCTTTTAGGACACTTTACCAAAAAAGCATACGTACACAGTGTACCAGTAAAACAAGTACAGATGGAAAAAGTCAGGATCAAGGAATAAAAGATCACAGAAGACAGGAGTGCACACTGCTGATGTGAATCAGATGCAAATTTGGTTGTGAGCCAACTGATGTTTTACGTAGTTCTCATTAATGAATCGCACATAGCACATCAATTATTTGGAGGGGGGGAACAAAGCTTTCCATTATCAAATTGTTTCTTATTTGTTGTTTACTGTTATTACGTTATTATTGCTTATGATGATGATGATGATGAATAATCTAATCATAATAAGATTGGTAACTCAGTTACCAAAATCCCTTGGTTCTATGTTGCTTTACTCTCTCTAGACACACTGTATGTGTTTCTCTGCAGCCCATAGTTAATAAGCTGGGCCACATCCTGTTCTACCTGGATTACTGCAACAGTCTCCAGTTAGTCCCCCTCCTGTTCCTCTTCACATTGCTGCCAGAGCCATCTTTCTTTCTAAAACGGAAATCAAATCTATTACTTTCCTGCTCCAAACCTTTCTTCTATTCCCCATTTTCATTTGGAAAAACATCCACATTTCTTAGCATGACTTAAAGGCCCTGGTGATAGGTTTCTGCTGCCCTCCCCAGCCTCAGTCCTCCTGGAGTGAGCATTGACTATTTTGGAGTTGCCTAGCAGCCATTCTTCTCCTATGGGTAACGGCATCTCAGTTTCCTTCCTGTGGCTCCTGCGGACTGTGAGCTGTCTCTGTGGGGCCATCAGGGACCGTCTTGCCTTCCTCTGGCCAGCAACAGGCGTGAGCTCGTTCAATCTGGCTCTTTCTTCAGGGACTTTGAGTCTTAGGAGGAATGACGCACAGGCAGAAACATGGTTAGGGCTCATTATCTCGGAGGCAGTGCCCTGACAAGCTTACTGCATCTCCTGTGTCACTGTGTCTGTCTCGGTCTAAATCTAACCTTCCTGCCCTTTAACTGCATCTGCGAACTTCTGACATTTTGCCCATAAACTGATTTCTATTTTCCTCAGCCAGAGTGGGCTTCTGCTGTTGCCACTAGAATATCCCCCATTCTCCTAGCCAACTCCGACTGTTCTTTCAGGTCTTAGCTTACATATAATTTTTGTGCCAGCTTGTGCGGGAGGCAGATTTCTGCCTTGACTTCTATTACTTTCTTCCCTGACATCCTAGGCTTCCTGTGGTTAAACAAAGGCATGGACCCATGTTACTTACATGTAATTATTCATTTTCTTTACCCTGTGTTCCCTTATGTTCAATGGGTTTGTTTTTATATTGAGTTTTGTGATTATATTTACAGCAGTTATTTATATGTAAGCTTCTGTACCTAATTTATTTTGGTTTTCCTACTTTTTAGTTCTTTATTTTGAATTCCTTCAGTCAGCCACGTATCCATGAGTAGTTTCCCTTCTCAGTCTTTGCCTTCACATGTGAACACCACTTTGGCTGGGAATGAAATTCTTGTTTATGTTTCCCCTCTCAAAATCTTTACAAATTTTTCATTATCTTTAGGAACTCAGTGTTGTAAAGAAGTCTGAGGAAGCAGGCCAAGTGTGGTGGCTCCCATCTATAATTGGAGCACTTTGGGAGGCTGAGGCAGGAGGATTGCTTGAGCCCAGGAGTTCGAGGCCAGCCTGGGCAACATAGCAAGACCCTGTCTCTAAAAAAAAAATTTTAAAAATTAGCTGGGTGTGATGGTGCACACCTGTAGGCCCAGTTACTCAGGAGGCTGAGGTGGGAGGATTGCTTGAACACAGGAGGTCAAGGCTAGAGTGAGCTGTGATTGCACTGCTGCACTCCAGCCTGGGTGACAGGGCAAGACCCTGTCTCTAAAAAAAAAAAAAAGAGAGATTTTACTGCTTTTTAAGGAAAGTTGTTTTTCCTCCTCCGTATTTGGATATTTGCAGAAATTTATAAATATTCTTGAAATGTTAATTTTTGACAAGGTATGCCTAGTATGAATATTATTTAGATTAATTTAGAATTTGCTTGGAATATAATAAAACATTTTTCCAAATTCACTGTCTTTTTGGCATATTAAAATGTCTACTATTATAGCTCCAGTACCAGTCAGGATATGATCAGAGACATAAAACCAGTAGGAATATTATTTATTTTAGGGAATTAAATATGGAAGCCAGTCTTCAAGACCGCTCACCCAATTATCCCTACCTCCATGTATCTACACCCTGTGTGAACCCCTATCACAATATAGCACTCTTGGCCTGTGTGACCAATAGAAGTAATCAAAGGGATAGTATGCTCACTCCAGGAGGAGCCAGCCACCATGCTGTGGGGACACTCTCGCAAAAGAGATGAGGAATGCAGACTTCTGCCAGTTGCCTGCACTGGATTTTAGTAACGTTAACTCCAGCCACCATTAAACTTTTAGATCAGGAATCAGCAATCTATGACCCCCTCTTGGCCAACCAGTCTGCTGTTTCTGTAAAGAAAGCTTGTTGGAGCATGGCCAAGACCATTTCCTTACATCTTGCCTGTGGCTGCTCTTAAACTATAAAGGCAGAGTTGAATGATTGCAACAGAGACTGTATGACCCACAAAGCCTGAAATATGACATTGGGGTAGAGCTACCTGAGGCCTTGGGAGCCCACACCCCATACCAGTGTGCCCAGAATGCAGGACATAGAGTCAAATGCATCTTTTCTTTATAAAGTATCTAGTTCAGGTATTCCTTTATAGCAATGGAAAAGGATTAACACAGAAGGTGTTTTTAAATTTATTTACATTTTGTGACAATTTTTGTGTTTGTGTTTTTGCACCTGTGACTCACAAGTATGGGTGAGGAGTGCCATAAGAATCCACATAAAATGGCTTTCTTGGACTGGAATCAGTATTCCTTTGAAATTTTGTTCAGATTATAAAATAATAATGGAGTTGATTCTTAGTTAGAAGTGTGAAATACTTGCTGCAATTAAGAATTTATTCATGTATAAATATTTTTTAGAGTTGGAAAGGATTTTATACAATGCTTAAAGGAGTTTTAGGATAGTCATAAATGAACAAAGAGCAACTCCCACTCATACTTATATGTATTATCATTGTCTTCTTTGTTCTTTGAGGTCTAAAGTTCTTTAAAGCTAAAGATTTATATAAGAGTTAGGAATACATGACCCTGGGGCCGGGTGCGGTGGCTCACACCTGTCATCCTAGCGCTTTGGGAGGCCGAGGCAGGAGGATCACAAGGTCAGGAGATCGAGACCATCCTGGCTAAAACAGTGAAACCCCATCTCTACTAAAAATACAAAAAATTAGCCAAGTGTGGTAGCAGGCGCCTGTAGTCCCACCTATCGGGAGGCTGAGGCAGGAGAATGGCGTGAAACCGGGAGGTGGAGCTTGCAGTGAGCCGAGATGACGCCACTGCACCCCAGCCTGGGTGACAGAGCGAGACTCTGTCTCAACTACAACAACAAAAAGAATACATGACCCAGGTAGAACTGTATGCAAAACTTTATCTGGGTATATGATTTGGCAGAAAAATGATTCATGTTTTATCAGATCACTTAAATACTTGATGGCCATGAAAAGGTCCCTCCCTTTTTCCTTCCCACACCCTAGAGCTTTTGAGGTTGAAGGCATCCTCTGCTTCTAGTCTATACTCCCATAACTGCCTGTAAAATACTCACATGGATACTGTCTCCCTGTTCTTTCTGTAAACCGTGCAAACTTGTCACAGAGTAGCTTTAATATGCCATACTCATTAAGGTAGGAAAACGACTAAAACAGTGTAGAAATAAGTAAAACAACAAGCATTTAAACAGATGCTTTTCTGCTAAATCTTCATTTAGCCAGAAAATACAAAAACCAAAGCAATTCATCACCCAAGTAGTTTCTTTTAACCATTTTATTAATTTGACCCATAATGTTTCCTGCCCCTCACTCTCACGAGGAATCCTTCATTCCCAGGCGATACAGCTAAACGTTTTGGGACTTGGCCTGACCCTCACCTGAGTCTACAAATGTGTGAAATAGAAGCTTGAGAACTGATCTCAGCATCCCGTTGATTTCATAAATGAATATGCACACCTGGGTTGTTGATTGTCTTTCGTTTCAAAGGGTAAAAAATCTTATCTGCTTTTTAATGCCAGGCAATCAATGGGATATGCTTAAACTTAAGTTCTTCAGGGTGAAATCTCAACGGATAATGCAATGCTATTCGGCGTCTCCTCATCTTTGTGCAGGAGAAAATGGGCCATCATTTTGTGAAAGAAATGTAATGGGGAACAAGGCTATATTTCCACTTTGGTGTTTGCCTAGAGCTTGCTATGTCATTATACATAACATTTAATGAAAAAGACTAAAACCTGAACTTCCTGGGCCTCTTGAGTGGCCATTCTATTTCTCAGCATGCTTTATACTCTATCCTCTTTCTGTCCAGCATTATAAGATTGAAATCTGAGGTCTAGAAATAGCTTGATTAAGGAGTGTGCTCATTTGGAACCTTCAGATCTTTGATAAAAGTTTCTTCTGTGGTAAGGAGGATGAAGCCTCTTTATTCTATGATTGCTGTATTATTCCTCCTATATTAGATCTTACTGAGGAAGGACACACAATCTGTGTGACATATCTCATAGATCTCTGAAGCAATGTTTGCCAAATTACATTCCCCCCTACTCATTCCCAGCCCACAACTGTACAGCTACATGTGATTTGTTGAGATTCTCAACAAGGGGTAACATTCCAGGAATGAAACAATGGAACAGTCTGTTTTGAAATGTAAAATTTAAACCTTCGCTGGAGAAGACCCAAAGGAGACAGAGAGAGAGAGAGAGACAAGAACATTTCTAGGAATTAATCATAATGAGCATCATTTCAGTACATTTCCTCGGAATCTGGAACTAACATTTCCACATGTGCATGAGAGGAAGTGTGATTACTTATAAATTTATATTAGATGTGACAATTAGCTTAAATTTCTCTCGTGTTACTAAGAGAAGAGGAGAGAGTGTGATGATGTGGAAGGAACAGTGGACCAAAGTGATGGGTTCAAATTGGATCCTTCTAGCAATTCAAGCATGGGCAAGTCACTTAAAATAAATTGTGATCGATTCGTTGATTCACTCAGTTGTACGTATCCATTTTGCATCAGCACCGTGCTATGAGCCTGATTTCTCATCTCTAATAAGGGACAGTAATCTGACAATCAAATGAGATAATAAATGGGGTGACTCTATTTGTAATTGAATAACATTTATTTTGAGTCATACAGTGAACATGAAATTGAGTCAAATAAAATACTTTCAATAAAAATGGACAATTATAATGTGCATGGTGATTAAAGGAACTTCAAGAGTTAAGAATATATGACCTAGGTAGAATTGCATGCAAAAACTTTATCTTGGCATATGATTTGGCAGGAAAAGGATTCATGTTTTATCAGATCACTTAAAGACTGTGGTGTCATCAAATGATGTCATTTTATTTATAAGAAAATATTAATAGAATACATTTTTTAAAACGTTGCTTTCTGAGGTGATAATTCCTTCTTTAGAGGCTGGACATATTTGACATATTTACAGCAGAGCAATTCACTTTGGTGATCCTGGATACTGTTTTTTGAAGTTGTGTTAATTCAGCTTTTTTACTCCAGTGATAGATTATACAGTCAGAGCCAATCTCGGATAACACGGAAAATGTATATCTATTATTAGAATCATCATTTGACTAAAAGGATAACTATGTAATCCCAGAATATTTGAAAACTTAATTCAGGGGTTTCAATTGAAGCTTATTAGGTTTTACAAGGGGTCTTCAAAGATTCAGGAATAATGCATATTATGAAAAAACTATGCATGGATTTCAAAATTTTTTTGCACCAAAACACACTGATACCAACTTGTTATGACATATCTGAGCAGGATCTAGTTTAAGGCACTAAGAAGGATAAGACATCAGTTTGAAAAGATCCTCTATCAGAGCAACATGAATTTTGCTAAAATTTAAGAACAAGCATCAAATTTATGGTAAAGCTTGGGTGGAAGAATAGTGAAATCATTATTGCTTTATGAAAAGTTTATGGGACAACGCCTCAAAAGATAAAAATGGATAACTCACTTTAAGAAGGGATGAGATGGTTGGGCGTGGTGTCTCACACCTGTAATCTCAGCACTTTGGGAGGCTGAGGTGGGGGAATCACCTGAGGTCAGGAGTTCAAAACCAGCCTGGCCAACATGGTGAAACTCTGTCTCTACTAAAAATACAAAAATTAGCCGAGGATGGTGTTGGGAGCCAGTAATTCCCGCTACTTGGGAGGCTGAGGCAGGAGAATTGCTTGAACCCAGGAGGCGGAGGTTGCAGTGAGTGGAGATCACGCCATTGCACTCCAGCCTGGGCTACAAGAGGGAAACTGTCTCAAAAAAGGATGAGTTCATGTCCTTTGCGGGGACATGGATGAAGCTGGAAACCATCATTCTCAGCAAACTAACACAGGAACAGAAAACCAAACACTGCATGTTCTCGCTCATAAGTGGGAGTTGAACAATGAGAACACATGAACATGGGAAGGGGAACATCACAACACTGGAGCCTGTAGGGGGAATGGGGGGCTAGGGGAGGGGTAGCATTAGGAGAAAATATAGATGATGGGTTGATGGGTGCAGCAAACCACCATGGCACGTATATACCTATGTAACAAACCTGCACATTCTGCACATGTATCCCAGAACTTAAAGTACAATTAAAATAAATAAATAAATAAATAAATAAATAAATAAGAAGGGATGAGATGATGTTGAAGATGGAACCCACAGCGGCAGGCCATTTACATCAATGTGTGAGGAAAAAATTCATCTCGTTTGTGCACTAATTGAAAAGGACTGAGGATTAATAGCACAAAAAATAGTCAACACTATAGACATCTGAACTGATTCAGCTTATAAAATTTTGCCTGAAAATGTAAAGTTGAGCAAACTTTCCACTCGCTGGGTGCCAAAACTGATGCATCCAGATCAGCTGCAGACAAGGGCAGAGCTTTCAGTGAAAATTTTCAACAAGTGAGATCACAATCCTGAAGCATTTTTTTTTTCAAAGAATTGTAACAGGAAATGGAACATGGCTTCATCAGTGTAATCCTCAAGACAAAGCACAGTCAGAGCCATGGCTACCAAAGGATGGAAGTGGTTCAGTTAAAGCAAAAGTGAATCAATCCATCAAGAGCAGAGGTCCTGGCAACAATTTTTTGAGATGCTCAAGGCATTTTGTTTGTTGACTTTCTGGAGGGCCAAAAAATGATAACATGTGCTTATGATAAGAGTATTTAGAGAAAGCCAAAGCTTTAGCAGAAAAATGCCTGGAAAAACTTTACCACAGAATCCTTCTCCACCATGACAATGTTCCTGCTCATTCCTCTCATCAAACAAGGACACTTTTGCTGAAGTTTTGATGGGAAATGAGTAGGCATCCACCTTACAGTCCTGATTTAGCTTCTTCTGATTTTTTGTTTCCAACCCTTAAAAAACCTGTGAGGGGCATCCATTTATTCAGTTAATAATATAAAAAAGACTTCATTGACATGGTTAAATCCCCAGGCCCCTCGGTTCTTTATGGTTGAACTAAACGACTGGCGTCATTGCTTACAGAAGCATTTTGAACTTGATGGAGCTTATGTTGAAAAATACAATTTGTATATTTTTCTTTCATGTTTTAATCTCATTTTTCCATGAACTTTTTGAAGTCCTCTCAAACAGGGGTAACAGCAGTGACCTTTTGGGAGAAAAAAATTCCAGAATATACTCTGTACTGCTCCACTACTCTTGAACTGGGATTGGCATCATATCAGGTCCCATAATGGGGTGGAGGTGTGCATTGACTTAATAAGTACATTAGACACAATTAGGAGTCCTTTGATCATTTAAGGAGATGGTAAAATGTCATATTTTTTTTGACTTGATTATTTCTTTTGTCGAACAGGAATCAGTCTATGATTCCTTGTTAAATAGTATCTGCTTTGTTATATACAGGATAAAAATATGCTTAAAATGACCACCGTTGCAATTTTGGCAATTCTGAAAAATAAGGCTCCAGAATAGTCACTTGAAACTACCCCAGCAAGCTAGCCCAACTGCCAGCAAGCCTGGCCCGGAGATACCAGAATGTCAGGACAGGCTTGCAGGAGATAGGGCTGGCACCTGCCTCCATGCACCTGTGTTCTTTCACAGACCCAGCAGAGCAGCAGTGGTGACAGCTCCATGGCAGGTGAGGACCTGGCTCAGAGGAAAAGTTTTGCATGTTTTGAGAGGACAGCACTGAGGTTGCTCAGCTTCGTCTTCTCTCTCAGAGCAAGTTATAGGTCATAGAGTGGTTTGCAAAGTGCTCTTCTGTCGACTATTTCTTTTCCTTCTTCACAGCAATCCAACATCACACAATGATCACTCAGGTTTTATTAACTTTTACAGAGGAATACATTTGGCTTCTGATGAGGTGATAGCTAAACATCACACAGCAATAAATGGAAGGAGAAGGACTTGCAGCCAGGTCTCCTGAACCCTAAATCCCACAGTTCATTGGCTGCCCAATCACCTCTCCTACAACACAATCATGTGTGGGAAGTGAACGAAGGAAGTGACTCCATCCTCTTAGGGGGCAGCTCAGAGCTGTTAGAGGAGAAGCAGGGGCTTTTAGGAGGAGGGGCAGCAAGTGCCACCTACAAATTTACCACAGTGGACAACTAGTTACTGATGGTGGGTGGTTTGGTTTTGATAACAATGGATTGGAATGGTGTTGACACACCTCTGGAGTAATCCACATTCTAACATACCTCTGTTGTTTTAGGAGCACCTTCAATCTAATCAGAGCTAAGCATCCTTTGGAGTATTCAAAAAGAGTGACAAGTTACTAAAGACTTGGAGCTGAACAAATTAACCATGTGAGCATTTTTATGAAAATCCAAGCAATAGAAATGTCCTCCTCCTCATACTGCATCGTTTTAGAGTATATGAGGATGCTTGTCAATGTTTCTAAGCTTTGTGGTGGGAGGTGTAAAATCAATGTAGAGACAACTAGAAATTCTGAATAGGGCAGAATAAAAGAACACATTATAATGAACATGTTGACAGGAAGATGTATCAGACAACATAATACGTCTTTTAATATCAAATTTCTACAGTCCTCATTATGTGTGCTTGTATTTTCTGTTCCTTTAGTTCAAGAATTGGCAGAAGTTATTTTGTCTCAAAATATATAATGTGCAATCACAACTTTCCATCTAGTGCATTGTGCTAAACATCCCAAGGGGCCCAAGCAGATATTCAAATTAATACTCAGTTTGCTCACTAGGTAAATTCCCTCAATTATGGCTCATTCTTTTCTCACATTTCTCATATTGAGAAATAACTTTATCAAGTAGTGAAAAGTCTTGACATTTTCAGGCTGCTTGGCACTGAGGAATTTTTAAAAATCATGTTAGAAATTGGTCACATTTTTTTCTCTTGAAATAGAAATTTCAATGCTTTCTCTCTGACAGCAGACCTTGACTCAGAAAAGAACACTGCAGGATGACTTTTTATTAGGAATTATTTGTTTTTAGAGACTCTGATGTCCTTGAAGGTCCAAATCCCCGCCTCTCATTGGATCTTTAAATTTCATACCATGACCAGCCTTGTGCCTTGAACATAGTATTAGAACAGATACACAAAGTAAGTGTTGGACATGACCTTAGCCGTCATTTCATCCAACTTCTTCATTTTGGGGGAATAAGTGCCCCAAATGGTGCCTTCATTATGAAGAGCTAATGTGGTAAAGAGTTAAATCTGGACTCCAAGTCTCCTGTCTTGGGAGGTTGAAACCATCCCTATAAATTATAAAATTAATCAAGGAAGAAGGGAGAGGCAGAATGAAAATAAATCAAGCTGCAAGGCATTCAGCATTAATCATTAGGTCAGCTTGCTCTCTGACCTGCTTCCTCATAGTTGTTTACTTATTGCCCCAGAATCAGTAGATCCTGTTACAAGATTCTATGTAACATGAACATTGTAAAATGTTAAGTTTTCCCTTTGAGATATTCTTTCAGGTCCTGCAAACCAGTGAAACTACCAACATCAGCTGGTCTAAAGGACCCTGTGAGTAACTGACTCACTAAAGAATGTAGTTTCCACATCCTGAGGATTTCATCCCTCTTACCCTGATCAATCAACGGCCCAATTTTTTCAGCCTCTTGTCCCCTACAATATCCTTAGAAACTCCAACCCAGAACTTCTCAGGAGATGATTGGGGGAGGTCTCCTCGCATCTCCTCATTCAGCTGCCCTTCAATCAGTAACCTCTTTCTCTGCTGCAAACCCTGCTGTCTTAGTATATTGGTCTGTTACTGTGCAGCAGGCATATGAACCTGTTGGTCCTATTACAAGGTCCTGTCTAGTGCTCCATTCACCAGGATGATAAATATTTGTTGGCTGAAGGAAGCACTAAACCTGCCCTTGCAAAGGTCACAAATGACCTTCCAATTGCCAAATCCAATGACCTTTTCTCATTTCTAATATTCCTCAGTTTATATTCCTTGGAAACAAAGAGAAGAGGTATCCCAGGCAGAGCCACATTCAACTTCCTGAATTCTAATTGGTAAAATTGTTTGTCACATCCTTACTGCTTTTTTAGCCAGTGGACATCTGTCCAAGACCAATCCTTTTCCCTGAGCACAATCTCACTCCTTCCAGGTTCTTTAAAAACTTTATTTAATGTATGCCTTTGTCTGCCATTGTCAATATCTGCACCTTTAAACTCTCCTTCTGGACTTACTATTTACTTTCAAGGTAGAAACACAAGTCTGACACCTCACAAAAAGCCTCCCTCCACCTTCCACTATTTACTTTCATCACTGTCAACAATAATCTTCTGAAATAACAGAATCTTCTTTCTCCTTAAAGAATCTTCTTTCTGTGTACACCTCCCCTCCCCCGATGCGTGCCTCAACTCTCTGCTTTGTGGCCTTTTCCTGTCAGTCCACTGATCTTACTGGTTCCTGTTTTTTGTTTGTTTGTTTTTGTGTTTTTTTTTTTTTTGTCAGAGTCTCTCCATTTCCCAGGCTGGAGTGTAGTGGTATAATCATGACTCACTACATTCCTGACCTCCTGGACTCAAGTGATCCTTCCACCTCAGCCTCCTGAGTACCTGGGACCACAGGCATGCATCACCATGTCCGGCTAATTAAAAAAAAATTATTGTAGAGGTAGGATCTCCCTATATTGCCCTGGCTGGTCTTGAACTTCTGGGCTCAAGCAATCCTCTTGCCTTCGTCTCTCAAAGTGCTGGGTTTATAGACATGTGACACCATACTTGGCCTGTAGTGCTTTCTAATTACCAAATTCAGTGGATGTTTTTCAGCTGTACTTCATCTTTCAGTGGCATTTGACATTATCGACCTATTGTGGACAGCTGTCATCTGTTTTGGCAGCCCAGCTCTAAATGTTTCCTTCAGGGAATTTTCCACCTTATGAGGAGGAGTCTGTCTCCCAAACACTGGATAGCTGCTCTCTCTCTCTTCTTCATCAACCCCTCTCTTGCAAGGTAGATATTCCATAAGGACTTATTTTTGGCCTACTTATCTCTCTGTATCAGGGCTTCTCAATCTTTTAAAAAAATATCATGGCACACACAGGAAACATAATAATATGGCACTGAAGGTAAACTGGAGGAAATTTGGGGGTGATTATATGACAGGTTTGGTAAAAAAAACTCAATATTTTCTTAATATTATATCAAATATTCTTCTGCAAAATAGGTAGAATTAATTGGAATTGAATGGGTCAAAAATGTTGACTGTGTCTTAGAAAGATGGCCCCACGGTAATAAAGTGAGCAATTCCTGATCCTGGGATAATGCAGACAAATTGCACTGAAAGAAGCAAATTGGGTTTGATTTTGCTTTGAACATAAAGACAGTGCTCAGGGCTGGTTTGTCAGACGCCATATCTCCATACCAGGTACTGAACTGAATATTGAATTAGGTATAATCTTTGCCTTGTATGCATTGATTAAACCCTAATCCTCTCTTTCTATATTGCCAAACCTGAGGCAAACCAAAGTATTCCTCACTGAAAACATCACTCATGACTCTTAAGGAAATACTCAGATATTATCGTAGGCCAAAAAATGCCCCCTTCTCCCCAAAATATTCATGTGCTGATCTCCAGAACCTGTGAATGTTACCTTATTTGGAGAAAGGGTCTTTGTAGGTGTGATTAATTTAAGGATCTGAAGATGAGGAGGTTATCTTGGATTAATCAGCTGGGCCCTAAATGCAATCACATGTATCTTAGTAAGAGAGAGGCAGAGGGAGATTAAAGACTGACACAGGAGGAGATAATGATGTGAAGATGGAGGCAGAGATTGGAGGAATGCAGCCATGAGCCAAAGAATGCCGACTGCCACTAGAAGTTAGAGGACGCAAGCGAGAATTCTTCCCTAAGAGCCTGCAGAGGGAGCATGGTCCTACCAATATTTTGATTTCAGACGTCTGGCCTCCAGAATGGTGAGAGAATAAATTTATGTTGTTTTTAGCCACCAAGTTTGTGGAAATTTGTTACAGCAGCCACAAGAAATGAATATAGATGCCTTTATACATTTCTTTAGTATTTATTGATTGCAACTTCATGAAGTCAAGATAATTTCAAGGCTAAGTTTTATGGCTGTATTATTCAAAGCAGTTCTATCACTAACCAAATTATGATGTTTTGAGTGGGGCACGGTCTTCTTTTTACAAAATAATTCGACTGTTTAGGTACTTAGTGCCTTCATGCATATGCGACTCTGTGTATATACAGGGGAGTTATGTCAAATGTAATTTTAGTATGAATGCTTTACGTTGCACAAGGCCAAACCCAATAGAACTTTCCAAGAAGACAAATCTTATCTTAGATTTTGTTTCTCAACTTTTCAGGTTAGATGACAGTGGTAATCTTTTTGAGAAGGAAAGCATAACTTATAGGTGGTCATACAAGATAGTTACCTTCTCCATACAGTCCTGATTCTCATGAACATAAATCATATAAAGAGTAAGTTAGGACATGTCTTAACTTTGAAGTTGGGTTTATATTAAACTCAAGGGGGACACAAAAACGATTGGATGAGCAAGTGAAAAGCAGACCTCCTGGTGTGTGATTTCAGAAAATTATTGCAGTCCTTGTTTCTTGCCTCTTACTGATTGGAAGTTTTAGCACACAATCTTTCAGTTGTACTTGAGCAGAGGAGCAGGAAAAATTCATTAGCCGTTCAGTATTGGTGATGGCAGCCCTGAGGGACTGCAGTACAGGATAAAGTGAAGTGACAGAGCCTGTGAGGATTTAGAAGCTTTATCTAGGCATGGAGACACAGATTATTGGTGATATGGGTTCATTTGTGTACAGCAATTTTCCAGTTCCTAAATCCTGAACGCAGAATACCCATTTGGACCTGTATGCCCTGCTTCGTAAGCATACATTTTCCACTCTACCATGGGCTGACATTTTATTGGAATCATTTTTCCCCTTCCCCTTAAAACAAATTTCTATGGTACTGAAAAAAAATCAGCTTCTCATTAATTAGAGTGCTCATGTGTCAAGAAAGAGAATCTAGTAGTAACAGAAAAGTTGATTCATAGAAGAATGAGTCACAGGTGGGAGGAAGAATATATTCGTATAGATTTTATGCTGTAGGGTATTTACATGTCTAATAGAGTTAAAAATAAAAGTAAATTTTTCTCTTTGCCGTAAGGAGGTAGGGTTTGGCCTGTTCCTTCGTGATTTAATCAGGATGCATAATGTATCACATGAAAAACCAAGAGCTGAAGAGCATAGTTAAGAGTTTTTCTTTAATATTCCATTGATATTAAGCCCCTGCCTTCCTCGTCCCCATCCTTCTGTTCGGTGAAAGGCTTCATTCATTCATCCATTTCTTCAGCAAACATTTCTCTAGTAGTAGTGTGAGGCATGTGAGGGACAGAAGTGAAGAGTCAGGAGAACTGAGCTATGGTGGAAGCACAGACATGCGGAACCTGGGTGGGACTTGGCAGAGTGATAGCAGCCAGGCCAGCGTGCAGGGAGGTGCCACTCAAAGGTGCTGAGAGCTGATGGGTTCTGGAAGTTTAAATGGGAGGAATTCAGAGACAGGCTACAGATTCAGGCAGCAGCCAGATTATAAACCCAAATCAGGATTTCATGTTATAACCTTCAAGTACCCTAAAGTGTTTTACGTTTTTCTTTAAGACTCTCAAGCTTTTTAATAACAAGTTTTGTTTTTCTAGTAGCATCTATTAACATTCTTTGTAATTCTCAAGGGGTATAACTTGGAAATGATTGGGCAGTGTAACAGTCTTTGCTGTAAAAAGAGAGTAAGATCACACCTGTAATCCCAGCACTTTGGGAGGCTGAGGCAGGCAGATCACTGGAGGTCAGGAGTTCGATACCAGCCTGGCCAGCATGGTGAAACCCCATCTCTACTAAAACTACAAAAATTAGCCAGGCATGGTGGTGCACGCCTGTAGTTCCAGCTACTTGGGCAGGAGACTAAGGCAGGAGAATCACTTGAACTCAGGAGGTGGAGGTTGCAGTGAGTCGAGATTGCACCACTGCACTCCAGCCTGGGTGACAGAGTGAGACTCTGTCTCCAAAAAAAAAAAAGAGAGTTAAGAGCCATCTACCCCAGGTGGAGAAAACACCGATAAACATTGGTGCATAGATGTTGAGAGAGGGGCACTGCATTTTCTACTGAGTGTGCAGCAAGCCATTTCCCTGGAAGTAAGTCTCATTTTTCACTTTGTAAACCAAAAATAAATTCTAAGTCCTCTAACCAACTGAATGAATCTCTCCTATTGATATATAGGAGTTAAAAAGAAATTACTTAGGCAAATAGGGAGGCTATGGAAGTCCTCGGAAAGGTTTTCCTTTTAATGAAAAGCAGCCCCAAAACATTTTCCTCTCTAACCAAGAGCAGCCTGTAAAATTCAGCTGCAGACATAGATGCTGGCAATTGTGCCAATCATATTCAAAATGGCGGCTCCATCTTCCCTTCTCTTTGTCAGCCACGGGTATAGTAAGGAGCCGACAAGGCGGCACTGGTCAGGGGGAAGCAATTTGCCTAATAAGATTAGGGTGGTGTGGCCAGCCTTTTCCACGTGCTATGTAAATGTCACACCTGATTGAACCAATCTGTGGGTCCTATGTAAATAAGACACTGCCTCCTCAAGCCTGCCTATAAAATCTGGTGAACTCCTTGGCTGGCAGCCTTTTCCTCTCAGAAGCCTGTCTCTCACTAGAGAGAGAGAGCTGTTTTCCTTTCTCTTCTGCCTGTTAAACCTCTGCTCCTAAATTCCTTGTGTGCCCTAAATTTTCTTGTTGTGAAGCTATGAACCCCGGGTATTTACCCCAGACAACAAAGCTGCTTCACTTGGCCAAGGGGATTCCAAAGAAACCTGAAAATCTAGTTCAAGACATGACAGGAAGAGGAGGTGGACTTGCCTCACAATGCCCTCCTCCCTTTGGAATTCAGGCACAACTGACCAGCATTAACATAAAAATAGAGATCTTGGCAGGGCACAGTGGCTCATGCCTGTTATACCAGAACTTTGGGAGGCTAAGGCAGGTGGATTACTTGAGGTCAGGAGTTTGAGACCAGCCTGGCTATCGTGGTGAAACCCTGTTTTTACTAAAAATACAAATAATTAGCCAGGTGTGGTGGTGTGCGTCTGTAATCCTAGCTACTTCGGAGACTGAGGCAGGAGAATCGCTTGAACCCAGAAGGTGGAGGTTGCAGTGAGCCGAGATAGTGTCACTGCACTCCAGCCTGGGCAACAGAGCATGACTCTGTCTCAAAAAAAAAAAAAAAAAAAAAAAAAGCGATCTTAAGACTGGCAAAACAGACTCTTTGTAGCAACAAGATACCAAACAGATACCAAATTCCAACCTGACTCTAGCATAGCATCACAGGACAGATAGCAGGCTCTGAAAGAAATCAAAGTGTTTTATCCCAAATATAATCCTTTGACATATTTTGAAAGGGCCTTGCAAAGCTGTCTCTTGTGGGGAAAACTTACATTCTGTAGAGAATCCATTTTTCTTTATAGGTCTTTTTCTGATCCCAAAGAGAGTAGCTGGACAGTCTAATACCTTTTACGGGTCTGAATAGGAAACATTTGCCATCTATTGTCTCTAAGGGTGGCCATCTATCAGATTTTATCTACATAATAAGAACTTTGGTCTCCACAACGCCTTATCTTAACCCAGACACTTCTTTGTATTGATTACAGGTCTTTAGACAATAACTTATTCAACCAATTGCTAATCAGAAAAACTTTGAAACTACCTATGACCTGGAAGCACCCACCGTGAGTTGTCTTGCCTTTCTGGACCAAACTAATATATACCTGTATACTTTACGTGTATTGACTGATGCCTTATGTCTCCCTAAAATACATAAAACCAAGTTGTAAGCCAACCACCTTGGGCACATGTTTTCAGGACCTCCTGAGGCTGTGTCATGGGTCATGGACTCACATTTGACTCAGAATAAATCTCTCTAAGTATTTTACAGAGTTTGGCTTTTTTGTCAACAACGTACAGCCCTTCCACCTCCCCCAGCCCATAAAGATTACTATGAAGAATAAACTGATATAAAAGGGCAATGCTCCTACATTCTTCCCTGATGCCTGAACCCTGCTTATTTTCATGACTGAGCTAGGAAATCCTACACCTCTGGGTTTGGGTAATCTGCTGATGACAATCACATCATTACCTCTACTAAAGCTAAAGAACGTATTGCTTTCCTACCGTGTGTACTAACAACTGCTTTCTCATTAAATCATCTCTTTTTATAATTTATTGAAAAACAAAACGTTCCAATTTTCTTTAAGATTTAAATATTATCCGTGTTTTACAATTGGTTTTCCTTCCTCCCTCCCATGCCTTTGAATAAAAATGGAGACTTTCCTTTAATTTTTTTCCAGTAAAGTAAAAATCATCTAGTCTTTTCAGTAAGCTGTGGAATGTACTATATCTGTTAGCCAAGAAGTATGTAGCTGGGAAAATGAAAAACACCTAATTAATGTGGGATGTTATTTTCAGCTTGGTGTTTAAGCTGTGCATCTCTTTTAGGCTCAGTCATATGACAGACATTGTAGAAAAAAAGAATTAGTTTTGTGTTGACATTTAGGATTTTATTTAGTTCTTTGGTATTGAAAGTTAGTACTGAGGAGGGTCTCAGAGAATATTAATTCAAAGGAAATGAAGCAAATTGTGAAACTTGTATCCAATCCTCTCGTCACATTAGAATGATTGTTCTTGGATCCCTCTCCTCCTCTTCTTTCCTCTTCCAAGATCCGCTCCCTCTCCCATTTAAGCTTTGCCCTCCTCTTGTCTTCCTGGTGGGCCGAAGAAGCTTGGGGTGTTCAACCTTGGCTTTCCTATTTCCTATCGCAGCTGTTGGAAGGCAGCTAGAGAAGAGCTCGTCATAGCAGTATAATGACAATCTCTGCTCTTGTAAGCTCAGGTAATTTTGTTTGTTTTTGTTTTGAGATAATCTTGCTCTGTTGCCTGGGCTGAAATGCAGTGGTGTGATCTTGGCTCACTGTCAAGCAATTCTTATGCCTCAGCCTCCCAAGTAGCTGGGATTACACGTGTGTACCACCATGCCCAGCTACTTTTTTTAAATTTTTATTTTTAGTAGAGACGGGGTTTTGCCATGTTGGCCAGGCTGGTCTTGAACTCCTGACCTCAAGTGATCCACCCACCTCGGCCTCCCAAAGTACTGAGATTGCAGGCATGAGTCACTTCACCCGGCCAGCTCAGGTAATTTTAGTACAAATTCCAGAGGAATTTAGTACAAATTTAGTACAAATTCTAGAGGACAGAAATGAAGAGATTAGACTAAACTTAAACTCTGCTACTAACTAGCCATATGCCAAGCAAGTCATTCCATTGAAATGGAGTTTGAGCTCTGTCACTAAACAATTGTATGGCCTGCTTTTGGTAATTTCCCTTTGAAATAAATTTAATGGCTGCCTAACTTCATTTCTTTATCCATTGAACAAGTATAAAATATCTATTATGTCCCAGGCATGGTTGAAAAGTTCTGGGGATGCAAAAATGAGTAAAAACAAAATATTTCCTGCCTCCAAGAAGTTACTTTCTAGAGAGGAGACTTTAAAATATTGGCAAACAAGGGGTTTCCCATTTGTTCCCATTACATTTTATCTCTTCCCTGTGGTTTTAAATTTTGTATCCTAGCAAGCACAGCTGCTGACATTGATTTTTAAAACGATAAATGAATTAATATTAATATAAGAATTTACTTTTGGAATACCTTCTTTTTTTAAGGAAGAGTTCCTATAACTTCTATTTCTGGAGATTAGCATTCTTGCTTTATGTATGAAATGGCATTTTATTTCTTTAAACATTGTGATATCACAGATACCTGTGTGTTTAAAGTGGAGCATCACAGATTCTGACAATAGACTTTTGGTGTTTCTTTTTCTTTGTAGATTTGTCATTACACATATTAAATATTATCCATCTTCCAGGTAATGCTTAATAAAAGGAGATGGTTATCTTTGACATTTGCCCTGGCATAAAATAATATTTTAAGCTGAAATCATGACAAGGTTTTACATTTCATTATATTTTACAAGAACTATCCCATATTGTGTGTATCACTGTCCATAACATTTAATTCCAAAGATTTAATTGAAATAAGAGCCTAAACATAGAGACTTGGGGAAGAAAACTAAACAGGCACAAAAGAGTTTGATTATTGTAATTCATCATAATTAGGCTTTGGATTGTGGCTCAGCAAATCCAAAGACACTTCCTTGAGCCTGACCATCACTCCTGAGTGGTGTGACACAAAGGGACAGACCCTCCTTCTCTTCTACCCTCAAATGTCAAGGGAGGCTCATATGAATGTAGCTCCTTTTGCATTCTTAGGAAAGGTGGCATGGGTTCTCCTACTGCCTTCTCTGAAGCGGGCTTATCAGTTGGTAGGAGTCCTATCTCGCATTTGCAAATTTGGCAGCTGCTGGGAAGTCATACAATGTCATGATTGTTTAGTGACAGAACTCAAACCCCCTCTCACCAGAATGACTTGCTTGGCACATGGCTAGTTAGTAGCAGAGTTTAAACTTAGACTAATCTCTTCATTTCTGTCCGTGGAATTTGTACTAAAATTACTTGAGCTTATAAGAGCAGAGTATAGATGTCCATTATATTGCTGTCTGTTCTACAGAGAAGACAGAATTAGGAAAGCTTAAGAACAACAGGATAGATGTTAAGAAAAATCTCCAGGTTCCAGCAGAATCTCTGGTTAGTGTCCATCTTCCCTGATATCCATCAGTTGTTTCTACAAAGTCATCAAAAGGACCAACATTTGATATATTTTTACAGGCGGGTCCAGACTCACTGAAATTCCACATGTGGAAAATTTAAAGGCTGGTTTGAAACTTTATTTTCAACTTTTAAGAAGTGATCATATAGGAGAGTTGTTACAGGTGGTATACATTATTTTCAGTTGTATGATCATACAATGATGGAAATAATACCACACATCCACTTTTCAAAATATTCTCCCTATAGTTTGTTTCTTCCAACAAGCAGTTATTTTCACATTCATTATGAAAATGGTGGCTTTACCCTGAAGGAAGTGATTAAGGGTGTTTCTATATTAGAAAATATCTTCCAAACACTTGTCATCACAGACAAAGACAGCAAATTTGGAGCATGATGTTTTGTATAATAAATATGTATAATGCCTTTATACTAAGCAAATATTCAACATACATTGCCACAAATAGCCAAAAAGACCTACGTCATTCAAAAGATTACTATGGTTATTCTCTATTCTGTTGCAAAGTATTGTAAAAGAGTCTACTATATTTTTTTGGCTGGATGCGGTGGCTTATGCCTGTAATCCCAGCACTTTGGGAGGCTGAGATGGGTAGATCATTTGAGGTCAGGTATTTGAGACCAGTGTGACCAACATAGTGAAACCCCATTTCTACTAAGAATACACAAATTAGCTGAGTGTGGTGGTATGTGCCTGTAATCCCAGCTACTCGGGGGGCTGAGGCAGAACAATCACTTGAACCCAGGAGGAGGAGGTCACAGTGAGCCACATATTGCCACTGTGCTCCAGCCTGAGAATCCATCTAAAAAAAAAAAAAAAGAGCCTACTATATTTTTTAAACTGATATATAGTAGAGTACATAGTTTTGGGGTACATGTGATTATTTAATAGATTCATATAATTTGTAAAGATCACATCAGTCTTATTGCTTCTCAAAGAGGGTAGGTACAAGTCAGTCAGTCACAGAGTCCCCTCAAGATAGTTACTAGTTGTGATTTCCTAAAACTTAAGGCAAGAGAGTGAAATAAGCTACAATTTCTGCATTGAGGCTGGTCCTGAGACTCTAATTGGCATTTATACCTTCTCTCCTCCATCACCCATTCTGTATTTCCCTCATCAGACAACTCTCAGGTAGTCTAAGTTGCTTACCTGGTGCAGCGATTCAGAACTTCAAGTGGTCTGATGCTTTATTTGCCCTGTATATTTTAGGTTGTGATTGCTGCATTTTTCCATTCACCATTATCAGGTGGCTTGGAAGTACTGAGAGAGACCCGGTGATTCCCCTAGGCGGTTTCAGATGTCATCCTCTGTGACCCCATTCTGTGGTGGTAACACCAACTCCTTAATTATTTCAATAAAACAGTAAATTATTTCCTTGCCAATTGAACTACTATCATGAAAGCCAAAAGTGAAAAGGTAGTAGTCAAAACTTCAAGTTCAATGCAACTCTTAGATACACTGGCAGACATGTTCTTTCCCTGAGAATTAGGACCTCTAATTGAGCAGGATCTTAGGTTGTAGGGAGGAGAAACACAATTGCTGTAAATGGGCCCTTGTGCTTGATGGTGAGGTGGGGTCACTTCTACTTCCCTTGCTTCCTGGACCTAATATTCTTAGTATTGGAGGTAAAGTACTATATTATCAGGTGCTGATTTAGTCCATATGTCACTCCTCAAAGACAACAAAGGTGTCAGACCCTGCAAGACGTCAGACCCACAGCTAAGCCTTCAACAGGCTGTTCATCATTTTATGGGCTGGCTGCTTCCAGATGATGGCATGCATGGTATTATCAGGGAGTGCCCTCGTCTGAAGTCCATTTTTGCACCACATTTCCTGCAGAAAATTACACTGCTGAAGGGAACATTATGTGGAAAACATGTTGAATGATAAAGCATTCTATAAGTGCTTTGCTGGGGGTGCTAATAGAGACACTGCAGATAGGCAAGGAAAGCAACATTCAGAGTATGTATCAACTTCAGTATGAATTAATGCCCACTGTCCACTCCAGTGGGTAAGTGGCCTGATGTAATTGACTTGCCACTAGGTAGGTAGTTGGCAGATACCTCAAAGAATGGTGTGGGGTTGAGGGCACGGCTTCAGTCTCTGCTGTTGGTGCACTGGCCACTGCTAAGTGGCCATAATGCCAAGAAGCCCTTGTTATTAGGCCCAGGCCTGGTCTTCATTTCTTCCATCTTGGCAACTCTGTTCATGGACCCATTGCACAAGCACTGGGCTAGACGAGGAGACCATTGGGTCTCTCACTGGAACATCTTTCAGGGTCTCCTACAACTGGGGATATAATACAGCAACTGTCAATTTTGAGCGCACCAGCATAGTACTCTGTACCTGGGAGCCAGGCTGGTCTTTTCTTCCTCTGTGAGTTGGTCAACAGAAACCCATGGGTTGAAGGCGAGGCGCTGGTGCAGTAGAGGTAGTTTGCGTGCAGTCTGAGTCAGCAGTTAATGGTAATTTACTTATAATTTTGGACCTGATCCAGCCCCCTTGTAAGTGTCCCAGTTCTGTCATCTGGGGGTTGCTGCCATGTCTAGCTAACAGTCTGACTTGGTGATCTGAAAACATGTAATACCGTAGAGACCATGCTTCCTTCTGCCTGCTCTCAGTGACTGAACAGAGCAGACATACTGAGGCAGGTCTGTTCCTAAGAGACAGGAGACTTTAGCTTGAGAACTTTCCAATGACCCTGACAAACTTCCCTTAGAATTGCACCGCAGTCTAAGGTGCTTCCACTCACCCTCCCTTCTTTCTTTTTCTCTTTCTCTTTCAATCAGGGTCAGATCTGCATCACGGGCTTGCAAGTCCAATTTCACCTTGGCACTTGCTTCTCCGAGGGCCGGACATGGGTCTTCATTTGAGTCTGGGAGCAGTGGGGAGGAGCCAGAAGCTCCAAGCCTAGGTTTCTGGCAGATCTCTACAGGTGTGCTTGGAGATGTTTGAAGTGCTAATGGCTGAGATAGAGCAAGTGGCAGAGGCCTAGGAGATGGAGGCTGGAAGAGTCTGAGGAGGTGCATATGAAATACCCAATATGGAGAGGTTTCAATGACAGATTGACACTTGTACCTTCAGTCAGATCACTCTGGCAGAAGTAAGATAAATGCACTGGCAGGGAGCAAATATGACAGGGAGCCTAGTTAGGAAATAAATGTCAGGCAAGAGACAATGAGCATATGAACTGCAACAATGACAATGAAAACAGAGAGAAAGGGACATGTATGGCAGGGGAAATTTACAGGACTTAGTGATATCAAGGTCAGTCACTGAGGAAAGAAGACAAAGCTGATTCTTTGATTACTATTTGGAAAAAACTGAGAGGATAAAGGACACGGAAGGAAAAACTTTTCTACTTTAAAGTAAAACCTTTCTGGTCACATTGAGTTTGAGGTATCATTGGAACTTCCATGTGAGCTGTAGGAGGTGCCGTTCTAAAGCTGAGGAGAAAGTTTAAAGATGAGATATAGATTCTGAATTCTCAGCCATAAGGAGAAGCTGTGATCAAGGATGAAATCGCCCAGGCAGGGCGTGTAGCGCAGCTGCTTCATGCCGGAAGTCTGGGGCTCACCAGTGTTTAAGGGGAGAACAGACCAAGAGGAGACAGAGGAAGAGACTGATTCTGAGATGCAGCAGGAGAAATGGGGTGTAGAGACCAAAGGAATAAAGAACTTCAAGAAGAGGGGGATTTATCAATGGCGTCAGGTGCACCGAAGAGGTCAAGCAAGGTAAAAGCTTAAGTAAAGCCACTGTGTAGCTGTTAGTGATCTTAGCATGAGGAATATCAGAGCCGAATTGGAGCAGAAGCCAGATTATAATGGGTTGGAGAATGAAAGCAAAGTATAAGTGAAGACAGCCGTGGGAAGGCACTACTTTTTCAGTGAGTTGAGTGTGAAGGAAGAGGGTGAGAAACTGAGAAACTTGCCGCCAAATTTCTCAGAATTCAAAAAGGGCTTTCTTTGTTTTCTGTTAATTACTTTTTTAAGATGGCAGGGACGTGTACATGTTACAGGCTAATGGAAAAGAGCCAGCAATAAGGGAGGGGTTGAAGTTACAGGAGAGAGAAGACAGTGAGGTGAAGGTAAGGCTTGGGTCAAGATAGTTTCTGTCTTTTTTTGTGAGGGTTTTTAGATGGAGAAAAAGAGAGAGAGAGAGGATAAAAGAAAAAAAGAATCTCTTCTAAATTGCCTTCTTGATGTAAATAAACCAGTGCCTGAATGTCATGCCCCAGGTACCAGTCTTCAGCTCCCAGATGATCTTGTGCCTCTACACAAATCATGGCTGACTCCAGTGGCGCATCTGCCGCCTCTGCTGAGCATCAATGAACTAATGAGGTTGAATCTGCATAACTCATCCATAAAAAATCTCTGTACGGTGGGGAACATCACACACCAGGGCTTGTCATGGGGTAGGGGGCGGGGGATGAGATAGCACTGGGAGAAATACATAATGTAAATGACAGGTTGATGGGTGCAGCGGGCCAGCATGGCACATGTATGCCTATGTAATGAGCCTGCATGTTGTGCACCTGTACCCTAGAACTTAAAGTATAATAACAACAGCAACCACAAAAATTCTCTGCGACAGTCTGATCTTATTTCCATCCAAGTCTCAGTGCAAACATTTCAAACAACAGAACATTTCATTAATCAGAGAAGAAGTTTATCCAAAGACTCACTGTAAGAAAGGCTTCAGTTTAATCTCCCCCGTGTCACATTTCATTATGACAGATGTGTCTCATTTTGGGTTCTTATTTACATAGCACACAGGCATATTATCATTACAGATAATTAGCCTTAAAAGCATTAGCTTTTATAACACTTAAGTTATAAATTTCCCATTCATCCGTCAGTATGTTAAGAAACATGCCCCCACCTCCGCCCCATTAGTTTCTGGGTCTAACTTTATTTCTGCTCAAGCCCTTTGTCCACTTCATATTTTCCAGGAAAGGAGGCACTGAGGGACTCACATGAAGCTACTCTGTCAGCATTTTAAAACTTCTGACATTCTTTTCTATGAAGATAATTGAATCACTAAATTTGATGAAAGGTTCCCCTAATATCAGGTAATAGGTTTTCTGTGGGGGTCCATGGATATACACTTTAAAGTCAAGGGGAAAATTTTTGGATTTTTTTCCAGCATGGACTCTTTCTCACTGACAAGCATTTAAAAACAATAAGGCATTGTACATCGACAGAAAACATGATACATGTGGACCTTTCTGTAGAAGAACACATTGCTATCTAAAAATCTAGAGGATATAAACTTGTCTTGAACATTGTCCAAGAAATTTTACTTAACAAATATACTGAAGAGTCTGAGTCATTCCAAGTTACAGCATTATCTTTGGTGATACTCTCATAGTAAGGCTTAAAAGCATTATAGTAACAGTAAAAATGTTGTACTATTTTTGTAAAAAGTTCTGTCCCATTTCTGGGATTAGTAATGTGTGTGGGTCACCGAATATCTGTTGCATACGTGGTTAAATTGAATTAAATTTCTGCAGGTGTAGTCCCTTACAGATATTCCTATTCAAAATTTTTTCTTCCTATTAAAAATAGCATTAGAGACCTTTAATGTATAGGGATCTACATTTAAAAACACAGAAAAGGAAAAATGAAAATGTTTTAAATACACGTTATCGGGGTTAAGGCAGAGAAAATGTGAGAAAGGCAATATTTAATGAAATAATGCCTGGTGATTTCCCAGAATTATTGAAAAGTATGAATCCTCAGATGTAAGAAGAAGAATAATCCCAAAGCAAGGTAAATAAAACAAATCTCTATCTACACATATCATAGTGTCTTCAAGATCTTAAGGAAGAGATAGAAGCAAGTTGCCTACACACACTCTAAGGTTCTCAACTTCTAATGACCTATCCAGAAAGCAAGTAAACAAACATGTAGATTCCTGGGCCCTACCACTTTAAGATTTGGGTTTGGTTGATCTAGGGTGAAGTCTAAGAGCTACATTGCTAACCAACTCCAGGGGCCACACTTTTGGGCAGCACTCAATGAGTGTAAGAGCAGACTTCTCAACATCAGCAATAGAGGCCATAAGATGGAAAATAATATTTTCAAAATGCTGAAAGAAAATAATTATCTAATTGGTAAAATACACTTGGCTAAAATTGCATTTAAGAAGGAGAGTAAAATAAGATATTTTTGGACAACTAAGTATTAAGTGTTTATTACAAACAGATCCTCAGAAAGGAACTTCTAAAGGACTTACTTTAGGAAGAAGAAGAAATGAACAAAGAATGTGTCTGAGATTCAACAAGGATTGATGAGCAAAGGTTAATGTGTGGGTAAATCTAAAATGTTGAGCCTATTTAATATTTTCTTTTGCAGGTGAAAAAATCAGGTCAGTATTAGAAATGTAAAAATATCTGGTGAGCTAGGTGATTTCAGGTAAAGCTTTCTAAGAGCCTTTGTTTCTTTGAGATATTTTATTTCTTAGGTGGAGCTTTTATTTCTTAGAGATATTGATTAATTTTTAGTTATATATGAATATTAGCTTATTAAGGTTTATTCCTAAAAGAATAAGAATAGAGTGAATAACTTTCAAAATTTTGAAATTAAAAGTTTAAAAAATAAAATCAATCAAAGGAAGAGAAAAGCATAAAAGAGTAGGACAAATAGAAAACACAAAATGGGGCAATAGAAGTATTTTAAAGTATATCAGCAATAAAAATAGATGTAAATGAACCAAACTTGCCACTCTCAAAGAAAGAGTGTTAAATTAGACAAAAAGAAACCCAGTTTATTGTCTTTATCTGACACGATTGAAATACAGGAATGCGGCCGGGCGCGGTGGCTCACGCCTGTAATCCCTGCACTTTGGGAGGCCGAGGCGGGCGGATCACGAGGTCAGTAGATCGAGACCATCCTGGCTAACACGGTGAAACCCCGTCTCTACTAAAATACAAAAAAATTAGCCGGGCGCGGTGGCGGGCGCCTGTAGTCCCAGCTACTCCGGAGGCTGAGGCAGGAGAATGGCGCGAACCCGGGAGGTGGAGCTTGCAGTGAGCCGAGATGGTGCCACTGCACTCCAGCCTGGGCGACAGAGTGAAGACTCCGCCTCAAAAAAAAAAAAAAAAAAAAAGAAATACAGGAATGCAGGGTCTATAAAAGAATAGAAAGATAGATACCATTGCATTAATTTCCTAGGTCTGCTGGCTATAACAAATTACTACAAACTGAGTGGATTATGATCAGAAATTTATTCTCTCACAGTTTGAAGTCAGAAGTCCAAATTCAAGCATTGTAAGGGTTGGTTCCTCTTGGAGGCTGTAAAGGGGAATTCATTCCATGACTCCCTCTCCCAGCTTCTGATGGCTGCTAGCAATTCTTGGTGTCCCTTGGCTTGTAGACACATCACTATAATCTTCACCTCCATCTTAACATTGTCTTCCTCCAAGTCTCTCTGTCAAATCTCCCTTTTCCTCCTCTTATGAGGATACCAGTCATTGGATTTAGGACCCACCTGAAACCCAGGATGATCTCATCCTTACATCATTAACTTAATTATGTTGTTGAAAACTCTATTCTAAATAAGGTCGTAGTCACAAATACCAGGAAATAGGATGAGGAATATCTTTTGGGGGTCACACTTCAACTCATTATAATTGTCCTCTGGTCCCCTAAAATTCATGTCTGTTCCACATAAAAATACATTAATGACAGTCCAACATTACCCAAAGTCTTCATTAATTCTAGCATCAACTCTAATTCAAAATATTTTCTAAATATTGTCCACTCCAAAAGTTCCTAACCTTGTCATGTAAGTCATTGATCTGCAGGATGGGGAGATTCTGGGTGTGATTCATCCTGGGTAAAATTCATCTTCGTCTGTGGACTTGTGAACTAGCGAACATGTTATCTGCTTTCAAAACACAGCAGCAAGACAGGCATAGGATAGACATTCCCATTCAAAAATGCAGAAATTGGAAAAAATAAAAGGGTCCCTGGTCCCAAGCAGGTCCGAAACCCAGGAGGGTAAACTCCATTAAGTTGGGACTCCACTTCTGGGTCCACAGAGGCTCAGAGTTAACTCTATCAGCTGTTTCCCGCCTATAGAATTTTGGGAGGTTGCTGACTTTCTTCTATTTTATCCAGTCTCTTCCCTTTCACTTCAAGATGACAATGCTTCTGCTTGTATAACATTCTCAGAAACCTTGTGGCCCTGTGGTGTATGTCATGGGGATTCACACCATTAGATAAGAAGATCCACTAAGTATCTTTCCTGTCTAACCACATTTCTAATCCTGGCTTCTCCTTCGAGGACTAATTGAATCCATAAGTCACCTGCCTGATCTCTTCAGCAAAAGATTTTCCATCCACACCTTGGCCCCATCAACATACTGGAATTAATCTAATAACATATCTGTATAATACATAAAACAAAACATGACAGAATTACTGACAGAAAATCCATTCACCATTAGAGTAGGTGATCTTAACATACTTCTCACAGTAATTTGTAGATAAAGCAGAAAAGTGTAACTATAAAAATGATTTGAATGATATACTTAACAAAACTAGATTTAAGAAACAGTCAAGCTCTTGAATCCGACAGTTAAAGAATATATATTTTTTCTTAAACTCATATATAATAGGTATAAATATTAACCACACAGTCAAAATATGTGAAAATTTGAATGAAATAGATACATGTATATAGTTGTTGATATTTATTTATCAAAATGAATTAAGAATTGAAAACCCTGACTATACCTATAACCATTAAAGAAATAATTATGATTTTGACACCCAATAAATATCAGGCTAAGATAATTTTAAGTGAATTCTTTTACCACATTTAAGGAATAGGTAATTTAGGAAATAGATCTCCTCCACAGAATAGCAAAAGAGGAGAAATTCCCCCAAATACTTTATGGAGCTTGTATAACTTTGATACCCAATCCAGAACTTTTGAGAAAAATTACTCACCAATCTTAAGAACATAAATGTGAAAATATTAAATCAAATATTATCAAATAGAATCATGCAGTTAGTAATACTTAGTAACTAAATTTATGCCAAGAATGCAAAGATGGTTCTACATAAGAAAAGTATGTTACTATAATTCACCATATTAAGATTGAATAAGAAAATCTATGGTCATCTCAAAAGATTTTAAAAATGCAATAAAGTTCAATATATTTTCAAGCTGAATCTCTTAGCAAACTGGGAGTAGAAAAAAACCTTCATTAACCTAATTAAATGTATCTACTAATACCAAAAACCTATAGCAAATATCATCCTTATTGGTAAATTACTAGAAACATCCACTTTAAAATCAAGATGAGACAACAATGCCTTTTAACACATCTTTTCAACATTGAATTGTAGGTTGCAGTCAGTAAGTAAAAAATAAAAAAACTATAAAAGATATAAAGATAAGAAAGGAAGAATTAAGTTGTATTACTTATAGATAATGATTATCTACATTAAAAAAGAAAATACACAATCATCACAAAAAGAATAAAATACCCAGGAATACAGCTACCAGGGAGGTGAAAATCTCTACAATGAGAATTACAAAATACTGTTCAAAGAAATCAGAGATGACACAAACATATGGAAGACCATTCCATGCTCATGGATAGGAAGAATAAATATTGTTAAAATGACCTTATGACCCAAAGTGATTTATAGATTCAAAGCTATTCCTATCAAACTACCAATGACATTCTTCACAGAACTAGAAAAAACTATTTTAAAATTCATATGGAACAATAAAGGAGCCTGAACAGCCAAGGAAATCCTAAGCAAAATGAACAAAGCTAGAGGCATCATGCTACCTGACTTCAAACTGTACTACAGGGCTACAGTAACAAAAACAGTATAGTACTGGTACAAAACAGACACAGACCAATGGAACATAATAGAGAGCTCAGAAATAAGGCCACACACCTACAACCATGTGACCTTTGACAAAGTGGACAAAAACAAGGAATGAAGAAAGGACATCCTATTCAATAACTAGTGCTGGGATAACTAGTTAGCCACATGCAAAAGATTAAAACTGGACCCCTTCCTTATACCATATATAAAAATCAACTCTGAAGACAACCTAAGCAATACCATTCTGGACAATAGGAACTGGCAAAGATTTAATGATGAAGATGCCAAAAGCAATTGCAACAAAAGCAACATTTTTCAAATGGGATGTAAATAGACTTAAGACTTCTGCATAGTAAGAGAAACTACCAAGAGAGTAAACAGACAACATATAAAAAGGGAGAAAATTTTGCAAGTTATGCATCTGACAATGGTCTAATATCCAGCTTCTATAAGGAACTTAAATTTATAAGAAAACCAAATAACCCTATTGAAAAGTGGGCAAAGGACATGAATAGACACTTTCCAAAAGAAGACATACATGTGGTCAACAAGCCTATGAAAAAAAACTCAATATCACTGATCATTAGGGAAATGCAAATCAAAACCACAATACCATCTCACATCAGTCAGAATGACTGTTATTAGAAAGTCAAAAAATAACAGATGCTGGCAAGGTTGCAGAGGAAAGGGAATGCTTATACACTGTTGGTAGGAGTGTGAATTAGTTCAACCATTGTGGAAAACAGTGTGGCAATTCCTCAAAGAGCTAAAAGCCGAACTATCATTCCACCCAACAATCCCATTACTGAGTATATATTCAAAGTAATATAAATTGTTCTATCATAAAGACATATGCACATGTATGTTCATTGCAGCACTGTTCACAATAACCAAGACGTGGAATCAACCTAAATGCCCATCAATGATAGGCTAGATAAAGAAAATGTGGTACATATACACCATGGAATACGATGTAGCCATATAAAAAAAACAAGATCATGTCCTTTGCAGAAACATGGATGAAGTTGGAGGCCATTATCCTTAGCAAACTAATGCAGGAACAGAAAACCAAATACTGCAGTTTCTCACTTATAAGTGGGAGTTAAATGATGAGAACACACGGACACAAAGAGGGGAAAAACAGGTGCTGGGGCCTACCTGAGGGTAGAGGGTGGGTGGAGGGAGAGGAGAGGAAAAAATAACTATTTTGTGCTAGGCATAGTACCTGGGTGACGAAATAATCTGTACAACAAACCCCCATGACATGAGTTTAACTACATAAAAAACTTACACATGTACTCTTGAACCTAAAATAAAAGGTTTTTAAAAAAATAAGGGTATTATTATAATTTTAAAAAGACATTAGCAGATGCACTAGATACATATATACAATGAACACATATTTAATATAAAAAATCAGTTGCATTCTGTATACAACAAATATGTAGAAAATGCTGGTAAACATGTTAAAATAGCAACAAAATAAGAATTAGAAAAAAAGTCAAACAAAACATGGCCATGACTTAATTCATACTAAGTCATAGTGTACTTGCTTATATTAAGACTTACATAATTCCTGGCTGGGTGCGGTGGCTCATGCCTGTAATCCCAGCATTTTAGGAGGCCTTGGTGGGTGGATCACTTGAGGCCAGCCTGGCCCATATGGTGAAATCCTGTCTCTATTAAACATACAAAAATTAACTGGGCGTGGTGGTGCACACCTGTAATCCCAGCTACCCAAGAGGTTGAGGCATGAGAATTGCTCGAACTCAGGAGGCCGAGAATGCAGTGAGCTGAGATCCCACCACTGCACCCCTACCTGGGCAACAGAGCAAGTGTCCATCTCAAAAAAAAAGAAAAAAAAAAGACTTATATAATTATTAATCGTTTGCTTTGCTTTAGATTGGTTGTCTGTCCAAATGAAACTTTCTCCAAGTCAGAAATTGTGCCTTCTACTCATTATACAATCCCATTTAATAATATGCAATACTAAAACATTAAAAAGTACACCTTGAATGAGTTATTACTCTGAGAGGTTTCAAGTATGTTAATCCAATTGGGTTTGTGCATATTTGGTGAAAATAGTGGAACAAAAGTAAACTATCTAATATTTTGGGTACAAACTTTCTATTACATTTTATCACATAAATAATTTGGAAAGATAGCCATACTTCAGGACATGACACAAAGCTATCTGAAAAAAATAAACAAGAAAGTTAATATAAGTACAATGGTTAATATAGATAGAGCATCCAAGATCAGCAAACAGAATAAACACTTTCAAAGATATCTAGTCAAATGCCATTTGGAACCCACTGGAATGCACACCACCAACAAAACCCCCATTACTGCCCCACATATAACCTTGAATAATAGGCCTTCTTGATGATGTCTAAACTTTTCATGAGGTTTGAAGCCTTGCCTATGAGAATCAGTCTTTAATACTTTAGTTTCTTCATTAAACAGAGTTTTGGCGATAGAGGCTACATTAAAAATGAAACTCTTTCAACCAATAATAGGCGATTAGTGGTTTTGGTTTTGGTTTGATCTTTGCTAAGCTATTTTTCAGTCATCTTGAGTACAACTTAAAATTTTATGAAGGTGACAAATGAGATAATAAATCATTTTGAATGCCATAAATTGTAATTGGAAAGTAAAGATTATTAGTCTAGAAAAGAGAAGTGAAATTTATTTTCCTCTTGTGATCCCCTCCTGTGGGATTCCATGAGATGCGGAGATGTTGTTGGAGAGGAGGTCTGGGGTCTTTTGGGTTCTCTCCTGGACCTGTGGTGTCCTATGCATCTCTCTTGCTGATGAGGCTGAGCTAAACGCCATGATGATATTGAATGCATCTGCCTGCCACGTGGTGAGAGTGGCTAGAGGGCCTTGGTTGATGTTAGTTTTATCTGAAGTCCTTGACCTATCCTGGAGAGTTGCAGCAGCTCTTTAATGATCAGTGGTTCCTTGTAGGCTTGGAGAGGTTGAGGGATAGATAAGCTTTGAAGGTATAGCAATCATAAACCTACATCATGTAGTGAACTTCCCTGGCTAGGATTCACCAGGAAGAGGCCACTGTGAGGAGCAGGCAGAGGGGCTTGGCCAGTTGCCTCAGATTAATCCATCCTTGCCAATATTTCCCTCTTTCACAACTCCTACTGAAACATGAACTTTTGAATTGCTTTTCATTTTTATTTATCTTATAGAACCAAAATTACATAGCTTACGTTTCCTTTACTCAAACTCTGGGACTACTTGGAAAAAAATAGAGTAGGCTCCTAGGTAATTTGAATAAAACTTAGTGCTTGAGAGATTCTTTTAAATGGAAATGAAAAATTGTCATTCATTTCTGACCAGTTCCCATTTTCATTTTTTCTTTAATTACTGAGCTTCCTTTCTCTGAAATCAAGTCTCTAAAACAGACTTTAATTATTCATTTTTAACTGTGGGAAAATTTATTATTCAAAGAGCAGCCAGCATTGCAGAATAGATGTTGTTTTGTTCATATTTTAAAGAGATAGAACTATTTCTTCCAATGGGAATATTTTGTACAAAAAGGCAGCAGTCCGAAAGGTAAAAAGCATTAAAGTAAACCTATAACAGAAGAAAATGACTAAATCTTTCAAAATCTTTAGTAGCATGATCCCCATGGAGGAAATGAATTAAATTAACATAATTAGAATATAAATAATCTTTGCACTCATACAACATCTATTTGTCCAAGATCTCGTTTTGCTATCTTAAATAAATGATCCCTCGAAAATACTCTTAAGCCTATCTTGTCTTTTAAGAATCCATCTAACACTCTCTGTGTGCTTTCCTAGAAATGATTTTCATTGTAAAATGAGCCTTTTTTGATCTATAGCTTTAAATTACACAACTATGTCTATCTTAAGATGTAAAAGCATCATCATTTTCCCTTTAGTTCTCTGTAGCCTGTTTTAAAAAGTTTATTTGCCAAACGACCTTAGGAAATTCTTATTTCTGGAAGCCTTTAAAAGTAGGAGAGATCTTATGGAGGCTAAAGCAACTCCATCTTGGATGCTAATCCATCAAGTTGACTTCAGATTAACCCCAGTTCTGGGAATGCCTCTAAGACTTCCATTTTATCTGCTGTTCCTTGTATAAGAGCTTGTATTTGCGCAGATTCTTGTAGTACTCTTTCCTTTCCCTATAAGTTCTGTTCCTTCCCTGTAGTACATAAAGCCTGGATCTAGTGGGTAAGGGTGTGGGAATCCACCATCTTGTCTTGCCTGGGTCCAGGACATAATGGCTTCTGTTTTTAAGTCCATACTAAATGTTTCTTTCTGGGAAACTGAATTTGTCAGCCTCTTTCTTCCACCTCAGCTTCTCTGGATTTTGGGGGTAGGTTTGCATAGGCCTGCTCATTGCAGAACAGATCTTTACACTTGTTCATGAATTAATGTGGTTCTACTTGAAGGAAAAAATAATTGATAGACCCAATGTTACCTCCGGAAAAGAGCTGATGCAAATTAGTTGTAGACATGTTGTCCCAAGGCTTGATGGTACCTATAGGTGGAGGCCTAGGTAGATGGAAATCAGAACCAGGGCTTGGCAGAGAGGTGAAGATGTTCATGAGACTCATCCATGCAGGAATGGTGGTGAAAGTTGTGAAAGAGTGATATTCAATAAAAGAGAAGAAGACCAAGAACATACCTAGGATGAGGGAGGAGAAGAGGAAGAATCCATGTGGGAATCTGGAGGGGTGCACTTGGAAAGGCTGGAGGAAAACTAAGGGAATTGTGGCATCCCGGGAGGGGAACATTTCAAAAGCTAGGACAGGTCAGCTATGTTAAATGGAAACTGAAAATAAGGCCACTGTATTTGGCATCTCAACTGTGATGATGATGATGATTTCTTATAGTTAGATAACCTTGAAAGAACTGCAGTAAAAGAATAGTCAAGAAAGAAGGAAGCCAGCTGGGCGTGGTGGCTCACGCCTGTAATCCCAGCACTTTGGAAGACTGAGGGTGGTGGATCACCTGAGGTCAGGAGTTTGAGACCAGCCTGGCCAACATGGTGAAACCTCATCTTTACTAAAAGTACAAAAATTAGACAGGCATGGTGGTGGATGCCTGTAATCCCAGCTACTCGGGAGGCTAAGGCAGGAGAATTGCTTGAACCTGGGAGGTGGAGGTTGCAGTGAGCCAATTTCATGCCACTGTACTCCAGTCTGGGTGACAGACAGAGACTCCATCTCAAAAGAAAAAAAAAAAAAGAAGAAGAAGAAGGAAGCTAAAAGGCACTGTGGACAAATAAATGCCTTAGTAACAACACGAAGGCAAGATAGGTATGGTGCTCCCTGGAATTGCTGGATGGTAAAGGCTAGAAATAGGATACTAGCTAAGAGGGCACTGAGATCAAGTGATTTAGGGTAGGGACATCTACGTGAATCTGCGGGCAGACTGGCAGACTCCAGAACAGAGGGAAAGGGTGAAGGTAATGTTACAAGAAGAACCCAAGAAACAAAGTCCCAGAACAGGCTGGAAAGGATGGGATCAAAGTTGTATGCAGGGACAAACCTTAGAAATGAGAATGTGAATCCAGGTGTCTTCTGCCCTTTCTCCCCCAGGTCGGCCTCAATCTACTCTGGTCCTTGGGTTCCTAATTGTATCAGTCCATTCTTGCATTGCTGTAAAGGATTGCCTGAGACTGGGTAATTTATAAAGACAAGAAGTTCAATTGGCGCATGGTTCTATAGGCTGTGTGGGAAACATGGCTGGGGAGGCCTTAGGAAACTTACAATCATGGTGGAACGTGAAGAGGAAGGGGGTGTGTCTTACCTTGCCGGAGCAAAAGGAAGAGAGTGAAGGGGGAGGTGCTACATACTTTTTTAAACAAACAGGTGTTGCGAGAACTCACTATCACAAAAACAGCAAGGGGGAATCTGCCCCCAGGATCCAATCACCTCCCACCAGGCCCCTCCTCCAACGTTGGGAATACAATTGGATGTGAGATGTGAATGGGGACACAAATGCAAACCGTATCACTAATGGCGGCTCCAGGTGCTTTCTGGTCCATATATCTATTGTTCCCATACATGGCTAGGCTAGACAGAAAGGCAGAACCTGTCTGCAATCCCCAAAGGTAAGGAAGGGGAGAGGAAGCCTCAACATGGAAAAACTCTACCATGACAATGAAGGAAAGCCTGTGAACCAAGGAAAGATGGAAAATGAAGAACAAGCACAGGAGGAAGGAAAGCTGGAAGCAGCTTGTACCCTGCAAAACCAGGAAAAGTTAGAAAATGCTGGAAAGATAGAAAACAAGAGAAAGGCAGAAGATGAGGAAAATGCTAAAGAATAAGGAGAAGCCAGAGAGCAAAGGAAAGTCAAAAGGAGGAGAACCAGAGGGGGAAAGAAAGGCTGCAGAAAAGCCCCCTGCTGAGGACACTGTACCCAAGAAAACCAAAAGAAAACCAACTGGGGCCTGGCTCATGCCTCAAGGCATATAAGGAGGCCATACATGATATGCATTTGAGCAATGGGAAGATGATCAGAGAATTTGATGAGATGGCTAGGGTGGAGGATGAGGTGAAAAAAATCAGACAAATATTGTGGGTAGGCCTTATGTGGGTGTAAAGAAGTTTACAGAACTCCTTCCACCTGAAGGACCCAAGGGAACTCAGCGTGGCTGTGGAGCCCTACAAAGGGGAACTGAGGACATTTCTTACGTGTATGCCCCTGACAGGCATTTACCAGGCCCTGCGCTTAACCTTCTGCCAATACTTTGCTTTAAGTCACCCTTCTGTTACCACAGTCTTTGGGCACAACTGCAATGCTCTACGGTTCAGTATCAAGTTTTCATCCACTGCATGGAAGAAATGTTTATGGTGCATTATAAAATTAAGAAACACAATTTGAAGAACCATTAAAAAAAGAAATGAGAATGGAAAATGAAAGAACTCTTAAATGATGGCTTTGGTTTTCTCATGAAAGTAGAGGAAAAAATAATTAATTTTGGCAGGAAGGTATTTTGGGCGAGAGGGAGAAATAGGGCCAGGGAAAGCACTGGAGAAGAAGTGACATTTGGGTCATGCCTCTTAGGTAGCATCATATGTTTAGCTATTTCACAACCAACAATCATCAGTGACTTACTTATCCATGGGTAATTGCATGCTATTAACTTTTTATTATCAAGGCCTTTCTCCACTACTCCATTCTCAAGATTATCTATCATTTATCAGGTTTGCCAGTATGACAGAATGAACATTAGAACAAAGGAAACAGTAGTCACCAAGGAAGAGTTGATAAAATATAGCAAATAGGCCAGTATGGCTGATGTATATGGTGCTGGGTTGGATAAGTGGTTAGTGGTGAGGACAGAAGATCTGAGATTAACTAGGAAGGGATAGGCCATACTAGAGAGCTCAGAAGTGATTCTCAGTGGGAAGCTCATGTAGATTTCCCTCATTTTAGTATAGAATATGATATTAATGGTGCTGATGGTATACAGCAAGGTAGGGTTTTTCAGGGGCTTTGAGTGGAAACTGTGTTGAGGATGGGAGTTTCTCAGTGTATTATGGGGTGGAGGCAAGGCAAGGACTTCCTAGTGACAGAGTGTCCTTCTCTTTGTATCTCAAGGCTATTGGACTTGTTTTCCAGGGGAATCTTACTCCTTCGGAGACCTGGTTACTGTAATCAAATTCATACTAAAAAGCTTAACAAAGTGGTCATTGAGGGTGAAGCCAGGCTCTGCATCCACGGCCTTACACTATTAGAGTCGAGCGAGACAATCTAGTCATCAGTGTTGCTCAGGAGGCTCTTTGGAATCCCCCATCACCTGCTTCACGACATTCTTGATGTCGTTGTACTTGGCAGTGTTCTCTAGGTGGCAGGTAAGATTCATGACAGAGTCTTGGCAGTGCCAGTGATGGTAAGGATGCTGCCATGATGACCACTGCACCATGGTTTGCCAGAAGGACCATCCACAGTCTCTGGGTGGCACTGATGGCATTGTTTATAACAGTGAGTTCCTCCCTGATGGGAGAGCTCCGTGGATGTTCCTGGGGAGGAGGGCCACGCAGTTGGTGGTTCAGGTGTTGTTGCTGATAGTCTTGAGGGAATGCTTATGTCTCTCATGGTTCACTCTCCTTGCACACATGGGGGAATCAGCAGAAGGAGCAGCGATGAGGACTTTTGTGACTTCACCTTTAAGTGAACCCCAACCTTCTTGAAGATAGTGATGACACCAGGGGCCCCCTTACCAACATCACCCCGTTGGAGGTTGGTGGGATCTCTCTCCTGGAAGATGGAAATGGGCTTCCCATTGATGATAAGTGTCCCATTCCTATCCTTAAAGATTCCATTGAACTTGACATGGTGGAATCATCTTGAAACATGAGGACCATGTAGTTGAAAACAGTGAAGGGGTCATTGGTGGCAGCCATGTTCATTTTACCAGTGTGGAAAGGAGTCCCGTGACCAGACACCTAATACTGCCAAATCCATTTACTTCAGCCTTTACTATGGTGTTACATGAATGTGGCTGGCACTGCACAAAAAGTTGCAATTGTCTGTCCAGTGGAGAGGAGCAGAAAGTGCAGTGGGGAGTTAGTGTCCCAATTTATAGAAAGGGGTTGAGGCCTAAGAAACATTTTACATTTAGTATGCATAGGACACAACTAATGTGTTCCATGAAATTATTCATGAGGGTGACATCTTTAGCACGTAATGGATGCGAAAGAAACTTGCCTAGAAGGGCAGGAGTAGGATTGGGCTTGTGACTGAAGCATGGGATTACAATGTTATCACCTGGGAAGACTGGTATGGTCAAGGGCCTATCCTTCACTTTAGGATAGACCTGTGGAAACTCTGAGAACACCAGCCAGACCAGGTCACCATCCAACCCTTCTGTCCTATAACCCTTCCGTCTTCCTGGTCCCATTACTCCCCAAAGCTGACCACCACCAACCAAAATGCCCTGACTTAACATCAAGGGGCTTTCTTTGCTGCATCCCTCCTGCACTTTATGCCTTGGGAATGTAGCTGTCAGCCTTGATCCTCCCTGGTCATCGCCTGGCTGAGAACAAACATGTCTCAATAGCAACCTAATTATTATGCAGACAAGTCAAGAGATATTCTTGAGAATTTAAAGGGGCATAAATGATGGAGGTGGTGGTTTCCTCCATGGACTTTCTCACAAGCTGGAGATAATGAAGTTCTACAGATTACATCTCCTCATATATTTGACGAGGAAGTAAAGACTTGCTAATGTCTAGCATTTACCATTATCACTTTGAATTCACATACTATCCTTTTGCTTTAAGTTTAAAACACTCAGTATGACATTTTCTCAGTTTTGAAACCAGACTCTTAACTCTCAAGGAATTTTGTTAGGTTGCAATAAGATTTGTACTTTGTATTCTAAGTTGAATGAGAAGTGGTGCAGAAAGAGAATATGTTCACATCTAGTCATTAAAAAAAATAATCTTGGGCATAATCCTTCTAAACAGGCATCCCAGTACAACACTTAAATGCCACCCAAAGCTTAGATTAAAAAAAATATGATTTTGATCAGGCATAATGAATTAGCAAAATGTCAGTCTGTGTTATTTTCAAATGAGATAGGAAATGCATAATGGCTGGTAAATTGCCTTTCATTAGAAAACCACAGAATAAAACTTTAAGCTTTTTCTAAGTATTTATTTCTGAATTTACATAGTTTTGATGTATTTACCAACCATGCTTATGCTTCCTGAGTTATTAAATAGATAAGCTGCTTCACAGAATGAACCAAACTATAAACCAATTAAACTTTACTAAGGGGCAGAATTCCCTGCATTTTTCTACCATTTTGAGTTTCATGGCTGTGTGGCTATCCCACTCTCCCCATCCTATCAACCTTCATTTATTGAGGATTTCGCCACCTAACTCACAGAAGGCCTGGCTTCCAGAACTCCTGGCACAATTACAGATAGCATTAACATTCTGGTGAAGAATCCATCCAAACTTCAACTTGATTTCCTTAACGTTTCACTTTTGCTTCTATTGTACGTGAGCTACCCATCCTCAACTTCATTCTCACCAAGAACAACTTCATTTCTGAAGTTGCAAACGTCAATATGAAAATAATCTGTGACCACAGCCTTTAAGTTCTCCAGCTTTCACCCACCATGCCCAGCGAGTCCTTTGGTTCCCCAAGCTCCCATTCCCTTCATTGCTTCGCTTCCTTCTATTCCATCCCTGGCTAGAAACGAGGGGGCATCTCTTGAACTATTCTCCTGCCTGGGCCTTCATTTCCACCAGTGCTATCAGCCTGCTGTGTTCTGACTGTGGTTAATGTAAAATTGACCTTTTCTGTCCCTTGAAGCAGGTACTGAATGTTGTTGGAGGAAACCACAGTTCATTGTCACCACATACTTTTGGTCTCCAATCTCAGTGAGATTCTCAAAGGTATCCTTTGGTGATTCTCCAGGGAACAGCCTCTTGCTTTCTTCCCAGGGATTCTTCCCTCTTCCTTAAACCCCAACCTCCTTGCTGACATTTCCTTTCTCTCAGCAGATGACACTGCCTCATGCTTCATTCACAGTGAAAGGCCAGAAGCTTTCAGGCACAAATATCGCCGCTCCTATTCCTCAGGGTTTATACTTTTCCCATGAGGCACTTGGTGGACACATATACTGAGATCTCAGCTAGACAGAAGGAATTTGTGTTAAACTGAGGCAGAGTCAGGGTCATTATCTCAGGATGTCGGAAAACATCTTTTTGCAGCTACCTTTGTGCTGTTTCATAGCAACTAGCTTTCCAGCTCACAGATAATGAAAATCAGGACTGGGTAAGAGAGTGGGTTATTTAATCCATGGGGATTTGTTGAGCACACATTATGGAAATAGCTTTAGGTCCCATGGACCCAATGATATCAACAGCATCTCATTCATGTTTCATAGATGCTCGCCAAATGAGCGAATTAGAAAAATGAATGAACAAATGTGGTAAACAATCCCTGAAGTGAAGTAATGAATGAAAAATTAAGTGCAAGTCGATTATCCCTTATCTAAAATGCTTGTGACTGTGTTTCAGATTTCAGATATTTTCAGATTTTGAGTATTTACGTATACATAATATTTTGGAGATGGGACCTACATCTAAACACAAAATTTATTTACATGTCATATATACCTTGTATGCATAGCCTGAAGGTAATTTTATATGATATGTTTGATATTTTGTGCATAAAACAAAGTTTGTGCTAAGTACTTGTGTGTGGAACTTTGCACTTGTGGTGTCAAGTCAGTGCCCAAGAACATTCAGATTTTGGAGTGTTTCAGATTTTGGGTTTTCAGATTAGGCATGCACAACCTGTATAAGAAGTGTAAGAAATTTTTCTGCTCAGAAGCAGCATATACTCTAATTTAGAAATACCTTAATATGACATTATGTAATAAAGTTTTGAAATGTGTGGAATTAAAAATTAGAGACAAGGTAATGTATAAGAAAGTGCTAATTATGTAGCCCAGGCAGGGGAATTCAGGCAGAAAAGTTCTTTTTCTTTTTTTAACACAGAAGAGATCGCATTATTCAGCACTGCATGTTCTAGGTTCACAATATATCTCAGGAAAGAGAAAGAATAAATACTTAATGTTGCTAGAGAAAGGGGATGTTGGACCATGAGATTTAAGGCAATATAGAAAGAAAAAGGGAATTTCTTCTAGGGAGTATGGCTAAAGGAAAACCATAAAAAAGGCAATGTGAAAATTGTGGGCAGCAAAAATTGTATCTGGGGAATGACAAGATCAGTTTACCTTGTCCATTAAGTTTGATAGAACGCGTGTGTGTTGTGTGTGTGCATGTGTGTGTGTGTGCGCGTGTGTGTGTGTGTAGGTGCATATGTGTGTGTGCATGTGTGTGTGTGTGTGCGTGTAAGTATTACAGAAATTCCAACTTAGGGACTAGTTTATTAGAAATTTAGTAATACTATTGGTACCCACCTTAGAGTAGTTATGATGGTGCACTCGTATTAGAAGAAAAACACTTTTGCTTGTGATTATATCCTAGGAGCTTGCAAGAATAAGTCATTTATTCTTGTTCAATAGTTGGTAAAGAGTTGATGTCCCTAATAATTACACAGAAAACTTGCAGAGCCTCTTTCCGATGCAAGCTAATGCCGTAAAAGCTTTGGGACATATAAATATTTACAAGAAAATCTCAGGATGGGCAAAGGAAGGCATGCATAAGCAGTTTGTAATACATAAAAACTCAGTTTATAAATATTTCATGTTAATACGTGGTCACCACCAGGGGGCGAATTCCTTTCCACTTGCAAAAATAGCTGCCACAGGAAAGGAAAACTGCTTCCGCCAGAGCTGGTGGAGAAAAAAAAATCCCTTATCTGCTTTACAGAGTCACAGAAGATAGTGAAGTTCTCCTCTTTTGCCAGGGGTAGGTGTATATAGGTTTCTAACATTAATTGCATTTCCCCCATAAAAATGCCATAAATAATGCTTAGGTATGCAGGATGATTCCAAAAGCAAAAAATTAAAATATATTTTAATAATTAAAAAAAGCCACATATACACATATGTGTGAATGTATTTTTATGAATATAGATAATTATGTATAATATAAAATTATTTATAATTTTATGGAAAATTTTATTTGCCTAAGCACAAACTTTCAGAACTCAACCCATTTATACGAGAATGCCTATTGTTTCAAGGCATTAAATAAATGCCAAATGAACAGCGGGTATGTAGTCACCCTTAAATATTTTCCTGTCTTCTTAAGTGTAGAATTACTTATTAAAGAAATAATAAAGAATTACCAATACATTTCAAGATAACCTATTTTTTCCTTTTATGAAAGAATAAATGTTTAGCTTTTTTTTTGCAGCTTGATAAAAAGAGACCAGCCTCCTCGCCTTCATCCCCATCCCCAAGCACTTGATCGCCATTGTCTGAGAATAAATTATAAATGTTCCAGCTAAAGTTAAAAGTGAGCTGTGCTGTGTTTATCAAACAGCTTCAGGCTCTGCCAGTACTCTCTGTACTGCAAACACAAAGGGACGTTCATTATATGTCAATTTTCTCAGCTTAATTTGCTCCCAAAGCTATCACAGGTAGAAATTACTGTTATTAGTATCATCTTCAAATAGGAAAGACACACAGTATTAGCAAGGTCCTTTACCTGTTTTGTAGCAGTGCTTTGACATTACTGCTTAGTGTGACCAATGTCTGTGGCCCTCCCTTCCCGTGGAGACCCTGCCTTTTGTAGACTTCAAAATCAGTTTGGTGCCTGCTACTCCCTCCACTTAGAGCCAGTTGGGTTATAAGCCACTAATGAGTATTTTGTTCCTTCTTAAGCAAACAGAAGAAGCATAGTTCTCATCCATCTGCTATGGACTGAATTTTATCTCCCTAAATTCATATGTCAAAGCTCTAACCCCCAGTGCATTTGGAGATGGGGCCTTTGGGTGATTGGTTTAGATGAGGTCATAAACGTGGGCTTCCTGATGGATTATGTCCTTATGAGAAGAGGAAGAGGCCCCAGAGCTTGCTCTCTGCCATGTGAGGACACAGCAAGAAGTGAACCATCTGCCACCAGGCAGAGAGCCTTCACCAGAACCTGACCATGCTGGCTCCGGGATCTCAGACTTCCGGCCTCCAGAACCACGAGGAATAAATGTCTGTTGTTAAGCCACCTAGTCTATGGCATTTGGTTATGGCAGCCCAAGCTAAGACAGTAATATCTGTAATATTTCAGGTCAACTTTTTTCCTTCAGTCTATGTTTAGTAGGAAGCATTAAACACATGAAACCCTATTCGTGTAGGGAGTACTACTTCACTACGAAAAGCGACTCATCATCCAATCTGGAGCTCTCAATCAGGCACGATCAAATTGGCTGCAGGCAGAACCTCCAACGGGTCAAGGGGCAGCCTGAAATTGTATCAGTGCTGTATAAAAGTGCATTTTTGCAGGCAAGCAACCAGAGCTTCCTCAGATTTTCTGGTTAGTGTCCCTATGAAGTTTAACAGCCACTCTATCTAGATCTGTTTCTCTTCTGACTTTTTGTTTTTCTCATTGAGTTGACATCTGATAAAGAGTATCAACTCTAAGATTATCAACATTGGGGCTGAAAGCTTGATTTCTTTGCCACTTAATAGCTGTGTAATAAGGGTAAGTTTCTTTCTTTCTTTATCATGCAATTTCCTCACATGTTGTATTAGGCTGTTCTTGCATTGCTATAAAGAAATACCTGAGACTGGGTAATTTATAAAGAAAAGAGGTTTAATTGGCTCACGGTTCACAGGCTGTACAGATAGTATAGAGCTGGCATCTGCTTCTGATTAGGCCTCAGGGAGCTTGTACTCATGGCAGAAGGTGAAGGGGGAGCAGGCATGTCACATGGCGAGAGCATGAGCAAGAGAAAAGTGGGGGAGGTGCCACACACCTTTAAACAACCAGATCTCATGTGAACTCACTTATCACCAAAGGGATGGCCTAAGCCATTCATGAGGGAGGCACCCCCGTGATCCAAAGACTTCCCACCAGGCCCCGCCTCCAACATGAGGGACTACATTTCAACATGAGACTTGAGCGGGCACAAACATCCAAACTATATCACTTGTGAAAGGGAGTGTTAATTAATACCAACCCACAGGGCAGGTGGAATGTTCAATGAGCTATAACAGGGGTTCTGAAATTTGAGGGTGCATCAGAATCATCTGGAGGGCTTGTTAAACCCCACACTATTGACTCCCACCCCCAGAATTTCTGACTCAGTGGGTAGAGGATGGAGCCTGAGGATTGGCATGTCTGACCAGTTCCCTGGCGATGCTCAGTGAGTCCGTGAGCAGTGCTGCTGGTCTAAAGACCGCACTTTCAGAACCACAGCTTTCCTTCTGAAACACTCATGGAAACCTGGCCCTCATGATTTATGTGTCTGTTTCTGTGCCTAATACCTGGGTAAATCCTTCTGTTGTTCTGCAGTGCAACCCTTCATTTCAGTATCCAACATCTGAAGTTCCAGCTCAGACCTTCTGAGCCGACAAGACTGCTGGGTTCAGTCTGACCTCATTAGTAAAGAACAGAATGGGTTTTCAATGTCTGGTAGAAATACACTGCATGGCACATATGTAATTCTAAATTTTCTAGTAGCCACGTTAAAAAAAAAAGAAGAGTAAAATGAATTTTAGTTACAGATTTTATTTAACCTAATATATCATCAGTAATAGGATATTATTATATTAACATATTATTGATATGGGCATTATTAATAAATTATTTTTCTTTTTTTGAACGACGTCTTAGAAATCTGGTATATTCTGGTATGTATTTTACCTTTCTAGCACTTCTTCATTCAGACTAGCCCCATTTCAGGTGATTAAGAGCCATATGTGGTGTGGTTCATGGCTACCAGGCTGGGTGGCACAGTTTTAGAGTATTTGTAAGTGGGAGAAAACTGCCATGTATTCTCAGAGTAAAAAACTCCCCAGAGAGTACTGGGTTCTTTATGTTATATACTCTTCTGTCACCAGAGTAGCATAACCTCTCCCAAAGGCTTGTCCTTGCATGAGAAAATTGAAGGCCTGGGCCCGGGATATTTTCATAGGAAATTGCACATTTCACCAGGCAAAGAAAACATCCTTAGATTTCTGTTATAATACCCCTAAAATGGTCACATTGCCAAAATAAGGCTTTTCTGCTTTGAAATTGAACTCACAATATACCCATTGATTCTGATATTTCAGTCAGGCCTAGGAGTGCTGAATTCACTGCGTTTCTCTTCCTGGGAGAAATTCTGGGAGACCATTTTGAACAGAAATCTCCCGGCAAATTGCCACGTAGGTAAATTAGAGTCACTGTCTTCAAATTCAGCTTCCCCCAGACAGTGATCGCCAGTGCTTACACCCAGGAAGGTAGAACCTACCCACCCTAGAGAATTTTCACAGCAGATGTGGTTGAGTACTTCCTAATGAGAATGCTCAGTCTAAATTTACGTTTTCTTTTTAGACAACACTGTAACTTATTTTTGCCGTTTTTTCTCATTTCTGCGAAAGCAGTTCTTCACCCATAATACATTACCTTTGTAAATATCTCAAGCTGAAAATCATTTAAATTTTGTTTCTACAGAAGAGTGTTTGCGATTCATAAAAGAATAGTTGTATTTTCTAACTTTCCAGTATTACTGAAATCTGTTTTGAAAATGTGACTATATTTCATAGACAGAATGTTGGATGTTTTGGATTTGCTATGGAATTGCTAAAGTTGTGCCATTAGTCAAGAATAAGGTGCCTTTACTGTTTCTCTACCTGAACCTCTAACCACATCTAGGCATGTTTCAGGCACACAGTTTATCAGGGGAAAAATAATATTATTATCCTATTGAACCATATAAGACTACTGTTTTTGTAGGCCAAAAATTGTTGAATCGTGACAATTTCATGTATATAATCATAACTAGAGAGGACGGCATTTTTCTTTTCTGTTCATTTTACGTGCCATTTAAAATTGAGTGGTAAGAAAAAATGTAAAAGCTATGAATTTCAAATTTGTACTATTTCTAGTGGAAAAGAAATAGAGCAAAATGCTTTAGAGCTGTGATTCTCCATCTTGGTAGTGCATTAAAATCACCTGTGTGACAAATACACTCTAAGGTGACCCCCGATGAGTCATGCCCAGTGGAATATGGAAAAGGCATTGAGATGCCCCTCGCTTAGTTAGGTTACATTTTATGGTGAAGGTGACGTGAATCACTTCTATGATTACACTGTGTTGTATGAGACTCCATCTTAAGGGAACTGGGGGCAGCTTCTAGGAGTAAAGAGTGCTGATGGCCATTAAGGAAATGGAGACCTTAGTCCCTGAGGGAGCTTAAAGAAAGATCATTTCACTACGAAGTCTCTGATGAGAACACAGCCCTGGCTGACAATTGAATCACAGCCTTGTGCAGAGGACTCTCTTAGGCTGTGCTCAGATTCCTAGCCTACAAAAACTACTGGATGGTAGAGCTGCCGTTATTTTAATCCATTAAGTTTGTGGTAATTCGTTTTGCAGCAACAGATTTCTGATACAGCTGGGGAGCTTTAACAAATTGGGATATACTAGACCAATGGCATCAGAATCTCGGGCTAGGACCCAGGCATCATTGTTTATATAGTTCCCCGGTGATTCTGATGCATAGGCAAAGCAGAGAACCACTGCTGGGGAGTCAGACTGGCTTGAATTTTGGCTTCATTCACCATTTCCCAGCTAGATGACTCTACACAAGTGACTGACAGTCATCTTTCTTTGCCTCTGTTTCCTCACTTGTAAATGTAGACAGTGATATGACTTTCTGAGGCTCTGTGAGGATGAATGAGATCACGATTCTTAAATATTCAGTAGGGTCTAGGATACAAGAAACCTTCAATAAAATGTAACTCATAGATGCTAAGAACAACCCCCTTGTTAAATAATGTAATTTAACCCTCTATTAGTCAGCTTGGATTCCATACAAAATACCACAGGCAGGTGGCTTAAGAAAACAACAGGAATTTATTTCCTCACAGTTCTGGAGGCTGGAAGTCCAAGGTCAAGGTGCTGGCAGAGTGGGTTTCTGGTGAGGCTGGTCTTCCTGGCTTACAGCTGGTGTTTCTTGCTGTGCTGTCACATGGCCTTTTCTCTGTGCACACCCCTTGTGTCTCTTCCTCTTCTTGTAAGGACACCAGTCCTATAGGATCAGGGCCTCACTCTTATGACATCATTTAACCTTAATTATCTCCCTAAAGGCCCTATCTCCAAATGTTGTACATTGGGAGTTAGGGATTTAACGTATGAATTCTTGAGGGCCACAATTCAGTCCATAAGGGACCCATATCCAATGAATAACATAATATTTCAGGAGGACATTTTACAGCAACAGCACTGATGTTCCCATGAGGTACAGAACATCTTCTGTAGCAGAAAAACTATGATACCAGAAGGTGAATTCACTGCAAATAGGCCAAAGTTTCATAGGAAGTAGTGGAGAAAAGATTTTACTGGAATTTTATTCCGAAAAGTGAAGCTAAAACATGTAAAAATAAATTGATTTCTATTTTTAAACACAATTAAAACTAGAACTATATGCTAATTTTTAGAATAATAAAGAAGGAATCAAGTGTTGATTTTTTAAGGCGTAAATATTCTAACAAAGTAGTATGATAATGAATATAATTTTCTTCACTTCTAGTTTGACTTTCAAAGCACAATCATAATGAAGATCATTTTTGCAAAACTTATTCAGCTCTCTCCCAGGCCTCCCTAAGTTTTTGCATGTAAATGGCTAAGGATGTACCTCTTGTGCCACCACTTCTTGTCCATTTTCCATGGTTAACAGTACCAACTCACCTGACCCTCATTTGTCAGTCTATGATTCCAACAAAGTTCTCAACACATTTTCATGAACTTGATAACATTCTGCATTTTTCCAGATATTTAAAATTTCAATTTGCAATGACTTGGCCTTGTACTTCCAGATATTTACAATATCTGAACATCTGCAAGAGGCTAATCTACAAATGTGTAATGCAAGAAAGACTGTTTGAGTAGGGACTAATATTGTAAGTGATAGATTCATTAGTGAATCACTTCGTGATTGTTTTCATACCATGAAAGATGAGCTCTGACTGTTCTTATTTTGATCTAGCCTAAATAACCTAAACTTGAGGAAATTTACTGCTGGGAGTGAGTGGAGGTGGATCTGAGCTCTGAGCAAGGGAAAAGGCTTCTCTGAAGTGGGGTGGAGCCATGCTGTGTGAGGTTGGAAAGAAGAACTGCTCTCCAGGGGACATTGGTCTGAGAATCAAGAGCACAGGAGTTGGTGTGCCACACAGAGAACTCCGTTGAGAGTTTAATAGTGGAATGATTTTTCCTTAGGCAATGGGTATGTCAGGTTTGGTGAGTGTTAGTAATTCCTTTCCTTTACACATTTTTGTTTATTCTAAATAAGGTTTCTGCATGGTCTACATTTGGGGAAGTGCAGTGTTTTAAAGAATGGACAGCACTGAAAGACTGCAAAAGACACTCAAGAGAGGAATCACTAGGCAAAAGCCATCCCCAGGGAAAGTGGGAGGAAGCTGGATATCTCACTATCAATTTTATCTGAAGGGCGAGATAGCTGGCATCTGAGCTGCTGATTGACTGTACTTTTTAAACTAAAGATATTCTGGAATTTTTTTCTTCAGTGGTGTTTTAGAATCCAAAAGACATTTTACCAAAAGCAGTAGAGGTGGTCCTGAAAAATTTTATGCAGATTAAAATTTCGTAAACCAAATCACAGATGTCAATTTCATGCATGAGGATTGCAGTTTATTTTATCTTAATGTTTTTCTGCTCTTTAATTATTTGCCTTTTATTTTCTTTTGCTGAGTAAATCTTTTTAGCTAAGTGGTATCAAACTATTTTAGTTATAAACAAACATTTTAATCCACCCAAAGTGATGTTATTTAAAATAACCTTTTCATAATATTTTGGTAAAGCCAAGAAATCTTTATAACAGGAATGAAATCCTTTATCTATTTTGTAATTTGGATGCCAAAAGATCAGGTTTGTATACATAATCACTTTGTTCAAAGGCCTTTAATGGACCTAAAGCTAAAAGTTGAGCTCCTTTGTCTAAATTTGACCTATTTATTAGGTTGGTGCAAAAGTAATTGCAGTTTTTGTCATTAAAAGTAACGGCCATATATTAATATTAGTATTATAAATAAAAATAGTGGGATTAATAGCAACATAAATATTAATCCCACTACTTCCCTATAGATATCCCCAGTGTTTTGATGTACCCAGGTTTGCTGTGCCCACTATTCTATTCCTTCAGGCAGTGCTGTCCTCCCTCGTGTTCTCTGGAACACATCCTATTCTTCCTTCTAGGTTCATTTGCATCTCAGCCCTTCCCCTCAAGATGCTAATTGTAGCAACTTCCGCTCCTGACTGGTGTTTCCCTCCTTTCATTTCACATGCAGCTACCGTCTGGCCCTCAGCTATGCCACTTTGAAGTGCTTTTAGGCAATTGGTGTTTGCTGAATCAGAGGGCTGGGAAAGCTATGGAAGGTAAAAAGAATGGCATGGCCAAAGGCCCTAAGGCAAGCAGGAGCCACGCTGATTGCAGCATTAGGAAGAAGGTTGTAAACTCCTTGACAGCATAGACCATGCCTTAGATCTCTTTGTACCCCACTATGTCCTAATGGGAACGTGATTACCATTAACATAGCAATGTTGGTAAATTACACAGCATTTCTTGATCTAAGAATTAGTTTATAATTTTCTATTTCAGCTATTTTTCGACCCTGGGAATAAGGAGACATGTGACAACTTTTCTAAACTCATCCTTTCATCTCTTGACCAGCCTCTGTTCAGTTTAAAGCATAGAAATAGAATTTCACAAGAAACCACACCCAAAGTAATTAAATTATTGTGTGAAATCCTAACTATAGTATATAAATAAATTTTATTTAACAGCTATGAAAGAAAAGGTACAACACTGAAAATGGTTGCCAAATAAGCTATTTCTATTTTTTATTCACTAAACGTTAACAGCATTGCTTTAGAAGGCAATGGGGAAAATATTTCTGTGATTACTTTCATTACTTACAACAAAACACTTGACACTCAATTTTATTGCTAAAAAAAGGTCCTCTGGAGTGACAGCACTATCTCTCCTCAGAGTCCCTGGGAATGTTTCTGTTATTGTGGAGGGAACAGGGGATCTGAGGAAAGGTGGGATGCACCAGGGAGATGGGGTGGTCACAGAAAACACACACATGCACACACACACACACACACACACACACAAGCCACAGCCACCAAAATAACCAGCATCATTTTGGAAGATCCATCCTCCCAATGGGGGATAGAATTCCCCATGGTGACCTGTGACCTGTTCTCTGAGACAGGGAAAGCCAGGCAGGTCCTGGGCAGGAAGGCAGGAGGACAGTATTTCACCATTTTGCTGTTTCCTAGCTTTGAGTTGGGCACACGAGTTGAGAACTGGGGAAATCTGGGGAGTCACCATCATAGACACATAAACACCTGTACTCCAGCAGCCGGGCATTCCAGATCTCCTGTGCAGAAAGGCGCCAGGGCTCCTGGCTCTCCGGAGTGTACAGGCAGGCCCCCAGAGCCCTAGTTCATCCTAGTTTGTACCAGATGTTCTGCTGATAGTAATTATGCCAGTTATTAGAAAAGAGAATCCATGGCCAGATGCAGTGGCTCATGCCTGTAATCCCAGCACTTGGGGAGGCCGAGGTGGGTGGATCACAAGGTCAGGAGTTCGAGACCTGCCTGGCCAACATAGTGAAACCCTGTCTCTACTAAAAATACAAAAAAAAATTAGCCAGGCATGGTGGCAGGCACCTGTAGTCCCAGCTACTTGGGAGGCTGAGGCAGGAGAATTACTTGAACCCAGGAGGCGGAGGTTGCAGTGAGCCGAGATCATGCCACTGCACTCCAGACTGGGTAACAGAGTGAGACACCATCTCAACAACAACAACAACAAAAAAACAGGAAAGAAAAGAGAAAGAGAATCCATGTTTATTTGTGAATATTTCCCAAGACCATCTATAGGAATAGGTAGCATTCAAGACAGAAAACCATGAGGTGCTAAAGTACTACTTACTGCAGGCTTACTGTCATAAGAGTTTATTTGTGTTTGGAAGAGATCTCTTGGAGGCTTTTACATTGAGTTAGTGCAGAAAAATAAATCATGCCCAGCTTTACAATCAGAATTCTCACTTAGTCACCCATATTGCACTGGACTTCCTGACATCTTTCTTAAACCTTTTGATAACTGCTCTGGGCAGTTCAGTAAGAATCTTTCACTATCTCAAAGCAAGTCATCATTTTCTCATGCCAACGTCAGTGCAGTTTAATGCATGAAGTCTTTTTGATTTCTTTGTGCCTTCTGAGAAATAATTTCTAATTCAAGTGGAAAACTTGAAATGGGCCTCATAGATGATTTTACTCATGGAGAGGGATGCCTTTAATGGATCCAAGCAAGATCTTTCTCTCAAGGCCTGGGAGTTCTGAGAAGCTCAAGAAGGCATAAGGAGTCACAGCCCAGGGCGGGCAATAGTGAATGGGCTGTGAAGCCCTCCTTCCCTTTGGTCCTCTTTGATTCTTCCCCTGCCCTTAACCAATATATCCAGTGCCTTAGCAAGTCCTGTTGATTCTATCTGTAAAAACATGTCTCACCTGTAGCCACTCTTCCATCTAAGTTTGGGCCACCACCATCTCTTGCCTGGACTGTTATGTCAGCTTTTGTCTCTCTATGGCCACTCTTGTCTCTCTATGGCCACTCTTGTCCACCTATAGCCCGTTTTCCAGGGTAGCAAGCGCTTCCTAAATGCATGCTGGAATGGAATCTCCAACCTCATACCTGGGAGGATTTTTCATTTCATTTTGAATAAACTCCAAGGCCATAATTTACTATCGACATGCTCTGTTCCCTACCTCTCTCTTTAACCTTATTTTGTGTCCCTCTCCCCATTGTCAGCAAGCTCTAGCCTCACTGGTCTTCTTTCCCTTCCTTGAATGTGCTAAACTCTTCCAGCCCTTTGGCACAGGCTGTTCGCTCTGCCTGGAACACTGTTCCCAATCTCTCTGCATGGCTGACTGTTTTCATTTTTGAATCTTAGCTTAAATGTTTGCACCTTACAGAAGGCTTTCCTGACACTGTCTTTAATACAACTCCAAGCCGCTTTACAGATCTAGTTTGTCCGTTCACATCTATTTTTGGTTTGCCTCCCCATTAGAATGTAAGTTCCATGAGGGCAGAGACATATTTATGTTGTTTACCTTTCTCTTTTTTTTTTCTTTTTTTTTTTTTTTTTTTTTGAGACAGGGCCACACTGTGTTGCTCAGGCTGGAGTGCAGTGGTGTGATCATGATTCATTACAACCTCTGCCTCCCGGGCTCAAGCGATCCTCTCACCTCAGCCTCCCGAGTAGCTGGGACTACAGGCACAGGTCACCACACCTGGATAATTTTTGTATTTTTTGTAGAGATGGAATTTCACCACATTGCCCAGGCTGGTTTCAAACTCCTGGGCTCAAGTGATCTGCCCACCTTGGCCTTCCAAAGTGCTGGGATTACAGGCGTGAGCTACCGTGCCCAGCCTGTTATTTACTTTATATTTCTAGCACCTAGCACAGGGTCTCACGTAATAGGCCTCTCATTAATGTTTGTTAAATGACTCTGTGAAAAATTAAACAAATGATGCAGAATTCTTCACTGCTACAGGTTTTCCATATGTAAGCAGGACATCAGATACTTACCTCTGAGAAACCCTGCAAGGACTTCCCTACCTAAAGGTATCTATCCCTTCACACCTATTAGGGTTCTGCTATCCCTTTTACATCACTGGGAATACTTCTCCATCAGAATTACTTCTTTTCTAAGGCATTGCTTCTGGAAGCTTGCTGTTAGAAAGCAAAATAATCTCCAAAGAGTCATGATCTTACGAGATTTCCGTTAGCTTCCTCTATTTATTTCTTTATTAGTGCAGGTGAAGATAATTTGGTGAGTTAGCTAGCTCCTCCCCTTGGAAAGCCCAGGGCATGTAGGCCAAGAATGTACCTGCAGGACAGGGAAGATCCATGAGAGGGGGCAGAAGAACAGGACTTCAGGGCCAGGGTGGCATGAGACTTTGGCCCAGAGAGAGTTTGGTAAGGATTAAGATACTGACAAGGGAGCCCAAACTTCTCCGGATTCTAGTTTTGCCTTTGGAACAGTCCTATTCACCAATCCACTCATCTATGATCAGAATGTGACTAGGAAGTTCACCTTGACAGTTTGAATTGGCTTTAGCTTCAATCTGCCTCTACAGAGAGGACTCCCAAGGCCAGGGAACCCTGAGGCAATTTCTCCTGGGAAGATGAAGAACAAACACATACTTAGCCTTACCCTTAGCCTAACTGTCCTCCACATTCCTCTCTCAATGACTGACAAAGTCAAAGAAGATGGTGCAATGGGAATTTTCACCTCAGTTTGTAGGTTTTGTGCGTTGGATTGGAAAATGAGATTTCAAAAGCAAGAGTCCTCATCAATTACTTTTTGGCTTCTTTTAAATATTCATTGACCTCAGCCACTTCTGTCAGTGCTAACCTATTCTATTTCTAGATATACCTGCCCTTTTCTATTGCTTTTCATCTGAGGAATCCAAGAAGAAGTAATCTCATAAGTACCAAACTAAAGGAGTTAGAAGTGGAGAAAGGTAGGAGGACTCAGGAAGGAAAAATTCCAACAAAGATTTGGCATGACGAACTTGCACACTTGTAACTAACTGAAGTTATTTATAGTCTGATTAGAATATGTTTACTCAAATATATTAATTTTGTAGAGGGCCAGGGTGAGCCTGGATGAAGAGTTAGATGTCAAGGACTTCAGACTTTGGCAGTCTACTTGACGGGGGAACACTCCACTGCATACCTCAAGCATGAGGTCCCCCACCAGCAAAGCTGTTCGTAAGTTCTCTCTGTAATGGGCACCAGCCCTAACATTTCAGGTGCACAGAGGATTCGATTCGACAGCTTTGACTTCATGTGTATTAAATCTGCTGTAGTGCCTTTAATGAGTCACACTCTTGCTTACTATAAACCAGATGATACTTGGAGGATAGGAGTACCTGAAAGATAACCCTTGAGGCATCGTCTGGTACAGAGCCTGAGGGGATTCCCATTCTCTCATTTATGCCACTGGGCCCTGCTGAAAACTGGAGAATTGGCTCCTGGGCTCATCCCAGGGATGCCATTTCTTGATTTTCTACTCTGTGAAAATCTATCCATTCGGTACTTGATTTTTGCCTTGCTAGGCCTGGAATAGCTGAAACCGTCCCCAGATGATGGGATCCCATGGGACTCGAGCAATGGCCAAGAAAGTGGAGCTGTGGTAGCCTAGCTGGAGTATGAATGTCCAGGTTTACAGAGATCTGACCGTACCTCAGCTGTGGCGTGGAGGTCTGCACCAGAAAGTATGTGGCCCATCTCTAGCACATTCACAAAAGTTCACAAAGTTCTGCCAAGGAAACCTAAAGAAACCTTGACCTTGCTTTGACTAGACTGTTACTCTATGTATGCAGATGGTGATAAATGGAGTGCGGCGCCTTTAAGAAATGTGTATAGATGGCAACCTGGAACAAGGCGTATTCGTGACTTAATGTCCTGAACTGCCCAGTCTCACCTTCTCCACTCTGTGCTTTATTTGCTTGATGCTTCAAGTCACCATCCTCACTGCCCATCAATGCCCTCATCTTGCCCTTTCACCCTAATGCCCCATCCTGTCTCTTCTGCATTTGAGCTGTTTCCTTCCTGAATATAATTTTGTCTTTTTTCTTGCCTCTGCATTCAAGATAGCTCTTGGGATAGCACTCAATCTAATTCTATCTCGTTTGCCAAATATTATCAGTTCCCTTTTAGTAAATTATCTTTAAGCTAATTTTATATTTCATTACTTTATTTTCCATTTTACTTTTTTTTTTTAATTTATTATTATTGTACTTTAAGTTGTAGGGTACATGTGCATAACGTGCAGGTTTGTTACATATGTATACTTGTGCCAGGTTGGTGTGCTGCACCCATCAACTCATCATTTACATCCATTTTACTTTTTAAGCAGGAAAAGTGGTAACAGTTGCAGGGGTAGCTAAAAGTATAATTGATGTCATAAACTTTAGAATTAATGGAAAGAGCTACTCTTCATTCTAATATAAGCTTATGAGGAAAGATTAAGAGGCTTAAAAAATTCCCTAAACCTACTCTCATGTAATTTTGTTTTTTGTTTTTTGTTTTTTTAAGATGGAGTCTCACTCATTCTTGCCCAGGCTGGAGTGCAGTGATGCGATCTCGACTCACTGCAACCTCTGCCTCCCAGGTTCAATCAATTCTCATGCCTCAGGCTCCTGTGTAGCTGGGATTACAGGCGCGAGCCGCCATGCCTGGCTAATTTTTGTATTTTTAGTAGAGATGTGGTTTCACCAGGTTGGCCAGGCTGGTCTCAAACTGCTGACAGGTGATTCGCCCACATTGGCCTCCCAAAGTGCTGGGATTACAGGCATGAGCCACAGCTCCCAGCCTACTCTCCTGTAACTTTGAAAAAGCCTATGCTCAAATTCTCATCTTTCCCTTCAGGATAACGGTGAACTCTGTCCCACTGACAACTCAGGAGAATTGCTGGGGCATTGATATTACTGTGTAGAATGAGTCAGGCAGTAAATGAGGAACATTAATGTATGGTGTTGAACCTAGGAAGCAACCTGGTTTTCAATAATTTCTATAAACTGTGCATAACACAGAAGAAGGAAAATCTGGGCAGAAAGGTCTGCCTATAAAAGGGCTTCTCAATACAGAAACGTAAGGTTGAACCTAAGAAAATCTTTATAAAGTACTGGTCCTTGCCATGAAACCTACAGAGGGAGATTCAACTAAGAATCCATAATTACCATTAGAATGTGAAATATGCTAGACGGGCTTTATAAAGGCTGAAAAATCAAATGATTTCCAAAAAGTAGGACTTTCATATTTTAAGGTTAATGTGCAAGTCTTCATAGCAAAAAAAAAATATTTTTCATGTCCCCACTGAATGGCAAATATGAGGCTAAGCTCTGGGTACACAAAAGTGTATAAGACATAGTCTCTGCCTTCAATGAACTCACATTTCTGGGAACAAGACAGACACACAAGCAAATGATGACAATATATAAGGTGAAGGGTGCTTTGGGAGGTGTAAGAAGGAAGGACAAAATCTAGTTGGGAATTAAAGGGGACTCTAAGGAGGACATGCCAGTGAAGCTAAATTTTGGAGGATACATAAAAGTTAATCATGTGTACAAAATTGATGAGAACTATTCCGAGCAGAGAGAACAGAGGCACAGAAGCACGAAAGAGAAATGCGTGAAGAAATGCAATAATTTGGAATGGAAAGAGTGCAGAGCACATGTGGGGCTGGTAGAAGGGGAGTAGAAGGTGAGGATGGAAAGGGTCCTAGTCATGAAGGACGTTGTTGTTCTCACAAAGGAATCTAAATGTTATCCCTCAGATGATGGGATTCACCAGTCAGGGGAGTGATACTCTGGGACACATTCTGGAAACATCACTAAGAGGAGAATTGATCGAAAGAGAGCAAGACTAAAGTCATGGAAACTAGAAGAATATTGTAATAGTCAAGGTTAGAAGTGATAGGGACCTGAACTAAGTAGTAGAAAAGAAAATATTAGCAAAGTTTTAAAGAAATGAACCAACAACTTGATCATTGATTAGACATAGGATGTGAGAAAGAAGGAAGAGTCTAGAATGACATTTTCACCAACTTTATTCCTTGATGTAATTCTGCACCCCCATTTCTTTCAATCCTTTATTAATTTGTCCAGTTAACATGTATTGAGGGTCTATTATGTGCCAGGTATCATACTAAATCCTGAGGAGAAAAATGTCACAGCAAACATTTAATGGGCACCTGCTTTATGTCACGTACTGTTCTAGACTCTGGGAAAATAGCAGTGGATGAAACAGACAAAACCATTGAAACAAGCAAAAAAGGGAGTGTCTGTGCTGTCTGCTGCTGTAACACAATACTGCAGACTGGGTTATTCACAAACAATACAAGTTTATTTGGCTTGTGGTTCTGGAGGCTAAGCAGCCCAAGAGCATGGTGCTGACAACTGGTGAGGATTCTCACATGGCAAAAGGCATCACATGGTGAGAAAATGTATTCCAGGAACAGAAAAAAATGCGGGCTGAACTCATTCTTTTATTAGGAGCCTGCTCCTGAGATAACTAACCCACTCTCCTAATAACAGCACCAATAATCCATTGGTGAGGGTGGAGTCTTGATGGCCTAATCATTTCTTTCTTTCTTTTTTTTTTTTTTTGAGATGGAATCTCACTCTGTCATGCAGCTGGAGTGCAATGGCACGGTCTCGGCTCACTGCAACCTCTGTCTCCTGGGTTCAAGCGATTCTCCCGCCTCAGTCTCCCGAGTAACTGGGACTACAGGTGTGTGCCACCACACCAGGCTAATTTTTGTATTTTTAGTAGAGACAGAGTTTCACTATGTTGGCCAGGCTGGTCTCAAATTCCTGACCTGATGATTTGCCCACCTTGGCCTCCCAAAGTGCTGGGATTACAGATGTGAGCCACCACACTCGATCTCTAATCATTTCTTAAAAGCCTAATCATCTCTTAACACTATTACAAGAGCATTTGAGTTTCCAACACATGGAATTTGGAAGACACATTCAAACTATAGCAAAGAGGAACAAAAGTTTCCATTAACCAACTTGGCAGGCATCAGGGAAGACAGCCTCTAAAACAGCTACTTAGAAATGACTAAACCATGGAAGTATTTTATAGGGTTAGGAGAAGAAATCAGTCTGAGAACAGGTAGCAGAAATTCTGACAACCGAAACCGGAGCAAACTTTTGAGCATTCTAGTAGTCAAGTTCTGGAAAAACAAGATCACGGTGATATTGGTGGGCATGAACAATAACAAAAGGACTCCTGCAGTTTCTCTGAGAAAAGTACATGTGGTTATTTCTTAGTAACTCAATCTTAACTTAGGGCTGAGTAGAATAGAAAAATCAGTATCAGACCAGGAAAATTCAAGATAGTTCAAAAACACAAAAAGTACAGGCTTTCAGATTCTTGCCCTCGTGCAGTTTACATGAAATGAAGGAAATGGAAGAAAAACAAAATAAGTAAATTATATAGTTTATTAGAAAGTGATGAGTGCTATGGAGAGAACTATAAAGTAGAGAATAAGAATAGGAAACATGGGGTGTGTGTGTGCATGTTCACACACGTGTGTGTTATTTTAAGTGGGATGGTCAGGGAAGCACTCACTTAGACATTGACCAATGCAAATAAGAAATGCCTACTCTCAAGAAACTCAGTGTCCTGGAGGAGTCAGACAGTGCGCACCACATGAGAGATTCCAAGATAGGGGAATGTGTAGGATGGTATAGGCGAGGGCACACTGGGTACCTCACCCCAGTAGGGAGTGGGGAGTGGTTCAGGAAACCATCTCAGATGAGGTGGCACTTTAGCAATAATCTGAAGTTTAGGCAGAAGTAAGCAAATTGAGTAAGACAAAAAGTAATAAGGGTTTTGTAACAGCAAGGAGCATCATACACCAAGGCACAAAGGTCTCATGGTTTGGACCATTCACGGAGCTTCCAGTAGTTTAATATAACTGGAGAGCAGGGTGTGTGTGTGGAGGGATAACAGTGACAAAAAGGAAGGGCTCAATCATGCATGGACCTTGAACATCACAACAAGGACTGCGGGTTACAGAATGAAGGCAATGTGTACGTGCATTTGCCTGTGTGTGTGTGTGTGTGTGTGTGTGCAAGTGTGTGTGTGATCACTGAAAGGATTTTAAGCACTGAAAGGATTTTAAGCAAACAATTACTGGACTTGTTTTTAGAAAGTTCAGGCTGGAGGTCATGTCGAAGATGGATAAGAGGAGACAATGGCGGAAAAGAATACTATAAGGAACCTGGAGAGACAATTTGTGGTTATTAGTAAATTCAGGCAAGAAACGAGGAATACCTGAAAAAGTTGGAGGCAGTAGTAATAGTGAGGTAACAGAAGCATGTTCAGGAGCTATTTACGTGGTTCCTGTTGATGGCTCAAACTCTCTGACTAGCAACCCATTTCCCCACCCATTCCATTCTCTCCGTTTTCTGTGGCTAGAATCCCAGACAAACTCTTCCACTTCAAAAGCTCAGCCTACATGAATCAATCTGCCTATCTTTGGTGATATTACTCAAGCAGCTGCTCAGGCACCACCAGCCTCCTGTGGCCTTTGATACAAATCATCCCACTGAGCCTCTGGTGTGTGCTAGGCATTGTGCCGAATATACAAACATGAGTAAGACGTAGCACTCACCCTGAGCAATTTGAGTGAGAAAGGAAGACAGACAGGTCCATTGATACAATCCATGAAGTACATTATGGCAAGGGCACTGAGTCATGGAAAGTGGATGCTCAATAATGTTCCTTGTGAGTTCAAGGAATCAAACACAAGCCGCTGGAATATAAAGAAGGGATGCTAAACTCTGCCAGGGGAGCTGGGGAAGGCTTCACAGAGCGACGTTTGAACTGGGTCTTGAAGGATGAATATGTGGTTTGCCAGGAAGTGCGCAGACAGCATTCAATTAAGATGAACTAGTAATGGCAATAGAGACATGCATAGTCAGCTGTGAAATTATTTTTCTTTCTTGAAATCTAGCTTAGGTCCACAGCTATATTCTGTTACCTAAATTCAGCCTGATTAGGCAGGAAGGAAATGATTTCATTCTGAAGGCAGAGACATAAATAATCACAGAAAACCAAAAATATAAATGCTATTTATTTCTAGTTCTTCTGTTAATGTATAATTAACATTTAGAGTAAAAATCTCAGGGGAAGCTAATTCTAATATTTGAAACAATTGACAAAAGGGATTTTTGAGGGTCTAGGAAAGGCCTGGATCTTCTGTAAGTATCTGAGGAACAGGGTTTTAAGAGTTAAACCAAGAATTACGAGTTCCATTTCTGTGCACATCAGCCACCGTGTCGCTCCTCAGTGAGTCAAAAGTGTTGAAACAGACACTAAATGTAAGTAGCCCTGAAATGTGCCATTTGAAATCATGAAAAGGTTTTCAGGCAATGTGAATATGTGAGCTTGGTCCAGACTAGCAGATAACATAAAAGAGCTGAGGATGACCAAAGGAAGCTTAGTTTCCATAGTGGTAAGCTCCCCCATCAATTACTCTCTTTAGCTTTCTTATCACATTTCAAATAGGACGCAGATTTGCAACCAACTGCACATATCTGAGAAAGCAGCGAAAACCCGCCAGAGGCTAACATTAAAATTTGGTTAACACTGAATGAATTTATAGAAGCTTCTCTCTGACTCAACCAGCAAAGATTTGCATTTGCTAAAGAGGTAATGTGAGAATTGAGTTTGTAGTAAGAATGTTAATACCTGGCTCCCCAGCTGCAGACATTCAACTAGAGATAAACCCCTATGGCCTCAGGGCAAGAAGACAGGTAGAGGCTCCACAATCAAGGGGCCAGTAAGTATGTATGCCTACTATTGGCTTTGCCTTTCCCTAGTTATAGAGGGAATATAGAAATAAGTCTAAGATATGTTTCCAAGGGAACCCCAACAAACAAAGTACGATTAAGTATATCCTTGTTTGGACTGTCTGCCTCATGCAGAAAGACTCCTCTCTTTCTGCCAGTGTCACCAGCAGGGAACTCCCCAGAGAGCGGGGTTTAACCTGGCCCTGGAGAGACAGGCAAGGAGTTGGGAAAGGGGTGATGGGGGAATGGAGACAGGCCAGGGTAGGCAGTGGGGCAGAGATGAGAATGGCTCTGTGCAGAAAGGAGGTGGTTCTATCCAGGAGGAGGGTGACTTGGAGGGCAGGAGTGTGAAGTAGGAATGGAGCCAAATTCTGAAGGTCTTCAAAGCTGCATGAAGGGAGACTTGACCTGGAAGGCAACAGGAGCCACTGCATGTTCTTGAACATGGCTTCAAAATGGAAAATCACTTATGTGCTCAGAAGATGTATCTGCCAGCGTGGCTCAGCATGGATCACATATGGGAGACAGCAGTGTGGAGATTGTAGCAGTTTTCCAAGTTGTTTCAGTCATTCAATCCCAGTTGTCCATGTGGCAACAATGGGAATGGGGAGGAAGGGAAATTACTTAATCATGTTTTATTATCCAAACATCATTCCTTGAGGAAAACATTGGGGTTGGGGGGAGTTTAGAGAAAACTGGTGTCCTCTTAGGAATCTAGGACCAGAGCTACACAAGTTTACCCATTGAACAAGGGGAGAAGCTGCCTTCATTCTCCAGTCTTCCATAACCCATAGGGGCAGTCGCATCATTTGAAAGTGACTAGCTTCCTATTCCTGTCAGTGGAGGGCTAGACAGGCAGCCATGTGATCTTTCAACTGGACTATGGAAGCCTGAATGTGGAAATGCAGACCTTCCAAGTCAGGGAGGAAAATGCAAATGCAGAGGGAACTGAGACAGTTGGTATTTCTGTGACAGAGGTCACCGACTCCGGGCACAGGCTTTGCTCTTATCTGGGGGCCAGGGTCACAGTGCTGCCTCGGATGGCACTTGGAGAACACAAATGGAAAAGATAAACCCTCCGGAGCCATTTCTCAATTCTCCACACATTTACATTTCTTTTGACATATTCTATGAGATTCTAGGCCTATCTGATTATCTTTCTAAGAGTTTCTTAACATTTTATCTCTTTTTCTCCTATGGTCTCTTTGCTCATTGTTGGATTTAGTATCAAGTTAGAAAAGCAAATTTCTACACTTCATTCTTATTTGTATGCATCTCATATTTTATTTATCCATGAATATTTATGGATAAATCCTATATTACAGTAGCATGAGAATCTTCATCAGATTTGAAAATAACCTAATTTCTACAATGCTCAATAACCAGTTTCCTTTGTCAAATGTAATATTAAGCTATCAACAGCAAAGGGCTTATGCTGTTCATAATTAAAAATCAAGAGAAGGCCATTTTAGCATGTCTACTAAAAATCACTGAATCATTGTTGGTGACCAAAATCCAATTTAGTTTACTGGACTTAATTTTTTCAATAAAACCTTCTAACTGTGAAATTAAGGAACATGGATGAGTTACAATGCTCTGAACATAATTCATTGATTTTGTTCACAAACATGAATGTCTCCTCTATTCTAAGCAGAATGCTTGGTGTTGGTGACTCTAGTTTCAAAGGAAGAGGTGAACCTCCTCTTGTTCAGCGCTGAGGTCACCATCTTCGCTCTGGATTTTATTTCTTCCCCTCTTCTCTAGGACCTCACATCTTTAAGCATTAGTTGATTAAATCATTCATTCAGCCATTCAACAAGTATTTCAGAGACTATGGATAGCCCTATTCCAGATCTAGAAGTAAAGAGGTGAAAAGACAAGCCTGACTTGATGTGCTAGGTGGAGCTTGCCATCTAGAGGGAGAAGATGGTCCCCTTCCTGTTCATCTCCTGTCTCTCATGCCATGGGCTGCCTCCTAGGCCATAGCACAACCCAGGCCCTCCCATATTAACAGCAAAATTCAATAATTCAATGCAGCCCTCCTTTGACACCTGCTCCTCTTTTGCGGCTTTTACTCCATGACACTATGTTCTCCTGCTTCTTCTTAGACTTTTTTGTGGATTCCTCTTATGTGCTTTTTTTTTTTTTTTTTTTTTTTTTTTTTTTTTTTTTTTTTTTTTTTTTTTTTTTTGAGACAGCATCTCACTCTGTCACCCAGGCTGGAGTGCAGAGGCATGATCTTGGCTCCCTGCAGCCTCAACTTCCTGGGCTCGAGCTATCCTTCCATCTCATCCTCTCAAGGTAGCTGGGACTACATTACCTGGGACTACATGCACGCGCCACCATGCCTGGCTAATTTTTGTATTTTTCTGTAAAGATGTCTTGCAATGTTGCCCCCAGGCTGGTATCCAATTCCTGGCCTAAAGTGATCCTCCTGCCTTGGCCTTCCAAAATGCAGGGATTCCAGATGTGAGCCATCATGTCCAGCCTATGTACCGCTTAAGTACTCTTTTCTTAAAAGCCACAAAGTTCAATCCTCATCCTTTTCTCTTTTGGATTCGTACATCATCCCAAAGGATCTTATTCATGCCTTCAGCTTTGGCTCTCTTCTGACCTCCAGACCCATTTATCCAGCTGTCTAAAGCACGTCTTCTCAGGGATAACTTAGATGTCAAAATCAGAATCTTTAAACTCATGCTGTCCAACAAAGCAAAGCCCCTTCTCACCTTTCTATTTGTTCTCACTGTACTTGTTACATGGGCGGACCTCCTTCTCTGGCTAGTAGAGCTCTTATTGCATTGCTCTGCAGCAAGTTACAAGCTGTGTGATCTTGGGGAATGGATCACTCTGAACCTCTGTTTCTTTCTCTGAAAGACAGAGATAATAATCCAAATCACATGGGATTATCATGGATATTCCATGAAATTATATATCATCTCATATAGTGCCTGATGCACAGCAGACATCCAGCACATGTTTGTTTCTTCTTTTTCTTTCCTACTTCTTCTCCTTCTGCCCCCTACCAGACTGTGAGTAACGTGAGGACAGAGTCTGTGCTTTCCTCATACTCAATGCTGAGTAATTGTTTAGTGAATCACAGAACCTATATAACTACAGGACCTATAATAGCAGCCATTCCAGATAAGTATTTAAAATTCTTTGAGGCTGCTAATCTTTCAGCTTCTGTATTCAGTCTGTAAGGAGGTGCAAAGAAGTAAAAATTTAGGATAAACTCTATACTGTGATTACAATAAATATTCATTAAGCTATTTACAAAAAGTGTGTCTTCACACGCATTAGGAACAGATGATCTATACACCCTATATTAGCACATTCAGGGCCCAATCTGAAACCTGCACTTCTAAAATTCACCAAAGTTCTCAGTCTGCATATTGTGTGAGCTAAAGGATTTCATGTTCTTCATTCTTTTCTTTTGCTTAATTTTAAAAATGTATAATGGACACAATAATTGTACATATTTACAGGATGCAATGTGATATTTTGATGTGTGTATGCATAATGTAATGATCAAACTGGGGTAATTACCGTATCTGTCACTTTAAACATTTCTGATTTCTTCTAGCTATCTTAAAATATTCACTGCATTGTTATTTGCTATAGTGGTTAACTGAGGCTGGGGAGGATGGGAGGGAGGGAACCAGAAGAGTTTGGTCAATGGGTACAAAGTTACAGTTATACAGGAAGAGTAAGTTTTGGTGTTCTCATGTCTCTAATTTTAACGGAGTTTTATATTTTTATCAAATTTGCATTACACTGGATGCCAAGGTATAAGTTATTTTTGGTAAAATACATCTTTTTTCTGTGGGAGGGAAACTGGAGCACCAAGGACTAATATCCTGCTTCCTTCACAAGAAATTACTTGTAGTTTAGCATTCACTATGACAATGTGGCTGAGCATGGCTGAATTGTGATCTTGCCTTGAAAAAAAAAAGATTCTAGCTACTTGCAGTTTATAAGCAGGTACCTTCTGATTATGCAGAGGTCTGTTAAATGTTTCTCTAATTTAATTGCCGTGTAGTATGCGGTGGTTCATTGTGTTCAGTCTGCTTTGAGCATAAAGGTCTAACTCATTTACAAGCTGCTGAGTCACAGGGGCTCCTTCAACAAGGAGAAAGTGGCTCCAGAAGAGAATTAGGAACAGCTGGGGGCCGCACAGTCCACAGCAAGGGCATGGGGTGGAGGACACAGTGCTCCCAGTCCTGCCTCACAAGAAGCTGAAAGGAACAGGTCCAAAGCCTGGGGCAGCCAGAGATCGGGACCTGCAAACACTGAAAGAGGCTGTGCTGAGCTTTATGCAGTACATGACTTGGAAAAAACATTTAAACTAAGATGTTTTTTCTGTTTTCGTTTGTTTTATGGGGCATTGTGCAGCTTATAGACAAACACTTAAAAGTGAAAATTCTTTTGTTAATTTAAATGGTTTCTGTATGGAAACATTGATACACATGAGGAAATTTTACTTCCATTTTTCCTAGGTTATCACTCATTCATGTGTGGACTCTTTATTGAGGGGGTTTCATGTGCTTCGCCCTGGGCTGTGAGATAGCCTGCAGCCTTGTCTTCAGGAGCTCAGAGTACCATGCGGGACGGGAGACAGATGAATCACCCCAGGGGTGAGTGCTGCATGTTCCATTAACAGCAGGTGATAGGAAACCTGTAGGAGATACCCCGCCTGCAAATATCACAGACGATTCCCTGGAGAAATTGATGTTTCAGTGAAAAGCAAGGATGTGTATGATCTAGCCAGGCGTTAGGGATGAGGGAGGAATTGGGGTCCTAGACAAACAGAGCAGCATGTATGAAGATGGGTGGGGGTGCATCGAAGGAAGTTAGGATAGTGGTAAGAGATGAAGGATTGCAGGGCAATGCCCAAAGGCCTTGGACCCACTGGAGAAATTTTATCTTTATTCTTGGCTCAATGGAAAGCCACTGAAGGATGGTACATGATGGATTGGATTTTCTTTTTAGAAATACTTCTTTGCCTGTAGATTGGAGATTGGATTGCAGGAAGATGAGCTTAGAAGCCAGAAAATCAGTGAAGGATCCTAGCTATGCGGCCCAAAACAGGGCAATGATATTAGGGAGAGATGTGTGAATTCAAGAACTCTAGGGGGGCCTGAAGGTGAGGATGCTGTGGTTGTGTGTGAGGCAGTCGGTGGAGGCACGTGTCAGCAGAGTCAGCAAGAGAGGGAGAAGGTTGGGGGCTTCATGGCAGGAAGATGAGGAACTTAGTTTTGGATGTGCTGAGTTTGGGGCAGAAGGTAGTTAGATTGTAAGTTGGCAGACAGTCAACATTATGTGGATGGAAATGAGGCCATGGGAGTGGACATGATTGTGTGAAGTGAAAACAAAGATAGCCAAGGACAAGTATCTGGGGAACACAAACATTTATCAGAAGAGTTGTAGGCCAGGTGTGGAGGCTTAGGCCTATAATCTCAGCACTCTGGGAGGCTGAGGTGGGTGGATCACCTGAGGTCAGGAGTTTGAGATCAGCCTGGCCAATATGGTGAAACCCCGTCTTTACTAAAAGTACAAAAAAAAAAAAAAAAAAGTTAGCTGGGCATTGTGGTGGGTGCCTATAATCCCAGCTACTTGGGAGGCTGAGACAGGAGAATCGCTTGAACCTGGGAGGCGGAGATTGCAGTTTGCCAATTTCATGCCACTGTACTCTAGCCTGGGTGACAGAGAAAGACTCCATCTCAAAAAATAATAATAAAAATAAAAGAAGAGTTGAGAAAAAAGATGCAGAGAAAGGTATTGGAAAGGAGTGGCCAGAGGAATACCGAAGAAGTGTGGGGTCTTTGAAAACTAGGGGAAGAGCACGTTTTGAAGAGGGAATAGTCAACAGTGTGTTAAGTGCTGCAGGGAGTTCAGACAAGGAAAGGACAGAAGCAACATCCTTCAAAGAGCACTGCAATTTCAGTCACGGTTGTGTGTGTGAGTATGTGTTTGTGCCAGTGTGTGTGTGTGCATAGCAGAAATCAGACTGCAGTAAGTAGTTAGGCAGCACACACAGACTGAGGAAGTGGAGGCAACTCATTCAGAAAATCCACATGACAAGGAAGGAGAGAGCGAAGGCTGAGGTCCCCACTGCTTTGGACATTGGCATTGGCTCACTCAAGTGCCTTCCTAAAGACCTGCCTTTATAAACCAGACTATTTCCCCCCATAACTGCTCTGGCTGTTTTTGGTGACCTTGGTCTCTCCCCACTTCCTGAACCCTCTTCCTAAGGTCTTGACATTCTCCCTACTTGCTCTCTCTCCCCCAGCTCAGGCTAGAACCATGGAGGTTTATGTAGAGAAAAAAGTGTATTATAAGGAAATAAACACCTGTAAAAATGCTATTCTTTGGCGGGGTGCAGTGGCTCATGCCTGTAATCAAAGCACTTTGGGAGGCCAAGGTGGCAGAATTGCTTGAGTCCAGGAGTTCAAAACCAGCCTGGGCAACATAGTGAGATCCCATCTCTACAAAAAATGCAAAATTAGCTGTGTGTGGTAACACGTGCCTGTGGTCTCAGCTAGTTGGGAGGCTGAGGCAGGAGGATTGCTTGAGCCCAGGAGGTCGTGGCTTAGTGAGCTGTGATCATATCACTGCACTTCAGCCTGGGTGACAGAGTGAGACTCAGTTTCAAAAAAAATAAAAATGCTATTCTTCATACACAATGACCACATTCCTCATCTAAATTACTACATCAAATTTGAGATACTAAATGGCATTCATATAGGAAGAAAGAACTGTGTCAAGATTACAGTAAAATAATCCCACATATTGTAGTTTTATTTTGGAACAGAGGTAGTACTAAGAATAAGGAAAAGCTATTCCATCACCAATGCAAAACCGATCATTCTAAATGCTTTTGGAAAAATTTATATCTAATAGTTAGCTCTGTCACAAATCATTTCACATGCATATTGATTTCATAAATGAATTTCCTCCTTCAGCACGTTCTCATGACAATATAATTGAAAATCAAATCCTATGGAGAGACTTTTATAGATTGGAGTATGAATGTCTCTAAGACCTTAGCTTTGCTGGGATTACCAGTCAAGACAGTCTGAAGTAGCTCAGGGTGCAGAAGAATAAACCAGCAGGCATTGCTGACTGGACACAGCCTAGAGCTTGTTCCTGGAAGAAAAGTTGAAGAGACCAGGGGAAATCTTGGAGAAGAGGAGCTTTGCGGCTTTGGGGCTAATGAAGGATAACATCAGAAGGAAGGGGTAGAGTGCAACAAATTATTCTCACAAGTCAAACGGAGCCCAAACCAGGAGGCAGCCAAACCTTTAAAGGGGAAAAAGAATTCAGGCAGAACTGTGGATTTCATACAGCCTTGTAAACAGTGTGGGATAAATTGTCTGCAGGGTCACTGAAGCGGAGAGTACAAACAAGCTTGAAATACTTCCATATTTATATAGAACAGCTGATTGAGAGCTGCAAGAGCATAGTCAGAGAGAGGTTTAAAGTTTCAAAGAGGCTGAGTTCACTGAACCAAATAAGATCCTTTTTCCTGTTCAGCATTTTGTGTGTGTGTGTGTTCTTTGGCTTATTACCACTTTCCTCATGTCCCCATGAATATTTTCATGCCATATAGTATGCGCTGCTTTACTAAACTACTACTCAAATTTGAAAACTCAGTGACCCAATTTGTTACATGTCTTGCAGTCTCACTTCTTTCCACTGACTTTTCTAAGCAAAAAAATGTTTGCTATAGCTGGCATGATGCAACAGACACATGGAAAGCTCCTCGGAGGATCCTCAGAAAGTCAAGTTGCTTGTACTGATGTTTCAGATGGTGCCAGTAAAATCACTGTGAGTCAGTTCTCCTCTTGAGTTTAAGGATACTAATGCTGTCCTTCTCAGGGAGTGGAGGGAATTTGTTTCTTCCTGCTTGGTCTGTCTTTTACTCCCTCATTCATCCTACAAACATTACAAAGCCATCATATGTTTCAAGAACTGGAAAAGCAATACTTCAGAGGGGCCACTTACATGCTGCTGGTGGGAATGTAATTTAGTACAACCTCTATGGAAAACTCTATGGAAATTTCTCAAAGAACTAAAAGTAGACCTACCATTCCATCCAGCAATTCCACCACTGGGTATCTACCCAAAGGAAAATAAGTCGTTATACAAAAAAGACAACTGTACTTGTATGTTAATTGCAGCACAATTTACAAATGCAAAGATATGGAGTCAACCTAAATGTCCATCAATTGATGAGCTGATAAAGAAAATGTAGTGTGTATACACTATGTAATGCTTCTCAGTCATAAAGAAGAATGAAGTAATGTCTTTTGCAGTAACTTGCTTGGAACTGGGGGCCATTAATCTAAGTAAAGTGACTCAGGAATGGAAAACCAAATACCACATGTCCTCACTTACAAATGGGAACTAAGATATGGGTATGCAAAGTCATACAGAGAGCAGTAATGCACACTGGAGACTCAGAAGGGGGAAGGATGGGAGGTGACGGATGAAACATCACCTATTGGGTACAATGTACATTACTCGGGCGAAGGGTACACACAAAGCCCAGACTTCACCACTAAACAATTCATCCATGGAACCAAAAGCCACTTGTACCCCTAAAGCTGTTGACATTTAGATAATAATAGTAATAATAATAAATATTATGCCCTCTACTTTAAAATAAACTTGTGAAGTCAGAAGACCATGTCATTCCCTTGCTTACGAGGGCTCAGCAGCAACTCCCAGCCACATGATAATGCTCAAATCTAATGTGGCCTAAAAGGCAGTCCTGGACGGCTGGGTCCTGACTCACCCTGGCTCCCACCACTGCCTGGAGGCACCGTAATGAGTGTTTTGTCATCCTGGGGTCATCAGCAGGAAACCACACCCTCAGATCTGCAGAGATGGAGGTGCAGCCTTCTCTGGCAGGGCCGCTGTCCTCCATCCTGGGTTTCCAGTCCCCGCTCCCCACCCCGTTGAAGTGCTGCATACAGTATCTAGCTACAGGCTTTGAGATTCTGTTCAGCCACCAGAACACTGGGAATTAAGATGCCGCACTAGGAGTGAAAGGCAGAGGCACTTTGAAGGTGGTTCTGCACTGATCTGTTTCCCTGCTTTTGCATTGTGTGCTGAGAATCTGGAATGCCCAGTGATTCCTTGCACATCCTGAGCATTCTCAGCCTGCATGCCTTTGGACTTGCTATTGATACTGGAATGCCTTCTTTGGCACTCGTCTGTATGGTCAAGAGCTGGCTCAAGCATCCCCAACATGGGAGCAAACTTCTTCCTCTGTCTCTGCCATACCTTATACTTACTTCCAGTAGAGCTAGTTTTCCAACTAGAAAATTCTAATAGCAGTTTATTTTGCTTCTAGCCATTTAGCTGAGGCTGAGTTGGCAGGACATTAAAGTATGTATTCATTCCAATTAGGTGAAAAAAACTTATCCAAACCTTTGGACTTGGAATTGCCCATATAGACCACATCAGCAATGGAAGACAGAGCAAATGAGATGTAGGTTCAATGTATGAAAGAGCTTTTCTTCTCCCTGCCCCAACCCCTGGCCAGGGAAATCTGTGAAAGCTCTATTTTGATTTGTTTTACATTATTTCTTTTACATGTTTTGTGTTTTATGTTGGCTGACTCCAAATGGTTGAAATAGTGGAGGTCCAACAACCATTTTCACACTGTAATCCTCTGAAGTTCATCCTTCGGGTTGTAATTTCATGAGAAGGAGGAGCAAAAAGATGCTTTTTGCAACTCAAATAGCATCTTCTGAGGAAGGTCTCTATTTTCACTTCTGTCTTAACTTACAACTGTGTTCAACTCTTTCTATTTCTTTTCCTTGCTTTATGTTTTCTCCTATGCACCTATAATTATCCAATTTACTATATATTTTATACTTGTCTGTTTTCTCCACTAAAACATAAACTTCTTGTAGGATTTTTGTCTGTTTTGCTCACTGTCGAATCCCAAAAGCAAAGAACAATGCCTAGCATAGAGTAAGTGTTTAAGAAACATTTGCTAAATGGATGAATACCTGTTCGTTTTATGAGAAATGAATCTTCCCCAAGAAGGGGCTCCTAGGTGCATCTTGTGTGTAGGCATCTCTATGTCCCCAGGATGCTGTAGAGCTGAGTCATCTTTGTGCCCACACCTGGGAAGCAGGACTGTTGTTAGTAGTGCTTTGGCCTTGGGCATGTCAGTGAGTAAGGAGGCTGTGTGGGATCTGTGTCCACACTTACGTAAGAAAGCAGTATAGCCTGGTGCCGCTTTCATTTTCAGCAAGTGTGTGTTTACACTGGCCTGGGATCTACTACAAAGTTTAATGTTTGGTTATACATTTATTTCTCAGCTACTTTTGTGAATAAACATAAAAAAAGTATATATTTTAAAAGTGACAATGTTTGAAGGGAAGAAAAAGGTGGAGCAAAACCTAGTCGTTAATTTGCAGAACTTAGAGCCTGAATTTTTGGGGTTGGATCTTTGATTCTACCACTCGTTAGTTTCGTGATCTTCCTCAGTTTCCCAGTCTGTAAAATGGGAATAATGATAGTACCTACCTCATGGGATGTCAAGAGTAAATATAAAAAAGTGTGTGACAGCCAGCCATGACTATGTAAGTGCTAGCAGTTAATATTATTTATTATTATTATTCCTGCTTGAATAATCACTTTGAGATAAACCACTTTGTTTTTACTACTAGCAATAAGCATGTTTAAATACTTTTAATGTTATTATAACTTGTATTATAGTAGACTAATCTGGAATTTTATTAAGCAGAATTCCCTCTAGACTGGCATCTATGCATAGGGAGCAAAAAATGATGTATATAATAATAAGTTTGAGGCACTGGAAGATCTTGAATGAGCTTCTGAATCATCAGAGTTACTCTATCTTTGGGGGTGAGTGAATTTTATTACAAAGAAAGTTTTTTTTTTTTTTGAAATTTGGTAAGCCTTAAATAACAATGTGTAAATTTCTTCAAGAAGTGCTGGTGAATGCTAGGGATAAGTAGTGTGATGACTACTCTAAATTAAGAAAATAAGGCCAGTTTGAGAATCAGCAACGTGCTGTGCAGCTGAACTGGAGGCACAGTGGTGCTGGTGAATCGGACCAGCTCTGGAGAATTTGAACATATAGACAGAGAGCATGATGTCTGATTTCTCCAGCACTGTTGCATCCCAGTCCGACTTTCCTAGGATCAGTTCAAGTTTGATCATAACCCCAAATCCCTCAGCACCTTCATTGTGCCTCATAAGCCACAGGGTGCTTGCTGGCAGCCCTTGTTTCTGATTTGTTTCTCCACCACTGTTACTTGTATTATGGCACATGACTCTGTTCCCAACACCCTCAGTCCTTGGGAAGGGGATAGACTGAAGTAAGTAGATATTGCCGTTGAGAGAAACAATTTCAGTGAGTTCTCCCCCCATGCATCCTTGCTGAGGTCATGGCGAGACATAGATAGAGAGTAGGCGAAAGCAGGAAGACGACAGCAGAGCAGTAAGGGCTCAGCAAAAGAGAGACTAGGGCAGGTGTGCGAAGAAAGGGAGAATGGAAGAGGAATTGGATGCATGAAGGCAGAGAAAGTAGGTGGTGGGCAGAAATAATGGGAAAATGTGAATCTTCAGAAGTCAAAAGTTAATGATGTTTGCTTAACATTTGCATACATGATATTACTCGCCAAGTATGTGAACTAGACAGTTTACATATAAGGCAGGAAAATAGGGTCTGGAGGCAGGGAACATAAGGCCAATTCACACTTCAGCTATGACAGGAAATATCGTCTCCTTAGGGCATAGTTCCTAGGGCCACTCAGAGAAAGAACTCTGAAACCTAGCATGCCAGCTAAGGGGTAAGAATTTCTCACCAGCCAGTCTCTGGCCTCTTTCTCTCTGTGAAAACTGGTTAATTTCCTCTGTAAAGTTTTAAATTAATTGGTTTAATTATAATAAGAGCTTAAATCAAATATTTCATCAGGAAAGTAGAAAGCCTAATGCCTTTTAGTTCACATGACTTTAGCAATCTTTGGGAAGTAAAGAGAGTTTTAAAGATTATTGGGAAAATACAATGTCTTTAAAATGTAAACATGTGGTCTAAATTATGTTCAAATATTAGGTTTGCTAAATGCTTTAAGGTCATAAACTGCTTCTTTGGCTTTTGAAACTTGTTTAACTTGCCTGCTTTCCAGCTAGGTAAGGCCTGGGGACATGTGGAGTTGGCCACGCCCCTAGCTATGCTGGAAATAGTCAAACCTTATCAGAATGTAACTTACCAGGTTTTACATTAAAGTTAAAATTGCTAAGAGTCGCCACTGTAACATGCAATTAAGACCACTGGAAACAGTTTTACATGCAAGGTGTGTAAGAACAGTAGAATGTGTGTGTGTGTGTGTGTGTGTGTATGCGTATTTTGTAAAAGATTTTTACTATTTTAAAATTTCTGAGTCATTATTTTGGCAAAATAAATAATCTGGAATTCCAAAATCAAACTTCAGTTTCAAAATTGTCTTTCCTAATGCCTGGCTTTCTCGATGGATCAGAGGGCCCCTGAAAACATCCAGAAAGGAGGTAAACAGGATTAATTGATGTGTTTAGGTATATGGGATTGCCAAAATGATGTTCAGTCTTCTTTAGGTTATATTTTTGTGAATAATACTAATATAGGTTCCAAAATTGTATGGGATTTCTAAAATAGTACATGCTATCAATGATAATTATGGTTATTATGTTAAGTTATTGTAAACCACAGAAATAACTAAATATCCTTGTATAAAGCTACTAACCCAAGTAGAAAAAAAATTAAATACCAAGAAAATACTTTGTCAGACTTTCGTGTTAAACCAGCTGATACTGAAATTTTTAAAATAGTTTATAACCAATGCTTGGTCCTGTATTCCTGGGAAGACAATTAAAGCTTCATGTGCATTTGGTCACCTTGTGGGCCATTTAAACATTTCATAAAGGGATTTCATTCAATTATTATTTCCAATGCATGTTTTCTGGTTGTATATAAGCTTTCCCATGCCAGAGGGCTGATGTTACAACAGTAGATTATTATGCTACAGTGTATTTTCACTAGGTGAAAAAGCTTTTTAAGGTTTGAATCTTCTTATAACACCAGAGAAAGACCATCCTTACCATCCTCACTGCAGCTAAAGTTCAGGACCTTGGGCTTTGGGTTCATGGTCTCACAAGTGAAAAGAGTCCCTCCACACTTTTGGAACTGTGCACCCATTGGAATCATCGAGGTAAAGCTAACCAGAGAAATTTCTCCCAAGGAGAAGATGGCATCCTTGAAGCAAACAGCTTTTCCCAAGTTCACAGAGTAAGACTTCTACTATCATGAAACTCTTATCTTTGAATATTTTTTTCCTGCTTATGTCTCTACAACAACCGAAGTGTTTTTCCACCCTTTTTTGGGTCTGTTATGTGCACTTATGGGGTATACTTTTATTTTGTGAAGAAGTGTGCAGCCAGCCTTATACATGGATAACCTTCTACTTTGATAGATAGAAGATGACGGCCCAATGCAGTTGAGAAACTTTAGTGGTTCATACGTTGCCTCATAATCAGTTGAAAACAAAACAAAACACCCCTCTTAACCCACGTCATGGGTTAAAGAGAACATTGCCAGGAGGCTTTCACTCTTCTAGAAGGGTATCATTTGTTGGGTCTTTTTTCCATGGTTTAAAGTAAAAGAAGCAATGATTAGAAATGTATCCCTCATGATAGGCTCTATAGCAAATTCTACTTTAAAGGCTATTGTTACACACAACAGATTTTAAATTCTCTTGTGAAAGTTATGCTAAGTAATAGAATTGGCTAAACGAAGAAGTTCCTGTGTGGCTGCTGATGCTTGTGGCCTATGGAGAAACATGTCAAATGCAGATTATGAGAATTCAGTTGTAGGGGATGAATGAAAAGACCACTTAGTCAAGTGAGTAGACTCTTCATCTGGCTCATTCTTTAACCCAGGGAAGTGTAGGTGGTTTGGTTTCTAGGGACCCTGGTTAAGGAGCATACTCTGAACTCTGGGTATTTTCCTTCCAGTAATGATAATAATAGTCTCCCTGGTGCACTGTATTCCCTCAGAGGTTGCATGCAGCCATCTCTAGAACATCAAATGGTCTCTCTTCAACTGGAATGATAAGAGCTGAAAGAAATGTGCAACCATGAGGACACCGTAACCTATGAATGATGTGCTGAGACTGGAAACCCAAAATGATGGTAACTGAGAGTGACACTAAAGCCCTAAGTTTTGGTCACACACATACCTAAGTGAGAACCTGACCAAGAAGGGGGAATTTTTAAAACAAAATTCTGGGAGGCCATTGTTTTCGACTAAGCTCATGCACTCATGCCCTGGGCCCCAACAGACCAAACCAAATCCAGATGGAGTTGTTTGTGCTCAGACTTTACAGAAATGCATGGATTCTACAACAGACAAGCTTTTGTTTTTTTTCTTCTGCAAATCTCTATGGCAAACATTTCTGACAACATAGGTATCCACCCCCTGAAGTTCCCATTAAATCTTTTAACCAAATTCATTTCCTCTCGCCTGGAGACCGTCAAGCTTCAGATGATGATGCAACAAAGGTTCCAGCCAGTTCCAGGTGAAGACACCACCCTTGGACATCAAGATGCTACCCTGTCTCCACTAGATAGAGCAGGGAAAGTTCTGTGATTCTCCAATAGGTAGGGACTATGCCCCAAGCCAGCATGAAGCAGTTACTGAAAAAGATCATCGGTCCCTCTGCCTCCCATAAAGATTTATGTGATCACATCTCTCAGGGAGATGAGGCAGGAAAATAGGGTCTGGAGGCAGGAAACTTAAGGACAATTCACACTTCAGCTATGACAGGAAATATCTTCTCCATAGGGCATAGGCCAAGTAAATGACTTTGCAACTTTACTTCATCCTCTTCATTTATATACTGTGCACCCCAATCCTCTGTAGGATATTGAAACCCAAAAATTCTAAATAATGGGGCCTTTGAGCCCCCATGCTCAGACCCACTCCCACATGGTGGAGTGTACTTTCCTTTACAATAAAACCCTTCATTTCTTCCTTGTTTTGTTTGTGCATTTTGTCCAATTTTTTGTTTAAGATTCCGAGAACCTGGACACCCTCCACTGTTAACACACATAGTTTCTTAATTCTCACAACATTGTAAGGAGGTTATTATTCTCTTCTAGTTACCAATATCTGGAATCTCAGAAGGTTGCCTAAGGTTGTAGAGTTAACATTTAGGTCTTGGTCTGAATCCAAATTCTGTGTTTTATGGCCCATAGCGTTAGCTAAACAGGGCAGATAAACAACCAAGGAGAAACCACCCAAAAATGTCAACTCTCCACAAGAGCCTGGAATCATAGGAATGAGCTATATAGTGCATCAACAATAATAGCTGTTTTGAGAATGGAATTTTAAAAGGAGCAACAATTTTAAATGCTTCAACTTTGCTGCAGTATTAGAGTTTCATTACAATATTAGTCACACATCATGTTAAAAGTACTGGAGTAATAGTTAAATGGACTGAAACATGATTGAAATACTTTAATGAGGGCCAAATGGGGACACATTAGGTGAGGAGAGAAGAATCTGAGAAGGTGTGTATGTGTATCTCTGTGTGTGTGTGTGTGTGTGTGTGTGTGTGTGTGTCTGTGTGTATGAGAGAGAGAGAGACAGACAGACAGAGACAGAGAGACCAGGAGAGGGAGAGAGGGAGGTGAACGCGTGGTAGAAACGGGAGGCGTAGGGAGGGGGGTGTGTGGCAACACTCATTCTCAGCTCAGGCCGTTTCCATGGCTAGAAGATGAGCAGATATTTGTAGCTGGGAGAACAACTCTCCACCCACTCCCATACCCCACCCAGGGTGGATCTGAATAGGACTTTTTGTCCATCTCTGGTTTATTTTCTACAAAGCATCTACAGTCATCTTTCTGAAACAAAAATTCAATTATATAACTTACCTGTTTAAAATCCTTCAATGGATTCTTGTCACCCTCTGAATAAAATCCAAGTTATTACTTTAACCTACCAGTTCCTACATAGCCTATCCTGCCCACCTCTCCAGCCTCATGCTCTGCATCCCAGCACTCTGACTTTTCTGTTCACAAGCCTAGCCTTTCCCTGCCACAGGGCCTTTGTAGATGCTATCCCTTTGTGGAGAAGACTCTCCTCAACATCCTTCAAATACTATGATCTTATCAGGAAGGCCCTCTCTGACTACCCATGTCTGGTGAGTTTCCCTTGTTGTTTATTTCACAATTTTATTCTCTTCATAGTGCTAATTGCAATTGCAGTTGTACATATTGTTTGCTCATTTGTTTTTGTATCTTCCTTACTAGATTATAAGCTCCATGAGGGCAGGAACTATGTCTGTTTTATCTAGTGCCAAAGGATGTATTCATTTATTTTATTTTATTATTTTAATTTTAATTCTTATTTTAAGTTCTGAGGTACATGTGCAGAATGGGCAGGTTTGTTACATAGGTAAGGAATAAACCCAAATGCCAATTAATAATAGACTGGGTAAAGAAAATGTGGTACATATACACCATGGAATACTATGCAGGTATAAAAAGGAACAAGATCATGTCCTTTGCCAGGACGTGGGTGGAGCTGGAAGCCATTATCCTCAGTAAACTAACACAGGAACAGAAAACCAAACACCACTTGTATTCATTTAATAAATTCCCATTGATAATAATGTCTTATTACAGTGTCCAGGGTGACAAACACCTTAACCCAGAGTGGACCCAATCCAACATAAAGAAAAGCTATGCTTGCAATGGTTTGATGAGGTCTCTGCACAGTCAGAAGTGACTGCAGGGGCCCGTGGGCTCTGTTGCTATGAAAAGCAGTATTAGTAGGAAATGTTTCTTACAAAGTGGTGGATGTTTAGGCATGGTTTTGAAGGAGAAGGATGAGTGAGAGGGAATTACTGTTCTCGGCTCATCACTGAAGGCAGAGTGAAATCGAAGTAAGAGGACTTTGAAAACTGAAGTACTGTCTTTGAACACAGGATTATTGTTTGTTCCTGGATGGTGTATGTGTGGGTGAAGGGCATGTGTCTGTGAGTTTCTGTGTGTATGTGTATGTGTGTTCGTGCACACAGATGCATGCTTGGACTGGCTGAATAACCAGGAACCAAGAAAGCACAGTTGTCCTCTCACTGATAGAGAGATACTGCAGAGAGCTGGTTCTGGGAGATCCAGAGTCTACCACGAACTCCTCTGCTACAGACCTCCCTCCCGGACTCCATCCATACCACACCCATCCACACACAGCCTGGGAGTATTCTCTCTTGAATAACTCAGGCTCTCTGAAGTCTTAGGTCCAGAGTGTTGGACTGATAGGAACGTATACCAGGGGACTTTCTAACAGAGAGTGGGAGAGTGGGACCTGGCATTAGATTGAAGTGGCAGCGTCTCTCAGAGGGATGGGAGGCATACTTCAAGACAGGGGAGCAAGTTTAGAAACTGGTGCTTCTCCTAGATAACGTTTTCCTAGTTATGTTCTTGTTTTCCTTTGGACTGTGGGAATCGTCTTACTTAGTACTCAATGTAAAAGATTTTCTCTCATCTTACAAATCCTGTCAGCTACCCCCAGTCCTCTAACCTTGTTTATTATATGCATATCATCTTGTGGGGAATTAAGAGATGGGACAAGAAAGAGATGTGACTTTTTGCACTTCCCTCTTCCCCCGAGTTTATTACAACAGCAGCAGCTTTCCATTGAGGAGGAGAGTGGCTGGATTCAGACTCGAGCAGCAAAGTAGGTCCCAGTGAGGGTTTTGAGCTGTGCGGGGGATGCTCAGCTTGGAGCAACTGCAGTTATAAGGGCAGTGGCTGAGAGGTTAGACCCCTGTCCTCTGCAAATACATAAGCACAATATATGTGATCCTTCCTCTGCCAGTTTCCCCACTGATCGTCAGCATCACCTGAAGTCCTTGTTAAAAATATTCAGAAATACCCTGGGCTCCACTCCTGAAGTTCTGGGGTGTGGTGTGGGATCCTCTCTATTGTCAGAGCACCCAGATCGTTCTTTTCATCTGGGAAATGTGGGACTCACTGTCCCAGAAGGAGGTGACCCTTGCAGGGCTGGGGAGAGGCTGACGTTTGGGTCACACATTACTGACCCTGCTTCAGAGAGAACGTACAGAAAAGGAGTGATATAGGTAGATATATGTCTCTCTATACATCTCTGTGTGTGTGTGGTGTATGCTTAAAATTCCTAGGAAAAGCTTCTTCTCCAGAACAGATTATAAATCACCTCACTGGAAAAAAATCAAAGAAACAGGCTTTCAGTGGACTCCACTTCTTTATTTATAAACCCATCTTCCAACCTTTCTGAACTTCTTAAACAACATGAATTCATCTCAAGTTGTACAATCTGTTACCTTGGCAAGCTTCTAATGACAAATCTTGTTTTCCATCTTTGAATGTGGCTCTTAATTTCTCTACTAAACATTGAGAGCAAGAACCATTGCAGCAGGGGAGGCATGGGAATGTGCTTGTAGATTTGATTTGATTTGATTTTTAAAGTAGTTTTGCTGTCAGAAGTCTTTATATCTATTTCACAAGGAAAGGATATAAAGATACCCCAAGGACAGATCATACTCAGATTGTTCTGTTGTGTGGCAAATTTGTCCTTTTATTTAAAAAAAAAAAAAAATCACTTCACACATGTCCTTTTTTCTCTCTATAACCAAAACAGCATAAGATTAGTCAAAGAGCAAAAGTGATAATATAGATGCCTCTGTTAATCCTGTGTGGCTTTCATATGACTTTTAATTGGGAGTATATGAGCATATATATAAATATATATATACACATATATATTCAGAGAATGCTAATAATGCTCTAAAATAGCAGTTTATCTAGTCCAGTTTTTATACTACATAATGACACCCAACCCACTGCCATGATTTAAATGGAAGCAGAGGTACATTTTTCACTAATTATACATTTTAGGGCAGCAACTCTGTACTGGTCTTATGGTGTTTGGGGACGTTTTTGATATATAAATAGTTAAATGTGGTCTGATTTCAGTGAGGCTTATGCATTGAAAGAAGCAGCAGCCTTCCGATTTTCATTCCCAGATCTCCACTCGCTCAGCATTTTAGAATGATAAAGATAAACCCTGTGCAAATAGTGGATTCTGTCCCCCATTCTAGTCCCTGGAGAGTGCTGACTGCACATTTCAACCAAAGCGTGTGTTGAAGCCCCACTGCTTAAGATGATTAAATGTTTTGAACAAGGAATGATTCGGTTGCCATGGGAAGACCGTGGCGTGTTGATGCAGTGGCCTCCTGTAGGTTGAGTAAGTTCAGTGTTTACCCTGTGGGCCATTTATTTTCAAAATTAAATTAAAATTCTTACTCTTAAGGAGCTGCAGTGTGATTGTTTTGTTTTCAGGGGCAGCTTGAGTTCCTCCACATTCCATGTCGGAGCGCACATGTGTGCCTCATTTCACAGACAGCCCCTGCCACCCGCCCGCCGAGTTCAGACATACTCTGCTGCCTGCAGCACGGCAGCTCCTAGGATCCCTAAAGCTCCCAGCAGCTACACAACTTGAGTGCCTAAGTTTTTAATACAAACTCACATCCTGAAATCCTGATGTAGAGTATTATGTTAACATACAACAACTAATTATCAGAGACGCAACATTCGTGGAGTATATAATAACACGTATTTTCAATTTTGTTTCTAAGTTTTGCAACCTAATGTGAGTGAACAATATCAGACATCTTGGAGGCTTAATATAATTCTGCACTAAAATTATAAAGACTATGAAATTGAATAAAGGAACTTACACGACAGCTAAGAGTTATTACTGTATAAAATACAACTAAATGAATATTTTCCATATGCTTAATTCTCACTGGTAGAAATTATTCATATAAAAACTTCTTGGCATCTCTTCTGGTGGTTCTCTTAGTACTAGTAACAGCAATTAATCACAAAAATTCCACAACTTTGGGGCAGTATGACTAAACCATTAGCAGAAAAACAAAATAAAACTCCAGGAGGCAGAAATACATTACAAGCTCCATCATAATACATGTTTGTCTTGCTATTAAAATGTAAACTCTTCCAAAACTTTTCCAAATGACTTACATTCATCAATAAGTGTGATTTTCACTTGTTAAAGTGAAGTTAAAGAAAATATTTAGCATATATTTACCCTTAGTTTTAGAAATGTTACACATTAAATCTAAATTGACTCTCTTCCTTTTTAAATTTGGTGTCTGCACTTTATCTTTTAAATATGGAAAATAACTTCTACGTAGGTCAGACTTGATTTTGCCAGTTTCTGCAGGCTCAGTTGATTTCACGGTTTTGTAAAAGAAATGAAGTGCAAGAGTCCATGTCCATCATCCACAGAGAGGCCACCTCAGATGAGTCGACGACGCCCAACAAAGTGGAATGAACTGACCTACCCGAAGAAGCCCAGTCTAGGTTCATCAAGCCATTTGTGTGAAACTCCACACCTTGGGGTTTGCACACATTTCCACCAACATTGGCGTCTCCATCCCCAAATGAAAAGCATCATGAACAGAAAAGAAATCAGAGAAAAAGGAGAAGGAGAAGCAGGTCTACGCCAAAAGGGTCATTTCTTTCATGAGACAACGCTTCACGCGACACTTCCGTAAGGGGACGTCAAAATTACTGCCACACTCCAGGACTCTTCCATTTTCCTCAGGATGAAAGGTTTGAAAAAGTGGACCTCTGTGAGGAAATGCTGCAGACTTCCAAATTGGTGAAAGAACTTCCAGCGTCGCTTGGATACTCTGGGTAGGAGGAACTGGAGGAGATGATATTTTTGAGCCTCTGGAGGGCAATGATTAAAAGCAGAAGCAGAAACGCTAAAAGGCTGAGGAATATGGACACATAGATGTAGACGTTTGACAGGTGGCCTGAGGCTGGGTCCACTGACGTGGACAGGGATGTGGGAAACAGCTCAAGAAAAGTTCCATTCTCCACACTTCCCGAAAATCCCGAGGAAGCATCAGGTTCAGACATCTTTATGGAGGGTGAAGCAGTGATCTGGTAGATTACAGTCAAAACTTCACACAGGGCTTACACAGGACAGATTGGCATTTTTTCACGATCGTGTTTGCAGAGTTCACAGGCTGTTAAATCAGCACAACAAAACTTCTTATTTCTCAAAGGCAGCAGGGGATCAGGTGTGCACTGAGACTGGGAAAAAAAAAAAAAAAGCAACTCAGTGCATTCTTCAGAAAAATCACATTTACATTTCATTTTTAGTTTTTATTTCAGTAAGGATTAATTAGAAAACTCACCAGGGAGGAAACAAGATGAAATAGCTCCCCTAGGAATCAGTCATGTTTATGTCTTTATATTACAAATGACGATATAAAAATGAACTTTTATTTTCTGTCTACAGTACCCTAGGTGCTGTGTTTCTCTAAGGAGCTGAAGATAAAATAAAAGGGAAAATACATTTATGATGTACTCCATCTGCTGTGATTTCAATAGATGCTCCAAGTATATACTTTGAGATGAGAACACAGAAAGTTAGTTCCAAACCTCCCTCCCCCAGAAAATTAATTCCATACATTCGCCAGCTCATTAGCATAATTCCTGACCAGTAAATCCCTCTAGCACACTTTGGAAAATCACTGCACATGTGAGCTTGCTTTTGATCAAATGTTTATAAGATACTGATTTGTTTATGAGAATTCTATCTCCTTGAAATCAGGTGCCATTTCTTTCTTTCTTTCTTTTTTTTTTTTGAGACGGAATCTTGCTCTGTCACCCAGGCTGGAGTGCAGTGACACAAAATTGGCTCACTGCAACCCCGCCTCCTGGGTTCAAGCAATTCTGCCTCAGCCTCCCGAGTAGCTGGGAGTACAGGCGCCTGCCACCATGCCCACCTAATTTTTCTATTTTAGTAGAGACGGGGTTTCAACACATTGGCCAGGCTGGTCTCAAACTCCTGACCTCGTGATCCGCCCACCTTGGCCTCCCAAAGTGCTGGGATTACAAGCATGAGCCACCGCGCCTGGCCTCAGGTGCCATTTCTATGTAACTCTTTTCCTTAAACGTACCTAGGTACTTTGTTTCACATACTTTAGGCATTTAATTTAAACACTTTAGATTCATTTAGAAGAAGAACAAAGGTTAGATTCTCTCTGAATGGTACAGAGAGTATCAGGTTGGCTGTCAAGAGACTTAGGTTTGAGGCCTGAGTTCTCCATTATCTTTGGGAAACTGGGCAAATTACCTACGTTTTCTGAGCATCACTTTTCTTATCTGTAAAATGGTCCAACACCTGCTTCATCTTCTCATGGTGTTATGCGTGGACCAGCATGATAGACATGGAAGTATGCTGAACTGTAAAGCAATGGAGGAAAAAATGAGTTTAGTGTGTGGTGGGAGATAATGGGACTTGGTGGATGGGTGGGTGTAGGGTATTGTGTTTTAAGGGGTGTGGAGGGGGGACCATTTCTTCTTAGCCAGATGCAAAGAAAATCTCTTCACTGTGTTCAGGCTGTGAGACAAGAGGATCCCTCCTGATAGATAAATCTTTCTTCTAGTCCAGAAAAGATGCTCTTCCTAGCTCTGCGTGGCTCTAGATAATTTTGTTGTGCATTTCTAAATCTTGCTTCCATTGTGGTGCAAAACGAACAGGAAAACATTCACTCTGCCTCTAGCTTTCTCTTCCTAAACTCTGCCCTGCATTTTATCTGGAGAACTTGCCTTTTCCTTCTGTTCTCCAAATCTAATTAAGCAGCTGATTCTTGGAGGGGTTGACATTTGCCACTGTGGCTGGAGCTGAACAGCACTAATGATCCTTGTTAAGGTGGGGACACTTCAGAGAGGGCTGTCCCTGTTGGGTGACGCGCAGTCTAATGAGTCCTAGTGAGTTCTTGAGTAGGCTAGGGATGGTGTCTTAGTAGTTCCTAAAATAATTTGACTCCTACTCCTCATTTTGCATTGCCTGGTGATTTTAATTCCATTAGGCTGCTACAGGTTTCTGACCATCCTCAAGAAAAAAAAAAAAAAAAAAAAAAAAAGAAGAAGAAGAAGAATCGCAGTGGGACTGCAAATGTGTTACACTGTTTTGGCAATACCTAGCTTTTTACAGCACATAAATGTTCCAGCCGTTCATCTTTGGGGAATATAGCAAAGAGTCGCAGAGGTAGCATAGAAAAGAAAACTAGGACAGAAGCCTCACGGATTGGAAGGGAAAGACTATTTAAAATGTTCAAGTACAACCTCCTAAGTGTAGCAGAGGAAACAGAGAAATAAAGAAGCTAATTGATTTGACAAAAGTCACATGTGTAATTAGAAGACAAGCAAGGGCTTTTGGTAGGAAGGATCAAATGTAAACATAATTTCTTTTCAGCATGGGCAGATAAGGCAAAGACTATCATCTTGTGTGTTCCTCATGACTGCTTTGCAGGGCAGGTAAAGCAGGAATTATTCCCATTTTGCAGATGAGAAAACTGACATGCAAAGACATGGCGATTTACTCGGGGTACATAGCTAGACAGTGACAGAAAACTGACTAGAATCCAAGCCTGAACTGTGTCCTTGGTTTTCTCAACTGTGGTAGGAAGAGACAAATTATGCTTTGGATAATGAGTTCCTATCTGCCACTTACTTGGGCAAGCCCACAGTTTAGTCCTGATCTTTCATTTTTCTCATTTGCACAACAGTGATGCCTACCTTTCCTACTTCTCCAGGAGGTCTTCAGTTAAGATGTGATAACGTTTTCCATAATCTTGCTTAGAAAATCATAAAAGGCCATCCCAAGTAAAGTACCAGTAGATAGGTAGTTCCTTCTAGAAAGTCTAGAGGAACTTTTAAGGTCTCTCTTAGTCCTACAGTTTTGACAGGTGCAGGTCAAAGATTCAGCTGAAGTTGGGTGATTTTTCTAAAGCTACCTTCTCTGCTACCCCAGTCTGTATCATTTTCTAGGAGTGGGGCTGGAGGCATAGCCAATGTCACTCTGATATCAGCAATTCAGTGGGTAAATCTCACAGCCGGCTACCAGACCTCTTGTTAATATCATTTTACAGGGTAAATATTTTAAAAGTAGGTTTTTACTTCCTGAAGATTGCCTTCTTTCAGACCAAAACCCCACCACGAGCCTCAACGTTGACAGGAGAGTTTATAGGAAATGAGGCTCAGAAGGTTTGGTCAAAGCATCTGATCTTTTAAGTGGCCTTGGAAGAATAGGAGAAAACAAGGAAATGAAACCTTGTGTCCTTAGTTGACATTTCACAACTAAATATCTTCTTCCTTAAGTATTCCCCCTAAATATTATAGCTTAGTACCATTTCCAGGGTACTTCTTAATTTAAAATCACAGCTACACAAATTTCATTTCACTATTACATCTACTCTGAAACAACAGAGTATGTGCACTGTTAGAAAGTTAATTCTCATTTCCTTATTGAAGTTTTAAAAACTGGAGTATCTTCTTTCTCTCTGGTTTTATTTAACAGTAGCTGTCTAACGCTCAGGGTGACCCAGGCTGTATGTGTTTAGGCATTGTGGCAGTGTGGAATGAGGCTGGAGGTGGCACTGCGGAAATGAAATCAAATGAGTGTGTTTCAAGATGATGCTTCTTGGGCTGTTGCTCCCAAACAGATAAGGTTTGAGGAAAAGAAGAAAGAGACTTCATCTTAAATGCATAGCCTTGACCTGTCTCGGGGCAGCGCCAGCAGACTCTCATTTCAGGTGACACCTAAAGCCACGTGGGGATTTTGCTGCTTTTTTTTCCTCCTCAGAATCACTGTCCTCGGAAGGTGATTTTTGAGAAAGGAAAATGAGACAGCTGGATCACAACATTATAAATGAAGACCTGTGGAAATGTTTTAGCTCATGGTCAGCCAACTTTCCCTTTGTCTCTTGGAATAAAAGCCTGGGCTGGGAAGAAATCTACAAAAAAGCAGCCTCCTAGTGAAGTGAGGAAGGAGGGATGTGCAGTCTCTCACCGTATGCCCAGTGGGGTGGGGAAACGGAGAGACAACATAGACGGCGCAGACCTGGGGTCTCTGGTTCTGAGTCATTTAGCACCACAGCCCTGGGACCTGTTCTAAAGAATGGAAGCTTTCCTTCCCACGGAAGGATTATGAGGACGATAATGTTTGGGAAGAAGAAAAACGTACTCTCTAGCACGTAACATTCTCCATAAACGAAGAAAAGTTGACCAGCTCTCATCTCTGAGTGAGTGCTCTTACATAAGCATTGCAGGAGCCATGGCAGTCAGCGTGTGGGCACAGCCTGCACCACGTCCTTGACTTCCATGACACAATGGTTTGTAAACCTCAGGCTGCCAGCCAGCCTCAAATATGGCACAGCAATTTTAAATTTCATGGCCTTTATTCAAATACATTTCTACGTGAATAACGACTATTTGAAAGGTTTTGTTGTTGTTGTGGAAATCTGGGACAAGCTGCTTTGTTCCCTTGCAGACTTTATATTTAAAGAGTGGCCTGGCTGTTAGATGCCACATCAATGTTCCATCATTATCAGGTTCTGCTGTCATACTCCATAAGGTGATCCTCTCAACCATGAGGAAAGTGGCCATAAAGTATTAACACAACATAATGAAATGGTTTTTCCAGTACACAAAAGGAAGATTTGATAGTCGAATGGAATTAATGGTTTTAGATGATGTGTTAGATCTTTCCCTCTGTAGAACACCTAAAAACGAATATTTCCAGAATCCAGAAAGGAACTTATCACATCTGAGCAAAGCTGTTTTTCATTCTATTTAGAAAATGTATGTTTTATGTAAGACCTTGCAGCCATTCCTTTACCCTTTGCATGATTATCTTCTCTCTTAATGCTTCCTCTCTGCTTAGTGGCCTTTTAGGTCAAACTAGCTGAGAGAAGATTACTGCTGACAATACACACTTCCCCCCACCCTTCTCTAAATGTAAATCTTCACTTGCATTCAAAGGCAAACATTTACTCCCGGGCCTTGTGCTACCCTTACTCAAAGCTGACTCAGCCATCCATAGAGTTGCCTATTTGAGAACCGCCTTTACTTAATCAGTACAATGCTTTGGGAGAGTAGAGTTTTGTGTGAACTTTCATTATGAGTCCTTCAATTGGCACGGTAAAAACCAAAGTCAAGTTAAGGAAATACACTGCATCTATCTGCTATCATACATTGAGAACACTGAATTAGAGGGGCATGTTATGCAAAGAAAGGTGGGGAGATGGAGATTCTGAATCGTCCATTGGAATTCATGGATCTGGACTGGATGATGTGAGACAAAAGATAAAAATGAACAGCCTTTTAAATCTACAGCTTAAATGAATGATCAGAAAATACACTCAGAATTTTTTCATAGTACTTTGGTGGATAAAAATTATAGCAATGACAAATGAATAGCTTGGTATCAGTGATTTATTTTAAGAATCAATTCCAGGGCAGGTCATTAGGTTGCTTTGGGTTCAGTCCAGTCTCCTCCATCTCTCCCTTAGTGATGGTTTTTGTCTACCTGGATTACTTTTAGGCTTTGTAAACTATTTCCTTAGCAAAAATAAAAATAAATATAATTATACTCAGAATATTTTTACTTTACAGAACTTATTTTGCACTAATTCTTTAAAAATTAGTTATCTACATAAGGTATAATTCTCAGAATATTCACAATATATCTTTCTTGATATGTAAAACACAGCTGATTGAGGGAAGCTAAAAACAAAAAACAAAAAAACCCAGGAGAATCTTTCAAAAAACGATATGAACTTAACTGTTTTGATCATCTACCTCATACAGTCTCAAAAGTAATTATAGGTATAAGTCCCTTGCATTTATTTAGCTTTGTTTTTCTGGGGGAAATCAAACTATTATTCTTTTTTTTTTTTTTTGAGACAGTCTCACACTGTCTCCCAGGCTGGAGTACAATGGCACTATCTCGGCTCACTGCAACCTCTACCTCCCAGGTTTAAGCGATGCTCCTGCCTCAGCCTCCCTAGTAGCTGGGATTACAGGCATCTGCCACCATGCCTGGCTAATTTTTGTATTTTTAGTAGAGACAGGGTTTCACCATGTTGGCCAGGTTGGTCTCGAACTCCTGACCTCAGATGATCTGCCCATCTCAGCCTCCCAAACTGCTGGGATTACAGGCATGAGCCACCATGCCCGGATGTTAACTATTATTCTTAATACATTTTTTAGTATGTTTATATCCATGGGAGGATTTTGTATCCAAATCACTCCCTTAGCAAGAGTAATTATTTAAAAATATACTGTCTTAGAATAAAATATATAGCTAAATGGGTAATTTTCTAGACAAAACGGTCAAGTACAAAACCAGGTCCAGGCATAGCATTTTCATGATTATTTTATGGTGTTTACAAAAGACCAAGGAGTAGACTTCCCGCACTTCAGGGAGACTGGACCCATCTTGGCTAATGTAATTGGCCTAAATCAAAACAAGAAAAGGAGTAACCTGAAGGCTGAAGAAAACACGAACTGGTTAAGAAGTAGCAGAATGATGAAAGCCACTTTTAGAGAGCGGGAGAAAGGGTCGTTGGCTGTACGCTTGATTGACAGAAAAAGCCAACAGCCAGAGAAATAATGACTTGAAGATCATAAGCAAGATCATAATGAATCAATGGGAAGAAAGAAGGTAAAAGCAAGATGGACTTTCCAAGATGTTACAGCATTTTAAATGAGAGCTTTTGGGATCAATTCTTTCCCTCCACCCTGCTCTGATCATTTCCAATATTTTAGAAGTATATTAAGAAAAACATCTTTTAATCTCGGAGCAGCTAAAATTGGTTAAATCATGGCATTAGTAAAGTAAAAAGTCTTGCTTATTCTTAGCAAAACATTTCAAAAAATTCTTGGGCTGGGCATGGTGACTTATGCCTGTAATCCCAGCACTTCGGGAGGCTGAGGCAGGAGGATCGCTTGAGCCCAGGAGTTCAAGACCAGCCTGGGCAACATGTAGAAAACCTATCTCTACAAAAAATACAAAAATTATGCAGGCATGATGGCATGTGCCTGTAGTCCCAGTTACTTGGAGGCTGAGGCGGGAGCATTGCTTGAGCCTGGGAGGTCAAGGCTACACTGAGCCATGATTGTGCCACTGCATTTCAGCCAGGGTGACAGAGACCCTGTCTAAAAAAAAAATACGTGAAATAAAACAGAATTCTCGTAAAACCATGCTGTGCTAGGACAATGGAATGGTGCTTGTTCCTTTTCTTTTGTGTCTCATTTTGTTTCTATAGCAAAATAATTTGTATCCAATATATATTTTTTGTCCAATCAGAAAATGTTCATAACAGTCTCCCTATAGAGAGTGAAATTTGGAAAGATTTTGCGCTTGTGAAATAAATTTGTGAGTCATAAATCCCTGGGAATCAGTCAGTCAGAGCTTTTTTTTTTTTTTAATCCTTTGTATGTAAACTACTAGGTATCCTCAGACCTCAGGGGCCTTTGTGCGCCTCTAAAACTGTCCTAAGAGAGCAGGGAAGAACTTGAAATTCCATCTCTCACAGGCATCCAGGCTAACGAGTTTAATGAGAACCTTTTTGTTGGTCTCTGTTCCTGTAAATGTCTTGTTGTTGTTGTTGTGTGTGTGTATTTTTAATTTATAAGAATGGATGTGCAGTAAATATTTTATTCACTCTATAACATAGACCCCAAACTTCTTTGCCACTTAAAATATCTTGATAGTTGAGGCTTGATGCATAGAAAGAGAGCAATGTAAACTAACCAATGTATCAAGTTCTCTATTTTTGCACATAAGAATACAACAAGGAATAAAAACCATTATCTATCCATAAGATCACAGGTATAGGCACAATTTGAAAAAAAAAAGTAAAGACTCCCCATTAAGGAGGTATTTTCCCTTTAATATAATGCAAGATCATTGGTAGATTTTGGATCCACTTGTCTGAAAAAAAAATTCAGCATTAGCAAAATAATTACACAGGTCACTATTTATATCTATCTCTATTGACAACGGTAGTCATGTATTTGTTTAAACTAGGGTGCTTTATATAATATCCTATTCCCTAAAAATGGATTAGAACATCACAAATATGCATAAATGTTATGTGTCTTGCATTTCTCAGTAGGAATTCAAGCTAACAGAGTCTTTCACTTAATGACATCTTTAATCAAGGCATAACATTTCCTTGAATTAATGAACCATTGTTTCTCATAACACAACTACAGATAGAACCCTAGTTGATTACATAGTCTGTAAATTGCCCATCTCATCCAGATATTAGCCAAGTGCTTGGCATAACATGTACATATGAATTTTGCCAAATAAATTATCTCATTCTTCCAATCCTCTATGGCTGGCAGTCAAAGTGTGATAATGCTTTCAACAGTAAAATGGCTATTTAAAAAGAATAATGCCTATTAATTGGCAGCTTAGGCAGGCTAAGTTTTGGATACATCCAGTTTTGGCCATATTATATTGTTTTGTAGTCAGCTGAATACTCAGAGAAAAAAAGTAGGATTCAGACTTCAAGATTTCTTCCCTTACAAGGATCCTCAATGTAAGATCCTTGGTGGATCTTGGATCAATTAAAAAAGACCAGCTTTGTTATAAAGCACATTATTAGGACCACTGGGGAAATTTGAATATAGACTGTACATTAGATAATTATATTATACCAATATTAAATTTCCTAGTTGTAATATAGGAGAATGTTCTTGCTCTTAGGAAATGCATATTAAAGTGTCTAGCCATAAAGCTTCATATTATCAGCAACTAACCCTCAAGTGGTTCGGCCAAAATAGCAAAAAAATTACACACACACACACACATATACATACATACATACATACATACATAAAACAAATGTGTCAAAATGTTAACAACTGGTTAATTGACAGATATATAGGTATTTATTGTTATTCTTGCAACTTTTCAACAGTTTTAGAAATTTTCAACATACAAGTTGAGGAAGAAAATAATTTATTCCAAGGAACTCAAGAAAATATGCTTGGAAAAATATGCAGTAAGTCAGCCAAAATGTTAGACGCTTCTAAGGAAATACAATGATAGAAGCCAGATTCTTCCGTGGGCATCAGAAAAGCTCAACTACTTGCTGCTACCATCAGCTCATGATGCCCAGTAAGCCACAAACACTTGCAGTGAAGCATCAGAGGATGAACTAGAGGAAGTTGAATACGACCAGGAAACTGTGCCTATGGTGGTGGAAGAGGCTGCCTGAAGACCAGGAATGATGACTCACTAGTAAGCCTTATTCACAACTCTACTCCTGCCACCACCCACTGGACTGAATCTCATCTGGGCCTCCAGGAGCAAGTAATCCTGTTATGTGCATCTTACATCATCAGTCATCTTCAGAGGCAGCCAAGGATATCTCTCCTGCAGTTTAAACACCCAGTCAAAGCTTGGGACTAGCAGTTTTCTAATGAGGACCAATAAGTAGGTGATCTGTGAGAAGATCAGGGAGAACCCACAAGAGCCAATGTGGTCCAGGTTCAAAGTAAAGTAGGGACTTCAGGAAACAGAAGCAGCAGATAAACTAAACGGAAGTAGAGACTTTACTTGGGCAGCTAAGTCAAAGAGGCTGCAAATAGCAAGTTCCACAGATAAAAAAAACCTCAAACTCTTTACAACTCTTGTAACTAGCAACCACCTCCTTAATTACCTTGGTTTGGGTGAGTTCTCTAGTGTAGCAAGAGTCTTAACTTTTGACCCCATGAACTCACTTACAGTCCAGGGCAGATTCTTTTGTCATAGGGGCCAATGAACAGTTCAGAAATTGAAGCTAGTCATGGCAAAATACAGCTGCAATTTTAAAAAATAGGAAACATTGATATGAATAGTGCTTTTCCCCAGTCATCACCAATCATATGACTAAGGATACAGGTAGGGACTTGAAATGGTCAGTACCCGATGAGTCTGATATCAGACAGAGGTTACATAAAACATGATCTATACAAGGAGACTAAGTGCTCTCTCATGGCTGCAAAATTACTCATCTACCCAGATTTCCAAGGACACCTAGGAAGGGAGAAAACAGAAAGAGGACGTTGTGTCCTTCATTAGGAAAGCACCTTCATATGAGTTTCCTGTGGTCCTGCTAATCCTCAATGTGAACACAGCGGCCGAGACTGCCAATGCTCTCTCTTTCTCTCACAGGCAGCACAGCGAACTCAAAAGTCTGGTTAACAAAGAAAATGTCTACATGTTCCTCATAACATAGAACAAAATGATATGGCAGACTATCAAGTGTGGGTGGAAATCAAGTCCTCAGCAGCCTGTTGTCATTTTAGATAACCATTCAAGACCAGAGTCTATCAAAGACAATATGGAAGCAATAGACAAGTGTAGGCTCCAATTCTCCCAGACCGTATTTCAACTTGAAAATGTAAGAAGGTGAAACTGAAAAATAATGAGGAATTATTTGTGGAAAACAGACTGCCAAAGTAGTGACCTATAGAAAATAGTTACACATTCTTTTAAAAATATAAATAAATATGTTTTTACTTGAGGAAATTATGGATAATCTTTAATACAAGATTTAACTGACTTTGACTGTTCTTTGTTAAGGCTGAGCTCTTTAACTTACTTTTAGAGGTTGTGAGCTCTGCATTGTAAATTCACTTGTAGAAATAGCCTACACTTTCACCCATTATTCACTTCTTACATCCGGTATTAGTTCATTTTTGTTTCAATGGTGTGGGCTGGGATGCAGGGACACATTATGGCAGAAGAGTGATGGGAGGTACAAGAGAGAGGAAAGAGGTGATGAGGGCATCCTCAAGTCATTGAGGAGTAGCAGTCTGTCTTCAGAGCATGACTGGCAGAGGAAGGCAAACCCAGGATGCTTGTGGAGGAGAAAGAATGTGCAGACAAATCAGTTTGAGAAACAAGAACAGGGGCAACATAAATGATGGCTGCTAGTATTTATCAAATAAAAGCATGTACCATTTTGGATGTGTGTCTGTATATGTATGTGTATTTTATTTAATCACCACAATACATTAGGTCAGTTAGTATTATGTCTCACCATCTTTTTTAGCAAATGAGAAAATTAAAACTCAAGAGAATTTTTTTTTTGACAGAGTCTTGCTCTGCTGCCCAGGCTGGAGTGCAGGGGCACAATCTCAGCTCAGTGCAACGTCTGCTTCCTGGGTTCAAGCAATTCTCATGCCTCAGTCTCCCCAGTAGCTGGGAGTAGAGGCACCCACCACCATGTCTGGCTAATTTTTGTATTTTAGTAGAGACGGGGTTTCACCATGTTGCCCAGGGTGGTCTCAAACTCCTGAACTCAGGAAATATGCCTGCCTCCACCTCCCAAAGTGCTGGGATTACAGGCGTAAGCCACTGTGCCCCACAAGCTCAGAGAATTTAAAGGCTTGTCTGAGCTCACCCAACCACTTAGAGGCAGGGCTGGAATTGAAGTCTACATCTCTCCGTCTCTAAATTGTATGTTCATTCCATTCCTTCTCTCTGGGAAGGCTGTGGGTTGAGGAGGAATGTATTTGAGACTTGTAGTCACTAATGTTCATGAAATATTTCTGATGTCTCTTCTTGTAGGGCTGTCGTAGGATAGCATGTTCCCACTCCCTCTCAATTTAGGGTGACTGTATGACTTGTTTTGACCAATGAAATGTATGAAAGGTGACATGTCCCTTCTGGATAGAAAACGTAAGACCTAGTGTGAGATTTGCCACACCCCTTCCCTCTGCTGCAGTGATTGTATAATGGTGTAAGTACCTGCCAATGTCTATCAGTCTGCATCCTTGAGTGACCACAGTGAGTATCTTCACCCCTTGCTGGCCCCATGGACACTTATGTCAACATGAATAAACTTTTGTTGTTTTAAGCCACTGAGATTTGGGGCTTATTTGTTACTGTTGCATCATTCTCCTTCTACTAACTAACATAAGGTCTCACTATACATTGATGGCTGAGTTTATTATGGGTCTCTAAGAATTTTGAGCATAAATAGGTCAACTTATGAATAGCTGGGTGTTGTATGAATTGTGTATGTAATATATTAAAACTCTCTTTTGGCACTGGTGAGAAAGAAGGTTTTAAAGGCTGTTTTGGTTAGCTTTTAATTTCATAGAAGCGTTAGGTTTAAGGGCATGAGATTTAGCTACTGATAGAGCCAAAGACATGTTCCTTAACAAGCTCGAATATGATGAGCTGCTACTGTATAGGGATAATCCTGACCAGCTGTCACTTAAACAGGCCAAATGGTTTCCAGTGGGAACCGGTGAGCAGCAATAAGGATATTAAGACTAACTCATGGCTCCTAGTGGAAAACACAACTCATCGTACAAGGGTCAGTGGTACTGCCTTTCGTTAAGAAAAACTAGCGACTTGGGAGGCTGAGGCAGGAGAATCACTTGAACCCAGGAGGCGGAGGTTGCAGTGAGCCAAGATCGTGCCATTGCACTGCAGCCTGGGTGACAGTGCGAGACTCTATCTCAAAAAATAAATAAATAAATAAAATAAAGAGGAAAAAGAAAAACTATATTCTTTGCTGCATTCAATCATACATTGCACAAACACTTCTTAACAATGTACAGGAAGGGATAGAATATTATCATTGTGTGCATAAGTCTAATGCATCTATAATTTGTATAGTTGCCAGCTGCAGTGAGAAATCTAAGACTTCTGTTATATGATCTGTCCCTTATGATCTGGCCACAGGCTACTTTTCCAGTCTCATTTTTACCACTGTACCTAAGATTCATGTTCCAGCTATAACATACTGTTTTCAATTCCCCAATTAAAAAAATACTTATGTTTAATCCTTATATGTGTACATATCATCTCCCTAACTTGAACCCAAATCCAATTTACTCACTGCAGGTATGTACTCAAGCCATCTCATCTGTTTATTATTCACCTAATAGAAATCCCTACCTACTTTTTGCAAATTTCTGGCTCCCTCCACTGCATTCTCAGCATACTTTCTGTACCTTTCTATGCTAGCATTTCTCACATTTTATTATACTTATGGTATTTATTCACCTATCTGCTTTAACAGACTGGGAAGTCCTAGAATAAAGAAATAACAATTCACTTATCTTATATCCACAGACCAGTACAGAATGTGGCATAAAGATGATCAATCACCATTTGTTATATGGCTGCATGAATGAAAGAATAAGGGAATAAAGAAACTTGAAGCTTCTTGGAGAGATAGCTCATGTTTATTCTGTCTTTACAAGCAAAAGAATATTTATTTAACAAATGAATAAATGATCTTGTGTAAAATCATAAAGATTACTCAAAGGGGGTAAGCATCAACAGTAAAGAATAATGATGATGAACCCTCTCTAAATTTTAGAAATGCTTCAGTTATGGCAATAAAATTTAATAATTTCTGGTTCCAGGGCAAACTCTGCCCATACTTTTAAAAATAAACCAATTGTGTCTTTCAACAATGTCTAAGAAAGCTAAGATTTCATTTGGTCAACTGTTCACCAGGATAATTGAGGAAAGGATGGAGGAGTGTGCTGGAAATACTGAAATACATTCTTGTGAACAAGCTGGAGGATTGTAACAAATGTATTCTGAAGGGCACAATAAAAGTCAAGAGTGTTTACCATAGTGAGACGATGAAGCTCTGGCTGAATATGAACCAGAATGCATTTTAAAAAGAATTCCTTAAATTAAACTCCATGATAATTCCATCCTTTGAAAATTGCAAGTCTTTTATCATCATGACCTATGACACTGTGCTCATCTGTGGAAATAAAAAGGGTCAAGGAAAATACCCACTTCATGATCATTGTAGGGGAAGCTTATAATTCACTACATTCAGGAATATCACATACCATAGGATTGTTAGCTACTCCACCTCAATGCTAAACCAAACCAAACCAAAATGCAAAAAAATGCTCGAAAAATTCAATAGCAAATCAGCACAGAAAAAGAAAATGTTTACATTTTTATAAAATTTTCAATTTGACTACAAAGTACTACTTTGGAGATCTGGGCTACTCAAAGCAGCCATCTGGCTCCCTCAGTGACATGTTGGTTACAGGTCCCTGTGAGATGAGAAACTTGCAATAAATACAGTGCTTCCTTCATCAGGAAAGTCTTGCTACAAAAGAAGAAAGAGAAAGAAAAGAAATAGTTAAACTAAAATGTATGCTAGTGCCTTATTTGATTTATATTCTGGCACGAGTTCTGTATCTCATGACGAATAAGTAATAATTCAAATGGGTGCTGGTGCATGGACTATGCTTCGAGTAGTACTCGACGCAGATCATAGCCATGGTGATGTGAGCAGCAATCTCCTTACCAGCACTGTGCCAGGGAACTAATCCAAAAACCTCAGCTTCTTAGGAAAATAATAAGAGGAATGAAAACAGATGAGCACAAGAGAAGCAAATATTCTCTTTTTTCATTAATCATACAACTAACTGCAAATATGTATCAGATACCTAATTTATTCTTTTGTTTTCCTCTGTAGTTCCTCTCAATCTTAACTTTCCCCTGTTAAAAAACAGGAGATTTGCTTGAACCCGGGGGGCGGAGGTTGTAGTGAGCAGAGATCGCACCACTGCACTCCAGCCTGGCAACAGAGACACTCCGTCTCAAAACCAGAAACAACAAAACAACAACAACAACAACAAAACAAAAAACGAGTAAAACCATCAAAAACCAAAATCACACAAGCAGCAATAACAACAAAAGAAAACAATTTTCACAGAATCAGAGAGCTACAAGTCTTTAGCAGTCAGGAAAATGACGCCCCCAAAAGTTAAGTGAAGTTTGAAGGTCATTGTTTATATGTCACTTGTTTTTGAAAAAGGATATGTAGTAGGAACTCCAGCTAGTGACAGAGACCACAAATTGAGGGTCCAGCACCCACTTTCCAACCCTAGATCCACTCTGTACTCAGAACTGAGCTGAGTGGCTAACAAGAGGAAGGCAGACAAAAAAGTAATTTTTTTTAAGCCAGAGGCTTTTTATCATATGAATCAAAGTATGTGCCAAGCAGGGAGTTCAGTGGAAAAATGTGAGACCAAAACTGACAGGGATAATAAGGTGACACTTGGACAGACTTGGAAGGATCTTGGAAGCTCATTCCATTCAACTGCACCCATTTTGTTGGCAAGAAGTCTTTCAGAAGGTCTGAGACTAGCATCCAAGCTCACCAAGGACTTTCCCATGAGTAGTTGTTAGAACGACAGGTTTGCCTTGAGGGGAGAGGGGAACGGCAGAGGGTAGAGATTGAGTATCCCTTATCGAAAATGCTCTGGGCCAGTAGTGTTTCTGATCTTGAATTTTTTTTTGGATTTTGGAATATTTGAATATACATGAGATATCTTGGGGATGGGACCCAAGTCTAAACACAAAATTCATTCATGTTTCATATACACCTTATACACATAGCCTGAAGGTAATTTTATACAATATGTTTAATATTTTTTTTGCATGAAACAAAGTTGTGTGCATTGAACCATCAGAAAGCAAAAATGTCACTATCTTAGCTACCCATGGGGACAATTTGTGGTTATTTGGTGTCACCATAATTCCTGACTGAATTTATATGCTACTCATAGCAATTATTTTCTTACACTTATTCACACACAAATACTGAACACTAAAATACATGACATCGTTAATACACAGAAAAAAATGTGTTCAAGGGTAACTAAGCAGGCCAGGTGCAGTGGCTCACACCTGTAATCCAAGCACTTTGGGAGGCTGAGGCAGGTGGATCACTTGAAGTCAGGAGTTCAAGACCAGACTGGCCAATGTGGTGAAACCCCGTCTCTACTAAAAATACAAAAATTAGCTAGGTGTGGTGGCAGGCACCTGTGATCCCAGCTACTCAGGAGGCTGAGACAGGAGAATTGCTTGAACCCGGGAGACGGGTGTTGCAGTGAGCCGAGATCGTGCCACTGCACTGTCCAGCCTGGGTGATAGAGCAAGACTCTATCTTAAAACAAACAAACAGCAAACAAACAAACAAACAAAAACATTGACTAAGCAGTACAGTTGCATCTGAAGAATACTTGTATCAGCTGTCAACAGCACCGACAACAAACAGCAGGCTTTCAGTCTCAACCTGTCATGCTGCCTTGTGATGAAAAGGGTTCTGTGTACTGTGGCATCATGCCAATGCTCAAAAGTTTAAGATTTGGGGACATTTCAGACTTTTGATTTTTGGATTAGGGATGCTCAACATGCATTAGTAAATTTTTTTTTTTTTTTTTTTTTGAGCCTGGTACCATTTATATGGGTGTGTCAAAATGAGCACATAAATTATGTCTTTATGATATGTCTTTATGATCTGTGTAGTTTTCTATAGGAATGTTAACTGCTAATAAAATTTTTTTTTAAGGAAAAGAGTATTATGTGCCAGGCATAGGGAAGAACGGGTCATAGTGAGGAAGGTCTACTGCTTGTTGCATGAACTATTGGAGTGCTTCTCTTTTCACACAAACTAGGTAGCATTAGAGGATAACAGTGTAAATGATACATTTTAAGAATTTATCCAATGGAGAAAAAAATCAGAGAAGTTTAAAAGTACATGCACAAAGATGTATTCTGCAGCTAAACATTGAAGCTACTAAAATGTCCATGAGTCAAGGGTTAAAGAAATGACAGAAGAGTCACAGAGTGGAGTCTCTTGATCATATTATATTAAAAAGGGCTATATATATATGTGTGTGTGTGTGTGTATATATATGTGTATATATATATTTAAATTTAATTTTAAGTTCCAGGATACATGTGCAGGACATGTAGGTTTGTTACATAAGTAAACATGTGCTATGGTGGTTTGTTGCGCCTATCATCCCATCACGTAGATATTAAGCCCAGCATGCATTAGCTAATTTTCCCTGATGCTCTCCCTCCCACCACCCGACCCCGAAGGGCCCCAGTGTGTGTTGTTCCCCTCCCTGTGAAAAAGGACCGTATTTTCTAACATGAAAACATGCTGAACATCTATGACTAAGTCAAGAAAGCAACCTTCAGAATAGTGTATAGTATGATTCCATTTTTGTAAAACAACAAGTACTACTGCTACTACTATTACACACACATATATTTTAGATGCTAAAACAAAACAAAACAAGAGGTTATATACCGAGCTGTTAACATATGTTTTTGTCAGAGGGTACTACTATTACGGGGCATGTTAACATTCTATTTTGTGCATTTCTATATTTATATTTTGACAAAAAGAATGTGTATTAACATCAGAAAAAATAATAAAGGTATTTTCATTAAGAAATAGAAATAAAATTTGACTATAGCATATGCCATGAAAATACTGCTGGTTTTTAAGCCCAGGACTTGTTTTTTCTCTTCTCCCTCCTCCTTCTCCTCTCTTTTTCTGTACTGTCTATACTTAACACAAACCTTTGAAATAGTTCATTTCTACCATTTTTTTTCCAAGTTTGACTCTCAGGCTGATGCCAGAAAGTCAATCTTCCTAATAGGGCTTAAATGTACTTTGAGGAAGCATCGCATTTTACAGGATGTTGTCGATGTTCTACTTAAGAAATGAGAATAGTATATCCCTCTTCATACTTAGAGATATGTTAAAGTGTGTACGACTGTTTGATGGCTCAGATATCTTTATCTTTTTTTTTTTTCTTTCAAAAAAATGTTCCGAACTTAGTAAAGGCTAAATAATGACTATTTCCTATATTCATAAGGAACTCTTGAAGGATGCATTTAATGTCATGAGACTGAACATGAAGACATTTTATCCTAGGGACGCATCTGCCACAAGTCAGAATCAGAACAGAAGGGACCACAGAATTTGGCCCAGTAGACTGTTGCCCGGCCCCTGAAATGGCCAGTGAATGCACAGATGGACTTCCTGAATTCTAAATCAAAGGTTGGGCCACATACGCATACGAAGGGCTTCTTCATCTAAGTCTCTGGCTTGAATCCTCTAGGCACATATGTTGGCTAAAAGAAATCCTGCCAATTTGTGGGCTTAAAGCTTGACCTTCTTCCTTGTTGGGTTCCCTATTCCATTAACTAACTTAAAGGCTTTATTATTATTATTTTTAGCTCTCATTATAAACAATCATGAAAGTCTATAAAAATTAGGCCTATAATACTTTGTATTAATATACTAAGACAATATAATTAGGCTCCACAAGTAGATATTTGAAGAAAACAACATTCTCTGTGGCACTACTTTTTGACTTTTAGTTTCATTTGACAAATATTTACTGAATGGCTTATGGGTACCAGGAGCCAGGTAAGTGGGACCTACATAGTGCCTGGCATCCAGGGCCATTCAGAAATGTATTTTTTCAGATTCTTAAATTACTACTTAAAAAACTCAGATGAACAAAACATAAACATTCAGCCATAATTTTAGTTTTCACTTCTTCATTATAAACTAATTAAGTATAAAAATGCTCATACAAACTCTACAAACTTTAAACAAAAAAGGAGCCCCCAAAAATGTTGTAATATAAGTACAGGGAGAAGAGTAAGCCAGAGAAGAACGATCATCAAATGAGCTCAGACTTGATCTAGCATAGAGGCTGAATCAGAATTTTGCCTGTGATGAGTTAGTCTTTCTTTTTTATAATGAATGTATAACTCCAAGTTTGCTTAAAGGTTAGTATGGTTGGTCATTCTTACAAATCAGCTCTGTCATTCTTCATCTGCTCTCACTAAAAAAGAACAAGAAAAAAGAAAAAGAAACCCAGGAAACCTGCAAATAAACTCGTGGATTTGATGCCACATGCAATCACACAGTTATTTCTCTCTTAACTCCTGATGTTCTTGTCCACATCGTAGACATCTAGTAAAATCTGTTGAACTGAACGAACCAACAGCAAGGGAGAATGGACTCGATCTTACCTTACAACAGGTTTCTTTAGGTTTCTTTAATGAGAACAATCAATGTGTGTGTTCAGCTCTTCAAAACACTTTGCCTTATATAGAGGAATCAAAAATAATAAGCCCCTCAAAGCCAAAACGCGAAAATGGAATATCCCACCCACGTGCTGGATCTCAGTATTTCCAGATTACTTCCGAGGTTGGCAGATGCTTCGGCGGCCCTAGGATGTCCAGCATTTGAGGGTGACTAGGGCATGGGCTGAGGGAGGCTCTGAGACCAGGCAGCCTCACTCACAAGCCCAAAAGGCAATTTGCATTACAGATCAGCTAAAAACAGTGTTCTGTGTGTGGTGGTGGCGGGGGAAAAGACACCACTCTACTTAGTAAAATGAAGAGAATTTAGTTACAAAAAGATATTTAAGAACCTCTATGGGCACGATCACAAATAAGCTGAGACACCCAGACTAGTTGTATAATTCAGCAATTAAATATTGTTTTTTTTTCCAGAGGGTGCATGGGGCTCCGCAAGACTGCTTTAAGAGGCAAACCCTTTAAGAAAAGACTGCCACTTGTGCCTCTTTTCCTGTTGACAGGCTGTTGTCTGAACGATGAATCCTGGAAACACCTAGGAGAAGGCACCTAGGAGAAAGGTCTTAGGGAGTAGTCCCGTGGGTCCGACCCAGGACAGCAACGCTATCAGTTTCCCCGCCCTTTGCACCTGTAGTGTAGACTGTACCAGATGCGATGGCTTTGAGACGTCCTCTAGCCATCGGAGCCCATCATCTACCACAAAGAACCACCGAAGTACTTACTTTAGCAGAACATTTTCCGAAGGAAAATTAACAGGGAGAGGAAATGAAGAACATTAACAAACAGACTCCGTCTGCAGAGTCTGAGATCAAACCCGAGTCCGATGGAGCCCGGGCATCTGGTGGAGGAAAGCGGGCAGGCATAGCTCCAATCCTGGTCCTCAACAAGAGATTTCTGTGAATGAATCCCTCTGCTCCCTGGAGGAGGGCACATTACATATACCTTTCCTAAAGCAGAATTGAAGCAATTTGCCCATCATTCCTCACACCTCGACAGGGAAAGGCAGGATTCCAGTGTCTCATCAGACCCAGGAAAAGGGAAGGGTCGCTGGCGCAGTTACCTACTGGGTTTCTGGGAGCTAGGGAAAACACTCCTGGGAAACGCAAGTGCTCAGCGCCACATAAAACTTCCCCGGATTTAGGGCCACGCGAAGACGGGCGAAAAGACTCTCCAGCGCCTTAAGGTGCAAAGCCAGCTGTCAGTGTGCGCATGGCGAGTCCCCGTTCCCGGAAAGGGACGCAAATGACCCTAGAAAATCAGACAGGAGCAAAACAAACCCAAGAATGACACTCCACACACCACAAAGGCAAAAGCAAACAAAATGCACCTAGACACACACTCTGCAAAGTGTAGAACTGTCTACACTTGCATGGAGGAATCCACCTTGCAGAGCGAGGGTAGACCTTCCCGGCTCCAGTGTCTGGGACCCAGGCAGGTCATGCCGGGGCCAAGGACATTGCTCTCAGGGCCCCTCGCAGCTCCTACTGCAGCCCGTGGAGTCACCCCGAGACTCGGAGAGCCGGGCTGTGATTGCTTCTCGGGACAGTAAGGACACCGCGAAAGGGATAGATTTGGGGGTGTTCCACAGAAAGGAACCAGATCTCCGGGAGCCCAGATCTCGGGGAGTCTGGGAGGCAGCTCGCCTCCAGGACCCGAGGCCGCCCCAGGCAAGGAGTCGGGGCGCCCTCCGCGTAGGGCAAGTTCACCCCCAGAGCTCGGGACCCTGCAAGTCTCCCTCACTGACCTGCAGGTCAGGACACGCGACTTCCCGGCCGGTCTCCTGCGCTCGCGGTGGGGCTGTGCTCCCGTCTGGATGATCCGCGCCCGCGAAGCCGTCCTCGGAAATGTCGGGCGCAGCGGCGCGGCGCGCAGTCTGGGCGCACGGCGGACAGCGGGCGCAGCGGGAGTGGACCGCGGCTGCCTGCTCTGCACAGCCCGCGCGTCGTCCCTCCGCCCCTATAGGCCGCACAACCAATGGCCGCGAGCGGGGCCCACTCCTCACCGCCCCCAAGTCTCGGCTCTGGCAGGCGCTTGGGTCCAGCTCGGGCGAGGGAGGAGCTTGCGCCACCGTTGGAAAATCCTGGAGGACTAGGAGGCGTTGCGCAGGGAGCCCCATCTGGGGAAGGCAGGTGTAGTGGGTGAACTTTTGTGTGGCGGGGGGTTTTTTTTTTAGGGCTCAGGGGCCTGTCTCTGCAGATGAAAGCATCCACTTCTTGCCAACTTTCTCCTCCTCTGACATCTTTTATGAGTTCCTCGCAGCCCCCACCCAAAACAACTACTCTGGGTGCATCATCGCAAACCCAGCTGTGACTGAGCTGCGTGGGGCATGGCCTCATCCCGTGATGAGCTTCACCACAGACAGCGCTCGCTCAGCCTTCGCCGCGTGCCCCTCTGAATCCTATACCAAATCACCAAATGAGTCGAATAGGATTGGCATTTCTGTCATTGCCAGGGAGACAGGCAGTCATGAGTCCCTACTAGGGAACTGGAGTGTCATGTATCATAACAGAACTCTGGAAAAGGACGCTTTAACTGATACGACCAACTTCAGTTACCAGTCAGTGCTGCTACCTTGACCAGAAGACTCTCTCTCTGTATTCCTGTTTTTCAACTGGAAAATGAGAGACTTGGATCGCTTGGTGTCCGCGGGTTCTTTCACTCTGACATTCAACAATCCTGTTGCTCTGTGGCCTGCAAAGGGCTGAACCCCTGGGAAGTGTTGGTGTGGCTACCTGTTCCTTGAGCCCCTACTCCATCTGGTTCTGCTGTCTTCACTGTGAGACCTATTTGTGGCCAGAGAAGCAAATCATGCACAATACAGAATCAGGCCACACAAGTCTCAATGACCACCAACACATGCACGTATACTGCCACCCATCCTAGGAGCCGGCTACTTCCATCCATGTTCAATTGTTCTCCACGTAGAGACAGGCAGGGGCACCTGGCTTAACTCTGAGGCTCCGTGGTATGTAAGGAAAGGCTCTGTGTCTCTCCCCTTCCTTCTCCAGGGCAATTGCGGTGGGTGTGAATCTTTTCTATGTGGATCCTTCTGTGCCTGATGTAAAATGCGGGAGGATGGAATGAGCCCTGTTGTCAAGAGGGCAGATTCAGAGAACCACTTCCCTCCGGGCACACTTGCATTGGCTTCCTGAATTTCACCTGTTCATGTGCCACCCTCATGAGTTACCTTATATCCATCTACAGTTTGCTCCTTTATGCACTTAGTAAATTTCACCTTAGATTTTTACTTGGCTTCATCGTAAGCAATAATATCTGTGAAATTATTGGTTTGTGAGATACCAGTTGTATTTAACATTTAAATGCACAATGAAATAAAGGCATAAGTCTTCCATGCTAAAATCATTCTGAACATCACTGGTTGTTCTCACAACTCACTTTGTGAAACACTGAGGCGTATGAGGGGGCAGTTAGAACTGTTGACCTTCAAAACAGTGGTCCTCAAAATTTCTTTGTGCGTAAGATACCTAGGCCCCAACCCTATTGTCTGGTTCATTCATACTCTACAAGTTTGTTCGTTTATTCTGTCTCTCCCCTTCCTTCTCCAGGGCAATTGTGGGTGGATGTGAATCTTTTCCCTGTGGATCCTTCTGTGCCTGATGTGATCCTTCTGTGAGAAGTCTCGCTCTGTCGCCCAGGCTGGAGTGCAGCGGTGTGATCTCGGCTCACTGTAATCTCTGCCTCCCTGGTTCAAGCGATTCTCCTGCCTCAGCCTCCCGAGTAGCTGGGATTACAGGCACCCACTACCAGACCCAGCTAATTTTTGTATTTTTGGTAGAAAAGGGGTTTCTCAATATTGGCCAGGCTGGTCTTGAACTCCTGACCTTAGGTGATCCACCTGCCTTGGCCTCCCAAAATGCTGGGATTACAGGTGTGAGCCACCGTGCCCGGTCCATACTCTACATGATTCTAATGCAGTTTGTCCATTGAGAACCCTGCCAACATCCTGCAATTGTCAGAGAGGGGAAAAGAGCTGTTGATTGCTGAGCAGGCTTTTTATTCGGGCTGGTAAAGCAGTTTTCTTTTCCTTGTCTTCCCTTTGGTGACAAGGTAAGGTAAGTTTCTTTCCCTCAGTCTCTATTTTATAAGGCTTTTCTTGACATTTCCTAAACTTGGTTTCCTAGTTTAGTTCCTAAGTTTCCTAGTTTCTTAGTTCCCATAGTTTCTTGGAGGTAACAAATTACCAGAAACTGGGTGGCTTAAAACAACGGAAATGTATTCTTTCTCATATCTGGAGTCCAGAAATGAAATTGTTGGTTGGTTCCTTCTGGAAGCTCTAAGAGAATCCATTACAGAAGGCCCCACCTTGTTTGTGGGGGATGTGTTCCAAGACCCCCAGTAGATGTCTACAACCACAGATAGTAGTGAGCCCAATTCTGTTCATTAGAACGCATTTCTGTTCATGTCTTCTACCCACAAGCTTAATGCCCTTTTCATCTCAACTAAGCTCTTATCCCGTGCTGTGGCTGTAACTTTTGCAGTTTGAAGTGCGACAGCAAAACTGCACAACTTTCTGTGTCCTTCTTCACAATTTCACGGATAGAAGATTCCCTCTTACTGTAGATCTAAGCAACCTCAGCCTGTGTGTTTTTTCCTTCCTTATTAAGAACTTTCACCTTTTCACTCAAAGGAAGCACTTTACAGTTTTTCTTTGGCATACCCGACTTGCCAGTATCACTACTCTTGTATTTTGAGGCCATTATGAAGTCAAATAAACTTTTCTTGAAGACAAACAGTGTGATTCCATGACAGCCAATTTGATCACCAAGACGGCTACTAAGTGGCTAACGGATGGGGAGCTTAGACGCTGTGCATACACCATTATATCCACAGGAGGTTATCCATACTGGACAAAGAGATGATTCATATTTCAAGTGGGATGAAGCAAGACAGTGTGAGATTTCATTACACTACTCAGAATGGTAGCGACTTAAAACTTATGAATTGTTTATTTCTGGGATTTTTCATTGAATATTTTCAGACCACAGACCTCAGGTAACTGAAACTGTGGAAAGTGAAATCTCAGATAAAAGGGGGACTACTGGGCATGGCTTTTTCTCAGCATTCAGCAATCCTTGGTGTTCCCTGGCTTGTAGGTAGATGCATTGCTGCAGTCCCTGCCTCTGACTTCAAATCATCTCCTCATGTGTTTCTTCTTCCCTTCTCTCCTAAGGATACTTTTATTGGATTTAGGGCCCACCATAATCCAGAATGATCTTTTTTTTTTTTTTTTTTTTTTTTTTTTTTTTTTTGAGACGGAGTCTCGCTCTGTAGCCCAGGCTGGAGTGCAGTGGCCGGATCTCAGCTCACTGCAAGCTCCGCCTCCCGGGTTCACGCCATTCTCCGGCCTCAGCCTCCCGAGTAGCTGGGACTACAGGCGCCTGCCACCTCGCCCGGCTAGTTTTTTTTTTTTTTTTGTATTTCTTAGTAGAGACGGGGTTTCACCGTGTTAGCCAGGATGGTCTCGATCTCCTGACCTCGTGATCCGCCCGTCTCGGCCTCCCAAAGTGCTGGGATTACAGGCTTGAGCCACCGCGCCCGGCCCAGAATGATCTTATCTTGAGATTCTCAATTAAATTACATCTTCAAAGACTGTTTTTTCCAAATAAGGTCACATTGACAGGATCTAGGTGTATATATATTTTGGGGGAGGCACCATTCAGCCCACTACAATTACTATCAGTGATTGCCCAAACCCTCTGCTTTTGTGTGAGGATGTTCTACCTCCTCAGAGTGACATTGGGTAAACTCTAGTGATTTTAGGCTTTTGGGTAACTGACAAAGTCAACAGGGCCACTTTGCAATTCTCAAAAAAAAAAAAAAAATGACCACTTAAATATGACACTGGGAAAACATGTACATGTGCTTTGTGGTATTACTTTGTAAACTCAGTGATTCTGTCGAATTCTTCTTTCTCCTTATCTTTTTGGCTTAGGGTAGGGTGCCTTGATAACATCCTCTGTTTGATCTGGTACAAAACTCCTTTATTGCCTCTGTATTAGCCTGTTCTTAGGCTGCTAATAAAGACATGTCGGCCGGGCGCGGTGGCTCAAGCCTGTAATCCCAGCACTTTGGGAGGCCGAGACGGGTGGATCACTAGGTCAGGAGATCGAGACCATCCTGGCTAACACGGTGAAACCCCGTCTCTACTAAAAAATACAAAAAACTAGCCAGGCGAGGTGGCGGGCGCCTGTAGTCCCAGCTACTCAGGAGGCTGAGACAGGAGAATGGCCTGAACCCGGGAGGCGGAGCTTGCAGTGAGCTGAGATCCGGCCACTACACTCCAGCCTGAGCGACAGAGCGAGACTCCATCTCAAAAAAAAAAATAATAATAAAGACATGTCAAAGACTTGGTAATTTGTAAAGGAAAGAGACTTAATTGACTCACAGTTCCACATGGCTTGGGAAGTCTCACAATCATGGTGGAAGGCAAGGAGGTGGAAAGTCACGTCTTACATGGTGGCAGGCAAGAGAGAGCTTGTGCAGGGGAACTCCTATTTATAAAACCATCAGATCTTATGAGACTTATTCACTACCAGAGAACAGTATGAGGGAAACCACCTTCCTGACTGAATTATCTCCACCTGGCCTTGACACATGGGGATTATTACAATTCAAGGTCAGATTTGGGTGGGAACACAGTCAAACAATATCAGCCTCCAAGTACAGTGAAGAATCTGGGAAGCTAGCCTGATATGGGAAAAAAAGCTTTTGTTCTCTTTATTTTAAAAAATTTACATATAAGATATCTAGAACATTTTAATTGGCTAATTTACTTCCATAGGGTGTCTTCATAGGTAGGACAGGTATCACTCAAAGGCCTGGGAATTTATAGGCACGGTTTGGAGACATAACATTTAGGGAGCACAATGATTATGCTCCTCCCCTTCCATCTTATTCAGGGAGAAATGGGTTGTGGAAAAAAAGTGTGGAATTTGGAATCAGATGGAGAGTTATTACATTCTGATGCTATCATTTATTATCTGTGTGAATTAAGCCAATCATTTAACCTCTCAACCTCATTCTCCTGATCTATAAAATGAAAATCGTGTCTGCTTTATTAAACGGTTGTTGAGTGCTAAATACACGTGCGCACATGTGCGCGCATGTGCACGCGCACACACACACACTCACACACGAGTTCCCAACTATTTTCTGCTGTCTGGTAAGTGCTCAAAAATACTAGCTCCATCTTTCCTTCCTTTCAGCCATGCTTTGAAAGCAACATTCAGAAGTACTTTTACTAATTTTCTTCTAGGTTATCAGGAAACTTTTTAAATGTTCTACCATGGTTACTGCCTAGACTAACTTGTCTCTCACTTTCCTTTATTCCTTCATCTCAGCATCCTTTTGATGTTGACTTTCCAAACTTTATCTTCTCTCTCATGCTCACTCTCTTTTCTTTCAAGCAAGTCTCTTATTCCATCAGCCACAATATCAGGGACCTGTGTTCTATAAAGGAACTCTGAGAAAATACCTCCATTCATTTTCTGAGCATCTCTTCAATCCTTTCAATAAATTCCTGTTTTTTATTGTTTGAACCAGCCAAAGCAGTTTTTATTGCTCACAACTAAGAATACTTTGGCTGAGGCCTGATATAAAGGCTGTACTTCAACAAGAAGAATGCTAATTAACTGATCCAGGTAACTTTCTCCATCTAGGGCATTTGAACTGGAATATTAGAATGGGTCAATTAGAACCCATAACAGAAGCAAAAAACATACACCCAGAAACTATGAGAAAGGAGAAGAGATGTGTAGGTTAAAATTATGAGTAAGCAGAAGTTATGAATAAGCAGAAGTTATGAGCTAGCAGAAATCAAAATACATGCAGAGGAGAGGGAGTGTTGGTTGACTGATAGTGGCAGGCAAGTTGAAGCCAAGAGGAACATGAAGGCAAGGGAATGAATGAACCCCTCTCTTCAGGGGACTCCGTACTAACCTATTCGCTAGATCTGAGTTGAATCCTGAACTCTTTTCCAATTTCTAAACTACATTTCAATTTCTATAAAGTTGAATAACCCTCGCTATTCACGTGTTCCCCTGAAATTCCAGTTGCTCTTATTTTGATGTGTATCCTTACCATAGCTTCTCTATTATCTGAGGTAACCTGGCAAAATTTTTTTTTTTTTTTTTTTTTTTTGTGACCAAAATATTCCAAGGATTGCAGTGATGTTTTGACTAGGACCCAGTAAATAGCTGTCAAATAGACTCACTCAAAAGTCACTGATCCGCCTTCTCCAAGATGTCCCTTTCTCGTCTTACTTGAAATTCCCAGGAGGAGGCCTCCTCCTCTGGGCTGGAAAATTAATGTTTTATAAGAGGCCCCTGTTTAAGATGTACTCTATTCCCTGAAGGGAAAGAAGAGCCAGGGGTGTTTCTCTGTGCCCTAGCCATTAGCACCCAAGCAGATTGTATGAGTTTACTCTCAAATGCGAACTCCCGGAGGTCTGATCTTAGGAAATGAACCATTTAGAGGGCAGAAGAATTGGGCACTGGGCAGAAGGAGAGTAGAGAGTAGATAATGGAAAACGGCAATGAGAGGTCCAGGACATTCTAAGGGAATGTGTTATGGAACTTTCCCAAAAAGGAAGGTCCCGGCGGGCTGCCTTGTGTGAAGAGGACTGGGGAGCAGCAGGGCCAGCATGGTGGCTGTTCTAATGAGGTGGACACCAGCACCAAACAGCCCCACTTCCCAGCCTGCCTTGCGCCAGCTGCAGAGTGTGAGCTTGCATGATTTCCTTTACCCTTTGGCTCCTCCAGGAGATGGGGCCGGGCTAAAGTGGGCCGACGAAGACAGTCATCATACCTGCCCAATTTGAGGTTCTGCTCAGAACTTATACCAGCATGAGTTATGCCTTTAGGTTACTTATGGGAATCTGCAGACTTCCTGTTTTTGTCGTTGTTGTTGTTTTGTTTTGTTTCTGACACAGGATCTCGCTTTATGGCCTAGGCTGGAGTGCAGTGGCTTGATCATAGGTCACTGCAGCCTCAACCTCCTGGGCTCAGGCAATCCTCTTGCCTCAGCCTCCCTAGATGCTGGGACTACAGGCATGCACCACCATAAATGGCTAATTTTTAATTTTTGGTAAAGAGAAGGTCTCACTATGTTGCCCAGGCTGGTCTCAAACTCCTGGGCTCAAGCAGTCATCCTGACTTGGCCTCCCAAAGTGCTGGGATTACATGCCTGAGCCACTGTGTCCAGCCTGTGGCCTTCATTTTTATCTCCTGCAACATACAGTGCTCTCTCATGGCTTGTTTGGAAGGAAATATCTGTATGTCTTACCCAGGCAGTGAATGGTACACACTGCAGAGGAAAAAAAAGAAAAAAAGGGATTCTGTTTATGAGACTTGAAGCAGGAAGGAGTGGATTTACTCATGCTGCTGTGTTTGAAGGGAGAGAAGACATATCAAAGCTGCTTTAAAGAAAGCAGAAGTCAAGTTATCTCTAAAGAGCTTTATTTCTTCAAATTCGAAAATATACCACAGGTTTCTTGTTTTGTTTTTTTTTGTTTTTCGTTTTCAGAATAGTGGGTGGAAATGCTCTTGGAATAGCAGTGAGTCACATCAGGGTGCAGGTAGGAGAAAAACGTTAATGCCATGGATGCCTCTTTTCGTGGGGTACGAGCCCCAGCAATGTCTGTGTGGCCAGATGACGCACTGCGGGTTATAAATCAATGATGAGCAACGTGAAGAGCAGACGGGGAGCTTCATGCATCCTCCACAGCTCTGTCTTGTGACTGGCTCAGGTCCATGTGCAATTTTGAAGAGGATGTTTGAAAAGGATATTCATCATTTTAAATTGCTCTGTGGGAGCTTTGCAGTTCATAATGTGCCACTTAGGTACTTCTCAAAGATCGGTTTTCCTTGATGTGGTTTACAATTTAATAACAGCAAAAGGGCAACTTGGGGTGTTAGGACAGAAAACTAACTTTGAAGGAATAAGAAATATGGAGTGGAGTGGAGGAGAGCTAAACAGGTTTGAGATACTGGAGCCCAAAATGTCTGGTACTGGGAACTTCCATTGTCTGGCAAGAGTGTTGCCATCCTTTCCTTAGCTTAACCCTCAGATATACTGGGAAAGTCTACTTACAGCCTTCAGCATGACTAAAATATGCTTTCTCTTGTGGAAACATAGTTAAAAACCCAGCAATGTAATGTAACAATACTAGTATTGATGATCTTGAAGAAAACAAAAGATTGTTACTGAGATAGTTCTGAGCCCAACTCCTCTGCTGTGTTCTTTGCCTTATTTTGCAGTTTTACTCAAAGGGATCCTCATCAGAAGTGTGGTATGTGAATGGCGCTGACTGTCAAGTGGACAGTTGCAGTGCAGGCAACTGCTCCCCGGACACTCAGATGAAAATGAATTAACAATTGATAGCCTGGGAAAATGTGCGTCTTGAGCAAACGTGCTTTCCAGTCAAAGAAAGAAGAAAACGAAATGGATCCTGATGCTTTCAGTAGAGTAAATATTAGCAGAGTATTATGTGTGCAGAATAAGAAAGCATGACACTTCCACAGACACTGCAGGAGGGACACAGGAAAGAACAGCAGATTCAACAGACTTACTATTGCATATTGAACTTTTTTTTTTTTCATGTGTTAAAAATGTTTTTCAAAGGAGCTCAAGGAGATATTTCCATGCAAAGTACCTGTAATGAAAGTGTTCTGGGAATTGGCACCATAAAAACAGAGCCGGTAGCAGTAGGATTTCTACTTCTTGCTTTGATATGCAGGCAGGTAGGTAGAGAAAATTTTCCCAGAACGGTGCTTGCAGTCTAAATGTCATAAATACTTTCATGTATTTGACAAATATTTATTGTGCACCTCCCTTGTGCCAGGAACTGTTCTGGGTTTGTGAGACACAGTTGTGAAGAAGACAGACTTGAGCACAGGCAGCGGCAGTTGCCATGAAGATGTGTGAGAAGACAGGCCTGCCTGAAAATGCTGCTGGTCCTGGTACTGTCCTGCCCACAACAGCACGCATACTCCAGTCTTGCCTTTTCTTGTGCTTTTTTTCCATTTCTTTTTCAAGAAATCTCATTTCCCATCTTCTTGCTCTTGTTCTCTCTTTTCTTTTCCTACTTCTCCAGGTATTTCTCCACCTTCACGGGACCCTCCAAACCAGTGCCCACTGCTTTTCTCAGTCAGTCATCCCCCTCTGTTCTCACTTCCCTTCCTGTCCAGCTTAGACACCATAATTCATCCCTCCAGTGGTCTGCAAACTAGGTGCCTATCAGGTACAGGAAGACTTTCCAAGGGAGGACTTGTACAAAGAGAGTTTTAAAGAAACTCTGAATCATATAGATTCTTCTTCTTAAGTTGATCCACCTGAGAACTCACAGGTGTGTATGGAGCCCCTTCACCTACTCTACATGAGAAAGACACATCCCTCAGCCATCCCGAATCTTACTATCGTGCATGCAACTGGGCCGTCAAACCTTCAGAGTGCCAAATGAAGTGATACGTCAACGTATTATTTTTAGGAAAATGTTCTTAACAGTTAATTGAAACACTTAGGACTTCCCTGGTTTTCCTGTCTTCTATGTATTTGGTTCTGTGAACAGTGTATCTTTCCCATGTTGGGATGTTCTGGAGTCAGATATCAGATAGAATGATATGGAGAGAATAATAATCTTTTTTGTTTAATTACTTTGACTCTTTTATCTTTGGTCTGTTACCAAGGAAACTACTGCTCTGAAAGTAGAGTCCTATGAAGGCAAAGCAAAGAGGGTATCATCAGAAAATGCTGAGAATTAAAAACAACATGTTAGAAAACATACCTGAACAATTTTTTTTTTTTTTACTTTATTTATTCGAGATACTTATCCTTAGGACTATTTTTTAAATTAAATTTTAAAATTTTAGAACAATGATAGATTACAAAGATTGGCAAAGATAGAATTCCCATCTACCGCACACTTAGCTTCCCCTATTAGTAATATACAATATTATGGTATATTTGTCATAATTAATAAAGCAGTTAATGTTTCAATAATGATGTCATTATTAACTAAGGGCCATATTATTTCTCTTATTTTTTACCTAATATCTTTTTTCTATGCCAGTGTCCTATTCAGAATACTGCACTCATATCTCCTTGTATTCTACTCTCGGCTGTGACACTTTCTCAGACTTTCTTGCTTTTAATGACCTTTACGATTATGAGGGATACTGGCCAAGTATTTTGTAGAATGTCCCTCAGTTGGAATTCATCTGATGAATTTCTCATGATTAGATTGGGCTTCTAGGTTTGGGGAGAAAAATCTCAGAGGCAAAGTGCCATTTTCTTTACATCATATCCCGGGCACACACTATCAACATGACTTATCACGGTTGATGCTAGCCTTGATCACCTGACTAAGGTAGTGTTTGGCAGGTTTCTTTCCCATAGAGTTATGCTTTCCCCCATTCCTAGCACATTTTATCAAGTGAAATGAAAAGAACCTTTGAACTGTCAAAGTAGAATAGGTTCATGATACTGATTCTTACAACTATCAGTGGAATGCTTTTCAAGATTAGCAATTTTTCAAGATATATAAGGTAAAAAAATTATAATTTAAGCTCATGTTCATTATTCAATAAGATAGCTAAAATTTACTTTTAACAAATTTAAGATTTTACCTTATAAAATGTTTAATCATTTGTGCCTCCTGTTAACAATAAATAGTACTACGTGTTGGCTGCTGGGCTAGTGAGTTTTTAGTAATGTGTAGCTTTTTTCTTAATTCAGAGGAAAAGTCTAAATTTATTATTGAAGACTACTGTATCTAAGAAAATTAATAGAAAATGGGTACTAGGCTTAATAATTTGTACAACAAATCCCCATAACACAAGTTTACCTATCTAGCAAACCTGCACATGTACTCCTGAACTTAAAATAAAAGTTAAAAAAATTTTTTAAATTAAAAAAAATGTTCTATTCACCTCTTCCGGCAACATAGCTATAAAAGGAGAAAAAAAAAAAGAGAAAATTTCTAATTTCATATTAATTCTTATTTACTCATTGCAAAAGGATGAGAACAAACTTGATTCATGTACACAACTCACTTACCAGAGGAAGGTCATTCATGTTATCATAATACTTCTCATTTCATAAAAAAATTACCATCTCATTGCACATTACATTGCATTATACCAGATAGCTATTGAGAAACAATGTATTATTGTGGTCTTGTTTTTATAATAGCTGAAAGACATACAAAATAATTATATGAATTCTACATCATTTTAATCTTGGCTGCAGAAACAAGTAATCTAGTTTGCAAAATATATTCAGTAGTTTCTATCTCAGTATTTTAATAATATCCATAAAATACATGTGAAGATACAATTGTAAAAAGTCAGCCTCTTTCTGAATGCAATAAAGTCTGATATTGCTGCTGATTTGGCACTGATATTGGCTTTGCCAGTTAGATTGCATGGAGGGCGTTTTCCTTATATTGAAAGAGCCAAGTCTACATCTTTGAAGTATTGATGAAAATGTATAGGCTGGGCGAGGTGGCTCATGCCTGTAATCCCAGCACTTTGGGAGGCCGAGGCAGGCAGATCACCTGAGGTTGGGAGTTCAAGATTAGCTTGGCCAACATGACAAAACTCTGTCTCTACTAAAAATAGAAAAATCAGCCAGGCGTGGTGGTGAGTGCCTGTAATCCCAGCTACTCGAGAGGCTGAGGCTGAAGAATTGCTTGAATCTGGGAAGTAGAATTTCCAGTGAGCTGAGATCGCTTGAATCGCTTCCACTGCACTCCAGCCTGGGTGACAAAGCGAGACCCTGTCTCAAAAAAGAAAATGTACAAAGAACATGTGATGAGAGGGGGAAACCAAATAAAGACTACACAAAATCTCCTTGTATTGTTTCTTACAACTGCACGTGAATCTATAATTATCTAAAAATATGAAGTTTAACAGGTATTAAAAAACAGAAAAAATAAAAAAGAAGTAGCACAACAGGGTGACTATAGTCAATAACAATTTAATTGTACACTTTAAAATAACAAAAAGAATATAATTAGACTGTAACACAAAGGATAAATGCTTGAGCGGTGGATACTCCATTTTCCATGATGTGATTATTATGCATTACATGCCTGGATCAAAACATCTCATGTATCCCATAAATATATACACCTACTATATACCCACAAAAATTAAAAATTAAAAAAAGAAGTTTAATTAAAACAAAATGTGATTAGATTAAAGCATTTTATCAAACATATTGTATTGACAAAGGCGTAATCAAATTAACATTATTTACTTTTCCAAATTTTGATCTGAATATATTGAATTAAACAAAGTGCCTCTAAGTGAAAGAGTAGCAAGTTGTAATTTACATTCAGATAAGCCTTAGTAAAGCTTTTTTGACATATGTTCCTTCAGAGAAATAAATGATTCCAATAACTGGATAACAAGTCCATTTGCAAGTTAGGAGATTTCTAATTCTTGACTGCCAATAAATTGAGTTATCAGCTGATAGGTTATTAATATATTCCATATAACAAAAGGATGATAGATCCTTATATGATTTTTTTTTTTGGCTTTCAGCTCAAATCATATAAGGAATTCAAAAGGAATTCAAAAGGTTGAGTGACATTGCTATAAAATGTTTTTCTATTCTTATCTACATAGGTATGAGAAAAAAGTTTCTCAGCATGTATATGTAGCAATAAAAATATATAATGATGGTCTATATTTTCTATGACTTAATCTAGAAATAAGTAACTTTTTCCCATGGATGAAACAATCAACTGGCAAAAGGTTTCCTCACTTATCTAAACTGTTCTAGTTTGTATTAAGAGAAGAACTTACAATAAAATGTTTATTTTTATGTTTAACACTTATAAAAAAGTTAACATATTTGTGTTTTGATAAAAGTCTGAATATATAAAAATTATTTTAGTCACTTGTATATAAATCATAATTGCCATAGTAAGTCAGTCTAGAAGATAATTTTCAACACTTAGAGGCTTATACTCATGGAAAATGTAAAAATTACATTGAACTTTAGTTTATATACATATTTTTGTTGCAGAGGAATGTGTGAGAATGATAAATAAAAATCTTATGAGTACAAAAATATATTGTAGAATTTAGTTGTGGGGGTAGGTGTGAAGGGAGTAGACTGAAAGTACAGGTTCAAATAGAAAGAAAAGATGTACAATTTCAATTTAAGAAGCACTTCTAAATGTATTTTTAAATGGATGATGGTAGGTACCAAAATTATATGGTATTTAAATTCATTGGTTACATTTTTTGAAAAGTGAGATATAAAAGTGTACTGTATGTCAAAAATATATCACATTTAGACTCACAATGAAAAATTTAGATGTTATCTTAAAATGTGTGGGTACATAGTTTTTCAAAACTATTTTTAGGGGCTATGCAAGCAAAAGAGTTTGAAGACCACGCAACACTGTAGTCACTCTCTCCCAAACACCTTTGAGTCCTTCGTTCTTCTCCTCTGTCATCGCATTAATCTCTCATCTGGCAACCAGCTCATCTGTCCAGCTCGACTTAAACCCAAATACCTGCCAACATCAATCCTGCACTCAAGTAGCTCAGTATTGCTAGAGAGGAACAGGAGGTCAGGCTGACTGGTTTCACGTTGGGTCCATGATCACAGCTCTTGGAAGGACACACCACGCTCCCTAGCAATGCTCTGGTCTTCTCCAGCGTGTTCAAATTCTCACTTCTAAACAACTATTTCACACCTTCTTTTCTCCCCCTCAAAACTCCTATGCTACTTCTTCCACATCTCAACTTGTAACTTACAACCTTACCTCATACTTCCTTGAGAAAATGGTTGAGATAAAATAAGAACTGTCTCATCTTTCCTCTAGCAGCCTCCACTTGCACCCGTAGTCTCCTTTCCCTCTTGTTACTATGGATGAAGTCCAACACTTCCTCTTATGTTCTGGGTCCCATTCTCTCTCAGCTTCTTAAGAATACTTTCCTTGCAGTCATCCTCTCTTACCTGGATCATCGCCAATATCTCTTTATAGAGTATCATTCTCATTAGCTTAATTAGCCTGCTTTTGTATATTCTATTTCAAAAAATTTCTTCATCCCATTTCCATATCTTGCCCTCCCCATTTCTCTACTTTCCTTCATAGCTAAACTTCAAAAACGGGTTTTCTATAGTCATGGTTTTATTTCTTTACCTTACATTGTTGACCCAGTCCACTCCAAATAGACTTCCTTTGTACCACTCCATGGAGACTTCTTCCATGAAGGACAATAATAGCTTCCATATTGCCAAATCCAGTGACCCCTTCTCTGTTCTTGTCTAAGATCCATTGATCACCTCTTCCTTCTAAAAGAGGTGATCTTCTGGTTTTTATTCCACTTCGCTAGCCACTTTTTCTCAATCTCCTTTGCCTTTCTTCTGCTCATCTTGATCTCTAAGTTTGGAATTCTCCCGGCTCAGTCTTAATTCCTCTTTCTTTTCTATCAACAGACATCTGCTTTGGGAGGTGTTATCCTGTGATTGAAATACCATTTTTATGCTAATAAGTCTCTAATGTATATATCAAATAGGACTTCTCCCCAGAAAGGGCCACCTAGCACCTTCATTTATATAACCAGTTTCAAATCTAACTTGGTCAGCACAGAACTCTGCATTTCTATTGCCCACCCCCAACCCCATGCCTGTATTCTGTCCTATATTCACAGGCTCAGTTAATGCATGACCATCTACCCAGTTCTTAAACCACAACTGAGCAGTTTCCCTTCCGTCTGCTCTTTTTTTTTTTTAAATTTCTCACATCTAATACATTTTTAAAAATCTGTCTATTATATCTTCAAAACATATTCATAATTTTTCCATGGTTACCTCAAATGTTAAGCTATTACCATCTCTCGCCAACTCATGGGACTCCTTAGTTCTTCTGCTTGCAGATTGGCTGGACAACAATTGTTTTTCAATAAAAATTTGCATGATTAAAAATATTAATGTTATTTGCATGATTAAAGATTAAAAATATTAAAGTTATTTTCATGATTAAAGTTATTTGCATAATTAAGTTATTAAAACCTTTTAATAACTTAAATCAGAATATATAATTCAATCATTTAAATGACTTTTAATTAGATACACAAATCACTCTATGTCTTGGTCTTTCTCACATCTCTGCTTGTCTTGTATCACATCCCACTATTCCTGTACTTTTCAACCTAGAACACACCAAACTCACTTCCACCTTAGTGACTTTTCTCTAGATGTTTCCTCTGCCTCAATTTTTGATACTCAGGTCTCAACCAAAATATCACCTTCTCAGAAAGTGCTTCTCTGACCTCTAAAATAAACTAGCCACTCAGCTACTTACTATCACATCATCATCACTTAAAAAAAACTTTTCATCTTAAGGTAACTATAGATTGATAAGTTGAAAAATCACACAGAGAGGTTGTTCTTGTGGTGTTTGGTTGGAATAGAGTGGTTATTGTCTAAAAGTTTCTGTCTTGCTGGGTTGCCCCTTTTCCTAGTCCTGTGGCTAGAGAAAATAGGTCTTAATTATTTGTTCGTTTATGTGCCCCTCAGCATTTCCATGTGGTTGATTTCTCCAGCACACAGTCTGAGATTTATGAAGCAAATGAAAATCCAGGGAATACATGAGCATGTCGTTCCTTGAGTTCTGAGATGCCCTAATTGGTCTGCCTTTTTCTATCTCTCTGTCTCCTCATGTGTCTGTTGTTTTATATATATATTGCCCAGGACTTTTTTTTTTTTTTTTTGAGGTGGAGTTTTGCTCTGGTTGCCCAAGCTGGAGTGCAATGTTGCCATCTTGGCTCACTGCAATCTTGGTCTCCCAGGTTAAAGCGATTCTCTTGCCTTATCCTCCCAAGGAGCTGGGATTATAGGCATGTGCGACCACGCCCAGCTAATTTTGTATTTTTAGGGTTTCTCCATGTTGGTCAGCCTGGTCTCGAACGCGTGACCTCAGGTGATCCACCTGCCTTGGCCTCCCAAAGTGCTGGGATTACAGGCATGAGCCATGGCACTTGGCAAGGAATTTTAACTGTACTTAGCAGGAGAAGTAGGGAAAAGTACATCTACACCATCATCCTGGAAGCAGAAGTCAAGAGGTTCTACCACATTGTCCTCTTTTAATTCTTATTATTGTGTAGTTCCAACTATTAAAATATGCAGTATGATAACTTTTATTTTTTAGAAGGATTTTTTTAAATTTCCAAATAAATAGTTTTTAAAAAGTTACGTTATTACTCATTTCCAAACTATGGGGAGAGAAATGGCCTTTTTGATACTGATTCTTTGAATGTGTTGTAAGCTGCTTTGTGGCCTAATAACTGGCCAATTTTTGAAAATGTTTCATAGATAAGAAGAGTATATGTTCTCATTGGCAGGATGTCCAAGAGTTTAAGCAAGCTTATTAATTGTATTTTAAAATTAGATATTCTCTATCCTTCCTAATATCTGTCTTGATCAGTTTTTGAGTTTTTGAGAAATGAGTCATCCTCTATGATAATGGTATATTGTCAATTTATTGTGGTAAATCTGGGAAATTTTGCTTTTGTATATTTGTGACCATGCTGTTAGGTACATATAAATTTGGAATTGGCTATCACCTTAGTGAATTTTCACTTTTAATCATTGTATAGTTACTCTTTTATTTCAAATAATGATTTTGTCTTAAAGTCTGTTTTCTTATCTATACTATTGCTTGCTTAATATAATTATTTCCATTCTTTTACTTTGTATTCTTATGTTTTAGGTATTTCTCTTGTAACACCCCTTGTCTAGTTGACAGTCTTTGCCTTTAAATTGGGGAGTTTGACGTACTTACATTTAACATGATTATTGGTATATTTGGAATAATTTCTATTATTTTATCATGTGTACACTAAACGTTACTTGTTTTTTCTCCTTTCTTGACTTTTTTTGGAATGAGTTTTTTAAATGACTTTTTTTTCTCTAATACTATTTTGAAAGATATATTACTCTCAATTTTTTTTTTTTTTTTTTTTTTTTTTTTTTTTTTTTTTTTTTTTTTTTTTTTTGAGACGGAGTCTCGCTCTGTCGCCCAGGCTGGAGTGCAGTGGCCAGATCTCAGCTCACTGCAAGCTCCGCCTCCCGGGTTCCCGCCATTCTCCTGCCTCAGCCTCCCGAGTAGCTGGGACCACAGGCGCCGCCACCTCGCCCGGCTAATTTTTTTTGTGTGTTTTTAGTAGAGACGGGGTTTCGCCGTGTTAGCCAGGATGGTCTCGATCTCCTGACCTTGTGATCCGCCCGTCTCGGCCTCCCAAAGTGCTGGGATTACAGGCTTGAGCCACCGCGCCCGGCCTACTCTCAATTTCTTAATGATTACTTATCTTAATGATTACTCTTAAGTTTTTAAACTGCACACTTGACCAAAGATCTAAAATTCTTCAATATTTTTGCTCTTTTCATGAATAATATATTAGATAATTTGAGCTTTGATTTCTACCCTATCTTATATTTTATTTTTCTATTTAATTTTTTACACTCAGTTTAGGCATTCCTTCATAGTTCTATATGGTTAATATTTGTTTAGTTTTACTCACATGTTTACCTATTTCTTTGCTTATAATATTTTTCTTCCATTTCACTTTTTCCTTTTAGAGTCATTTTTAATAAATTTATGAATTTTACAGGTTGAATTGCATCTGCCAAAAAGATATGTTGAAGGTCCAACCCCTAGTACCTCAGAATGTGGCCTTATGTGTAAAAAGGGTTCTTGCAGATGCAATTAGTTAAGACTAGGTCACGTGGAGTAGGGTGAGCCCTTAATCCAATACGACTGGTATCTTATAACAAGAAGCACAAAGAAATAGACAGGAGGAATGCCATGCAACAGTGCAGGCAGAGGTTGGAGCGATATATCTATGAGGCAAGAAATGCCAAGGATTGCTGGCAACACCAGAAGCTAAGGCATGGAACAGACTCTCCCCAGAGACTTCAGAGACAGCATGGCCCTGCCAGCACCTTGATTTTGGACTTAAATTCTCAGAAGTGTGAGAGAATAAACGTCTGTTGTTTCAAGCTACCTCGGTTTGTGGTACTTTGTTACTACAGCTCTAGGAAACTAATATAATAAAGTACAGCCTTTAGAAGTTTATTTGGTGAGGATTAATTAGTGGTAGACTTTTAATTTTCTGTTTTTTAAATGTTTTATTTTTTCTGCCTATGTGTGTGTGTGTGTGTGTGTATGTGTGTGTGTGCCAGGCATATAATCCTAGGTTGACACTTTTGTCAGCATTTTGCAGATGTTATTCTGCTGTTTGATACCTTTAAATGGGGTTATTGAGAATGTTGCTGTGAATCTAATTGCCATTTAGATGACTTTGCCTTTTTTCTTTGGATGTTTTCAATGTCTTTTATTTTTCTTCGGTGTTTTGCACCCTTTCTTATCCAGAAATAATTCTGGATTATGTCTTCAGATTTGTCTTTCAGTTCATATTCTCTCTTGAGCTGTATCTAATATTATGCTTAACTTGTCCACTGAGTTTTTATTTTCACATATTCTTTTGTTCATTTACAGAAATTCTATTTTTTCTTGTTTAAATCTGCTTAGTCATTTTTGATGATCTCAGTTCCTTGCAAATATTTTCTGTTCTCTTTTTCAATCTGTAAACATTTTTTAAACTTCTTTTTTAAATTACTTTAAATTTCATATGGAGCCAAAAAAGAGCCAGCACAGCCAAGATAATTCTAAGCAAAAAGAACAAAGCTGGAGGCATCATGCTACCTGACTTCAAACTATATTACAAGGTAACAGTAACCAAAACAGCATGGTACTGGTACAGAAACAGATATATAGACCAAAGGAACAGGACAGAGGCCTCAGAACTAATACCACACATCTACAACTATCTGATCTTTGACAAACTTGAGAAACACAAGCAATGGGGAAAGGATTCCCTATTTAATAAATGGTTCTGGGAAAACTGGCTAGCCATATGCAGAAAGATGAAACTGGATCCATTCCTTACACTTTATACAAAAATTAACTCAAGATGGATTAAAGACTTAAATGTAAGACATAAAACCATAAAAACCCTAGAAGAAAACCTAGGCAATACCATTCAGGACATTGGCATGAGCAAAGACTTCGTGACTAAAACACCAAAAGCAATGGCAACAAAAGTCAAAATAGACAAATAGGATCTAATTAAACTAAAGAGCTTCTACACAGCAAAAGAAACTATCAGCAGAGTGACCAGGCAACCTATAGATTGGGAGAAAATTTTTGCAATCTATCCATCTGACAAAGAGCTGATATCCAGACTCTACAAAGAACTTAAACAAATTTACAAGAAAAAACCAAACAACCCCATCAAAAAGTGGGCGAAGGATATGAGCAGACACTTCTCAAAAGAAGACATTTACGCAGCCAGCAAACTTATGAAAAAGATGCTCATCATCACTGGTCATTAGAGAAATGCAAATCAAAACCAAAATGAGATACCATCTCATGCCAGTTAGAATGGCAATCATTAAAAAGTCAGGAAACAACAGATGCTGGAGAGGATGTGGAGAAATAGGAACACTTTTACACTGTTGGTGGGAGTGTAAATAAGTTCAACCATTGTAGAAGACAACGTGGTGATTCCTCAAGGATCTAGAACTAGAAATACCATTTGACCCAGCAATACCATTACTGGGTATATACCTAAAGGATTATAAATCATTCTATACAGACACTTGCACATGTATGTTTATTGCAGCAGTATGTACAATAGCAAAGTCTTTGAACCAACCCAAATGCACATCAATGATAGACTGGATAAAGAAAATGTGGCACATATACACCATGGAATACTATGCAGCCATAAAAAAGGATGAGTTCATGTCCTTTGCAGGGACATGGATGAAACTGGAAACTGTTATTTTCAGCAAAGTAACACAAGAAGAGAAAACCAAACACTGTATGTTCTCATTCCTAAGTGGGAGTTGAACAATGAGAACACGTGGACACAGGGAGGGGAACATCACATACTGGGGCCTGTTGGGGGGTGGTGGGGGCTTGGGGAGGGATAGCATTAGCAGAAATACCTAATGTAAATGACGAGTTGATGGATGCAGCAAACCAACACGGCACATGTATACCTATGTAACAAACCTGTACGTTGTGCACAGGTACCCCAGAACTTAAAGTATAATAATACAAAAAACTTATCTTTTTGTGTTAAAATACACATAACATAACATTTACCATCTAAACCATTTTTAAATGTAAGTTCAGTGGTATTAAATACGTTCTGATTCCACATGTGAGTGAGAACATGCAGTACTTTCTGTGTCTGACTTATTTCACTTAACATAAGGTCCTTTAAGTTCATCCACATTGTTGTGGGTACAAAGTTACAATTAGAAAGGAAGAATGAGTTCTGGTGTTTGATTACACAGCAGGGTAACTATAGTAAACAGTAAGGTATTATATATCTGAAAATAGCTAGAAGAGAGAATATTGGATGTTCCCACTACAAAGAAACGATAAATGTTTGAGGCGATGGATATGCTAATTACCCTGATATGATCATTACATGATGTATACATGTGTCAAAACATCACATTTTACCCCACAAATATGTACAATGACATGTCAAAAATAAAGTGATTAAAAAATAAATATATTCACATTGCTGTGCTACCGTCATCACCATCTACCTACCATTTTTAAATTGTACAAACTAAAAACATTAAACAGTAATGCTCCATTCCCCACTTCCTTAGCTTTTGGCAACCATGATTCTATTTTCTGAATGATTTTGACTACTCTAACTACCTCATATAAATGGAATCACACAATATTTGTCTTTTTGTGACTGGCTACTTTCGCTTAGAGCAATGTTCTCAAGGTTCGTCATGTGATAGCATGAGTCAGAATTTCCTTTCTTTTTAAGGGTGAATAATATTCCATTGTGTGTGTATAAGATGTTTTGCTTATCCATTCATCTGTTGGTAGACTCTCAGTTTGCTTCCATGTTTTGACTATTGTGGGTAATGCTGCTATGAACATGGGTGTACAAATACCTGTTCAAGTCTCGGCTTTCAAGTCTTTTGGATATATGCCAAGAAATGGAATTGCTGCATCATATATCAATCTGTAAGCATTGTAAACATACTTATTTTCCACATTTATGAGCTAATTTCAATATCTAAATTACTTGAGGGTCTAATTTAACTGTTTCTCATTCATGCTGAGTTTTACTCATAAAGGCTTACTTTTAGGAAAACCTAAAGGGTTTGGTTGAGAGTTTATTCCCCAGACAGAACTTAATTTTATTTCTTCCAGGTTAGGGTCACTCTAAACTAACTTTTTAGATTATTGTTTCCTGCACTATAACTGACTGTGTAGGTCTCTACCCCAAACCTGTAAGGGCAATTTTGTAATTAGGAGTTTTGAGGGGGGATTCTTTTCCCCACCCAGAGACATAGAGGAAACAGACACATCTCCTTGCAGTCTCTCTTTTGCCACAGGTAGAATTTTACTGATCTGCCCTTTCACTGGGTGTGTAGCTTTATGACTGGAGTTTCAGTTGTGATTCTTTACTTCCAACAGACCCAAAGCCTGCTCTGTCTCTGCACAGAGTGAAACTGGCAGCCGTCAGGGACTATTCCCGGGACACGTTCTAGCTTCAGAACTTGGTTACCTCTCTAGTTTGTGTGTGTGTGTGTCTGTGTGTGTGCGCGTGTACGTGCACCCTCAGGTATGTTTTAGAATAGTACTTACCATGATTAGATCTTCATATTGTGTTTGTTCAAACTGTCTTATCTGTATCAACTATAAACCTCATGAGAACAGGGAGCATGTCTATATATCTAGTGTCTAGCATGTAGTAGATGCTCAATAATTATTCACTGAATGGATAAAGAAATGAATGAATGCCTTCAGCTGGCCAGTGATGCTTATATAATGAACAACATCTCAGACTGCAAACTGGGATAAGCAGAAAATACTTTCCTTATTTTTTACAATTCTTCTTAGTTTCTGACTCTAAGTCCTCTTTCAATCAATTGACTTCAGTCTTTCTAGGGATTCTCTTCCCTCTTCTTCACCACTTCTTGGAGATTGTACATGGTTTCTACATCTTACATAGTGCTAAGAATGCGCATCTGGTCTTCATGACTTAACCTAATAGGATGCCCACCATATATCCATTATCTCTGCGTGCTCACCTTCAGGTCTGGGTCTTGGGCTATTTCATTTCTGTGCTTGGGGCATATTTGCTGTTTGTTTATGATCCTGATGGTGTTCAGCTCTGTGCACAGAGCTCTCTCTACAGGTAATGAGATAATTACTCTACTCTAGGCAGAGATGTAGGATTGGATAATGACTCCCCTTCCCTCTCTCCCTCTCCAAGTGGTCATGAAAGTTTCTTCTCTAAGTTGGGAGGCATTTAGCACACAGAATCCGGTAGGTACCTCTGCAATACTCCTTATTACCTCTCTCTCGAGGCCGTGAGCTTATGCCTGCTAGAAAGAGAGAAAAGAGTAAAGAGGTAAAATGGAAGGAAAACCATTAAATTAATATCTCAAAATATTATCCAGCCACCTTTCTGGCATTGATTACCTCTACAGGGTGTTGATTGGGGGAAAATAAGAGGGAGTAAAAGGAAAGTGTCTTATCCCTAAAACATGTCATCCCTTGGAATTTTATAGGGAAAAATAAATAGAAATGGTGCAAATTGAAGACCGTTGATACAATATAGGGGTAAGCAAACTTAATCTGTAAATGGCCAGATAATATATACTTTAGGCTTTGGAAGTCATATGCCATATAATTTCTGTGACAATTCTTCAACATTGCTATTATAGTCAAAAGCAGCCATAAACAATATATAAGCAGATGGATCTGGCTTTGTTCCGATAAAACTTTATTTACAAAAGCAGATGGTGGGCCAGATTTAGCCAACTCCTGATGTAATACATCATCCACGACCCCTGAGAAGCTTGATGTTGGTTGGACAGTAGTTGAATCATTATGGTACCTAAAGGGAACCTTTACCTCACACTGTCAGAATCCAGACGTTTGGCCTGCTCCTTTGACCTTTCCCCTTAGGCTATGGTTCTCAACTCTCTCCCATAACATGGCAGCTGGTTTTCTCCAGAGTTCTCCAAGAGAAGGAGCACAAGAAGAAAGTCACAGTGCCTTTTATGACCTATTTTTAAGTCACACATGGTCACTTCTACCACATTCTATTCACTGGAAGTGAGTCCAGTGAATAGACTCACTGCACTGAAATTTTGGCCTGCACTGAAATTCAAGGAATTGGGTTCTACCTTTTGAGGACTATCAAATAATCTGTGGGCATATTTTAAAGCCACCAATCTTCTGTGACATGTTGTTTTGATTGACATATATTAAGAAATGCCAGCCTCACACTGTTGGAAAAGGGAGTATCTTAATAGCCTTTTCAGAAAAGTGTGTGTATTTTTTAGGAACTATACCAAATGGTGGTTTTTAAAAGGTGAGTTGCTTTGTGAAATCTAAAACCATATCAATGAACTTTTCAAATTCAGTTACGTTAAAATTTGTTAGCCTATCCTGTACTTTGAATGGATGTTTTGCCCATGTCTGATTTCACAACATCGTGTATTGGTCACTTGGTATATTGAGTTACTGAATTGTGTAGATGTTCTAAATGTTGGCATATTTCATTATATAATACAAAATATTATATTTGTTAATAATAATACTACTACTAATTTCATCAGAAAAGTTTTTGAGTATTGGATAACTATCAAGCTTACAGCGGCAGATACAATTTTTCTAAAATTCAAATTTTCACTTGAAGGCTTGAATTTTATCATTGGCAGCAAGTACTGTCAGTTGTTTTCCTTGAAGTGATAGTCAGTCTCACTTGGTTCATTGTGGAAAAAATGTCTGCCAAATCCCCAAGTCTAAATAAAGATGGTTCTTCATTGATTCAAGGAAAAGTGTTATTCTCTGAATAAAATGGCTGGTTCAGCTCACAACTCAATCTTACAAGTACTTTTCCTTGAGATAACCACCATACTTGAGTTTGAAGTAGAAGTGCTTTTTTGCATAGTTAGAATTTTGTCAAACAAAATATCGAAAAGATGTATATGCAAGAGCTGATATTTTACAAAATCAATCATTTATATTGCTTCATCAAGGACTTCTAAAGTGCAACTCCTCTCTGGCTTTTCCCCCTCTGCAAGTGAGTGGCAGTCAAGTGCAACATTCATTGTACTAGGACACTGATCAGTAGTATAGTTGGGGACCTTTTCCTTGAAATGTGCTGAACCACCAAGGGTTTTCCCTACCATTGCTTTTGCACTGTCAATTCAAATGTCAACACAATGAAAAAGGCAAATAATGTCTTAGTATTATTAGGAAAATACTTTTGAGTTTGAATAACCTGATAGTGTCTCAGGGACCGTCAGAGATTCATGGCCCATACTTGGAATACCACTGTCCTAAGGTATTGGCTCATAGCCAATTTCTCCGGAGAAAGTCAATTAGTCTCTCACAAGCTTTAACACTGATCTTTATCTTCATGACCCTCCAGATCCTACCTGCCCTCCAGTAACCACCAATGCCTCTATTCATCAGGCTGAGCAATTAATTGTACTCTTTTTCTTGGAAGAGATTGCCACTGCCAACTCCTCTTACCCCTCCTCCTTCTCCTTCTTCTCTTCTTCTCCTTCTTTATTTTATTTTATTTTATTTTATTTTATTTTATTTTATTTTATTTTATTTTATTTTATTTTACTGTGGTAGGAACATTTAGGATGAGATCTGCCCTCTTAGCAGATTTTAAGTGTACACTACAGTATCATTATCTTTTTTTTTTTTTTTGAGATGGAGTCTCACTAGGTTGCCCAGGCTGGAGTGCAGTGGCACAATCTCAGCTCACTGCAACCTCCACCTCTCAGGTTCAAGCGATTCTCCCGCCTCAGCCTCCTGAGTAGCTGGGACTACAGGTGCGTGCCACCACGCCCAGCTAATTTTTTGTATTTTTAGTAGAGATGGGGTTTCACTGTGTTAGCCAGGCTGGTCTCAATCTCCTGACCTCATGATCCATCCTCCTTGGCCTCTCAAAGTGCTGGGATTACAGGCGTGAGCCACTGTGCCCGGCCTACAGTATGGTTATCTATGAGTACAATGTGAGACAGCTAGTCTCTAGAACTTAATCATCTTGTATAACTGAAATTTTATGTCTTGATGAGTGACTCTTTCTTTTTCCTTCCTGCAGCCCCTGGCAACCAAGATTCTATTCTTTGTTTCTATGAGTTTGACTACTTTTGAAACCTCATGTATGTGGCATCATGGAGTTGTATTTGTCCTCCTGTGATTGGCTAATTTCACTTTCCATAATGGCCTCCAGGTTCATCTATCTTGTAGCATGTAACTAGGTTTCCTTCTTTTTCAAGAAGAGATTGTCTCCTGACTTATTACGTTATGTAGATAACTTTATAAAAAGATTTACTTAAAGTATTCAAATGTAATTCATGCAGATGATAGAACTTACTTTAAAATAATTTTTAAGAACCACGTACTCCAATTTAACGACATTAGTGTACTGCTGTGCCCTTGTTATTAAAGTTGGTAAATTTTCTACAGTACAGGGCATGTTAATAAGTCATGAAATTAAAAGTGAAAGAAATGTTTTTGTTCTAATTGCCCCCCTTCCAAGGTTTTTGTTTGTTTGTTTTGCAAGTTTCAGTGAATCAGAACCAGGTCTATGTTAAAGTTGTGAAACATTAACTCAACAGAATAGAGTCAGTAGGAGACCTGGTGTTCAGAGGTCCCTGAAATCCTTTGATTTTTTTTTTTTTTTCTCAAACTAGTTTGAATCTTTGTGCCATATTATTCATCATGCTGTGCACTGGCTGCCAAATTTTCTCAGAGATGCTGAACACAGCTTTTGCTGAGAGATTTGGGGGTAGGTCATACCTTTTGCCCTGACTAAATAATAATGTTTAAACATTATATATTTAAACATTATTAGACATGGAAACATCCCAGAGGGCACAAATATCATCTTTATCTGTAAGCAAGTTATAGTCATTACTAAAAGGAGAAGCTACAAATTTCACAAACTCAAGTCATGGCTCCTATTAGTTTTTTAAAATGCTTCAAAACCTCATGCCGACTTGGTAGGAGGAGCCTGCCAAGTAATGAAACTGGAATTCACATCTGCTTGGCCATTTTTGTTACAATGATCCACCTGTTGTTATGAGGGTCCATGATGTTGCACCTAAATTCTGGCCCTCATTTGCCTCTAAAGCTTAGTGTTTACTGCATTAACTCCCAATATCCAAATGACGATTTATGCAGATCGTTTGCCCACATATACACAAATTACACTGAGGGGCTTTGATGAAGCTAATGGAACTCAGAACTTTTCATTTGAAAAGATTCTTTGAAACAGATTTTCCTTGCAAAGAAATCCTTCTTGCTTTTGGGCAGTGGCAGATCTAGGTTTCGTAGGGCCTGAAATTTATATAATTTTGAGATCTCTCGATATCAAGAGCCCCCAACCCCTGGGCCATGGACCAGGAACAGGGCCACACAGCAGAAGGAGAGCAAGCAAGCAAAGCTTCATCTCTGCTTACAGCTGCTCCCCATCGCTCACGTGACTGCCTGAGTTCTGCCTCCTGTGAGATCAGCAGCGGCATTAGATTCTCTTAGGTGCACAAACCTTATTGTGAAATACGGATGCGATGGATCTAAGTTGCTTGCTCCTTATGAGAATCTAATGCCTGATGATCTGTCACTGTCTCCTATCCCCCTAAAATGGGACTGTCTAGTTGCAGGAAAACAAACTCAGGGCTCCCACTGATTCCACATTATAACAAGTTGTATAATTATTTCATTATATATTACAATGTAATAATAATAGAAATAAAGAGCACAATAAATGCAATGCATTGAATCATCCCCCAAACCACCCCCACCCTGCCCCCATCTGTAGAAAAATTGTCTTCCAAGAAACAGGTCCCTGGTGCCAAAAAGATTGGGGACTGCTGCTCTATGTGAAAAAAGATAGAAAATTACACAATGATCTTAGTTAAAATGAGAAAATAAATCACAACAAATTATGCAAGCCTTGAAAATTCAATGATCTCTTTAGGCAACTCAGTGGAAATGAGTACATAGAAATGCTTCGGGTGAGAACCCAGCATCTCTCCTCTTGGGACACTATGAACCAATGCTTAGAGCACTCATAGTGACTGGGCAAGGGAGGGGGCCCTGAAGTGTCACCTTCATTACCTTCACAGTGGATCTATCCTTGCCTTGGGAGAACTCTCTGTTCTAGACAAGGCCACATCTCAAAGCCTGCCAGAGAGCATGACTGTGTTTTCAAGTGACCCTAAATCATGTTAAATGGAAGCCTGATGTTTGTTGAAGTGACAGACACTTTGATTCTTTCCTTTCATAAAATGACATTTAACAGCCCTTCTTATTCTAAAATTATATTATATTTAAACATTATTAGACATAGAAACATCCCAGAGGGCACAAATATCATCTTCATCTGTAAGCAAGTTATAGTCATTACTAAAAGGAGAAGCTACAAATTTCACAAACTCAAGTCATGGCTCCCATTAGTTTTTTAAAAGAGGACTGCCTCTCAAGAAGTAATTCAAGAGTCAACATTTTAATGAGCTCTATTGGGTAGCAGGGAATTCATGATTCCCAATATCATATTTATTATATTTAGAAATTTACATGCTAATAAGAAAGCAAGTCCCTGTCCCTAGACATGTTTTATAGTGAAAGAAAAACGCCTGTGAGTCTGAGAGTACAATGGTTTTAACTAAAACAATAGTGAAAGTTCTTAAAGATGGTATTTCAAAATATGCAGCAAGTCGTGAGCTTTCTGCTGAGTGATTTTCTTCTTTTCATCTGCCAAAGTTATTTAGTGATATACTCTTATCTCTAGTGTATCACTTATTTCAGTAAATTAGAAAATTCATGAGCAGAAATAAGAAAATTAGAAAAGGTATACAGAAAAATTTGTGAAAAAATTACATTTTGTAAATACTAGAGGTGATAAATTAACCATTCATAAAGAATGAATGCATCTATAATCCATCAGATTTTTTGACATTGAAGTAATGCAATGGCTTTTAGCATGTGTTTCTCATTATAAGGATAGAAGTATGATATTTCAGTCATGTGATGATTGAAGCAACCATTCAGTTCTTTATTTTATTCAGATGCAGTGAAAGATCATTACAAATATCTCATCAACTAGCCACTTTGACTCTGCAATGGCTTGAATCAACATTAGATGTAGCTGAAACCTCCACAGTCACCTCTTAATGCAGTGCATTTGAGATATACATACATGCATTAAATGTAGATTATGACAGAATCAAGAGGCTCAAACTCAAAAATAAATTATTGTTCATCTTTGTTTCCTTGGATGTTCAGACAATATCATACCTTAAATTTTCTAGATAGGTAATACACCCATTTTAAAATAAATTTAGAGGAGATTTTGCATCCTACTTAATGATTATAATATTCACCATTAGAAAAATTTGTTTAGTATTTAACATACATTTTTATGCCATGGTTTAATTAAATTCTGCAATTATTTATTGTCTGCTATTTATATCAATCCTATGCTAGGCCATAACAGAAGTCAGGGGGGTTACAAATGAAGGGTTGGGGTAGATCTCTCTGAGGAAGAAAGACACACCATAGTGAAACAATGAGGCATTGTGACAATGTGTGTGTTCATCTCTGTGGTTCCAGCCATAAGTGCTAAACGGAGAGACCTGAGAAGATGAAGCTCCATGTTCAGCGGGGACTCATCTGAGGAGATTTAGGAAGATCTGGGATGTGTCTAATGACATTGAAGGGGGATTACATTTGGGTAGGTGGAGGGAAAAGGAAAGCGACATTTTGCCCAGAAAGAACAACCTGGGCAAGAGGGTAGAGAAACTTTTATTATTCATTTTATTAGGAGAGATAGTCTCCCATTTGTCTTGGGAAATTATTAAGATCCCTTCAGTCTTCTCTTTTCCAAGTCAAACAATCCCAAAACTTCTGACCTTTCACTCCACACCCTGTTGTCCAGCCCTCAGCCTTTTCTGATGCTCTCCAAGTTCTCTGCCTCACTTGTGAGCCATGTGGTCTAAGGGTGGCAGAAACTCTCTTACGGGTTCAGGATTCAGACTTCTACTTTTCATTCCTCCTACTCTGTGGCCTTGGCCAGGTCCTTTCTAGGCCTCAGTTTCCATCTGTAATTTTAGGCACTGGACTTTGGTCTTTTTATTTCCTTCTATCTCGAAATTCTGAATCTTAAATTGTGAAGCTAATACTCTACATAAGTTTCCAGCCATGTGAAATGAAGTTAAAGAGTTAATTTCCAATCTCCTTCATTCTATTCATTATGTATATCTTTCTTTAGACATTCCAATATCATAATTACCTTTAAAAACCCTAAGTCCAGGAAAAGTTTTGGTACCTCCATTAGAAACTGGGCTTACTTGTCCTAAACATTGTCAACAGCACACCATTTGTATAAAATGACCTAAAGTCCCAACCCACGCCTGGTATGGAGAAAATTTATTTTCAGTTTAGGGATAACGACGATTGCTTTTGGTTTAAATGATTATGCTTGCTTCAAGCTATGAAAAATGTGAAAAGAAGAAAGAAAAACAATGACTTAAAAATCACACTACCCAGAATAACCATTACAATGTTAGGTGATCATCATCCCAGACTTAAGGAAGTATTTTTAGAACACATCACACAGAAATATAACTACTAAAGATAGTTGTAAGGCAAAAGAACATTAGTATCATTTTAGTAGTTCTTCTCATGATGTAGAAGATTTTTTTATATAAAAATCACACTTTATCTCCCTGTTCCATCTCTTTCCTTCACAACCAAGACTTCCTCTCCTTCTGACATTGAGATCTGACTTTACCACTATTATTGAAATGGAACCTACCCAAGTGAACAATGACATCCTAGTTGACAAACCCTGTGGAAAGTATTTAGTTCTTTGACTTCTGGTTGGCATTCTGCAGAACACACCCTCCTTAAAATTCTCTCTGACTTCTTTGTGAGCTCCTCTATCCCTTTCTCATCCCTTTTATGTTGGGGTCCTATGCTTGGTATTAGTGTCTCCTCAATCTATAATTCTCCCAGGGGAGGTGGGAGGGTGGGGGGCCATTTATATTGCATGATTTCAGCTACTACTGAGATGATAACTCCTAAATCTTCATATACCTACCTCCTAAATTATTTTTCCATATACAACTGTCTGGATGTCCCACAGGCACTTGAAAGTCAAAATGGCCCAAGCTGAATTCACCATCTCCACTCCCAAACCTACTTTCTTCCTGTTCAGATGAGCACTATAACTAAAATTGTATTTCTTAAGGCCTGAGCTGGGTGTTATTTGTTGGTCATCTTCCATTTCCACCTTATTCTATGCTCTGCCCAATATTGCAGGGGCCAGAAACCTGGGAATTAGTTACATGTAGTAGAGTTCTGGATGCAATTGTGTTGTATCAAAGAAATACACTTGCTTGTGTTTGAGAGGTGGAAGGGAAGCAGAGACATTCTCCTGATAGCAGAAGTGGTGGTCAACACACGGCCCTTGGCAGACGTAAGTTTTGTGGTGACTGGGCTTCATGTTTCACTGCTGATCAACAGTTCTGGGGCTGCAGAATGTCTGTGACATTGGCAGTAGTTTTCTGAAGTCTCTGCATCTGCGTGGCAGCAACACCAGTTTCCTGATCTCTGCATTATACTTGCAGTGGTGTGATTAAAAGCTTAACAACCCTGACATTTATTTTCTAGTCCTTCCAATTATTTTGGAGGCATCTAGTTCCCTGAACTTAACACCTTTTTGCTTTATATGCCTTGTGTGTGGTTTGTTTTCTGACTGAACCTTGACGGACGTAACTCCAGTTTTGTTACAGGGGCAATAGTAAGCTCTTTTCTTATATAGCCTTATGAATTCTCATTTTAAAATCCTAAGAAAAAATAATCATTATTTTACAGATAAGGAATCTGAAGAAATCAACATGACTTGTTCACTGCTGCTAAGAGGTAGAATCAAGGGAAACAATATATTCTCCACAGTCAAAGCCTGTAGGTGCTCTTTTTTTTCTTTAATACCAGCTACCTCTAAAATACTAAGATCAACTCAGCAAGCCATACATCTGAGAATCTTCATTGATTCTTTCCTCTTCCTCTCCAATCTCTTCCTCAATCTCTTCAACACTAAACCTGTTGATTTTCTCTAGGAGATATTTCTGCATTCAGTCTCTTTTTTATCCTGATCCACTGCCTTGATGTGGGCCCTCATCATTGTTCTTCTAGATTAGTGTAATTTAGCTCCCTAACTAAAATGCTTGCCTCCATTCTGAAATCATTTAATTTATCTTTCATGCTGCTATCTGGAACTAGAGTTTTAAAACAAAACTGACATTACTCTTCTGCCCAACTTCCTTCAGTTGCTCTCCATGCCATTGGATGATGCGTAAGCCTCTTGGCCAGTGAGAATAGGCCCTTTGTGTTCTAGCCTCTGCAGGTCCCACCTCATCTCCTGCACATCTTCCTTCTCTCTGCCCCCTAACTCACATGCGCTCTTCTTTGTCTCTTCCAACTAGACAAGGACAGGGACAATGTCTTCTTTATCTCTGAGCCTAACTCAATGCTTGACACTTAATAGGGTTCCAACAAATATTTACTGAAAAGAATTGATAAAGGAAAAGCATATCATTGTTGGAAATCAAAGACATTTTCATACTTTTGTCAAAAATTCAGGAAGAGGCTGAAAGAAATTTATACCAGGCTGGAAACGATAATGAATTCATTGTCCTAATGGAGAAACAACAGTATTCTGGTTTAGTCTACCAAACCCTGTTCTGGTTCATTTTGGCGAGGCTGTCTTCATTCTGCATTTCTTAGCTTATTTCTTTCTTTCTCTAGCTACTGACCTAAAAAGCACTTTAAATATTACAGTGTGGAGGATTGCACTGGAACAATACTGGCTGCAGATTATCCTCTGGCTGCATCCCTCCTGACTAAATCATTCTTCAAGATGTTGTCTCTTTTACTTCATTTTTCCCATGGTGCATCAGTAAGGAAAATGAAATTATGCCTTTTGGTGCAAAGCATAGCCAATTACATACATACTTCATCAAAATAAATGTCATCCCTCTCTTCCTTAATTTTGGATAACGCAGGGTGTTGTAACTTATTAAAGTGAGTATTTGCTTAGCAGGTACAGTGTTTAGAAGGCAGGAAGGTCCAAAAAATGAAACAAAAATATTGCTTGAATTGAGATGAATGGATTGTACAGAGGAACCATGAGTCAAAGTTACTAAGATATTTTCCACCATGTTTCCACTAATGTTTAGAGCACAGGTTCTGGAGTCATATGCTGGGGTTGAATCCATTTCAACCACTTACTGGCTGCACCCCCTTGGTAAGTTAGTTCACTTCCTAAACTTCAAGTTTTCTCCTCTGTAAACTAACTAAGGATAATAATAGTATGTGCCTCCTGGGCTCGTTATGAGGATTAAAGATAATACTGCAAATACAGTGCTCAGCATAATATCTGACAAAGTAGGAGGTCAATACATTTTAGCTGTCATTATTGTTATTACTTGAGCTGTATCTGTTAGCACTGGGTTGGGTGTGAATAGAAAATATCCACAGCAGGAGTGGCTCAACACGATAGAAGTGTGCTTCTCTTTCACATAGTGGTTCCTGAGTAGAAGCCCAGTCCAGCTCAGAGACTCAGGCTCCTTCCAGTTAACCTCTCCATCATTTCCAAGGTGTGACTTTCATCCTCACCATCCAAGATGGTGCCAAGAACTCCTGACATGTTCTCCATAGCAGGATGGAGGAAAGGATGAAAAGTTTAAAAAGGGCAAACAGTGGCATGTCCTACTAGCTGTCTTTTAAGGAAGGATCACAAGAGCTGCCAGAGGCATTTTGGTCCATAGTGTGTTGAGGACTGACCTTCATGGTCATCCAATCCCAATTCAAACTTAATTTTTTAAAGTATCACAAGAGCTATTGCCTGTAGTCTACCATGGTCCACTATGATGATGAAATCTTTTTCTGTCATATTTCTACAATGCTGATTAACTAAAACATGAAATAGTCTTACACAATTGAATATTACTCAGTGTTTTACGTCAGATGCCTTTGAAAAATTGTCTGAATGTTTTAGACATACCTGAATTGTTCAGATGTTAAATTCTGCACTTCAAAGTATGATTTTCCTTCCCCTTTGTGACCCAGTGCCAACTTGAGCCCACAGGGTAAGGTTTATGTTGTAGGCTGGTTGTATAACAAATGCTTCCATCAAGAGTGCTCTGGGGCAGAGGTGGCCAAAAAGGGAGTGTGACAGAAAAAGGTGATGTGGCAGGAAGTTAGCTTTACTCCAAGATTCACATGAATAATAGATGAAATGTAATGCGAAATTTAAAAAAAGGTTAAAAAAGAAAAAAAAAAACCACCAACAAAATCCACCGAAGTAACAGCAACTCAAGGTCACACACCATGCTGGGTATGCACAGGTGGGATAAATTACTGCCATAGCCAAGTGGTTTCTATGCTTCCTGTCCCTGTTCAATGACTATTGCTTGGCAGCTACTCATTAACACAAGCAGTAGGGTCACTGAATATAAGACAATAATTGGAGTGTAATATCTCTTGGTCTGTGGCTTGTTATCTTTTGTAACTGATCAAAATAGTTCATTTAGGGACATCTTATTCAATATTTCTAATTATAATAAAACCTCTGATGATTCAGATTTCCCAATCCTAGTGTTGCTGCCTTTGCATGGCAATCAGTAGATCACAGTCTTACACAGTTGGCGCAGAATTCGGTATGTTCACGAACTAAATACAAATTCAAGTTAACAGCATAATTGGGCCAATTTTGAGAAGCAAATGCATTAGTATTAGACGTTAATCCTAAATATAAGCCTTCGTAATGAATAGGATTGAGGAACATAAAACAGTTATTCCAAAAAAGACAGAACCTAGTTTGGGTTGAAATATTAACTGCTTTTGTTTGAATCAGTTCTCCTTGCTGCTATAAGAAATGGGTTGGCTGGGCACGGTGGCTCACATCTGTAATCCCAGCATTTTGGGAGGCTGAGCCAGGCAGATCACCTGAGGTCGGGAGTTCGAGACCAGCCTAACCAACATGGAGAAACCCCATCTCTACTTTTAAAAATACTATTTTGTAAAAATACAAAAATTAGCTAGGCGTGGTGGAACATGCTTGTAATACCAGCTGCTTGCAAGGCTGAGGCAGAAGAATCACTTGAATCTGGGAGGCAGAGGTTGCAGTGAGCCAAGATCATGCCATTACACTCCAGCCTGGGCAACAAGAACAAAACTCCGTCTCAAAAAAAAAAAAAAAAAAAAAAAAAAAAAAAAGAAAAGAAATGGGTTGATGGTAGTTGACAGGGCAAGAACTTTTAGACCACAGACTCGCTGTCCCTTTGCCTCATCCATTACAGAAGCAAAAGAGTGACTGAACATTGCTTTTTCTTGTCTAATATTTAATGAGTAATAAAAGGCTTCCTTTGACTATCTGATGCAACAAACCATAAAATATTTAAATAATAGTTAACTGTGGCAGACACTTTCAGCTGCCTGTTAAGTATCTCCCCACTTCCTCCTTGCTGTCAGAAGCCAGATTTTTATCAGGGGCAGGAACATTGCCCTAGATACTTGCTTACAAAGCCTCTTTTGCAGTTAGGAGTGTGTTGCAGTTGTAGCCAATGAAATAAAGATGGAATTTGTCCCAGGTTTTGAGGCTTCCCTGATAAAAAGAGACAAATGCAGCTGGCACTGTTTATCCCTTTTCTAGCTTCCTGTTTCCCTAAAGGCACGTTCTTCTAGAGCTGCAGCAGCTGTCTTGTGACCTGAGGTGAAGTGTATCAGGTAAAAACCCAGAGCATAACAAACTCTAGTCTTTGAGCTGCTGACAATGCCAGCAACCCACTATCTCCAAGATTCTCATGGGTGAATGCTACTAAAATAAACTGGAATTGGGTTTCTGTTACTTGCAGTCAAATGCATACATTATCAAACCCCAAGTTCATACAGAATTTCTTGGCCATTGGGATCACCATAAGAATAATGTAGAGTAAGATACTTCAGTGATTCCTGAAAAAGTTAAAAGGAGCACATACAATATATTTTTTAAGTTGGGTTGGTAGGGTGTATTCAAAATTCTGGGGATTATATTTATGCTGGTTACTCTCCGTTTTCCACCCTCAGATCTGATCTGTGCCCTCCTGAATTCTTCTCTGTGTTTTAGAAGGCTGGCCCTATGAGCTACATCTCATGACCCCCTGGCTTCTGTTTGGGTTAAACTAAACGAATGGGAAGCACCAGCAGAAAATTGGAGGTTAAGGAGTGTAATAGATAATACCTGAACCCAAGACTTTGCCTTCTTAACAAATAGTTATTTTGTATTCCTTAATGCAATGGCTAGGGCTTAGTACTGATGTTTAATACTAATATATTTGCTTCTCAAAATTAGCCCAATTATGCTATTATCTTGATTTGTATTTAGTTTGTGAACATACTGAACTCTGCACCAGCTGTGTAAAACTGTAATCTACTGATTGCCATGCAAAGGCAGTGGCACTAGGATTTAGAGATCTGAATAAGCAGAGGTTTTATAATCAAATAGAATTTTTTTTTTTTTTTGAGACTGAGTCTCGCTCTGTCACCCAGGCTGGAGTGCGGTGGCCGGATCTCAGCTCACTGCAAGCTCCGCCTCCCGGGTTCACGCCATTCTCCTGCCTCAGCCTCCGGAATAGCTGGGACTACAGGCGCCCGCCACCTCGCCCGGCTAGATTTTTGTATTTTTTTTTAGTAGAGACGGGGTTTCACCGGGTTGGCCAGGATGGTCTTGATCTCCTGACCTCGTGATCCGCCCGTCTCGGCCTCCCAAAGTGCTGGGATTACAGGCTTGAGCCACCGCGCCCGGCTCTCAAATAGAAATATTGAATAAAATGAATAAGATAAATGATGTCTGGCCAGGCACAGTGGCTCACGCCTGTAATCTCAGCACTTTGGGAGGCCGAGGCAGGTGGATCACAAAGTCAGGAGATTGAGACCATTCTGGCTAACACAGTGAAACTAAAAATACAAAAAATTAGCCGGGCGTGGTGGCACGCTCCTGTAATCCCAGCTACTCAGGAGACTGAGGCAAGAGAATCACCTGAACTTGGGAGGCGGAGGTTGCAGTGAGCCGAGATCGCGCCTCTGCACTCCAGCCTGAGCGACAGAGTGAGACTCGGTCTCAAAAAAAAAAAAGAAAAAAGAAAAAGAAAAGAAAAGAAAAGATAAATGATGCGACATGGTTTGGATCTGTGTCTCCACCAAATCTCATGTCAAATTGCAATTCAGAGTGTTAGAGGTGGGGCTTAGGTGGGAGGTGATTGGATCATGGAGGTGGTCTCTCATGGCTTACCACCATCCTCCTTGGTGTTGTCATCAATAGTGAGTTCTTGTGAGATCCGGTTGTTGAAAACTCTGTGGCACCTCCCTCCCTCTTTCTAGCTCCTGCTTTGGCCATGTGATGTGTGTGCTCCCCCTGCCCCTTCCACCATGACTGTAACTTTCCTGATGCCTCTCCAGAAGCTGAGCAGATGCCGGTATCATGCTTCCTGTACAGACTGTGAAACCACGAGCCAATTAAACATCTTCTCTTTACTTCTTTTCTTTCTTTATTTTTTTTGAAACGGAGTCTTGCTCTGTTGCCCAGGTTTGAGTGCAGTGGCGCGATCACGGCTCACTGCAACCTCCACCTCCCGGGTTCAAGCAATCCTCCTGCCTCAGTCTCCTGAGTAGCTGAGATTACAGGCTCCTGCCACCATGCCCGGTTAATTTTTGTATTTTTAGTAGAGACGGGGTTTCCCTATGTTGGCCAGGCTGGTCAAACTCCTGACCTCAGTGATCCGCCTGCCTTGGCATCCCAAAGTGCTTGGATTACAGGTGTGAGCCACTGTGCCCAACCTAAACCTCTTTTCTTTATGAATTACACAGCCTTAGGTATTTCTAGCAATGCAAAAATGGACTAATGCAGAAAATTGGTACCAAGGAGTGGGGTGTTGCTATAAATATACATGAAAATGTGGAAGTAGCTTTGGAACTGGGCAATAGGAAGAGGTTGGAGGAGTGTGGGGGACTCAGAAGGACAGGAAGATGAGGGAAAGTTTGGAACTTCCTAGAGACTGGTTGAATGTCTATGACTAAAATGATGATAGTGATATGGACAGTACAGTCCAGGCTGAGAAAGTCTCAGATGAAAATGAGGAACTTATTGGGAAGTGGAGCAAAGGTCACTTTGGTTATGCCTTAGCAAAGAACTTGGCTGCATTGTGCCCCTCCTCTAGGGATCTGTTGAACTTTGAACTTGAAAATGATGATTCAGGGTATCTGGTGGAAGAAATGTCTAAGTAGCAAAGCATTCAAAATGTAGCCTTGCTGCTTCTAACAGTCTCTGCTCATATAGACTGAAGGCATTTCAGAGACCTTCATAGTAACACCTCCCATTACAAGCTTGAAGGCCTAGGAGGACAGAATGATTTTGTATGTCAGGCCCAGGGCCTCACTGCCCTGTGCAGCCTCAGGACATTGTTCCCTGCGTCCCAGCTGCTCCAGCTCCAGCCATGGCTCAAAGGGGCTCAGGTACAGCTTGAGCCACTGCTTCAGAGGGTGTAAGCCATAAGCCTTGGTGTCTTCCATGTGGTGTTAAGCCTGCAGGTGCACAGAGTGTAAGAATTGAGGCTTGAGAGCCTCTGCCTAGATTTCAGAAGATATATGGAAAAGCCTGGATGTCCAGGCAGAAGCGGCTGTGGGGGTGGAGTCCTCATGGAAACTTCTATGAGGGCAGTGCAGAAAGGAAAACTGGGTTTGGAGCCCCCACACAGAGGCCCCATTGGGGCATTGCCTAGTAGAACTGTGAGAAGAGGGCCACCATACTGCAGACCCCAGAATTGTAGATCCACTGACAGCTTGCACCCTGTGCTTTGAAAAGCCACAAGCACTCAACACCAGCTCATGATGGCAGTCATGGAGGCTAAACTCTGCAAAGTCACAAGGCGGAACTGTGCAAGGCTTTGGGAGCTCACCCCTTGCACCAGTGTGCCCTGGATGTGAGACACGGAGTTAAAGGAGGTTATTTCTGAAGCTTTAAGTTTTAATAACTGTCCTGCTAGGTTATAGACTTGCATGGGGCCTGTAGCCCCTTTGTTTTGGCCAACTTCTCCCTTTTGGAATGGCACTATTTACTCAATGCCTATACCTCCATTATATCTTGGGAGTAGCTAATTTGTTTTTGATTTTACAGGCTTGTAGGCAGAAGGGACTTGCCTTGTTTCAGATAAGACTTTGAACTTTTGAGTTAATGCTCGAATAAGTTAAGACTTTGTTGGACTGTTGGGAAGGCATGATTGTATTTTGCAATGTGAGGAACATGGTATTTGGAGGGCCAGGGGCAGAATGATATGGTTTGGATCTGTGTCTCCACCAAATCTCATGTCAAATTGTAATTCCCAGTGTTGGAGGTGGGAAGTTACTGGATTATGGGAGTGGTTTTTTATGGTTTAACACCACCCCCGCTTGGTGCTGTCACTGCAATAGTGAGTTCTCATGAGATCCACTTGTTTAAAAGTGTGTGGCACCTCCCTCTTCTCTCTCGCTCCTACTCTGGCCATGTGTTGTGTGTACTCCCCTTTTACCTTCTGCCATAATTGTAAGTTTCCTGAGATCTTCCCAGAAGCTGAGCAGATGCCAGCATCATGCTTCCTGTATAGCCTGTGGAACCATGAACTGATTAAACCTCTTTTCTTTATAAATACTCAGTCTCAGGTATTTATTTATTGCAATGCGAGAACGGCCTAACACAAGGTGGGAGAGCTTTGTGGTTTGGGGCTTTGTCTTCTCTGCTTTGAGCTGAGTTATGTGACAAAATTCATATCCCTCAACTACACTCCCTCCTGCAGGCTCTATTCCATGGCTTCCATTCTCAAGGAGTTTCCAAAATGTGTTACCTCCCCTTCAGGCCAAGGGTGGTAACTCCTTTTTTTGGTAGTTAGTTCCTAGGGACTTTAACATCTTTTATCAGTTCCTTATCTCTGTCCACATTTTACATTCCTTGAATCACTTGAGTTGGATTCTGTTTTCTGTTGGTATTCTGTCTGATACAGTGTTCTATAGCTGAATTTCTAATACGGACATTAATTTATTTGATGAAAATCATAAAATATTTTTTTAAAAATTCTGTCTGAATTTGGCATGTGACCTGGTACATTCAACTGAAATTTTGTTGATTTGTGTGGTGATTTGAACAATGTAATCCATTAATACAAATGAACTTATTAAGGATATCTTTCATATTTGCTATCTTATTTGTATTCCATTCTCTTTATGACAATGAAGAACAGTCCTAGAGATATCAAACTTTATTTCCACTGCAAAGATATGTTGCCTGGAGTTATGTATTCTGATCTAATACAATATTTGCCCAGTAATTTTATAATTATTTCTAAGTTAATCCTAACAACCTTGCTATGAACAGGGTCAATTTTATTATAATCTTTATTTTAGAACTCTGGTTTCTGAGCGAGGAAAAACGATTTGTCCAAGGTTACATTATATACTGGCTAAATTTAGTCTAAAACACAGAGTTCCTCATTCTTTTTCTTGAGGCTGTCGGTACAATGTCTCACTGGAAAAGTAATGTACCATCTAACACTAGGGCAGAGGATGTTGGATGTCTTTCCTTACTGATACACAGGCCTTCATATTTAGTTTATGTTTGTTGATTGTTTCTGATTTTTCTGATAAATGCCAAGGAATATTGGATAGTTTTATGATCTTTTTTCACCCCCTTCAGTTCTTCTCTTATTTTCTTTTCTCGCATGCACCTTCATGAAACCACTGCTACAAAGGAAGGAAAAGAGATGTCTGGAGTGGGGAAAGAGATGTAGGAGTGGGATTTTCTAAAACATCTACCAATCTAATTATACTTTCCAGAGAGAAGTGTTCAATGGGTGAATCAAAGGCCAAGTGGTGCCCACTTGACTTAGGTCAGCTATTCAACCTGCTATTTTCAGTAAAAACCTTTAGAATTGTTTTAAAAGGCAACAAGCCCAATTAGACCACTTGTATGTGTTGGTATGATTAACTGCCTCACTACCTATCTGTCAGCAGGGAATTGAAAGTTTTCTCAGAATGGGAAGACTGACTTCACTTGTCACATATGGGGCACTTGCCATTAAAGTAAGAAAAGATAGCTTCAAGTTGATTTCTTTTTAAATGCTAAAATCAAAGATTGCTGTGCTGTACTGCATAATTCCATAGGAGAATATGTGCTGTGATATGCACAGGTCATGTTCATTGTATGGTATGATGAAGACAATAAGCTTTCTTTGTAGTCCTGACCTTAACCACTGCCAGTGTCTGCCAAAAATGGAACTTAATCTTCTTACCAAATCACTCTTCTTCTTGAACTTTCTGTGCTCATCATCCAAGTCTTCTTGGACTTCCTGTGCTCATAATCTATTCAGTTGCCATATATCCAGGAGTCATTTTTTTAAACTTTTTCTTCATTCTGTATATTTTACAGCCCAAAGGGAAAAGAGGCTGTTCTCATTTTCCTTTCCTAAATGACTTGAGCTCGGGGAAACTATGGATTCTGAAGAATAAAAGAAAGGTATTTAGGGCAACGAAATCCCAATCTCTTGAGGGATTCATGGATTTGAATAAATATGAGTTATGCATTTTCTTTCTGTGACTCCTTTTTCTTTACCTACTCACTAGAAGTGTTCCTGTCTTAGTCCGTTTTGTGCTGTTGTAACAAAACACCACGGACTGGGTAACTTATAAAGAACAGAAATGTATTTTCTCACAGTTTTGAAAGCTGAGAAGTCCAAGATCAAGATGCCAGCAGGTTCAGTTGTCTGGTGAGGGCTGCTGTGTTCCAAGACAGCACCATCCAAGACAAGCCGCACCTCACTGAGAGTACGCATGGTGTGTCTTCACAGGGCAGAAGGCAAGCTGGCTGAAGGCAGCATGGAGCCTCTTTATAAGGGTCTTAATTCCATTAATGAGGGAGGACCCCTCCTGGCATAATTACCTCTTAAAGGCTCCACCTCTTAATACTGTTGCATTGGGAATTAAGATTCAACATGAATTATTTCGGAGGGGATGAAAACATTCAAACCATAGCAATTGGCCATGAATCCATCATTGGTCTCCTTTTTTTCTTTCTCTGTCCTCTTCCTCTGAGTGACTTCTCTCATGTGGACACTTCCAGCTGCCACCTGTGTGATGGTGAATTTAGCATATCCCTCCACTGAACCACAAACACAGGGGTCAAACTGCCTATTGAGCATCTCTACTTGAACATCCTATAGGCAACTCAAAGTCAATGTGTTTGGATTGTATTCCCTCCAAATCTGTTTCTCCTCCTAGATTCCTTGTCTTGAATGGCACCACTTCCCTCAGTCACCCTTATCAGAAGCTGCCCAGGAGCTGTCACTGTCTATTCTCTATTTTCAGCCCTCTCCCTTGTCCTTTAATAACTGCAATTCATTATCTGCCTTACAACTCCCACACATTAGTCCTACTTCTTGGAGGGCAACTGCGATAGTTTCCTGATTGGTTTCCTTACTCTCTCTCTTTCTCTCTCCAGGTCCCACTTCAATTCATCATTGTATTGCTATTATTCTACTCACATCATTCTCTGCTTAGAACCAATCCATCATTGAATACGAGGCAAACTCCTTAGCCGCACCCACATGACCTTAATGATCTGACCTCTCTATAGCCTCATCTCCTGCTATTTCTCCACATGTGTGTACCTTTGTAAGCTGCACAAACATGCCTTGCTGGTTCTCTTTCTTCGTGATTTCACACTTGACATATCTTTGCTGGAGATTGTCTGTCCCACCTTTGAATCTAGCAAACTCCTACTCATCCTTCAATACTCAGTATCATTTCCTGTAGGAACTCATCTCTGGGACTCCTGACTCATGTTTAGACTTTTGCACTGGGCTTCCATCCATAAGTCCATGTACATGCCTCTCTCATATCACTTATTACACTGTATCAATATGTTTCTCTCCAAGTTAACTGGATTTCATTTGAGGGCATTCACTGTATCATTTAAAAAATGTAATGTCATGTTTTATTAAAGTTTTACATGTACATACTTTTCAAAGTTAAATATTTCTTTAATGCTTATTATGAAAAAAATTTCCCAGGCCCCCATCCTCTATTCCCTGTTAATTACTGTCTTCCCTCCATCACCCTTTCCGTCTCCTTTCATCCCAGCAGGCAACCGCCTTCAACCTCTCACTGTTTCTCTTTTGTAGTTACTTTCAAATCTCTATATAATATGTCTACACTTCTATTTCTTGACTTTTAGATTTTAGATTTTAGATTTTCTCTCTTGGAGATGTGGCTTTAGTTCTTTGAGCTCCCCTCTCCCTACTTCTACTGCCTTCATCCTCCTCAAATAGTTAAGTCATTTTTTTTTTTTTTGGGTTTTGTGTTCCTAAAGACATGCCTTCTATCATTCTACACCAATCTGTCAGGTTTCCTACTAGGACCCTCCCCTTACAACCATCCTGGAGATTATCTGTGCCTGTTAGACGCTGTTTTCTGGAGACTCTGTTCTTTTCCATGACTCCTTCTGTTTTTTGGTCTATTTCATCATTTTGAAGGACCGTGTTCTTCAATTGTTTCCTGAAAAAGAACACGTGATAATAAAAGATGTGAAAGAGGCCAGGCACAGTGGCTCACACCTGTAATCCCAGCACTTTGGGAGACCAAGGCAGGTGGATTGCTTGAGCCCAGGAGTTCAAGACCAGCCTGGGCAACATGGTGAAATCCCATCTCTATAAAAAATACAAACATTAACTGGATGTGGTGGTGTCCACCTGTAGTCCCAGCTGCTTGGGAGGTTGAGGTGGGAGGATGGCTTGAGCCTAGGAGTTCGAGGTTGTAGTGAGCCATGATCATGCCACTGCACTCCAGCCTGGGTGACAGAGTGAGACCCTGTCTCAAAAAACAACAACAAAAAAAAAAAAGAAGAAAATTTGAAACCATCATTTATTTTATTTATTCATGTATTTATGTATGTATGTATGTATGTATTTATTTATTTTTGAGACAGAGTCTTGCTCTGTCGCCCAGGCTGAAGTGCAGTGGCCCGATCTCGGCTCACTGCAAGCTCCTCCTCCTGGGTTCACGCCATTCTCCTGCCTCAGCCTCCCAGGTAGCTGGGACTACAGGCGCCCGCCACCACGCCCAGCTAATTTTTTTTGTATTTTTGGTAGAGAAGGGGTTTCACCATGTTAGCCAGGATGGTCTCAATCTCCTGACCTCGTGATCCATCCGTCTCGGCTTCCCAAAGTGCTGGGATTACAGGCGTGAGCCTCTGCGCCCGGCCTGAAACCATCATTTGATTAAAATTTTGTAGGGCATAGAATTCTGGATGTAAATATTTTCCCCTTAATTTTTGGAGGCATGCACCACCGTCTTCCAGCTCCCAGTGTTGCTGTTGAGAAGTCTGATATGGGTATGATCCCAGTCTTGGCATGTTTTGTGTTCTTTTCCTTTTCTGGAAGCCGTTGGTGTTTGTTTGCTTGTTTGTTTTTCTAGGATTCTGAAATTTCACAATGCTGTGTCTTGGTTTGGGTTTATCTTAATCCATTACGGGTGCTAAATAATTCGGAAATGTATATTCTTCTTGTGGGAAATTGCTTTGAATTTGTCTTTATTCTTCCTGTTCATCTCTTCTGGAATTTTTATTATTTGGCTGGGCTCTAGTTGTTGTTTTTATTTTTTCTTTCCTAGTTTTCTTTTCTTAATTTTGTTATATTTCTTGGAGAGTTTTAAAATTTTGTTTATATCCCTGTTAGTCATCTTTTCATCTCTAGTATCAATTTTTTAATTTTTAAGAGTTCTCCTTTTATTTTTAATTTTAATTTTTAGTTGTCTGAATGTTCCTTTCTATTTTTATTTCACTGATGCCATCTAGTATGTCCCTGAGGATATTCATGACAGGTTTTCATTTTAAATTTCCTTCTTCCATTGCCCCTATTTCTTCTGAGTACCCTTCCCCTGCCTATTGGTTTACCTTAAACCTTAGATATCCAGTGATCCTAGGCTGTCTAGTCACATTTAAGAATGAAGTTATCCAGTTGCTGATTGGAAGTTCCTTATGCAAGGTCAGTTCTTGCTGCTTGTTGGGCTTTGCAGCTAGAGCCCAGCCAAATAATAACAGGCCAGGTCTGGCTGGCCTGTTTCGTTGGGACACCCCAATTCTTCTCCTTTGGGCTGATCTGATTCCCACCCCCCTAATATCTTCTGTTCTTCTTCTTGGGGAGCACAGACCTGACTCCTAATAGTATAGGAGGCCTGGGGAAAATGGGAGGTGAGAAGTGGTCTCACCATTCAGTAGACTTTCCCCTGATTTGTCTTTGCACTGTAGTAACCCTATCCACTGTCAGCTGTGCTCTGTGTTCCCCAGCCCGGAATACTTCTGGTTTACCCTCCTCAGAGAGCAAACTCCTATTCTTTTCCTGGCTGCTTCTTAAACACTTTTTAACCAAGCTTTCTGTTTTCAGCTTTGCGTTTGTTCCTCCTTTTAGCAGTCACTGCTGCTGTGGATCCTGAATCTTTCTGGGGTTCTGTGTTGCAATTCACATTGTTTCTTGGTCTCCTCTTCTGCTGGCTTAGATGTCAGCTGTCTCTGGTCTAAAATCTCAGCGCCCCCTCCTCCATTTGCTTTTTAGCTTCACATTTTGTTGACTGCTACTTAGCACCAGTTTCTTTGCCCTTGTGGTTGATGATTTTAGCTGTCATTTTAATGGGAATTAAAGAGGAAACATTGGTAAATGCCTGCGTTAAATTTAACTTCTTTAACTGGTAGAGCCCTCAGTGTTTTATTCCCCAGAACTTGGCATTTAATAGACACTTAGTGGAAGTTAATTGAATAAATATGTCAGTGCTCAGAACACAATACCCCCAAACATGGCCCCTTGGCAACTGAGAAAACTGCAGAAGCGGTCGCTTTGACCTTACACTGCTTTGTATGTGAAAACTGTTGATAAAGGAATTGTCTGGAGGACAAGAAGAATCTGAACAAACAGACTTTGCAAGGCTCCCCCGCAGTTTATTACCATTAGATCATATTCCTTGCATCAAATTGTACTTCTATATCACTGTTCGTTCTTCGTCCAACCTAAGCATTAAAATATGGATTTGCCTGGCTTGGGGCGTCTTCATTTTTGGAGGCTCCCATGTTATGTAAAACTTTGGTTAAACAAAGTTGTTATGCTTTTCTCTTGTTAATTTTTTTTCTAGATTAAATTCTATTCCTTTCTTGTTTCTCTTTTGTAATTGTGTGAGAGATAAAGAAAATAAATGTCTTTTTTGAGCAGTGGCTTTTTCTATGGCTGTGCATTGGACTTGAAGGGAATCAGGATCTGCCACCCCAAAATATGCCACTTTGGCATAAGGATTCTTTTGAGTTGAAGGGATCTGAGTTTCTGAAATTCCTTACCTACCTAAAAGCAGAGCATCCCAAAAGAGCTCAATGTCCCTAAGTGCCTTCCCAGGGAGTAACTCTTATTTTCTCTTCTTGGCACTACACTCAAACGTCATCACAAGACTATCATATGTTCCATCTATTCTCCTAAGGGCCATTTATCTTTCCAAAAAGCTATTTGCTTTTCCACATGTGCCCTTTTTTTTCTTCCCTTTCCCCTACTAAGTTGGGTATATAGACTCCAAGTTCGAATGATCCCTTTGAGTTACTCATCATCCCATGTGTATGCATGATTGCGTGATGCACATGCTAATAAAATTGTATGCTTTTCTTTTATCTGTCTTTTGTTAGTCTAATTTTATGAGGCCTCAGCCAGAGAATGAACCTAAGATGGGTGGGGAGAAAATAAAATACTAATGCCTGGGAACCATCATCAGAAACTCTGATTTAACTAGCCTGGGGAGCAGCCTGGGCACTGGATTGTTAAAAGCTCCCCAGAGGATTCAAATGTGCAGCAAAAGTTGAGAACCAACTCCTTAAAGTATATTAAAGATGGTATATGTAAAAATAGATGCCCTATTCTACCTTAAGTAAATCAGCTAGTCAGTAAGACAGTAGCAGCAGAAATTTAGGGGTTGCACATTTAATCTCAACAAAAATTCTGAGCACAGAAGTGCACTTTATAGTTTGTTGTGTTGTCTGAATGAATGTAGCCAGCGGACTCAAAATGCCACAGAGGTGTTGATTAAGAAGGTTTTGCTGACAATTAGGAAGTTGCTTTCGTGTTATGCTAACCCAGACTTTGATTCACTCTTCCCAGTTTTCAAGACCATGTTTAGCTTTCTCAAATGCCTTTTTCCCCAGGGTTCACAGTCATCTCTTGCATATCGTAGACTTCGTGGAGTAGGCTGATGGAGGCGGAGATTGTCTCAGAAAACAAAACCCCAAGGATGCTCCTGGTAGAGAAAGAATCTCCTTGATGTGCTGGCTAAATATCTTAAGCTGTCTTGCTCTTCTTTCTCAAACCTCACTTCAGAGCTTCAATACGACTTTTGGTTTGCTAAATTTTTGTTCATTGATTTTGTCCACAGTGTTCTAAAGATGCATTCACATTTTTCTGCATCTGATTCTCAACTCCAAACATTAAGGCCTAAATTAATTTTAATGAACCTGTGCTCTATATATTAAGTACTGTTTTGATCATGGAGTCATGACCAAATAGACGTTTTCATTTGAAAAAATAATGAATTGATTGATAATTGGTATATATGAAGGGTTCGATCACATTCAAAACTGTAAAAAGAATGACACCTCAGAGACTACCACTTGTGATTTGTAGAACTGGATTTATCAGAGGAGGTTGGTAGGAAATGCTGTCTTGCACTGAATCAGGAGACATGAGCCCTACCGTTCTACCATGCAATGACATGTGGTCTTGGATAACTCCATTATGGAACTGTGCCTGTTTCTTCACGCATAAAATAGAGTTGATGGTAGATATCTTCTCTGCCTACCTTTCATGGTTGTTGTAAAGATTTAAATAGTAACTTTTCTCACCACATCACATTCACTAGGACGCAGGACTAATTTCCTCTTGTCTGTGCTTTTGAGTATCATTTAACCTACTGTAATACTCAGATCTAACTGTAGTCTGTATCAGAATCACCCAGAGGGTTTGTTAAAACATCTTGGTGGGTCCCATCCTCAGAATTTCTGATCCATTATGTGTGGGATGGGGCCCAAGAATTAGCCTTTCAAACAAGTTTCCAGGTAATGCTGATGCTGCTGGACAGGGGATAACGCTTTGAGAACCACTGGTCAAAAGCTCGTCTCTACATATGAAAGGCCCAGTAGACCCTCTTAGCAAAATTTGAGGTTAGTTGATGGTGTACTGTACTTTTGCTTTCTGCTCTCATCACTTTCAGCTTCTCCACAGCTGAGAATTCTGATCTCTTCCCCATTTGTCTCCACCGTGCTTCTCCCTGGGCTCTCCTGCCTTGGTTTCCTTCCTCTTCTGTGCATGTATAGCCACATGACTGGGTCTCCACTCGTTTGGCCGCTTCCTGGTACCTTGCTTCCCATAACCTCCAGCTGCCTTTTGGCTTCTCTCGAAAGCTGCCTTCCCAACGGGCAGGACATAGCCTCCATGCCAATTCTTGCTTCAAGTTTCCCCATCTCCTCTCACAATTTATTCATTCTCTGTGTAAACCTGAGAACCACCAGGTGCCAGTGTTACAGGAAAGGGATCTGGATCCAGACCCCATGAAAGGGTTCTCAGATCTTGTGCAAGAAACAATTCAGGGCAAGTCAATAGAGTAAGGTGAAAGCAAGTTTATTAAGAAAAAAAAAAAAAGGGAATAAAAAAACGCTTACTCAATACAGCAGCCCCAAGGGTTGCTGGTTGCCCATTTTTATGGTCATTTCTTGATTGTATGCTAAACGAGGGGTGGATTAGTCATGCCTCCCCTTTTTTAGACCATATAGGGTAACTTCCTGACGTTGCCGTGGCATCTGTAAACTGTCATGGTGCTGGTGGGAGTATAGCGGTGAGGACGACCAGAGGTCACTCTCATGGCCATCTTGGTTTTGGCAGATTTTATCTGGCTTCTTTACTGCAACCTGTTTTATCAGCAAGGTCTTTATGACCTGCATTTTGTGCCAACCTCTTATCTCATCCTATCACACAGAATGCCTTGACCATCTGGGAATGCAGCCTAGTAGTTCTCAGCTTCATTTTACCCAGCTTTTATTCAAGATGGAGTTGCTCTGGTTCAAATGCCTCTGAAACCAGGACTTCATCGGGTGCTGTAATTAGACTAAAGTGTTAATAGCTGATATATTACCTCACTCGGGTTTTGGATTAATTGACACTTTATTACTCACCTTCTGGGTGCCAGAACCTGGGATGACAACTGGGTGCATATCTGTGAATAAAACATACATTATTTCTGCTTTTGTGGTGCTTACCATTCTAACTAACGAGGAAAATGAATTTTACACAGTGGACTGGGGCCGGTAGGTGGAGATTGATACCCCTTTGATACCGTCAAATAACAACAGTAGGAAACGAGGGCTGATGCTGGGGTCCTTGAGTCTCCTGCCCCTTGTGTCCCACAGGGCCAATTTTGTCACCTTTCTTAAGCTCCTAGAAGAGACAACTAAATTGTTGGGTGAAATTGATAATTTCCAATTCTAGGGCCTTGAAAAAAAATAGTATTTCAATTAATATTTATTGAGGGCTTACCACGTGTCCAGGCCTGTATTGAGAACTTTACATGATAATCCTCACATCAGCCCATTAGACAGGGTCTACTACTATCCTCATCCTGCAGATGAGAAAATGGAGGCACAGGTGGACTATATTCTTAGCTTATGGTCACCCCCTATCAAGGGGTGGGTAATCAGTGTTTGAATGTGAAAGGATTTTTTGCTCAATGATGGTAACACCTTCTGGGTACCCTGCCATTTCCCCTGGATATGTTTCTTGTTCTTTCTCAAGATAGGTTATGGAAACCACAGAAAAAAAGATGTGCCATGTCTTTTAGTCATTATTTTAGGGAAAGGCATTGTGTTTTTGCCCCTTGAAATCTGTGGAATTGCTTATTTACTGGAAAATGGATATGTGCTATTAAAAAATTCAGGTATGGACTGGGAGCAGTGGCTCATGCCTGTAATCCCAGCACTTGGGGAGGCTGAGGAGGGCAGATCACAAGATCAGGAGATCGAGACCATTCTGGCCAACATGGTGAAGCCCTCTCTCTACTAAAAATACAAAACTGGGCGTGGTGATGCATGCCTGTAGTCTCAGCTACTTGGGAGGCTGAGGCAGAAGAATCCCTTGAACCAGGGAGTCAAAGGCTGCAGTGAGCCGAGATCATGCCATTGCACTCCAGCCTGGTGACAGAGTGAGATTCCATCAAAAACAAACAAACAAAAAAAACCCAGAAAAACAAAAACCAGGTATGTAACTTTACATCACTGTAAGAACTCCCACTGTAACAACTCCCACTGTAACCTGTCTACTTCTAAATGTGCTTCTCTGACTTTAGCACCAGTGGACCATTAGGGATATTTGCCAGTAAAAATCAATGCTCCTTTCATACACAGGCTAATTCCAAAGAATTATTGGTTTGCGTGACATCTCCATGACCCAAGTGAAAAGCTGAGACATTTTATAAGCACATAGTACAATTACCCAAAGGAACTACAAACAAGTAAAATACGAATGTAATATCTATTTCAAAAGAAATAAAAAGAAACTGTGAGTGACTCTGGAAAATATACATAGTCTCATTTGTTGCTTTTCCCTATGCGTTTACTAGCTCTTGAGCAATGGACTCCTAACCCAAACTACACTCTAGAATCACCCCCAAATCCCTCAGAACAATGATATCAGAATCTCCGGGGGCTGGAATCCGGGCAGTAGTATTTTTTAAAGCTTTCCAGGTGATTCCAATGTGCAGCCAAATTTGAGATCCACTGGCCTAGGGTCAACTCAGGGTATCTGGTAGCAGTACTAATGTCTGCCAGTCTTCAGAGAGAGAGAGAGAGAGAAAGAGAGAGAGAGAGAGAGAGAGAGAGAGAGAGGACCAGAGACAAAATAGCAATGTTTTCCTTCCTGCAAGTGTTGAGGAAATATTAATGAGCACCCTGACATTTGTCTGATTGCCATCATCTGGAACATTCTGCAATGATTTATCCAACAAGTAATTTAATTAGCATGGTGGAAAGCAAAGCACATCATGAACACGTAGGACGCTAATAAACTGACTAGAAGCAGCTCACGATGAGACGATAGATTATGACATTTTGAAAGAGATATAGAATTAAGTACATGACGAGGGCTTAATAAAACCCTGATTGAATCAAGGCTCTGTTACCTGATAGGTGAAATGAATACAAATGGGGAAGCAAGATGGCAATTGTGTTGTTCAGGAAAACTGTACAAGCGGTGAGTGTGGAAAGAGATTCTACAGGATCTGTTCATTTAAGCAGATATTGTTAGAATAGTAGAAATAATCTATCAATCACTTCACCCGAGTGGGGTGATATATCAGCTATTAACACTTTAGTCTAATTAGAGCACCCGATGAAGTCCTGGTTTCAGAGGCATTTGAACTAGAGCAACTCCATCTTGAATAAAAGCTGGGATTTAGTTTCAAGGTAAATTGTATCACCTTTCAGGTACCAAAAAATTTAATAATAACCTAGGTTTGAATTTGCAAATAGTCACTTCTTTAAAGTGTTAGCTCAGAAACTGATTCTGTTGAAGGGATTTCTCCTTAGTTCAGCTAAAGATGGGGTCCTTATCACACGGCCATGAAATATTAGGCTCGCAGACACTTTGAAGGGTGAGAAAAATGGGATTTATTGGGCAAAAAGAAAAAAAGGGAAACAGGGACCCTCCACAGAGCTAGAGTCCTGCTAGTGGACTTCCTGCCTCACAGACTGAATCCCGGGTTCCATCCAGGAAGAGGAGGGGCTGGGGTCCTCCCCACTGCAAATGGCGCGAACTTCTGTGGCTTCACTCCAGGGCGTACTCCTCCCAGTGCGGAGGTGGTTGGAATTTCTCTGAGGACCCCTTTACACTTGGCTGTCTCAATTACACATTGTGAGTCAGCAGTATAACCAGGAAAAAAAAAAAAAAAGCATTCAGGATCCATTCAAAAATATGCTTCTTAGACTTTCTGAAGGATAACTACAGAGTTCTTCCACTTTTTAAAAATTTAATATACTCACACGTTTTGCTCATGAGCTTATTAGCATACACGTGTGTATTGGTTGTAAAAGGACTCTGAGGCCGGGCGCGGTGGCTCATGCCTTGTAATCCCAGCACTTTGGGAGGCCGAGGCAGGCAGATTACCTGAGGTTAGGAGTTTGAGACCAACCTGGCCAACTTGGTGAAACCCTGTATCTACTAAAAATACAAAAATGAGCCAGGCCTGGTGGCAGGCTCCTGTAATCCCAGCTACTTGGGATGCTAAGGTGGGAGAATTGTTTGAACCTGGGAGGCAGAGGTTGCAGTGAGTCGAGATCATACCACTGCACTCCAGCCTGGGGGACAAGAGTGAGACTTTGTCTCAAAAACAAAAAACAAAAAACAAAACAACAAAAAAAACCGGACTGGTATCAGATAACCTGTGTACCCTTCCAGCTTCACTGCCGGCTAGCTTTATGACTTTGGGCAAGTTAACATCATCTTTCTGCCACAGTTTTCTCATCTGTAAAATGGGGATAATAACCTGCCTCACAGAGTGGTTGTGAGAATAAAAGTGTTACTTGTAGGATTCTCTTACTGGGCTCTGGCACACAGTACCGTATGCCTGTTAACCCTGCAATTACAACGACAAAGAACTAATTTTTGGATCCACACTCCTTTCCCTATTTTTCTCTTGCCTTTTTTCTGTCTTCAGGCCATTTTGCTGTTAATTAGCACCTCTATCTTATCATGAGTGACAGAAATAAAGACAGGAAATCGAGGCAGTCAGTTTTGGAATTATCACCTAGTTAAAATATAAAAAGTCTGAAGCCATTGACAAAAATGAGATTTGGGGTTGTCTATAGAATTCAGTTATCTGTGTTCTTCCCAGAACCTGCAATTCTCCCGACTTGTCCTTTGACGTGGATAATTGAAGGTTAGTCCAAATCATTGGCACAAAACTTCAGATATATGTTAGAATCATTGGAGATGTTTTGAAAAATGCCTTTGCTCTGGTTCACCCCTAGATTGATGTCATTGGAATCTGCACGGTGGGTTTTGTTTTTGTTTTTCAGAAAAAAGAAGATTAGAAGGGAAGGAAAGTTCCTTCTTTGACTGTTTGTGTATTGAGCTGGCCTTCTGTTTTCTAAGTCCGGCTGATGTTTAGAGGTGATGTGTGCTTTCTGAGTGCTTTTGTGAGTTATCGGGCCCCAGCCCCATGAGTGGAGATTTTTCACCTGCACAGCCCCTGATGCCAGTGATAACGCTGCTCCAGCTCATCCCTTACACCTGGGCATCCAGCCTCTGCTGTAGCTACTGCAGGTCCCATCCCTTCTCTAGTGACCCTGTTACACAGGATCAATGGATCATGAGAAACACTCATGCTTCTTTTTCCCTGACAAACTTGGAGTCCAGGCTCATTCCTTTGGCAGCCACCTTTCCCTCAGCACCATTTGTATCAGCTGGTCAGCCCATTATTTATCCTCCAGATTTCTCAGAGAGGAGTTAGTCACTAGTGCACTGGGTCTTCTAATTTCAGGGCACACATATCATGCTCTGCAAATGATCCCTCTGTAGTTCCTTTCTCTTGGTTCACAACAAAGAGACGAACACTTCCCAGCTCTAACGGGGAACTAAGACTCATGCTGCAACTCTCTTTACAGAAAACTTCTTCTCTCCAACCTCCAAGGGCTCTGAAACAGTAGCTAGAAAGACAGAAGACACTGTAACCCCTTTCTCCCCAGAATATGCTCCACCTGGTGGGAGGGGAAACAGTTGTGACTGGAATGAAGCTGGAAGGTTTGATTATTAAGTAAGGGTGACCTTTCTCATTTCTAATTTGAAACTTGGTCTTACCCTTTAGAGGAATTATAGGACTTTGTAATTTTGAAACTAACCAGAGAGTTAGGAGATTGCTAGCATTTTCATCCAGAAAGAGAAAGGAACCACCTCAGCTAAATAATATTAAAGTTATAGTGGGAGAATAAAATTAAGGTGCTTTGTGATTATATCCACTAAGACATACTTGCTGAAGTACAGGGTTACACGGAGATCCAGTCAGGATCAATTAGTTGTAAAATGTATTCCCAAGAAATTTAAAATATTAATGAGGTTTAGGTTAACAATTCTATAAACTACTTAAATGTATGAGAACATCTGCTTGCAATAATGTCTATGGTTTTATAACAGTTGTCATTCACTTTTTCATATCATAATGAGCAATTTATTTTATTTTATTTTATTTTTTAAAAAATTGAATAGTGAGGGGGCTGGTCTCAAACTCCTGGCCTCAAGAAATCCTCCCACTCCCAAAAGTGCTAGGATTATAGGCATGAGCCACCATGCCCAGTCCTTTCTTACTTTAAGACCACTCCATATCATCACTTTATCAGATCTTTCTCTCTGGTAGGGGTACAATATTACACACAATTCTATTTTTTTTTAGGAAATGGAAATATTCCTAAGTAAACATTTTATTTTTAAAAATGTAACGTTGACAATACTTCCCTAATTTGCCATATATATTAATTCACAAAAAGAATTCTAGTCTCCTTCTCTAAATAAAAATGATATTGCATATCTCTTCCTGAACTTATATTTCACACCTATTAGAATTAAAAAGACCAACTATACCAAGTGTTGTTGAGAGTGGAGAGGAAATAGAACTCTCAAAGATTACTGTTGGGAATGCAGAATTACAACTACTTTGGATAACAGTTTGGAAGTTTCTTACAAAGCTAAATATACTCCTATCATAAAAGATCTTCTACATGAAGATATTTACTAAGAGAAATGGAAGCATATGTCCATATATAGACTTATATGTGAATGTTCATAGCAGCTTTGTTTATAATAGCCAAAAAGGGAAACAGCTCAAATGTCAATATTTCATTGATGTCAACCATCCAAAAGTGACCAAATAAACAAACTGTGGTATATCCATACAATGGAATACTATTCAACAATAAAAATTAACAATTCATACCCATAAAAAAAAGAATTCTAGTCTCCTTCAAATTGTCAATCAAATGTTGACAATCTGATTTTTTGATACAGAGAATTCCTTTGCTCACCATCATCATTAGTCATCTTATGAAAATTAGACTTCAAGTGGGAAGGTTTTGGATTGTGGAAGAGAGACAGTAAGAAATGATCCATTTTAACTGTATGTGTTAAACCAGAAATTCCCTGACCTGATGCAGATGTTTTAAAAGCAAACAGATTAATTATGCTGTTTCTTTTGCAATGATCTTATTTTTTGATGTTTCATTTCTCAGCAAGTCTTGGACATTGATTTTATGTGGTCTTTGGGGAAACTGAAGCTCTCCCCAATTCCCATCCAGTCCAGTCTCAGGACAGTGATAAATGGACCCCACCACTCTGTTGCAGTTGTCAGGGAGGAAGGGGAAGGTATTCGCTTGTCGGTGTCTTAATATTTCAAGTCAAATAAAAATTATTTTGGCTCATCTCTGTTTTTCCATTATCTTCTTTTCTCTCCATCCATGCATAGAGTTCATAATTGGCTGTATAAATTAAATAATTCACCATAAACCTAATTCTTATCTTCTCTAAATGCAGTTTCATTAACATTAAAAATTACCGGAGCAGTCTGCCATGTCAAATCATTGTATTGACTCAAAAACATACTAATTACCACAGGATCTGTGATTTCAAGTTAAGCACTATGAGTAGGGGAACAAAAATATGGAAAAAGGTGACAGAGCAAATTGGTGCATGAAGTCAGGGAATGCAGAAGATGAACCTGAAGTAACTTGCAGTGCCAGCAAGCAAGGAAAAAAATGAAGAAAAAATGAATGAAAGAAAGAAAGAAAGAAAGAAAGAAAGAAAGAAAGAAAGAAAGAAAGAAAGAAAGGAAGGAAAGGAAGGAAAGGAAGGAAAGGAAGGAAGGAAAGGAAGGAAAGAAAGGAAAGAAAGAAAGAAAGAAAGAAAGAAAGAAAGAAAAGAAAGAAAAGAAAAGAAAGAAAGAAAGAAAGAAAGAAAAGAAAGAAAGAAAGAAAGAAAGAAAGAAAGAAAGAAAGAAAGAAAGAAAGAAAGAAAAAACACACTATATTAGTCCATTCTTACGTTCCTGTAAAGAACTACCTGAGACTGGGTAATATGTCAAGAAAAGAGGTTTAATTGACCCAGTTCCACCGTCTGTACAGGAGTCATGGCTGGGGAAGCCTCAGGAAACTTACAATCCTGGTGGAAGGGTGAAGGGGAAGCAAGCGCCTTCTTCACATGTGGAGCAGGAGAGAGACAGTGAATTGGGAAGTGCTACACACTTTGAAACAACAAGATCACGTAAGAACTCACTATCACGCGAACAGCAAGGGGGAAATCTGCCCTCATGGTCCAATCACCTTCCACCAGGTCTCTCCCCCAACACTGAGAATTACAATTCAACATGAGATTTGGGTGGGAACACAGAGCCAAAGCATATCACACACATAATGAGATGGTATGTAAAAGAGACAAAACAACCCATTTAAAGAGCTCATCAGAGCACATTTCAGTTTTATAGATTGGATGCTGTCTGATTCATGAATCACTAATAAAACCCAATTTGATCTTTGAACCCAATTTGTTGAAAAAAATTGGGGGAGATTTTTAATAGTTCCCAGATCTTATAAAGAAATTTGTATGGGGGAGGTGCAGGACCAAGAAATGGAGCTCCTAAATCAAGTGAAAGCTGAATATTGGTGAGGCCTCAGGCCTGGACGGGGTTTCTTGCCTATTGCTAACCCCCATGAAAAAGAGACAGGAAAATTTCCTTTACCCTTCTGAAATACAACACTGTACACTTAATTTTGAGGTGCTGAAAATCAGCTAGGGAATTTTGTTTTTTGAGAAGTGAAAACTGAAGAAATTAGAATAACATAGGAACTCAGTTAATAACAATGTATCAATACTGGTTCATTAACTGTGATAAATATATCATCCTAATATAATAATATGATAAACTGGGCGTGGGGTGTATGAGAACTCTCTGTACTATCTTCACAACTTCTCTGTAAACCTAAAACTGTTCTAAAATTTAAAAATATTTAAAAACAAATGTAAGCATTATGGAATATAAGTGGAATTGATGCAGTTCAAGTTACTGCCTCTAAAAAGAAAAGAATATGGCCACAGGAATATCAGGAATGGGAGCAGATGGCAGGTGAGGGATGTGGCCAAGGAAAAGTATTATGTTGTGAAAGACAGGAGAATCTTTCACAGTTACATAATTATGCTTTAGAACTGTTCTGTTCTGCATGTCATAAAATGTCTCCAAATATACAAAAAAAGAAAAGAGAAAAGTAAGGCCCTTGAAAGAGCTCTAAATAAAAGTCAAATTATCAAATTCACATAAAATTAAAGAAATCGCTTTCTATAAAGATGGAGCATTATTAGATTCTTTATTTTGAAAAGTCTAGAAAAATGAGTAGCATTGAGAAGGATGAGTAAGGCTGGCTTCACCATAAATGTGATTTAGCTGCCTGTGTGACCACATTTAGGTTACAGCAACAGAGGAGGGTGCTTTGGGAAGGAAGAAAGCTATGTTCTCCTCTGTCTTTTCTGTTGGTAATCTGGAAGAAGCAGTTAAAGAACAGAGATTTTAGGGGAAGGGGATGTTGAAGGAGACCTCATTAAAGAGCAATTGATGAAATGTGAGCTCCTTCCGCAGCTGCCATGCAGCAGAGCCTGCCTAATGTCAACGTCCATCTCCCACCAGCCTCTGCACAGATCTGGGAGGCCACGGAACTATAAGCTCTGTGACAGGAGAGGTAAATAGGAATGTCCTAAAAAAGATTATGTGGCTGTATTAGTCTGTTTTCATGCTGCTGATAGAGATATACCCAAGACTGGGCAATTTACAAAAGAAAGAGGTTTAATTGGACTTGCAATTCCATGTGGCTCGGGAAGCCTCACAATCATGGTGGAAGGCAAAAAAGAGCAAGTCAGTTCTTACACGGATGGCAGCAGGCAAAGAGAGAGAACTTGTGCAGGGGAACTCCTCTTTTTAAAACCATCGGATCTCATAAGACTTAATCACTATCAGGAGAACAGCTCGGGAAAGTCCTGCCCCCATGATTCAATTGCCTCCCACCTGGTCCCTCCCACAACACTTGGGGATTCAAGATGCAATTTGGGTGGAGACACAGTCAAACCGTATTAGTGGCCAATAAGACTGAGATACCCTGTAATTTACTGGCCCCTACTCTGTCAAAATATCCATCTGCATATTACAGTCTCTAAGGAATGGTACAGTAAATAAACTATTTATTTATTTTGAGACTGTCACCCACGCTGGAGTGCAGTGGCATGATCTCGGCTCACAGCAACCTCCACCTCCCAGGTTCAAGCGATTCTCATGCCTCAGCCTTCTGACTAGGTGGGATTACAGGCATGTGCCACAACACCCGGGTAATTTTATTTTTATTTTTATTTTTAGTAGAGATGGGGTTTCACCGCTTTAGGCAGGCTGGTCTCGAACTCCTAACCTCAGGTGATCCCCATGCCTCAGCCTCCCAAAGTGCTGGGATTACAGATGTAAGCCACTGTGTCTGGCCAAGTCAAAGTATTTGACTTTAATAACTCACCATTGCTCAGACTTATTTGGTCCTGCAATATTCTTCTGTCTTCACAGTAGCCCATTTCCCCCTTGAATAGTGGAGGTGCACTCCAGTTTGGAAAAACTTCCCTTAAAAAGCTACTATGAAGTGACTTTAAAAGTAGGCAAAGCTGTAAGTGGCTGTTTGGGCTGTATCATGGACATGGAAAACTGTAACTACTAGAGTCAGGCAGGCAGAATTCGATGCTCAGTGTTTACTGGCCGTGTGACTTGATCCAGTTGTTCAACTACTCTGTCTCATTTCCTTATCTGTGAAATGGAATGAATGGAATGAGAATAACCACTCTGCAACTTGCTTTTTTAAAATAAAGATATCTGTCAAGTATCTAGTGTATGCTCGATATGCACATGGTGCTGAATAAAAAGAGTTATTAGGTTGGTGCAAAAGGAATTGCAGTTTTTGTATTGTTGGAATTTGCCGTTTAATATTGGAATGCATTCTTTAAAAAAATGTCGTTGTGTTATATGTCATTTTAATGGGTATTTCTCATTTTATGTTTTTTGCTAATGACGTAATTTGCTGTTTATTTTTGTTTGTTTTAGACTATGAAAATGATGTTAGACAAAAAGCAAATTAAAGTGGTTTTCTTATTTGAGTTCAAAATGGGTCATAAAGCAGTGGAGATAACTCACAACATAAATGGCATATTTGGCCCAGGAACTGCTAATGAATGTACAGTGCAGGTGGTTCAAGATGTTTTGCAAAAGAGACGAGAGCCTTGAAGATGAGGAGCATAGTGGCTGGCCATCAGAAGTTAACAACCAATTGAGAGCAATTATTAAAGCTGATCCTCTTACAACTACAAAATAAGTTGCCAAAGAACTCAACGTCGATTGTTCTACGGTCCTTTGGCATTTGAAGCACATTGGAAAGGTGAAAAAGCTTGGTAAGTGGGTGGTTCATGAGCTGAGTGAAAATAAAAAACAATCATAGTTTTGAAGTGTCATCTTCTTTTATTCTATGCAACAACAAATCATTTCTCTATTGCATTGTGACATGCCATGAAAAGTGGATTTTATACGACAGCCAGCAATGACCAGTTCATTGGTTGGATTGAGAAGAAGCTCCAAAGCACTTCCCAAAGCCAAAATTGCACCAAAAAAAGGCCATGCTCACTGTTTGGTGGTCTGCTGCAGGTCTGATCCACTAGTTTTTTGAATCCCGATTAAACCATTACATCTGAGACATATGCTCAGCAAATTGAAGAAATGCTCCAAAAACTGCACCTCTTGCAGCCAGCATTGATCAACAGAAGGGGCCCAATTCTTCTCCACAATAACACCTGACCACGCATTGCACAACCAAGGCTTCAAAAGTTGAACAAATTGGGCTACGAAGTTTTGTCCTATCTGCCATACTCACCTGACCTCTCACCAACCGACTACCACTTCTTTAAGCATCTCGACAACTTTTTGCAGGGAAATCACTTCCACAACCAGCAGAATGCAGAAAATGCCCCCCAGGAGTTCATCCAGTCCCAAAGCACGGATTTTTATGCTACAGATATAAGCAAACTTATTTCTCTTTGGCAATAAGTATTGATTGTAATGGTTCCTATTTTGATTCATAAAGATGGGTTTGAGCTTAGTTATAATGATTTAAAATTAACGATCCAAAACTACAATTACGTTTGCACCAACCTAATACTATCATTGTTGCCTTGGAGCCACTGGTGAACTGTGTGACTCTCCAGCATCATATACGGAAGGCTTTAAATTCTTTAAAGTAGAAATTAAGGCAAGTTTTCATAAAGTAGTAATTTTTAAAGACAGAGTCAAGAAAGAGAGCTGAGTTCTGTTTTAAAATCTGATGTCACTTGTATCCTAAGAATGAATACAATATATTTTGTATATTGCACATTGGTAACAATTATGATGTCATTTATTATTTGAATTTAAAAAAGGATGCTGAATGGAGCTTTTTTCTGTTTTCTTGGAAGTTTAGTTGAAGCCCTAAAGCAGAGAAAATAAGCAAAAGATGCCTCCGCATGCTAAAAAGAAGTGCCTGACATGTCTACGCTGGATCTACTGAGAGAGATTAGATCCTGTCTGATATAATAGGCATCAAAACAATCACTCATCTCCAGCCACCATCAGCCTATGTAAGAGAAGATGATCACCAAGGAAGGAAAGCTGTTGGCCTAGTGGGGCCAGCGTGGCATTTCCTACACAAGTAGTGGGGATCTGAGAGGCAGGCTAACCACAATTGGGGGTGTCTCAAGGAGAAATAATTGGCATCTCACTTCCAGCTCCGTGTTCATTGAGCTGCAGATACTCCAGGGCCCACCAGGTGCACTAAAGTGTAGGAGGTGGAGCATGGCAAGAAGTTGGCATGGGTTTTCCATAGACCAGGGCCCCTGTGAACATAAACGCTGATGCCTGATTTCTGTCTGGAATACTGTGAAGATAGGTAGACAGCTGGAGAAGCCCCTTAACCCACTGATGGAAGGCAGAGAGAGAGCCAGGGCTTCCTCATTTGCTGTGGAAAGATGCATGAAGTCCTCAAGGATGAAGAGAAATAGCAGTTGCAAATGGTCACCAGAGAGAGAGGCCTCTGTGAATCTGCTGAAGAGTTCATTGTCTATGTCACGGAATGAGAATATCCTGAGGGTGTGCAGTGAGGATGGAGGAGGGCTCCACGGAACCCTAAGTGATGCCCTGACAAAACCAGCACACGTGGGCCTGCCAGAATGGAGACCAGGACAGCCCATCAGCACTGGCAGAGATAGTACCAGTGACACTGGGTGTTTCCTACCTTCCTCTACTTCTCTCCCTTCCCCTAATTCTGAAGCTCCAGAAAATTCGGTGGAGAAAGGTCAAAGTCCTTACATCAACCCTTCCCCACTGTAGGCTTCTGAGCCAACTGTGAGTTGGTGGAGAGCAGACGGATAGAGGGAGAAGCTATGAACTGGTTGTGAAGTTCAAGTTTTGATACTCGATAGAATCAGACCTTTTAATACCCCCAATCAGTCAGGCCCTAACTAAAACTGTTTTCAAAAATAGCTGGAAGTGATAGGAAAACTATGAGCTCTACCTTAAGCTGTCATCAGGGAGTGGGGAGAGGAAATCGCAGACTGCAAAAGTGAAAGTGGTTTTTGGTTTTACCCCAGTGATTAAACTCATTTTAGAAACAAGCAACTGTTATTTGAAAATAGAATATTCTATAGAAAAAGCCTTATTGACAGAACAGGCCATTGACATTTTTTTTCTTGTCCTTCGCAGACATGCAGGCCCAGGGAAGGATAAAGGGAAGCGGTTATGCTTTCTGAACTTCGAACCTGCATAGAGCTCTTCTGCAAGACAAGCTTTGCAAATCCCACTTGACGGCAATGTGGTGTAAGTTGATGGTTTGTGAAGACAGATTTTAGAAAAAGAAGCATGGCATTTTCTGGAAGATATATAACGTTTTGAAGAGGAAGAGGTAAGGACCTCGCATTTATTAATCATTTATTATTTTGCCTGTATACCTGACAACCTGGCAGCGTGATAGATGCCTTATCTCATTGAATCTTTCCTACAATCATGTGAGGTAATTATTCCTATACCTATTTTGCAGATGAGGAAGTTGAGCCTCAGGAAGGTTATAGAATTTTCCCAAACTCATCTGGTTAATAAATGTATTTGATTCAAAAGCCATTCTGTTTCTACCACGTTGCATTCCCAAAACTTGCAAAAGAGAATATAAACCCCATCATGTTTAATTTCTAAAGAGACAGACTGGTAACAGATAGTTTACAGCTGTAGCAGGGTTTCTTGTGTTTGTTGTTAAGAAACTTGATAAGAAAGATGGCTGCTCCCTAAAGGAAAGAAAAGGAACAAGTCAAAGCAATATGAACTTCAGGTAAGGTTGAGGCAGTGCCGAGCAGTGTCTGGAAAGAGAATTCTCTAGACTAGTTTAAACAGAGTTGAATCCAATGAAGTGGGAACATGGAAGGCCGCAGAAAAGCTGACGTCAAGCAGAGCAAAGGAACAGAAAGGACACTGGGAGCAGAGGTTGTATTCGAATGGGCACAGTCCGGGGTGAGTACCTCTAAGGAGCATCAGTGGCCCCACACCATTGAGGCCCGGCTCTCCTTCCCAAGTTCATCTAGGGGTGTTTGGTGAAGATCAGGGAAGAAGGTTTTGGGAAGCTCTCAGACAGGCTTCTCGGAGTCCCGTCAAGCTTTCAAGGCTGTTGCCGTTCCCAAATGAATCTTTTGTGAAACTCTCCCAAATCAGAAAGGTCACCTGAGGTCACATTATGGAGAGCTAGAAGAAGGACATTTTTCCAAATAAAATTTAAAAATTGTTTATTTTTAAACGATCCCTGTTCACTTGGACAAGCATCTCCAAATAAACCAATGGGTTTTGTTTGGGTGTGCTTTTATTAGTGCCGAAGGATACTCCCCTCTACCACTGCATGTAAACAAGCTTCCTACCGTACTCTCATTTCCATTCCTGGAGAATTAAAAATTTTGTGCTCAATTAAAAATCCCTATGTAAGCATCCCCAAGGGGATAGGTTTGGGGTGGGGAAGTGGTCTAAGTCCAGTCTTAGAAACTCTAAAAGAGATGGCCCACCTGCTTCCCTGTGTCTGTGTTTCCTTCAACAATCTGCCCTTGCCGACACCTCTGACCTAGAGAAGCTCAGCACAAAACACAGTCCTTGTTTTTTTCTCTATCTCACATTGAGTTGCATGGGGGAGGGGTAAAGCAGACACATTATCATGCAAGACCACAGAGTTGTGGCTTCCAAAAAGGGTCAGTTCTCCTTGTTGCCACTTTGTCAGTCTTGGCCACTTTTCTCTCTTTGCTCTGAACCAAACTGTGACCACTGAAAGAGAGCACATGTTGTCGTGGAAAGAGCATAGGCTTGAAGTTATAAACCAAGGTTCCAATCTGGCTTTGTATAATCTTAGGCAAGTTACAGAATCTCAGTTTCGTTGTCTGTAAAATGCAGAATCCCTGCATGACTGGTTAGCATTTGAGCTGTTTTAATGATTAGATAAGATAATGCCTGCGGAGCACTCAGTAAGACTCCTGGAATGTGATTAGATAATAGTCTCTTCCTTCCTTTGACATCTTACCTCAGTGTTTGCAGAGCTGCCTGCTGCTCTTTAAATCTGCAGTTGGGGCACCCTGAAAATGAGTAGGAGCCGAGAACACCAGTATGCCCAGATTTCAGAGCATGCTCATTCATTCTGCCAGGTTCCTTCACACTTCCCAGGTCTGTGTCCTGAATTCCTCTTGGCTGAATTAACTGAAATGGCCACAGGAGGGATGTTCTTCTTCAAGTGCTGCTGACACCCGTTTTCATTCTTCTTGACATCAGAGCAAATCTCCATTTCTGATGATGTTGCTGGTGATGGGCTGCCACAGAGCAGGCTCTGATTTGCGAGCATCTTGACAGAATCCCCTTGAGAAATTCCTTGAGTGGAAATGAACTGTTTGCACCATGAATGAGTTTGTAAGAATTCCTTCCAAGCCTCAGGCTCCATCACTAAAGATGGACAAAGTGTGGGTGGCCCCTCTGGTGCTGGGTGATGCTACCATATCTTCAAAAGGCATTTGCACTCTGTACGAAATATGTTCTATGGGATTTTGTTTTGTTAGCATGATGATGAGGATGATGTAATATGATATAAACAAAAACAAAGCATTGATATTATTTTGAAATACTAATTGATGTATTTTTTATTCCTCTTATTTTATTGCTTTGAAATATTAAAACTAGATAGTGAGGCTGAGGTTCCTTGTTTTACAAGAACAGAAAAATATCTGCTATGAACTGAGAAATAAACATAAAATCCTAAGCCCTTCAATCAACCGCATAGACCTCTTGGCCAACAGGACCCCAGAGTAACCGTGAAAAAAACTGAGTTCTTGGCTGTGGCAGGATAGGAGGTTAGACACACTTCATTATATACCTGTCCTTGCTAACCACCATTAGATTCCTTCCCTAAGGGCTAAACATAAGCCATCTTTTTCAAAAGACCCCACCACTGACATCAGCAACTGCTTAATGCTATCCCTCCTTTTTCCCTGATAAGGGACAATCAACCACAGACATCTGATAAGAGAGTTTCAGTCTATGGCGAATGCACAATAAGAGTTTGTGTGTTCTCTGCTTCACCCTTTGATGTCAGTGTGCCAAAACCTCTACCCTGTGATCATGCTAACACTGCCATTTTTTGTACATGGGATCCATAAAAGGGTATGAAGCTCAGTTGCACATGTGCACGTTTCTTCTCTCATAAATATTTGAAGATTTTAAAAATAGCTTATTGAATGCTTATATTCAGCAACCTCAGTCAGCTTAAATTCCCTTTTCATTTGCCCCTCTCCTGAAGTGTCTGTTTTCAGCTTCTGACCAGAGGCTACACTTCCCAGCCTGTCAGAATGGCCACCCTGCAGGCTGCTTTATGAGAAATAAAGCTCTCCTTTCAAAATTTATGAACTTCATCATTCTTCAGTTGACAGAATAAAGGGTTAAATTTTTGGCTTTGTTCCAAATGAGGTGCATGAAATTCAAAGGCAAATCAGTAAATTTAAAAGCCTAAGTCTTTTGATTGATAAGCGTTGTACTTTAATTTTTTTCAAAGAGAAAAGGCTGGAGAATTAGATTTTCCACCACAACCCTTGAGAGCACAGTGCTGGCATCCTTTCCCTGAAGGTCATGCACAGGCTGAGAAGAGGGAGAGCCAGCCCCTAACCCTTGCTGAAAGAATATACCATAAATCACACCTGCTAGAGTCATGGGCAGCAGGGACAGCAGGGCACAAAATGACCCTGAAAGCAGAGGAAGCGTGAAGGCTAGAAGATACTGCTGCCATCACCTGTTCATCCACTCAGCAAACATTTATATGACAGTGAACTGTGTGTCAAAACTGTTCTTGGGATACCACAGGGACTACAGATTCCAGCCATTGGGAGACTTTGGACATAAAATGAATTCAGCAATAACATAACAAAGATAGATTTTTGTCATATCTAAGTCCACAGACTGATGTGATTGGACATTTAAAGCCGTGGCAAACTGATTTGCAATTTTGAAAGCTGTTGTTAATCTTTCTGGGCAAGTTTTTATAAACAAAACCTGCCCAGAATTCTATAGACAAGAAAAAAAAGCTAAGATAAGGTACTCTCATGCAGGGTTCCCCAGCTGTGGATCTGCACCAGCAGTGGCAGCATGGCTGTCACCTGGGAGCTTGTTTGAAGTGCCAGTTCTTAGCCCCTCCTCGGTCCCAGTGAATCAGAAACTCTGCGGGGAAGGCCCAATGATCTGTTAATATGAACTCCAGATGATTCTGTGCATGCTAAGGTTTGAGAACTGCTGCTGTGATAGATAGGGATCACTAACGAAATAAATTAATTTATCCAATAAGCATTTATTCTACCTGAGTCATGGGTTGGCACTGAGGATGTGAAGGCAAACAAGATGAGTTCCCAGCACTCAGGTGGATACTCACAGAGAGGAACATATATAATTACAATATCATGCAACCAGTGACATGAGGCATGTTCAGGTATGGTGTAAGCCCAGAGGAGCCGACTCTTGCCCACACGCCTCCTCGCAGTGGAGGGAAGAGACGGCTGCAAAAGTGAAGGCTGCTCTTCTTGGGATTCTAGGGTGGCAGGGACTGAGAAGAAGTTTCCTCTACCAAGGCCAGAGCTGCCCCTGGTTGCAGAACAAAGTTCCACACCAGGCTGTCTTCAGAAACACAAAGACAGCTTAGAAACATAAGCTGCTGGTTCCAGAGACTCTGTGTCACTGGATACATGTAAACACACACACATATACTTTCATACACCCACATATACATACACACATACATATGTGTGTGTATATATGTATATACACAGAAACACACATATATACATAATATATATTCAATTTATTTTTATATATAAATATTGTGTGTGTGTGTGTATTTAACAGGCTCCCCAAGTGATTCTTAGGCACCCAAAAGTTTGTTCTAAGAGATGAAGAACGAATCAGCCTATGAACTCTCCTCTCATTTTTTATTAGTGTTGCTTGTTGAACTATGAGGAAATAGAGGAAATATTTTGCTCAAATTATACAGTCTCCTGTGAAGCACACCTAGGTGGGTGATTTGTCTGAGAGCAATTGCTCATGGCATAGGCAACTTACCTTGTATTGTAGCTCAACTACTATGCTAATTATTGTAGCACTTATTTAGCAAACATTTATTGAATACTGACAGTTCACAATTGCCCACCTTTGCTTGCCTTGACCAATGGGAGTAACCAGACATGACCTTTGCTGTGACTAAACAGAAGCTTTAAATGCCATTGTATTGTATGGTATGGCTGACACTGATCCCTAGTACCATATCTTAGATAATGGCTTCCCCTCTGACCTACATTCCTAGATTCCAGAATGAGAAGACACGTGGAGCCAAGTCTAACAGAGTCCAGCTGAACAGCAAACCTCATGTAATGTGACCGAGAAATAAATATTTATTATTGTAAGCTACTGAGATTTGGAGCTTGTTTACCTTGCAGCATAGTCTAGGGAAAGCTGACTAAAACACCTACTCTGCGTCTGGCATTATACTGCAGGGACAAAGATGAGTAATACTGTCTCCTCCCTCAGAACACTGGCTGTTCTTGAAGGGGATGAATCAATATCTATCCTATCCTATTCCATAATTCTATTCTATTCACGCATTCCTTAGATTGTCCCAGAAAGCACTTATTCTGGCTTTAATACATAGAATGTAAGTAATAAAACACCGTAAGGTACATTAGAAGCAGATGAGAAGGAAAAGAGAAAAAACAGAGGTCAAGGAATACGACTTGGGAAAAATGCATAATATATGCTTGTGGGTAGACTCAAATTTGATTGTAATCATGTAGAAGCCGATTCATAAAACAGACCTGATTAGTCTCACAGTTCACAGCGCCCATAACATTAAAAGCAAAGGAATTGCTCCAGAGACACATGGCTATGCCTGATCATCATAATACATAAATTACTCTGAGAACGTATGGGATTTAAGCTGTTAAAATTCGCTTTTGGGGTTGTAATTTAAGATTTTCTTTTCCAAAATACTATATATATAGCCTCAACTTAATTCTGTTTTCATTTCAAAGAGAGAAGGAAAGAGATAAAAGTTTTGTTTTGTTTTGCTTTAGCTAGGAGAGAGAAGGTATGGTGTGATAAATCCATAAAGCACTTGTTGTGAGTATAGCCTTTCATTAACCTATCACACCGAATTATAAGTATTTCCTTACCTGCTTTTTTTCCCCTTGGGAGTTATTCTAGGAGAGGGTTGGCTTTAATTTATTTTTACTTCTAGCTTAGTGTTTAGAACAAAAGAGTTCAATAAAGATTGAATAGAATGAGTGACTAAACATTGGGTTTATTAATTTTCATTTTTGTGTAGTATTCCACTGTGTATACTATTATGTATCTATTATATGTCTGTTCTTGACATTTGAGTTGTTTCCAGTTTGGGGCAACTAAAAGCTGTACAACCATAGACATACTTAGACATGTACTCGCTTACACATAAAAGCACATAATCTCTAATGTGGAATAACTAGGTGATATGGTGTATACAGCTTCCAATTTACTAAATAACACTATTCTGTTGTTCAAAGAGGTAGTTTCTATTTTCCTTCCCACCAGCAGTGTCAGAGTATAAGAGTGTCTGATGTTTCACATTCACACAAACACAAACTCAAGTATTTTCAGATTTTTTATATATACCAATTTTAATGAGTATATTGTTGTATCTCCTTGTCGTTTTAATTTGCATTTCCCATATTACTAACGAGGTTGAGTTCACTCCCATGTTAATAATGGCTATTGGATTTCCTTCCATGTGAAGAACCAGTTCAATAATTTTGCATACTTAAAAATTTGTGTTGTGGTCAGTCGCAGTGGCTCACACTTGTAATCCCAGCACTTGGGAGGCTGAGGCAAACAGATCACTTGAGGTCAGGAGTTCAAGAACAGCCTAGCCAATATGGGGAAACCCTGTCTCTACTAAAAATACAAAAATTAGCCAGGCGTGGTGGCATGCGCCTGTAGTCCAGCTACTTTGGAGGCTGGAGAATCACCTCAACCCGGGAGATGGAGGTTGCAGTGAGCCGAGATCATGCCACTGCATTCCAGCCTGGGCGACAGAGCAAGACCCAGTCTCAAAAAAAAAAAAAAAAATTGTCTGTTTTTTTTCTTATTACAGGAGCTCTTTATGTATTCTGGATACTAATCCCTTGTCTATTATGTGTGCTACAAATATTTTCTACTCTGGTTTACTTTTTCACTCCTTTTATAATATTTCCAGGAAGAAATGTTGTATTGTCAAATTTAGTAGTCTTTTCCTTTATGATGAGCTATTTTTATATCTTATATAAGAAATTCCTCCTTCCCTCCTTCAAAATCATGAAGATATTTCTTACAGTCCCTTCTAAAAAGCTTTGTAATTTTGCTTTTCACATATAGATCCTTAATCCATCATAAATTGTTATAATTAGTGTTTGGGAGAGGAGGTCTGGTAGGTTTCAAAACAGCCTACTTCGGTGAATCAGCCCAGGGTTGCCCCAGTATTGCTGCATCAGAGCTACACACACAGTTCATGGCAGTAGTGAGCGTGGAGGTTGGTGACTGAGCTGTTATCTTCAGAGTGACTAAGAGGGCAAAAGATACCTACCCCACCACCATTGCCTTCAGATGCTGTAGACCAGAGGCAGTACCACCGTGGGAACACAGGCAGGCAAAGGAGGACCCCCGCCACACCCCATCCCCCAGCCCAATCCCAAGCCCAAGGGTGAGCAGTGGAGTGTAAGCAGTTCAGAGCTGTTGGAGGCTAAATAGTGATTTCCTGAAGAAGTCCACATCGTAATCCCCAGAGTCTGTGACTATGTGATTTTATAAGGAAGAGAGACTTTGTGGATATGACTACATTAAAGATGTTCAAATGGGAGGATTATCTTCATATATCCCAGTGGGCCCAATGTAATCACAAAGCTAAAAATCCAGGCAGTGTTTACTACCAACAGCCTGATGACTTTAGAAGCACAAACCCAAGTACTGAGCTTTCAGATGCAAAAGTGATTTCCGGATGTTTGATTGCGGGAGGATTTACAAGGGAGCAAGCTGAAGTCCAGCCCTGAAAAGGACAGGGCATTTGTTGTCTCAGACAGCCCCACATAAATTGGAGTGTCAGGGTGAATCTGGTTACTTTTATTCATGTAATTAAAAAATCTATTTGGAATATTCTTGATTTGCTGTAAACAGAGTTTTTAAGAAATGGTACCTTTCTTTCACAGATGCAAAACAAATGCACACGAGACCGAGATGTGTATGGAATAAAGTAGAATTAATCTGCAGCCAACCCACTGTGGCCACTTTTATCACCTGTCCAATCAAAGGGACCAAGTCAGAACCCCAAGGGACCATGGTGGTCAAGAACCCTTTTTCCAGGGCCTTCTAATTTTTTTTTTCCAACCTGCCCTCAGTAATTTTAAAGGAATCTAAGCCACTGTAATCCCCAGCCTCTTAAGAGAATTTATAGAGACAAGTAAAACCTAATCCATTTTGGCATAAAGCTAGAATTGCTTTGGTGTTGAAATATGTGCAGACATGAAGAGCTTCCTTAAGATCAACAGAGCTCTTCTCTTTCTTCCTGTAGAATACCCTGCAATGCCCAGAAATTTATATAAGGGTTTCATACACCTGCACATCATGGTATTAGAGGAGGTAAATGATGGAAAGACTTCACAGAGCATCTGGTCCCTGTGTTTGCCAAAAGAATATGGTTTCTTACAACATACTCTCTGGAGATCTATTCTAGCTGCAAACTTCTAACCATCCACCTAAATGACTCTATAATAATCTAAAGAGACATTTTCCTTGACATTGAGTATGTACTTTCTCCTCCAAATTTTAACCTCATCTTCCAGAAGGATTCTTTTTTGTAGACTTAATTAACTAATTTTCTTTCTTGATTTCAGAACCCCTTAAGGACTGAATGCAAATAACAAGAGATTTTTTAAAGAATAAGGAGCTTAAATAATGTATTTTTGAATCATAACAGATTTTTTTCTGAGTTTGAGTCTACATTCTGTGCTAGTATCTTTGTTTATTACTGTCTAGCTCTTACTAGTTTTTCTCTTCGATAAATCCCAAAATTATCTCATATTTTGAGTATGAGAACAGAAATGCTAATATGAGTGGTTTTTTTTTTATTATACTTTAAGTTCTAGGGTACATGTGCACAATGTGCAGGTTTTTTACATATGCATACATGTGCCATGTTGGTGTGCTGCACCCATTAACTCGTCATTTACATTAGGTATATCTCCTAATGCTACCCCTCCCCCGCAACCCCCGCAATAGGACCCGGTGTGTGATGTTCCCCTTCCTATGCCCAAGTGATCTCATTGTTCAATTCCTACCTATGAGTGAGAACATGCGGTGTTTGGTTTTCTGTTCTTGTGATAGTTTGCTGAGAATGATGGTTTCCAGCTGCATCCATGTCCCTGCAAAGGATACGAACTCATCCTATTTTATGGCTGCATAGTATTCCATGGTGTATATGTGCCACATTTTCTTAATCCAGTCTGTCACTGATGGACATTTGGGTTAATTCCAAGTCTTTGCTATTGTGAATAGTGCCACAATAAATGTACGTGTGCATGTGTCTTTATAGCAGCATGACTTATAATCCTTTGGGTATATCCCCAGTATTGGGATGGCTGGGTCAAATGGTATTTCTAGTTCTAGATCCTTGAGGAATTGCCACACTGTTTTCCACAATGTTTGAACTAGTTTACAGTCCCACCAACAGTGTAAAAGTGCTCCTATTTCTCCACATTATCTCCAGCACCTATTGTTTCCTGATTTTTTAGTGATTGCCATTCTAACTGGTGTGAGATGGTATCTCATTGTGGTTTTGATTTGCATTTCTCTGATGGCCAGTGATGATGAGCATTTTTTCATGTGTCTGTTGGCTGTATGAATGTCTTCTTTTGAGAACTGTCTGTTCATATCCTTTCCCACTTTTTGATGGGGCTGTTTGTTTTTTTCTTGTAAATTTGATTGAGTTCTTTATAGGTTCTGGATATTAGCCCTTTGTCAGATGAGTAGATTGCAAAAATTTTCTCCCATTCTGTAGGTTGTCTGTTCACTCTGATGGTAGTTTCTTTTGCTGTGCAGAAGCTCTTTAGTTTAATTAGATCCCATTCGTCAATTTTGGCTTTTGTTGCCATTGCTTTTAGTGTTTTAGACATGAAGTCCTTGCCCATGCCTATGTCCTGAATGGTATTACCTAGGTTTTCTTCTAGGGTTTTTATGGTTTTAGGTCTAACATTTAAGTCTCTAATCCATCTTGAATTAATTTTCGTATAAGGAGTAAGGAAAGGATCCAGTATCAGCTTTCTACTTATGGCTAGCCAATTTTCCCAGCACCATTTATTAAACAGGGAATCCTTTCTCCATGTCTTGTTTTTGTCAGGTTTGTCAAAGATCAGATGGCTGTAGATGTGTGGTATTATTTCTGAGGGCTCTGTTCTGTTCCATTGGTCTCTATCTCTGTTTTGGTACCAGTACCATGCTGTTTTGGTTACTGTAGCCTTGTAGTATAGTTTGAAGTTAGGTAGCGTGATGCCTCCAGCTTTGTTCTTTTGGCTTAGGATTGTCTTGGCAATGCGGGGTCTTTTTTAGTTCCATATGAACTTTAAAGCAGTTTTTTCCAATTCTGTGAAGAAAGTCATTGGTAGCTTGATGGGGATGGTATTGAATCTATAAATTACCTTGGGCAGTATGGCCATTTTCACAATATTGATTCTTCCTATCCATGAGCATAGTATGTTCTTCCATTTCTTTGTGTCCTCTTTTATTTCATTGAGCAGTGGTTTGTAGTTCTCCTTGAAGAGGTCCTTTACATCCCTTGTAAGTTGGATTCCTAGGTATTTTATTCTCTTTGAAGCTATTGTAAATGGGAGTTCATTCATGATTTGGCTCTCTGTTTGTCTGTTATTGGTGTATAAGAATGCTTGTGATTTTTGCACATTGATTTTGTATCCTGAGACTTTGCTGAAGTTGTTTATAGGCTTAAGGAGATTTTGGGCTGAGACGATGGGGTTTTCTAAATATACAATCATGTCATCTGCAAACAGTGACAATTTGACTTCTTCTTTTCCTAACTGAATACTCTTGATTTCTTTCTCTTGCCTGATTGCCCTAGCCAGAACTTCCAACACTAAGTTGAATAGGAGTGGTGAGAGAGGGCATCCCTGTCTTGTGCCAGTTTTCACAGGGAATGCTTCCAGTTTTTGCCCAGTCAGTATGATATTGGCTGTGGGTTTGTCATAAATAGCTCTTATGATTTTGAGATACGTTCCATCAATACCGAATTTATTGAGAGTTTTTAGCATGAAGGGCTGTTGAATTTTGTCAAAGGCCTTTTCTGCATCTATTGAGATAATCATGTGGTTTTTGTCTTTGGTTCTGTTTATATGCTCGATTACATTTATTGATTTGTGTATGTTGAACCAGCCTTGCATCCCAGGGATGAGGCCCACTTGATTATGGTGAATAAGCTTTTTGATGTGCTGCTGGATTCGGTTTGCCAGTAAATATGAGTGTTTTAAACTTAGAAATTTTAAAATAGTTTTAGAGTTAAAATAAGACAAATAACTATGCCAATTTAGAAAATTCAAATAATAAATGAGATGACTGACTAAAAAGAAGTGAGCAGTGTAATCTCTGAGATTATATCCTGCAAAAGGTATTTCTTGGATGTGGATGTGTTCAACCACAATGAGTTCTTTCATTATATTGCCTAGTTAGAATTAAATCCTCAAAAATTGTGGGGGAAAAGGGAAAATGTAGAAAATATTTTGAAGTTGTATCTTACTTTTTATATTAGGATCTCAAATTGTGGCCTAAGAGAGCAGTGTCTCTTGTCTCCTCCCTGTAATAGAGCTGGAGGGGAGTGGGTGGGGTGAGGACATGAGTTTTAATGACTACAGGATCATCTCAATAGATGCAGAAAAAGCTTTTGATAAAATCCAACATCCCTTCATGGCGAAAACCCTCAGCAAACTAGGTATTAAAGGAACATACAGTTTAGAATTTATTCTCTGACCCAATAGCTACTGTTTCCCTCTTCCATTAGAGTCCATTACAATGGACTGCATGAATTTTCCTTAGTTACAGTTTAATTTGTAGATTCTTAAGGAGAGTGAAGATACCTCAGAAAAGAATACCTCTATGACTTAAATATAAGAAGAGATTAGAAGAAAGGAAACATGTAAAAAGATTTTGTAAACTCAGGCTTAATTCTGAAGTGTGTATCTTGCCATTTTGTTTACTATTTCATAAGACTAGAGATAAGGAGTCTATCAATGTTCTGATCAATAACTGACTCCACTGGGAATTTTCTTGCTTTTTGTAAAATCTGTAGAGGATTGAACACTGACTTGCAATGAAAATACACAGCTAAATAATTATTGTCACATTATTATAAAACAACCTTTATTCATATAGCTGAGTTTTCATTCTACCTGATGTATTTTTTAATCCTCCATAAATATTTTATTTGACTTATTTTTTTAAACATATGCATTACCTCGTATATTTATCATTTTTTTGTTGTGAGAACAATTAAAATAGTAATTTTCAAGAATATAATACACTGTTATTAACTATAGTCATTATGTTGTACAGCAGATCTCTTAAATGTATTTTCTTCTCTCTAACTGATATTTGACCAATTTTCTGGTAAACGCCATACTACTGTCTGCTTCTATGAATATTACTTTTTTAGATTCCACATATAAGTGAGATCATGCAATATTTGTCTTTTTGTTCCTGGCTTATTTCAGCTAGGACAATGGTCCATCAATGTTGTTGCAACAAAGAAGGATGTCCTTCTTTTTTAAGGCTAAAAAGTATTCCATGGCATACATACACTACATTAAAAAAATTTATTTCTCCATTGATGGACATTTAACTTGCTTCCATATGTTGGCCATAGTGAATAGTGCTGAAATAAACATGTGAATGTAGGTATCTCATCAACAAATTGATTTCATATGCTGATATGGTTTGGCTGTGTCCCCACTGAAATCTCATCTTGAATTGTAATCCCCATAATCCTCACTTGTCAAGGGAGAGACCAGGTAGAGGTAATTGAATCATGGGGTGGTTTCCCCCATGCTGTTCTCATGATAATGAGTGAGTTCTCATGAGGTCTGATAGCTTTATAAGTGGTTGGCAAGTTCCTTCTTCAGTTATTCTCTCTCCTGCCACCTTGTGAAGAAGGTGCCTGCCTCCCCTTCGCCTTCTGCTATGATTGTAAATTTCCTGAAGCCTCCCCAGCCATACAGAACTGTGAATCAACTAAACCTCTTTCCTTTACAGATTACCCAGTCTGAGGAAGTTCTTTATAGTAGTGTGAGAACAGATTAATACATATCCTTTGGATAAATACCCAGAAGTGGGATTGCTGGAGCATATAGGAGTTCTACTGTTAATTTTCTGAGGAACCTCCATACTGTTTTCCATAATGGCTATCCTACCAAGAGTGTACAAGGGTTTTCTTTCTCCATATCCTGCCCACAACTTGCTATCTTTCGTCTTTTTGATAGTAGTAATTCTAAAAGGTGTGAGATAATATCTCATTGTGGTTTTAATTTGCATATAGTAATGTTGAGTATTTTTTCATATATTTGTTGGCCATTTGTATGTTTTCTTTTGATAAATGTCTCTTTAAGTCCTTTGCCCATTTTAAAATCAGGTTATTTGTTCTCTTGCTATTGAGTTGTTTGAGTTCCTTATATATTTTGGATATTTACCCCTTATTAGATGTATGGTTTGCAAGTATTTATCTCATTCAGTATCTTTATTTTGTTGATTACTTTATTTGCTCTACAAAAGCTTAGTTTAATACAATCCCATTTGTCTATTTTCACTTTTCTTACCTATGTTTGGGAGGTCATATCAAAAAAAATATTGCCCAAGCCAATGCCATAGAGATTGGTAGGTCTTATGTTTAGGAATGTAATCCATTTTGAGGTAATTTTTGTGCACAGTAAGAGACAAAGCTCTAATTATATTCTTTTGCATGTGAATATCCAGTTTTCCCAGCACAAATTTATGAAGAAACTGTCCTTTCCCCCATTGTGTGTTGTTGGCACCTTTGTCAAAAGTCAATTGACCATAAATTCGTGGATTTATTTCTGGGCTCTGTATTCTCTTCCATTGGCCTATGTGTTTGTTTATATGCCAGTATCATGCTGTTTGGGTTCTCTAGCTTTGCAGTATATATCAAATCAGGTAGTATAATGCTTCCTGCTTTGTTCTTTTTGCTAAAGATCACTTTGGCTATTCAGAGTCTTTTGTGGTTTAACCTTCCATAAATATTTTATTGACAATGGTTATCAAGCTTCTATAATACTTGTTAAATGTTTCTTACTTAAGTCCTGTCATTTCACCAGTATAAAAATTATTCCATAAATTCTAAGATATTTTCTCAGTATGCTTGGTTTGGTGTTAAAGATCTCACTTGACACTGCTCTGTTTTTCTAGCTGAGTGGCGTTTTTAGTAGGCTAATTGATGACTAGAAAGACAATGAAGGTGCAGAGAAAATAGAAAATAGTCTACAATATGAAACAGGAACTGTTTATCTTTCTTGTTAGGTACCTGATTTTGATTCTGTCATTATCCCCTATAAGCTTTTGTTCCTCCACTGCACAATGGTGATGATAGCATTCTGCAGATCCTTGCTAAGTTAGCACGTACGAGGGAAATAGCCAACTCTCAGCTTTTTATTTATTAGACTTTTGTTTGTTTGTTTTCATTGGGAATCTTTAGAGAAGAACCTTATTCCCAGCCTCCCCATATATCAGATTTTCTATCTTTTTGTTGTATGGGAAAGGCCCACCACTGCAACGTTGCACTTTACAAGAAATTTACAATTCGCTTTCTTACTTGAGTAAGGATGGCTAGTTTGTCTTGCCATGGCATTTTTTTCCTCAGTTGTGTAACCACAGTTACTGGTGCCACGTTTAGATCTGTTTGGTGTTAATAAGCTTGTGAGTCATGGATTTCAAAAGCCACTGGCCACTTGTCATGTCTGTCAGAGAGTTTACTTGATTCCTCTGGGCCAGGGTTTTCCTCATCTTCTTTATCTCTTGTCAAGTAAAATAGCAAACAAAAGAGCAAGATACAAATTTCAAATCCTGCAGCCTGGTCCTTAAACCAGATCTTATCATGGAGTTGAGTCTCCAGACCTACAGGCAGGGCAGGATCTCCCTGACCACCCCACCCCTACGCCCATTCTCTCTCCCTTCCTTACACATCCGGGTTCCAGACAAGCACTCCTGAAGCTAGGTTGTGACTTGAGTGAGATGTATTTCGGTCTGAGGAGAAAGAGAACTGTCAGATTTATCCCGTGGGTGTTCTGGTTCTCTCTGGCCTGGTATGTTTACTATGGAAATTGTTAGGCTAGTATTTCTGTGTTATTTTCGAAATACTTACGTTTGAGTGGTGAGAAGATGTAGCTGATCTTAATACTGGAAACAAATGATAGGATATGTGGGAAATTTCCCTTTTTTCTACTGTGTGTAACTAGTTTTCTGAATTCTTTTCATGTTGCTCATGGCAATATTTCTATTTTATGCGTCTTCTACTCTTAAAAGCAAATGTGCTGTCGTGAAAATGTGGAGAATTAACTTGTGTTCTAGAGCCGCTATTGTTTTATTCTATTCCTTAAGTAAACAGAAAGCTTTTGTTGTTTGCATCGCCATCGCTATGACCCAGAGGACTGAGTAAATTGTGTACACACTAAAATGTAGGAACCCAGCTTGTTCTTGGAATAGCTGACTGAATTCAAATGGACACAGAGATGAGTAAGATCATGAATACCGAGTAGCCACTGTTAAACCGTGTCTTTTATTTTCTGCATTCTGATGTTTTGACATCTGGGGCTTGCTGACCCTGGAGAGACTGCCCCTGCCACAGTGAACAAAGTCCTAGAAATAGTACATAACTGCCCACAAGGGTATGCTTTTTTCTTTTTCTTTTTCTTTTTTTTTTTTTTGAGACAGGATCTCGCTCTGTCACCCATGCTGGAGTGCAGTGGCACCATCATAGCCCACTGCAGTCCAGAACTCTTGGGCTCAAGTGATCCACCTGCCTCAGCCTCCAGGTAGCTGGGACTAATAACACACACTACCATGCCCAGCTAATTTTTTAAAATGTTTATAGACATGGGGTCCCACCCTGTTGTCCGGGCTGGTCTTGAACTAGGCTCAAGCAATCCTCCCTCCTCAGCCTCCCAAAGTGTTGGGATTATAGGCGAGAACCACCTCGGCGGTCAAGAGTGTGCTTTACAAATGCCAACCAATCAATCCAAAGCCACACTCCCAACTACTTCCTTTAGCTAACACTCCACGCCACTATTCCACCTGCCCTAATTCCCCTAGGGCCAGCCAGATGCCAGACAACTGGGGAATGCCTCTATGGCCCAGAGCCACTGAAAGCATTCAAACTAGCCAATCTTAAGCCCATTTACCTGCCTATCCTGTTCCTTCCCATGGAAACCACCATAAAGGCTCTAACCCACAGTTCCTCTCTTTCCCCCTTCACTGCTGACTGACCCTGGTGCTTCCCTGGGTGGCTCCCTATAGCATGGTGTGCTCTCTCCTCTTGGAACCGTGAGTAATAAGCTATCTTTTCGAAAGCAGTCATCTGCTGATCTGTTGACCTTATCATACCTTGAATTTTTTAATTAATACTCTACATTTAGAAGTACCCATAGATTATCCATGTACTTGATGATAACACGTTATTGTGCCTCTAAGATGCTACTAGATGATTCTGTAGTATTAATCTTTATATATAATGTAAAAGTTTAGCTTATATACTTATAAACAATATATTTTTCGAATCCCTCAATGACTTGAAGAAAGTGGGCCCACAATAAAATATTTGATTGAATGGATTTATTGTGAAAGTTCTGGGAAACTTAGTAAAACAAATACATCTTGTTTTTCCCTTCTTTTCTGCCAGTTTTGGGCCTTTATTATTATTCACCTCTGCTCAGCAATACTAGAATTACAGGTATTAAGTAGCTGATAACTCAATCTGCATTTTTATTTTGATTTCATTTGTGCACGAGATAAAAGCCATTCCTGACAGTGCAACGTTTAAAAGCTTTACAAGGAAGAAATGGATTGGGTAAGCTGAAAGTATTTCCATGAAACCTTTCTAATTAAGGTTTATAAGGAAAAAAGAATGTGAGATAACTCTAACCTACTTTTTTCTCTTCTCCTCCGCAAACACTCATAATAGAATAATGACAGGCTTCAGGATAAGAAACTGGAACATAAGAGGGGCCTAAGTTTTATTTTTTACTTCAGAACTTAAAAATTAATACAGTCTAAGTTTAAAACAATAAATTTTATATCAACGGTACTAAATAGAAATAACACTTTAATTAGAAATGAAAGAAAATGAATCAAATCCGCCATGATCAGAGGTCAACTGCTGGGCTTTACATGACCTGAGTTACAGACAGAAAGATCCCCAGGCATCTTTCCATGCCTACTTCCTTATGGTCATTCCTGCCTCCAGTCCCACCTGGAGGTGCAGGAGAGGGGAGCTCTCTTTAGCACAGCTGCCTTGCTGTTAACAATCATGTGTGTCAATTGCACAGAAAATGTCTAAAAAAATGTTGTACTAAATGTACTAAAAACGTACCAAAATTGACCCCTAGGAGTCTAGGCAATGAAAATTGAAAGAACAGTCAGATGCAATTATAGCAAATTATTATAATTTTATGTTGCCTAGGCATCTATTTTGAAGGCAGGCTTAGCTTTCTTGTGCCAGAGGCAGGGCTCAGTACCCTTGACACAGTTTCCAGTTCTATACCCACCCAGATGGCTCAATCCAGTGGCCAAAGATAAGAACTTAGAGGCATCTCTCTGGGCTAGCTAGCACACTGGGCTTGCTGCTTTCCTTTCAACGAACCATTTAGGCACTGATGTGGTTTGGGTGTGTCCCCACACAAATCTCATTTTGAATTATAGCTTCCATAATTCCCACATGTTATGGGAGGCACCTGGTGGGAAATAACTGAATGATGGGGGTGATTTCCTCCATATTGTTCTCATTGTGGTGAGTAAGTCTCATGAGAGCTGATGGTTTTATAAAGGGAAACCCCTTTCACTTGGTTCTCTTTTCGCACTTGTCTGCCACCATGTAAGACATGCCTTTCACCTTCTGCCATGATTGTGAAGGTGCATGGAATTGTGCACCTTCCCCGGCCGCATGGAATTGTGAGTCCATTAAATCTCTTTTTCTTTATAAATTACCCAGTCTTGATATGTCTTTATCAGCAGTGTGAAAACTGACTAATACAGGCATTTACGCATGAACTTAAAGTGATTCTTCTGTATTCTCTTCTATATACTAGTAGTTACCTCTCTCTCTCTATCTCCCTCTCTCCCTCCCTCTTTTTATTTCTTTCTCTGCCTAACTCCTCATTCCTGCCTCACATGACTGAGAAGGAAGGAGTGCCCTCCCAACTCATTGTGTCCTCCCTGCCCAGGATCTATAAGTGAGCAGCCTTTGAATGTGTTTCCTATTGTGGTGGTATATTGAATTTGCACCTTCCATCTGAAGAACTACGGGCTGCCCTAGGCCAGGTTTTCCCGGGGTCCCTGGCCCTGGAGGGAACAGAAAGTCAAGCTTCCAGCCGCAGAGCACTGGTCAAGTAGGCATAAACTTGGACGTAGGTCAGATAAGAACCACAAGCGTGTCTGCCAGTATAAACAAGTTTCTCATGTGAAGGACCCTCTGGTTGCAAGTTGGGCAATGTGGCATTAGGCCTTCTGCCAGGTAAATGAAGTATCCCATGAAAGGCACACTGTGAACATCCAAGAGGGCTAGAGCTACCCTTCATTTCCTATTAAACTGGGGTTGCTACCTGCCATGGTACTAGAACCCATTATGCTGGGGTCTCTCAAAACAACTATTTTAAAATAGGCAAAGATTTTAAAATTTGTTAGTGCTTTTAAGATATAAGGACATTTAAAATTACCGTGTGAAACTATAAATCTATACCACCTTCTGAAGGCAATTTGATAGTATAGCAAAGGCTCTCTTAACTGACTACCACTAAGCAACTTGCCAGATCAGCCAACCCTCTGTCTTCCCACTGGGGAATATACTGACAGATGCCTACTTCTTATAAAGTACCCAGGAGGCCATTCCCTGGTCTGTCTAAACATTCTCACTCCCACCTGTTGAATTGTGCACTCTACATGAGTCAGTTGTACTCATTCCAAAAATGTGTTAATTAGGATGTTATTGGTGACTCATTATTTAATTAAATATTATATAAACCTCTATTAAATATGAGGATGAATAAAAAGACAACTTTTTTTTTCTTTAAAAACAGAACTAAATGCTTTGGAAAGACTAAATAAAAGTTAGTTACTAAACTGCATTGTTGAATAATATTCCATAGATTAGACATATACAGCAATATGTTATCTATGCACCTGTTGATAACTGGGTCATTTCCAGTTTTTGGTTATTAGAAATAGAGCTGCTATAAAACATGTGTGTACAAGTCTTTGTGTGGATATATGTATATTCTTTCTTTATTTTCAGTCTACCTATTATGAGAAGCTGAACCATGTTAACTCTAAATAGACTATGAAAGGCTAGGCATGAAAATTGTAACCCCTAGAGCAACCACTAAAAGAAAAACTAGTCAAAGAGGTATAGTTAAAGATCCAACAGATAAAATGAAATACCAAAAAACATTTAAATTGTCATAAAAGAAGACAGGGAAGGGAGAATAGGGAACCACAACAAAACAACAATTAAAAAAAAAAACTGTCCAGGTGCAGTGGCTCATAACTCTAATCCCAGGACTTTGGGAAGTTAAAGCGGGAGGATTGCCTGAGGCCAGGAGTTTGAGATCAGCCTGAGCAACATAGCAAGACTCCATCTCTAAAAAAAATGTTTTTTAGTTTTCCAGATTTGGTGGTGTGCTCTACAGCCCTAGCTACTCAGGAGGCTGGAGCAGGGTAATCACTTGGGCCCAGGAGTTCGAGGTTACAGTGAACTATAATCACAACACCGCACTCTAGCCTGGGTGACAGAACAAGACCCTGTCTCTAAAAACAAAAGTGAAAACAACAACAACAACAAAACAGAGGAGACAAACAGAAAACAAATAATAATAGACTGAAATCCAATCATGTCAATAATTACATTAAATATTAGTGATCTAAAACACTATAATTAAAATGCAGAGACTGTTAACATAGAAGCAAGACTATTATATGCTGCTCCCAAGAGAAGCACTTTAAATAGAAAGACACTGCTACATTGAAAATAGATAAATGAAAAAGGATATACCATACATACAGTAAGCATAAGAAAGCTGGTGTGGTTATATTCATACCAGATAAAATAAACTTCCAGCCACAGAATATTAGAAGTGATAAGGGATACTTTGTTATGAGAAAAAAGAACAATTGATCAGGTAGACATTATTATAAATGTGCATAAACCTAAGAACAGAGTTTCAAAATACATCAGGCAAAAGTGGACAGAATGAAAATAAAAAATAGACTATTTTACACTCAGAGTATTATATTTAAGACTCTTTTCTTACCAATTAATACAACAGCTAGACTTTTAAAAATCAGTAGACTTAGAAGATTTTAACATTATCAACCCCCATGATCTAATTGAAATTCACAGGACACCATTTATAGAACTGAAAAACACACTTCTTTTCAAGTGAAAAGAAGTACATTTTTCAAGACTGACCATATGTTGGGCCATAAAACAAGTTTAAATGAATTTAAATGTATTAAAATCATACAAAGCACACTGTGTGAAACAAATCAGAAGTAAATCAGTGGGAATAATCTATTTCAGAGGAAATCACAAATATTTGGAAATTAAACAGCACACATAAATTATTTATGGATCAAAAAAGACATACGAGGGAAATTAGAGACTATTTTAAATTGAATGAGCTAAAGCAACGCATAGAGGGAAACATAGGTTTTTTGTGGTGGTTGTTGTCTCTTCTCTTGAGACAGGGTCTCACTCTGTTGCCCAGACTGGAGTGTGGTGGTGTGATCAAGCTTATTGCATCCTTGACTTCCTGGGTTCCAACAATCCTCTTGCCTCAGCCTCCCAAGTAGCTGGAACTACAGGCACGTGCCACCATGCCTGGATAATTTTTTATTTTATTTTATTTTTTGTAGAGACAGAATCTCACTATGCTGTCCAGGCTGGTCTGGAACTCCCGGGTTCAAGTAATCCTCACACCTTGGCCTTCCAAAGTGGTGGAATTACCAGCATCAGCCACCATACTCAGCTGAAAAATAGTTTTAAGTGCCTATATTCAGAAAGAAAAAAAATCTAAAATCAGTGACCTTACATTCCACTTTGAGAAGTTACAGAAAGAAGAGTAAATTAAATATTGTAGATGAAAGGAAGGAAATAATAAAGACAGGAGAGCATAACTTTTTTTAAAAAAAGTAGAAAACAGGCAATAGAGAAAAGTAACAAAAGCAAGTGCTAGTTCTTTGAAAAGATTAACTTCAGTAAACTCTTAGCTGGACTGATCAAGTGAAAAGAGAAAGAACACCTCATCACCAATATCAGAAATAAAAACCAAGTTATCACTACATGGTCTACAGACATTATAAGATAATAAATGAAGGGCCCCAAACCAGTTCCTAAAATCTTATTTTGCCTTTGGGAACTCATAAATAGACAGAAATCTAGTAATATTCAGTAGAGCAAATAGGGATTACTCCATAAATCTTTTGCTAAATCACAAGCAAAGTGATTATTCTATGCGCCTAAACTTTAAGCCATGAAATTCAATTATAAAGATGTTTGAACCAAAATATTGAGGTATTAGAGTAGAAAAAAATCTTTACTTTTTTATTTTTTAGGTGAGAAAATCATGAAGCAAGAAAATAAAAATCTTTTTCTTCTTCTTTTTTTTTTTTTTTTTTTTTTGAGACGGAGTCTCGCTCTGTCCCCCAGGCTGGAGTGCAGTGGTGCGATCTCCGCTCACTGCAAGCTCCGCCTCCCGGGTTCATGCCATTCTCCCGCCTCAGCCTCCCAAGTAACTGGGACTACAGGTACCCACCACCACGTCTGGCTAATTTTTTGTATCTTTATAGATCCGGGTTTCACCGTGTTAGCCAGGATGGTCTCGATCTCCTGACCTCGTGATCCGCCCACCTCAGCCTCCCAAAGTGCTGGGATTACAGGCGTGAGCCACTGCGCCCGGCGTTTTTCTTCTTTTTAAGTTTATGTAGTCTATGGAAAGCCATTAAGACATAGGTTACCTTCTGCACTATGGTTCACTATAAAGTTCAAAAGGAGTTCACAGGAGAACTGTGCTACATGTGCATGTTAAGCACTTTCTGTAACAAGACCTTAATTGCAGGAAGGGATTATAATGTTCCAAGCAAAACTTCCCTAGATATATAAGTGTGAAGTTTCATGCAAAGGGAAAAAATCCTGGAAAAAAATCAATCAAATAATACTATAAATCTATATGCAGTTAGTATTAAGTGAAGAAAAATTTCGGAGTACTAGACTTATAACCATTGCTTTGACTTGTGCTATACTGTATACCGTCAGTGTACTGCTAAGAAAGACATATGACCATATTCATGAAAAAACACAAATCTATACTAATAGTTGTCTAATAGGTATAGTTGTCTAAAACACATTCATGAAAAAACACAAAAATAGTTGTCTAACAGGGGAAGGTAGCAAAAATTATTATTCTTATTTATGGCCTTATTTCTATGATAGTTCAAATTTCATAAAACAAAGTATAATAATAATAATTCTTTAGATCTTTATTCTGGTTTTGCTTTAGCTTTGTGGGAGCTTGGTTCTTATTGCAAAGTTGCTATATTGGCTTCCTATAATCATCGTAAACAGGAACTGTTTAATACATACTACACCCTCAAAGAAAAAAATATTTGATAGGTGAATTTGGACATAATTTAGCATAGCTAAGTGAGCAACTACAAAATTATTATTTTTTTGCTCTCAAAGAATGAGAATTTAAATGAAATAGATATTTAAACTATACTTTATATTTCATTAATATACAAATTAAATATTAAGTACATGGAATATATTTAAAATAGATAGCTCTGTTAAAAAGGGATACTAGAGGAATTTCCATGTTTCAGGAATAATAGGAAAGGTCATAGTGGAGGCTGAAGCCATGGGGCCCATAGAAAAGAGTGAGTAGATGCAGAAATGGATTCAGATGTTCCAAGGCCCACACAGAAATGGCTGGTGAACTTAACAGTATTGTTGCAAAAGACAAGAATAAAGCTGAGTGCCAGATTGTTCTCTTAACAGTTAAAAACCTGAATTAACCTTATTGGAAAATTCAGAATACAACCATAATGTGCCACTCTCCTGTGATCTTGGAAGAAAAGAGAGGCAGCTATGAGAATACCTTAGCTAAGATGATATGTGAGCAGGACACTATAACTAATTCCACTTATATGGATAAAGCCTATAAGCCTCTAATTGAGAGGCTTGGTTTGTCTCTGTTCGACCTGGAGGTTCTTAGTAAGGCAACTGAAAAACCACACAAAATAAGGAGTTTGCATGGGAGAAAAGCTCCAGTACAAAGAAAGATTTCAGACAAAAGTGATAAATGCATGAGAAAATGCTTAATTAGGAGAGGTAGCCAGCTCATATAACAAATAGAAGAATTCATACCAAAGGAGATAGAATGATAACATTTATTCTATAAGGCTTATAAAAATATATGCTGGAGCTGCTCATAGAGATTTTTGAAAAGCTCATAGAATTCTCCCAATAAGAAGAAAAGGTTATGTAGCAAGAGCAAGCAGATATACTTTTAAAAACTGGAAATCTTAAAATTGTTTGTTTTTGACAGAGACTCGCTCTGTTGCCCAGGCTGGAGTGCAGTGGTGTGATCTCGGCTTGCTGCAACCTCCGTCTCCTGGGTCCAAGCAATTCTTCTGCCTCAGCCTCCTAAGTAGCTGGGATTACAGGCATCTGCCACCATGCTTGGCTAATTTTTGTATTTTTAGTAGAGATGAGATTTCACCATGTTGGCCAGGCTGGTCTCACATTCCTGACCTCAGGTGATCCACCATCCTTGGCCTCCCAAAGTGCTGGGCTTACAAGCATAAGCTACTGCGCCTGGCCAAAAATGTTAGTAATTTTTTTTAAAAGATAAGATATAGGATGAACAGTGGATTGAAGAGACAACTACCTAACAAAAAAACAGAATAGAAGAATATAGCACTGACAAGTTAAGAGATAGAAAATAGAATATAAACTAAGACATGTGACGGGAGATTGAAAAGTTTAATATTTAATAGAAAACCCAGAAAACTATAAAAGTGAAAACGGCAAAAGGAAATATCTGAAGAGCGAAAGGCTGAGGGTTATCTATAAGTGAAAAAGGATATAAGTTGTTAGATTATAAGGAGTCACTGATTACAGGACATAAGAAAAAAAGAAGGAGAAATCATGGTCAGTAAGAAAGTAAAGGTAAAATAGTAAAATGAGTCCAAACATTTTAGTAATTAAAACTAATGCAAGTGGGCCAAACTCATTAAAATTAAAAGACTCTCCAATTGATAAATAAAATCCAGCTTTATGAGGCAAAAAGACACTGTCTTAGTCATTTTTATGCTCCTGTTACAGAATACCTGAGACTATGTAATGTACAGTGAGAAGAAATGTATTGGCTCACTTTCTGGAGGCTGAGAAGTCCAATATCAATATTCCAGTGTCTGGTGAGGGCCTTCTTAGATGGCAAGAGAGAACAAGAGAGGGCTGAATTCATCTTCTTATAATGACACCAATCCCACCCTTGAGGGTAGAACCCTCATGGCCTCATCCCCTTTTAAAGGTCTCACCTCTTAAGACTGTTACAATGGCAATGACATTTCAACACGAGTTTGGCAAGGGACAGACGTTCAAGCCACAGTGAACCTCCCAACAAATTGAAAATCAAGAGATGAAAAAGATATAAAAGGGAAATACCAAAGGAAGCTCACATAAATAACTTAATACTTGTCCAAATAGAACTCAAAGAAAATGGGACCAAAGACACTTTGTACTAATAAATGACGAATCCATCAAGAACACATTATATTTCTGAATAACCTTGCCACAAAATACGTAAAGCAAAAACTGAAAAATCACAGAGAAATGAAGAAATCAATAATAATTGTAAAATATTTAACACACCTTTTTTTTGGGAAACAAAAGGCCAAGCAGACAAAAATATAGTCAGAATGGATTAGATTTGAATGGCACTGTTAACAATAGATATATAGAACTCTCTACCCAAGAAATAGAGAATGTACATTTTTCTCAAGAACACATGAAACATTTATAAAAATTGACTGGAACTCTGTCCCAAAGGAAGATTCAACAAATTGCAAACACAATATCATTCAGACAACATTCTCTGATAACAATACAATGAAATTAGAAATCAATTTTAAAGAGAATGTTCAGAACTCCAATTATTAATTCATGACTTAGGTATGAAATATTTAGGCACAAACAACCAAAATGCATATTAATGATTCACATGATGCAGACAATGCAGTGCTTAAATGGAAATCTTCTCTCTGTATACATGTATTTATTAGAAAACAAGAAGTCTTGAAAAGAAATGAGCTATGCTTTCAACTCAAGGAATTAAAGAAAATTAAGAATTAAACCTAAGTAAATTATAATAAAAGAAATAGAAATTTAAAAACACAAATATAGTTAATAAAAAAGAACAAGAAAATAAAAGTACTCAACATAAGAAAAGCTATTGATTTGAAAAGATGTATAAAATAGTCAAACTTCTGTCAAAGCTGATCAGGAAAGATAGAGAAAAGTTAATGTAAACAATTTACAACAACAAAGTAACAGAATTACAGATACAATAGACTTTAAATTATAAGAGATTATTATAAATGAATGCCGATGACTTTGTAAACTTAAAGAACGTTAAAAAATTAGAAAAATATAAACTGAAAAATTTAAGAAGTAGAAAACCTAAATAGATAAAAAGCTCTTTGATTTTGAAAATATCCTGTGTAAAAATACACTCAGGTGATTTTTATGGGTGAATTTTGTTAAGCCTGCAAGAAAATCATTGTGCATGATTAGAATGCATAATATAAAAAAACTGTATTCACAATAACAAAAAAAGTAACAGAAGCGTGTCTACTAAAAGATGTACAAGAACTTTCTGAAATATTTTTAACTATTAGATTGAAATATCTAAAATTCCTCTTTTGTAGGTCAAAAATTATCAAATATTGGTAATTTTATAAGATTCAATCTAACATATTGATGGAAATAAGAGAAATTCTAAATAAATGGGGTAGTATACTTTGTTTATAGATACAAAGACTTAATATCATAAAGATGTCAGCTCTCCAAAAATTGATTTACTAATTCCAATTAATATTATTTCAGAAAATTGTATGGTACATTCTTTGATATCTGATTCTAAAATCCATGTGAAATATTATTAAGTATTCAAAAATAAACAAGATAAATTAAGAAAAAGAGGAGCGGGATTTTCCCTGCCAGATATGAAACTCATTGCACAACTACAGTGATTAAAACAGTGTAATACAGATGCAGAAACAAACAGATCAAAATAAGCCATCAGAAAGGTCAGAAACAGACCCAATTATGTATGAAAACTTTGAATGTAATAGAAATGGCATTAAACCTCAAAGAACATTGGGCATGGTGGCTTGCACCTGTAATCTCAGCTACTTGGAAGGCTGAGGTAGGAGGATCACTTGAGGCCAGGAATTCAAGACCAGCCTGGGCAACACAGCACAACTCCGACTCTAAAAAAGTTTTTTTAAAATATTAGCTGGGCATGGTGGCATGTGTCTGTAGTCCCAGCTACTTTGGAGGCTGAGGCAGCTGGATCATTTGAGCCCAAGAGTTCAAGGCTGCAGTGAGCTATGATCATGCCACTGCACTCCAGCCTGGGCAACAGAACAAGACTCCATTAGAAAACAAAACAAAACAAAGCAAAAACTCAGTTGCAGAAAGATTAATCATTCAATTAATGGTATTGGGACAACTAGATCCTATATGGAAAAAATACGCTTAAATATACTACATTAATAGTAATTCAAGAAGGATTTTAAAAAATCTACCTATGAAAATATTTTAACTATTAAAGAAAACACACACATGTGTGTGTGTATGTGTGTGTGTGTGCAAAATCTTTACACAATTGAGATAGGGAGGAATTCTTCAGCAAGACAATTCATAAACAAAAATATTAAACCTTTTTCAATATCAAAATTACAGACACCTATATATGAGATGCCATCATTAAAATTAAGCAGTAAGCTAAGACAACAGAGTAAAGGTACATGTTTACTTCCACCACCTCTCTAAACCTCGCTAAAATAACATTTGAAGGATAAAAAAATGTAGAAAACTCACAAGTGCAAAGAAAGAAGGAGAGAAGAACACAGTGGCAATGTCTTGATGTCACAGGAAGGCTCAGGATTTGGTAGTACCAGATACCAAAAGCAGAGGGAAAATTAAGAGCCAAAATACGAGACTGATTAAAACTCTATTTCAGGAACAAGTAGATCCTCATAATTTATTTGCTGTTAGTAGCTGGGAAAAGGCTTCTTCATCCTGGTGGAAGATAAGAGGTTTAGCCCTTTAGAGAAGGTGAATCAAAAGGTCTCCTGACTAAGGGGCACAAGACACATGGAAGGAGAAGGTACAAAACTGGAAATGAGAATAAGTAAAAGGTCACACTCTGCAATATGAGCAGTTCCTTCCTGCCTTTGCTTCTAGCAACCAGGTTTCTATCTTCAAAGCAGAAATTGGAAAGTTCTTCCCTAGAGGTTCTGACTTGCTAAAAAAAGATCTAAAGGTACCGACTTCAGTGTTTCCCAGAGTGAAATAACCTCACCAAATCACCTGCACACTTACCCATTTATTCAAAGTTCCCCAACTGCTTTGGGTACCCCAAACTTAAAAATGACCAGAGAGTCAATGACTACTAACCAAAGAAAGTTTCTAACATGAAAAACAGAAATTATTTTCTCCTCTCTCCACCACAGTAATTGACAAAAACTAGAAAAGGAAATTAAAGAAGATAGAGGCATGACTGTAGAAGAAATCCACAAACAACAAAAATCACAAACTAAATAAAAGTATTGCAACCACAAAGCAGAATCAAAATGCTTTAAGAAAAGAATATTTGGGGAACAAAAGAAGAGCACTTGAAAATTAAAAAATGTGATAACAGAAATGCGAAGTTAAATAGAAGGTTTGAAAGATAAGTCCTCAGACTGATAGAGCCCAGCATGATGGCAGAATGAAGATCCACCCCAAGACATAGCATCATAAAATTTCAGCCCTGGGCTAAAGAGAAACTTCCAAAAGGAAAAAGACAAAACAAAACCAAAAAAAGGTCATATACAAAGGAAAACAGCAACATTGGAACACTTTAACAAATAAGCAATTTTTTAAACATTCTGGGGTAATCAATTTTTAAATTAGAATCTATACCAAGCCAAATATTCAAACAAGGTAAAGTTAGAATGGATGCATATTCAGACATGTAGAAATACCAAACACTTTATCTCCTTTGTCTGCTTCTAAGAATGCATTTGGGGAATATGCTCTGTGGAAGTGAGAGAATAAAACAAAAAAATAAAATCTTTGTGGCCTATGAAACAAGAAATCCAACCAAGGAGGGAGATGAAAGGAGATCTTGGGATGAAAAGGTGTGGTAGACTTAGGGAAAAATGCAATCAGAATAAAAAGACAGACAATGAAAAAATAAATATCTTCCAGAAGAAGAAATTGGTTAGACATCTGGTGTGCTTGAATGTTTTGAAAGGAGTTTTTTTTTTTTTTTTTTTCTTTGCTTCTAGGGAAAAAATAATTGAAGATGGATAGTTACATGCAAATTTTGGGAGTTGTCTGGGTATAGATGGTTTGACTGTGTCTCCACCCAAATCTCATCTTGAATTGTAGCTCCCATAATTCCTACATATCATGGGAGGGTCCCAGTGAAAGGTAATTGAATCATGGGGCCAGGTTTTTCCTATGCTTTTCTCGTGATAGTGGATAAGTCTCAGGGGATCTGATGGTTTTATAAAGGGCAGTTCCCCTGCACACTTTCAGTTGCCTGCTGCCATGTAAGACATGCCTTTGCTCCTCCTTTGCCTTCTGCCATAATTGTGAGGCCTCCCCAGCCATGTGGAACTGTGAGTTCATTAAACCTCTTTTTCTTTATCAATTGCCCAGTCTCTGGTATTTCTTCATAGCAGCATGAAAATACTAATGGCTGTGAAGCCATGAAACTGTGGGATCACTTAGAGAATGAGTGTAGAGAAAGGAGAAAAGAAAATGAGTCCTGGACATTCCAATTTTTAGAGGCTGGGGAGACCCAGAAACAGCAGCCAGTTAAACAAGAACATAACTAAGAGTGAGGGATATTTTGGAAGCCAAATGAAGAAGGTATTCAGGAAGGAAAAAGTGATTCACATCGTGAATTATTCAAATCAAGTAAGTAAAATGTAGACTGGAAATTGATGACTGAATCTGGCAACAAAGAGCTGCCATTGATGAGAGCTGTTTGATGGAATTGTGAGGATGAAAACCTAAAATGGGTACATGAGAAAGTGGAAGAGGAATCAGAGACCAAAATGTATACACAGCTTAAGGAGCTGTAAATGAGAACAGAGGAATGTGGTGGGAGCTAGGGAAGAGAGATGGGTGGAGGAGCGTGTTTTAAGATAGAAATGTAAGCACATTTGAATACTATAGGGAACAATCCAATAGAGAAGGAAAATTTGATGATACAGGAAAGACAAAGGATTCATTACTGGATTCTTAATGAAGCACAAACGGGTGGATCCAGCGCTCAAGATGAGGCTTGGCCTTAAATAGGAGCACAGTAATTCATCTATAGTAACTGAAGGGAAAGCCTAGTATGTGTTTGGATATTATTTAGGGACATATTTAATTATATAAAACTGTTAAATATTGACTCAAATAAATACATAAAATTTATGATAATAGGAGTCTGAAGCAAGGATAGGACTGGCATTGGGGTGGGGTCAAAAAGAAGAATCTCTTTGATCTTACTGATTTTATGTTATTTTTAAAAGACAAAGCAAGGAATATAATTTTAAAATAATTTTTTTTCCTGCTCCTGTTTATTAGGTTTCAGGTGGTATCTCAAACACTTATACAGCTTTTCTTCTCCAAGCCCAATAACTATAAGTCTCAAAATTTTTGTGCTACCGATTATTTTTAGATAGTTTATCAATAGCCAGGTGTCTTATCCACTCTATGCCTGAGCTGGCTATGGATCTTTAAGCTGTATTGGGATGTAAAGAGAACCAGATATTTTAAGAAAAGCAGAAGCAAATTCTGTTTCAATGCAGATGGAAGGAAGGCACATAACCAAGAACAAACACAATTTGGCATCAACCTTAAGAATAATGTTAGGATGGCTAACACAGCCCTGGCTCTCAAAGGAGGTTGATGACAACAACAAAGCATTTGTTTTTAAGCCATGTCAAAACTACAACAGGGAAATGGATCTGTCACCTTGTGGGAGAAGGGGGAAGAATTGTTGTTGCAACTGTTTATTTATATGCTTGTACCTCACCTTCTTCCATAAAAGATCTGAAATAACTTTAAAAGACAGTAAAGAAAGATCTTTTTAAAAGTGAGAAAATAAAGGGAAATCAGGATAAGATATAGAAGATGAAGCTAGGCATATAGAAAGTACCAAAATACTTATGCTATGATCCTATTCACTTCACTAGACATGGGTCTTAAATTAGTTTCTAAATGACAAGCATAATCTATTACTTGTTCTCAGAACCCATGAGATAAGACAGACCCTTTGCTTGGAAGTGCCACTGTTGGTGTCCTAAGACTAGTGATAAATTTCTGCTGTGCATCTTCACAATGACAGCATTGAGAGCTTTCAAGGTAAATACAAGGTTGAAATGGCACCCCAAATTTTTACTCCCCCAATATCTAACAAAATAAGCAAAATATAGTAAAATCTAACAGCAAAATTCCAATATCCAAGGAATAGGGGAAAATCTAGTGTAATACACTTTAAAATCTGGCAGCTTAGGAAAGATATGAAAGATTTTGGAGCAGAATGGGGAAAGGCACCAAAGCTAAGTTCCTAACTTGCCCTTTTTTCCAGATTGTGTTGAAAGGTTGACAAAATTCTAAGATTACGCAGGAATCCCCCAAATCTGGAGAGATGTAGAATGAGGGTATATCCTTTTTTTTTCCCTGTCTTAAATGAGGAATGATAGAAGTACTAGCTAAAGACAAACAGCAAAAAAGTAAATAAAGCTGACTGTAATGGAAAGGAAGGCATTGGCGCCTCACAGGATGAAAAGACTGAGACATCCTCCTTGGAAATCAGATACATCCTCAGATTAGGTGGAGCAAACTCTGGTATAGGACTTCTAAATAAATTTCAAAGGAGAGTACAGACCATAGTTTCTCTTTCCACCATTTCCTCAAGCTATAGAAAGATGAGAATATAATGTGTTAAGCCCTCAACTAGATTAGAGATAGAAAATATTCCAGTCTTGGGTTAAGTTTAAAGTGAGACAAGAGCAATAAAATGCCTAGACAGAATCAGCCTAAAAAGAGCTGGATGAAAAGGAACAGCAAAGCAATATGCAAAATTGCCATGTCAATTGCTACAATGTATACACACACACACACACACACCCCAAAAGACCTATAGAAGAAAATGTAAGTCGAGAAACAGAAGGCAATATAACCAATTGCTTCATGTGTAGAATAACTTAATGAAAACATATTTAATATGATAAGAACTGAAAGATAAGATTGTTCTGAAAGATAAGATTGTTAAAGCAACTGAATGAGATGAAAGAAGCGATTATAAAACTAAGGGAAAAATACAGTATTAAAATGACTAATAAATGAAATTAAAACAGCAAAGAAGAGAAAAGACTCCATTAAAATAAAATCCTAACAGTAGAGGAAGGCTTGAGATTATGGCAATAAATTAAGATGAAAAATACAGAGTCAAAAAAGTAGAAAGAAGCTAGTAGATATGGAAGACAGACAAAAGGATCTTACATAAAGACAATTGTAACCTTGAATTAGAGAGCCCCCAAAATGGAACAAAAATGTATTCAGAGATAAAATACAAGATAACTTCCCCAAATGAAAAATTTACAGACTGAAAGATTACTAGATTCTGGAAAATTTTGATATAGAATTTTCAACAGTGATACATATTGTAGTCAAGCTACTAAATTTTAAGGATAAAGAAAAAACTCTTAATATCTGGATTCAGGAAGAAAGAAATCACCCTATAAGGTGAGATTATTTGGGCTGGCCTTAGACTTTTTCATAGGGAGGACAGTGAAATGGTTTATATTAAGACATGATGAAACTGCTGTGACCAAAGAGTATAATAGCAAGTGAATACACCATTCAAGTATAAAAGAGCCAAGCAGACTTTCCCAGAGACAAAGAGCTCAGAACTTAGTACACAGAGGCTTTTCTTGTAAAAACAACTTGTTAAGAAATCCACACAATGAAAAGACTCAAAATGAAGAACTCAGGGGTGGAGAGACCATGGAGGGAAGGAGCTGGTGATAAGCACTGAATTTGATTAATTGTTGAATGATTACTCAACAACTATGGGAATTATGTTTCTAAGCAGAATGTAAATATTATCAACGTGAACAAGGTGAAATACAATAGAAACAAAATTTGGGAGAGGGGCAGGGAGATGGAAAGAAGTACAGAGGAATGGATGGATTGCATACCGTTCAGGCAATCCATTACAAATACTGTTTCTCTCAACCATACTTTTGAGAAGCACTGGGTTTGGCCAACTGTGGGACTTTACTCCCTGACAAATAGCTGGAAATCAAATCCACAAGTACAGATCCATTGGCTTTCAGATTTAACAAGGTAAAGGGATCCATAAGCTTTTAGAATTGTCATGGTTAATCTGAGTTAGTCAATTTCCAAAGGAAGGCAGAATCACTCACTTCCTGTTTTTACCTTCATGGTCTCCAGAGAGCAAAGGGGAATTCAGATTGGAAGCATATCCCATAAGAAAATTGTAGTTCAACATAATGGAGGGGTGAGGGTAGTAGAAACGAACTTCGTCGCTTAAAAGAAGTATTCCTTCCCATTTTTACCGCCAGACAAAGGACATCCCAGGGCTCTGAAGGAACCATAGATGTGATGTCAGTATTCCAAGACCTGATGGTGAAATCAAGGAGAACGGGCAAGGGCCTAGACACTGGAGCTGGAGAAATGTTATCTTACTTTGCAAAAGATGAAGTGGTTGAATTCAGAATACAGACTAACAAGCTTGAGGTCTGGACAAATTATTGAAGGGATTGTCAAATGGCATATAGACTTTCAGGAGTAAGGAAACAAATTTTATAATAATTTACATATGTATCCAATTTGATCCTCATAATAATCCTGTAATGTATGCATTTTTCTTACCACAATGCGAAAACTGCATCAGAGAAAAATAAGTACTTGTTCAAGGTCACACAGTTAATAGATGCCAGAACTAGGATTTAAATCTTGGACTTTACTTGCTGCCCCATTTGTAAAAGAATGTAATCATCACTGTTCCGTGAAACGGCCTTCATGAAAAGAGACCCTCAAATGCAGAAGGAGCCAAGAAACCAAAGAACAAGTCAGACAAATTTAGTTTGTAAGTGGCTCATTGCAGGGACTTACCAACAAAAGCATGGTTTTGGGCAGCTGCAAGACAGGTAGCTCTCTGTACTGTTACCCCAGATCCAAGGCTTATATACCATAGGGAAAGGGTGCACATGCTCCAGCTGGACAATTAAAGTCAACCCGCCAGAAAAGGAAAGAATGCTTTGTGTGCTAAGCCCTGTAATTTGTGCAATAACATCAAGGTTGCTTTGGTCTAAGGGCAGGATGTATGGTGAGTAAATATTCTTACACTAAGGACAGTAAATACAGTAGGAATTAGGAGACATTTCCTGGAGTGGGTTATTCAGAAGTCAACATGGGAGATTAGCATCCAAGATGGAGTTACATTTGTCTCTACAATCACCAATGGTAGATGCAGTTTTACCAAGATATAATACGTTTGGTCAAACTAGCTTTACTTTCTGTTTTGGTAATGTTCTAAGTATAGGAGTCTGCCAGAGACCTAGTACACCCTGGCTTGTTAGATGTTTGACCAAGTCTCAGGATATTCTAATGTATGAAGTAATGGAAAGACATCAAAGTGTCATAATTATGCTTAAAAATCTTTACCCTAAAAATATTAGTAGCACTGTGCAATCTATTAAATAAAAAAGTTCTCTAAAGTCAGAGACCATATTTTATATATTTTTTGTTTGTTTCTTTTTTCCTTGTCATGGGTTCTCTTTATTTTTTCATTTTCTGTTTTTTGTTTTTGTTTGTTTGTTTTGGTTTTTGAGACAGGGTCTCACTCTGTCGCCCAGGCTGGAGTGCAGTGGTGCAATCATGGCTTATTGCAGCCCCAACCTCCTGGGCTCAAGCCATCCTCCCACCTCAGTCTCCCAAGTGGCTGGGACCACAGGCAAGTGCCACCACACCTGGATACTTTGTTGACTTTTGTGGAGATGAGATCTCCCTATGTTACCCAGGCTGGTCTTGAAATTGTGGGCTCAAGCAATCCTCCTGCCTTGGCCTCCCAAAGTGCTGGATTACAGGCATGAGCCTCCATGTCTGGCCTCCTTGAGATGGTTTCTGGTACATAGTAACTGCTTAGATACATTTGGTGGAAAAGCTCATGAAGTTGGAGGGCGAACTGTAGACACAAGCTACAGGGCTCTGTCCTATTAGACATTTTTTTTCAGTGACTTGATAAAGACATAGAAAACATGCTTTGCAAGCTTGGAGATGACAGAAAGCTGGAAGAAAAAGTGAATCTGATTGATGATAAAATCAAGATTCCAAATAGTCTTGACAGGTTGGAATGATAAGCAAAAACCAAATGTTCTTTTCTGTATTTACCTTTAAAAGCTCAACAGCCTAAGTACAGAATGAGGAGACGTGGCTTGGCAACAGTTTGTGCAAAAACGATATGAGGGTTTTGCTTGGCCATAACTTAAGCCAACAATTTAATATAGTTGCTAAAATTAAAAAATCTTGATTGCATTAATAGGATGGTGGTATCCAAATCACAGAAAACAATAATCCTACTGAGTCTTGCACTGGTCTGGTCACACCTGAAATACTGCTTGCAACTTTGGACACCCTAGTTAAGATGGAGACTAACAAGTTGAGAGTCTACAAGACAGGGTGGCCAAGAAGGGGAGAAGTGTATTTCAAGGGACCATTTAAAGAACCAGGGGACTTTTGGCCTGTAGACGTTTGAAGGGGATACACATTAGCTGTCTTTGAACGTTTAAGGGGTAATCATTGATATACAAACAGAAGACAAGATTTGCTCAGTGCAGTTCCAAAGAGAGAAAGCAAAGGGTAAGCAGATTTCAGCTTATGAGGAAGGAAATCATGGGCTAACTTTCAGAGGAAGCTCTGAAGTTTTCACTTTAGCGTACATGACTGCCTGTAGGGGATTTCTTTACAGAAAACAAGGATAATCAGAAATATCCCTGAGATATTCCTTCAGAGACTTTATACTACACTCAGATTCTGGGCTAGAGAGGAACCTGGTTTCAAATAAGCAGAATCATCAGTGGTTCTCATTTGCCCTCCCCATTGGCCCACCAGGAATTTCTGTACCCACCAAGAGCTTCCTTCTTGCCACCTATTTTCACCTACAAACAAATCTATTTCATGAGGGCAAGGTTATTTCATTCCTGTATCTAACATAAATACAACCAGATTCTGTTCCCCCTTCATTCAAGTCCCAAGAGTGTGGACTGCTAAAAGAAATGGTCATGGAAAGTATTAGATAAATATATATTTTTTCTCTTGAAATCACTAGCATGGAGCAAATCTTACTTCATGAATGTCAGTTCCTCCAGGGTAGGAAACAGGTTGCTCACATAGATAGCCCTTTTACTCTCTGAATAACTCTGGCTATTTAAATATGAGGAATAACAAATGTGATTTTTGCTCATCTCTTGCAAAAAGTCAAACAGACCACTTATCTCTCTAATGGCAAATACATTCAACTATGATTTCTTCCTTTTTGATGCAGAATCAGTTGAATTTTTTAACATAAGTTGCTGGCCTGGTATGGTGGTTCACACCTGTAATCCCAGCACTTTGGGAGGCCAAGGCAGGTGGATCACCTGAGGTCAGGAGTTCAAGACCAGCCTGACCAACATGGTGAAACCCTTTCTCTACTGAAAATACAGAAATTACCTGGATGTGGTGGCAGGTGCCTTTAATCCCAACTACTCGGGAGGCTGAGGCAGGAGAATTGCTTGAACCCGGGAAGTGGAGGTTGCAATGAACCGAGATGGTGCCACTGTACTCCAGCCTAGGCAACAGAGCAAGATGCCTTCTCAAAAAAAAAAAAAAAAAAAAAAAGTTGCTAATAACTCATCACCATGACTGGAAACACTCACCATGTGCTATTAGAGCCCCGGCTTTCATTCAGCAGGCATCTCTAAAAATGAATGTCTAACTGTCATTGGTAATCAAACAGGTGATTAGATTGCACATTTCTTGAGAAGCAGAAAAAAAAAATCCTAATTCATGAGATCTGCCATTTTATTTATTGCATATTCCACAAAAGGCTCTTAAAATGTTCTTACAGTGCATTTCCGCAGCAGCCAACGACTCTACTCTGCCTCCTATCCTTTTATCTCTCCTCTAATCACTTCCACCCACCATTCTCCACTCACAGAACAGACTGTTCTGAGATTCTGCCTTGTTCACATTTTTTCTTTTTTTGAGCCCTTAGTATGTGGCAGACCTTTACTTGCTTGGGCTCCAACTTAGAGTTCTTAGAATAGGGCTTATAAACAAATTTGTGAAATGGGTTCTCTCCTTGGAAACACAATATGTACTATGGAAGTGAAGAAAACGTCTAGATTGTGGTTGGATGAGCTGTTTATAATCCAGCAGCAGCTTGAGGTTGGGCTGGATCCCAACACTGCTATATGAGTTGCACTGTGTCTGCATTTCTCTCTGTAGGGAGAAAGCGGGGCCAGAATCAATATTCATGCGCCCTTGCTTTGGTTTCTTGATGGGTAGAAATCTGTTCTCTCTTAATCAGCATTCCTTCCCCAGGCTCTGTCAGCTCTTTAGCAGGACCGGAGATTGAATTCCCTGATATCCATGATCTTTTTCTAGGTTAAAATTGCTATTCACATCTGTCAGCTTTTGCTTACAAAATGATCTTTCACCTCCCTTGAGAGAAACCCATTATTTCGAGACAAGGTGCCTATCACCTTGAAGAAAATATTTCAACCTACCAAGGAAATCAGAGAAAGAAAGGATGTTGCAGGAACATAAGTGGGGCAAGATGGTTTTAATAAAAAGTCACTAACAACTTTGGTCACTGCAAAGGACTTCTGGAGTCCAAATATTATTTCAGAATGTTTCCACCTAAATTCGAGACAAAACTTTCGTTTTATTAAAGAAAAGAACGAACTTGTATATTCTTGTGTACCGCGTGTTGCTTTAGTAAAAAGCAGTCCTGTATTAACAAACCTGGTGTTTTACCTTTGCTGCAGTCACCATGGTGCCTTGACTCTTGCTTCAGCAGAAGACATGTCCCAGTGAATTATTAAAAATTGATGTGTAATATGCATATGGTAGTGCGTAAAATGCATTGATGTTAAAGGTACAGTATAATGATTTTTTACATATGCATACAGTTATATAACTCTACCCAGAGCAAAGATACAGAACTCCTCCAGCATCCCAGAAGGGTTTTCTGTGTCTCTTTCCAGATTATAGCCCTCCAAAGGTAACCACTATTCTGATTTCTATTATTATTGGTTAGTTTTGTCAATTCTTAAACTAAAGAGAATCATACAGAATTTTTGGTGTCTGGTTCTTCTGCTTAACATAATATCTATGAGATTCATCCCTGTGGTTATGCATACACATTTTACTCATTGGTATTACTATGTAGTATTTCGTTGTATGAATATACCACAACTTACTTATTCATTCTTCTGTGGATTTGCATTTGGATTATTTTCAGTTTTTTGTTATTACAAATAAAACTACAGCAAACATTCTTGTATCCGCCTTTTGGTGAACACAACCCTGATTTCTCTGCATATATACTAGTGGTAAAATTGCTGGTTTATAAGATAGGCAATGTTTAGTTTTGATGGAAAATTTCAAACAGATTTTCAAAGTAGTTGTGCCATTTTAGAAGTCCCACCAGTTGTTCCATATCCTCGCCAAAACTTGTCAGGCACTTAAATTCTGGCCATTTTGGTGAGTGAATAGTGGCATTGTAATTTTAGCTTGCATTTCCCTGATGAATAATGACATTGAACATATTTTTATATGCATATTGGACATTTGGATATTCTTTTGTTAAGTGGCTATTAAAGTCATTAGCCCATTTACAGAAAACAAATCAACAGTAATGAGATATAATTTGCATATAATAAAACCCACTCATTTTAAGTGCACAGTTTGATGAGCTTTAACAAACATACACTTATCTAGCTGCCACCACAATCAAGATATAGAACATTTCCATCACCCTAAAACATTCCCTTCTGTTTGCAGTCAACATCCATATCCACAGCTCCAAGCCAACACTGATCTTCTGTCAATATAGAAGTTTTGCTTATTCTAGAATTTTATATAAATATAATAACACAGTATTCAGTCTTCTGTGTCTGGATTCTGTCACTTACCATAACGTTTTTGAGGTTCATCTGCGTTGTTGGGCATATCAATAGTTCATTCATTTTTATTGCTGAGTGGTGGTCCATTGTGTGGCTGTATCACAATTTGTTTAGCAATTCATCTGTTGATAAATATTTAGGTTGTTTTCAATTTTTTGCCATTATGAATAACAGCTGCAGAAAGCTGTTATGAGCATTTGTGTAGATACTCTTTGTATATGCATGTTTTTAATCCTCTTAGGTAAATACCCAGGAGTGAAATTGCTGAAACAGTGTCATATGGTAGGTATTCAAATTTTTAAAGAAACTTCAAGCTGTTTTCAAAAGTGGTTTTCACATTTTAAATCCCAATGGGCAGTATATGAGAGTGCCAATCCCACAACATCTTCACCAATACTTGATGTGGTCAGTTGTTTTCATTTTAGCCTTTCTAGTATGCAATTGTAACTCATTTTGGTTTAAATAAAAAAAATCTTTTTAACTTTAATGAGAGTCTTGCTGAACCATCCTAATTCTAATAGTCACCTCTCCCCATCCTAATGTGTAATAGCTACCATTTAAGTACCTAGACATTTGGTATTCTTTGATGTGAATCTCTGATACCATGATAGACTACATTTGTTTTTATTTAGTTTTAAAAATAGGACATAGTGCTAAAGAAGTTGAAGTTTTAAAAATTACATCAGTCACACCTCAATTCCTTTTGAATTTAAAGCTCAGGAAACATCTGAGAATGCACTTTTAGACATTAATTTTATTTCAGTCTTTAGTGCTACACATGAAAAAGGAACTTTCACTGTGAAAACCAGAGAGTCTCGGCGTTTTCTTAGAGCACCTACCGTTCCCGGGAAGCTCCATTCAGTCTACAGACTGAATGCTTGCATTATGAATGCGTTTAGTCCAATTCTGTCTGTACTTTGTTTCTGACTTGCATTAATATTTATTATGTTTAATGAAAGCTAATTATCACTTCTTGAGAGCCCATTGAAAATAGCATTATTATATCCAGAATTTTCATGAAGCTCTGGGAAGTAACTTGATGTGCTTGCAGGTTCTTTCATCAAAATACTATCCAGGTCTGCAAGTACAAGAACAGCTTGAATACTCAGTCATCAGTTCCTGCCAGAGGTGTTCTTTCAAAGAATGAGGCTTAGCAGAGTGAAAAAGTAAGAAAGTGTAGATGTAACACTTCCTCTGTAATTAAAATAGGAAAAAGTACTTTGATAATCTAATAACTTAAGAGGTAGGTAATCAAGTTGTTTCTTCTCAATTTTGCAATAAGAAAATATGAATAGTAAGCAACTCCTTTCAAGAGGTATGGAAAGCAATTGGCAGGGCTTGTGGAACCATAGTATTTATGACTCTCAGATGAGAGATTTGACTTGTAAATATTAATTACTACCTGAGAGAGTTAATTTTATGTGTCAACTTGACTGGGTCAGAGGGTGCCCAGATATTTGGCCAAACACTATTCTGGGTGTGTCTGTGAGGGTATTTCTGGGTGAGATTAACATTTAAAGTGGTAGAGCCAGTAAAGCAAATTGGCTTACCTCATGGAGGTGGTTCTCATCCAGTGATTTGAAGGCCTGAATAGAACAAAAAGGCTGACCCTCCCCCAAGTAAGAGAGAACTCTTGACTGGCTGCTCTTAGACTTTTGGATTTACATTGGAATGAAGCCATCAGTTCTCCTGGATCTCCAGCTTGCTGACTCACTGCAGATCTTAGGACTTACCAACCTTTATAAACATCATGTGGACCAATTCCTTGTAACAAATAATTGATCAGTCACATCCTATTGGTTCTATTTCTCTGAAAACCCTGACCAATACTTCACCTTCAAGCAAAAAGAGGAGATGCCAAGTGGTGCCTGAGTGTGCTTTAACCCATCCTGGTCCTCCAGTCTTTTAAAACAAGCCTGGGTTTCCTTGAATCAGCCCTAGGATGGCATGGGCACACATATTACAGGAAACGCAATAATCGGGTCTAATGTGTTTCTTTTTCCGTTCGAGTCTTATAAACATTGTCCTCAACTCTAAACTGATCTTTCAAGCAGTCAGAACAAATAAAATAGCTGTCTCTGGATTATTTGGTTGGGAACCCTGGGTCCAAAAAGATTCTTTATCATAAACAGGTGAGAATTGAAGTGGAAAATTCTTTATCTACAACATGGAACTGTTTTGGGGGAGTTTTAGTTATTTCTGGCAGATAAAATGGCATGACCTTCTGGCTAGAGGACAAGTTGATTTAAAGTACAAAGTTGTTCAGAAGTATGTTTTGTCTTGGCAGGTTATTTTCCTTGTAGATAAGCTTTCTTTAATATTTATTTATTCTTTCAGTGAACCATATTTAGTACATGCAAGGTTGGACTGAGGCAAATGTGTACCCTAAGAAGGCTAACAATTGGGTGCCTTTAAAAACCTGTAGGCTTTAAATATTTGGTTAACACTTATTTAGGGGGCTGGGGCAAATTGCTTTTCCATTCCTAAACAGAGATATATAAAATGTATAGAACATAACATGTTAACTTATTTGAAGTTATCTTTCATTTTATAATTTTCCTATTGCTCATAGTTGAATAATAAAAGAGGCTAATATCTCCAGAGTGCTTATTATATGCTGGGTACTGATTTATTTATATTGTTTATCTAATCTCATGCTCCTGACAATCTTGTGTGGTAAGCACTACTATTATCCCAAATTTCCAAATAATGAAACTGACACTTAGGTTTAATAAACATACCCAAATACACAAATGGCTCCTACCAAGCAGTAGAAATGGGATTTGAATGCTGCAGGTCAGACTATAGAGCCCATGCCCTTCATCACCAGAACTCCATGCGCTTCTGTAGCACTAATCTCTCACATTCACTGAGTGTGGCGATCACATGTCCACAGGTACAAAATCTTGTTCAAACTATGTTTACAAGTTCTTCCTGGCTCTTTTGCCAATAAAACTCTTCCATTTTCTTTTGCTAGCTTCCAAATCAAAGAATACCTGGAGAGGCATATTAAAAGTTTTCCTGTTAGATGTTAAAATAAATACTTCATCTCCAGTAACAAGTTCTATTTGGTATCAGAATTTTGCTGATGGCAGCTACATACATGAGTCAACTGTCAGCATGCTGGTCTCAGGACTGGTGGTGTTGCTTACACCACCAGTGTGTTATATACAATGCAACTTGCACAGAAGTAGGTCAGCCAACGAGGAGTATTATTATTTCTACTGCATTATTATTGCTACTACTGTTATTTCTGTTATTATTGTTTCATCCATGAGATGCTATCTAGTTTAAAGGGAATAACACGGTTTATATCTCAACAGAAACATGAATTAACAGACATCATTTAAATATAATGTTTTGGCACCCCTTTTAAATTGGCACCCCAGCAAGCTTGACCCACTGGTCATGTGTGTATGCATCTGGCTTGTGTGTATGCATTGTGTATACATTGTGTATGCATTGTGTGTGTATACATGTGTGTATGCATTGTGTGTATGCATCTGGCTATATGAAAATGTAATATCTGAGAAGAAATTCAGCTTTCTAATCCTTGATGGGACCTCTCATTGTTCAATTGTGGAGTTGAAAAATAAGACAATCTTCCAAGGAACATTACTGATCTTAAATGTGTGGGTCATGACCCTTAGATTCCATACATAGAAAGTTAACTTGATTAATGTGTTTAATATCTAGTGCTCATATTATGTGACTATGAGAAGGGCTCTCTGAATGCATGAGTGTAAAGAGAAAAGGGGATATTGAGGGAGATTTGAAGTGAAAAGTCATAAATACTAATAGTGATTTGTCTGTAAATTGTAAATCATCTCCAGTTGGCCCATTTTATGTCCCTCTGACATTATCGTTTGATGAATAAGCATGTGGCAGTATCTACAATGCAGAGAGCAGAGTACTGTCTGTTTAAACACAGAAGCTACAGGAAACAGTTTGCATTTATGTCCTGGCATCTGAATAGGTTACCCATCTGTTTCGGAAATTCCACTCACTTTCAAAAACATTTATTGAACACCTACTACAATCAAAGCAGAGCTCTTTGCCAGATGCCTTAGAGATTATAAATATGAGTAAGTTACAGCCCTGAGGCAACAGGGGAAATAAGACAATGCAGGAATAATTGCAATGTCAGACAGAATGAGAAGTGTGGGAGGTCTCTAGAGAGTAGTAGACACAGAGGGAGAGCGTGGGGCGGGAATTAAAGAGGTTTCCCTAGGAAGTCATAGGACTCCAACAGTGGATAAGCTATAAGGGTAAGAGGTGAGGATATTTTTGGTAGGGGAGAGTAACAGTAAAGGGTTGCAGTTAAGCATGTATAGGACTTACCATAGCACAGAAGGGAAGTAGAGACCTCAGGAAATAAAGCTTGAGAGGTATAGTCAGGTACAAATTGTGGGAATCAGATTTCAAGTTTCATCTTAGGGACATGAATTCAGTTTAAGATATAAAAATACATGTAATTCTGAACTGATGTGAGTTTGGATGTTCTTGTTTGGGAAACTGAATATGTTGGCTTTTGGAGAGTTATCATCAAACTTGAAAGAAAAATATGGTGATTGAGCTTTAAACATACTATTTATTGTAGTTTTTCTGGCTACAAACATTGAACTTCACTGTTCTCCACTACCACAAAATATCCCTCTCCATGTTTTTGAATAAGATTCTGGAGTATTTAAACATGTGGATACACCTCAGTTTTTAAGTTTAGTTTCTATTTTTTTTCACATTTAGATGAGATTGCCTGCAATTTCCAGCTATTATAAATAAAGTTACAATGAAAAATTTAATGGTTACTTTTTCTTAAGTGCTTATAAGGTATGAGGCAGTGCATCAAGCTTTTTTTAAAAAAAAATTGAGGTGAAATTTACATAACTTAAAATTCACCTTTGTAAAGTGAATAGTTCAGTGGCATTTAGTACATTCACAATGTTATGCACCCACTACCTCTCTCTATTCCTAAACATTCTCATCCCCGCCAAAGGAAGCTGTTTGCCCATTAAGCTCCTCATTCCTTCCTCTCCAGCTCCTGGCAACCACTAATCTGCATTCTGTTGATGGATTTACCTATTCTGGGTTTTTCATATAAATTAAATCATACAATATAGCTCTGGCTTCTTTGTCTGCCTTCTGTGTCTGGCTTCTTTCACTCAGTATAATGTTTCAAAGTTCATTGATATTGTAGCATGTATCAGTACTTCATTCCTATTTATGGCTAAAAATTTTCTGTTGTGTGTATATACCACAGTTTGTTTATCCATGGGTTCATTGATGCATATGGGTTGTTCCAGCTATTGGCCATTGTGAATAGTACTGCTATGAACATGTATGTCCATATACTCGTTTGAATACCTGTTTTTAATTCTTTTGGGTGTATACCTAAGAGAAGAATTGCTGGATTATATGGTAATTCTACATTTGACATTTTGAAGAACTATCGAAGTGTTTTCCATGGCAGTGGAATCATTTTACATTGTCACCAGCAATGTATTAGGGTTTCAATTCCTCCACAGTCTCACTAACACTACTTACTTTCCTTTTTTTTTTTTTTTGTTATCACCATGATAGTGGGTGTAAAGTGGTATCTCATTGTGGTCTTGATTTATATACCCAAATGGCTAGTGATATTGAATGTTTTTTCATGTACTTACTGGCCATGTGTAAATCTTCTTTGAAGAAATGTCTATTTAAGTTCCTTGAACACTTTAAAATTGAGTTACTTGTCTTTTAATTATTGAGTTGTAAGAATTATTTGTTTATTCTGGATACTAGTCCCTTATCAGATATATGATTGCAAATATTATCTCAGTTCTATAAATCGTCAGTTCACTTTCTTGACAATGTCTTTTGATGCACAAAAGTGTTCAATTTAGACAAAGTCTAATTAATCTATTTTTTCTTTATTGTTCACTTATACATTTGGTGGCATATCTAAGAGTCCATTGCCAAATTCAAGGTCATGAAGATTTACACCGATTTTTTTCCTAAAAATCTTACGGTTCAGTTCTTATATTTACGTTATTTATTCATTTTGAAGACATTTTGTATATACAGTGAGGTAGGGATTCATTTCCATGTGGATACCCAGCACCGGTTTTTGAAGGGACTATTGTTTCTGCATTGAATGGTCTTGGCACCTTTGTCAAAAATCAATTTGACATAGACATATGTGTTATTTCTGGAATCCCAATTCTGTACTATTAATCTATGTCTATCCTTACGCCAGTACCACCGTGTTTGGATAACTGTAGCTTTGAAGTAAGTTTTGAAATCAGGAAATATAAGTTTTCTAACTTTATTTTTCTTTTTAACAATTGTTTTGGCTATTCGGGACCCCTTTCAAATCCATACGAATTTTCATTTCTACAAAAAAAAAAAAAAAAAATGGGATTTTGATAGAGACTGCATTGAATCTGTAGATCATTTTTACTTTTTGTAGCCATCTTAGTAATATCATCTTCCAGTTCACACATATGAGATGACTTCATTTGCCTAGGCCTTTATTTTCTTTCAGCAATGTTTTATAATTTTCACTTTACAAGTCTTTTATCCCCTTGGTTAAATTTATTCATAGGCATCATTCTTTTGGATACCATTGCAAATGGAATTTTTTTTTAAAGTAGCTTTTAAAAGTATTCATTGCCAACATATAGAAACACAATTTATTGTGTGTTTTAATCTTATGCCTTGTAACATTTCAGAACTTGTTTAACTCTGGTTTTTTGGGGTTTTTTTTTTTTGGTATTTTCTATATATAGGGGTATGTCATCTGTGATGGAGATAATTTTACTTTTTCCTTTCTAATTTGGGTGCCTTTTATTTCTTTTTCTTGCCTAGTTGTTCTAACTAGAACTTCCAGTTCAATGTTGAATATCAGTGGTGAACCCAAGCATTTTTTTTCTTGTTTCTCATCTTAGGGGAAAAGATTTCACCATTGAATATGATGTTAACCGTTAACTTTTCTTTTTCTTTTTTCTTTTTTCCTTTTTTTTTTTTTTTTTTTTTGAGATGGAATTTTGCTTTGTTTCCCAGGCTGGAGTGTGGTGGCGTGATCTCAGCTCACCTCAACCTCTGCCCCCGGGTTCAAGCGATTCTCCTGCCTCAGCCTCCCGAATTGCTGCAATTACAGGCACCTGCCACCATTCCTGGCTATTTTTCTTTTGTATTTTTAGTAGAGACAGAGTTTCACCATGTTGGCCAGGTTGGCCTCAAACTCCTGACCTCAAGTGATCCACCCACCTCAGCCTCCCAAAGTGCTGGGATTACAGGCATGAGCCACTGCACCTGGCCAACTGTTAGCTTTTCATATAAGGTTTTTATCATGTTGAGAAAGCTCCTCTCCGTTCATAGTTTTCTGAGTGTTTTTATTGTTAAAAAATGTGTTCAATTTTGTCAAATGCTTTTTCCATGTCAATTGAGATGGTCCTATGGTTTCTTTCTTTGTTCTATTAATGTGATATATTACAGAGATGATTTTCTTACGTTGAATCACCCTGCAACAAGCACTTATGAGTGAATTATCACATTTAATTCTCACAACCACCTGTGAAAGGTGAGTAATATTTTTCCTTTTTTTAATGTTGTAGCTAAGGCTACTCTCCCAATTTTGCACAGCTTGTGTGCCAGAATAATGCATCTGACTCCAGAATCCATACTTTTATTCATTTTGCTAATTAATGAATGTCTATACATGCATCATTTATTCTCTCAAATAGTTATTTTATGTCTATTCTGTGCCACACACTATGCTAGGCACTTTGATATAAAAATTAAAAAGATAAGCAGAATTCTCACTTCATGGAGCTTATAGCCTCTATTTTTTCCCCTCCCACTGACCCATTTCCTATCTTCTCCAAGAAACTGCTTATCAGCTTTATGTCACTATAAAGTAGTTTGCATTTTTCTGAAGCTTTATATAAATGGAATTATACAGTATGTACACTTTGTTTGTTGTTTGGCTTCTTTAACTCGGGATAATAATTTTGAGATTTATTCATATCGTTGTATATATTAATGGCTAATTCCTTTTTGCTGACCAGCAGTCCGTTTTATGGGTATATCACAATTTGTTTACCATTCATCTGTGGAAGGATATTTGGATTGGTTCCAGTTTTTTGGCAGTTATGATAAAACTGTTAGAAACATGTATACAGGTCTTTGTGTGAATGTATGCTTTCATTTTGTTTGGATAATACCCACCAGTAGGATACCTGGGCCATTTGGTAGGTGTGTATTTAATTTTATAAGAAGCTGTCAACCTGTTATAAAAAGCTGCTGTGCCATTTTGCACTTCCATCAACAGCATATGAGAGTTCCAGTTGCTCTACACTTGCCACCACTTGCTATGGTCAGTCTTTCTGATTTTAGTCATTCTGCTAAGTGTGTAGTAGTAACTAGGGGTTTGTATTTGGATTTCCTAATGATTAGTGATTTGAAGATGAAAAGTATCTTTTCATGTGCTTATTTACCATCTGTATGTCCTTTTGGTGAAGTGTTTGTTCAAAACTTTTGCCCATTTTAGAAACTGGAATGTTTTCAAACTACTAAGCTTTGAAAGTTTTAAGAAATATACTCTTGGCTGGGCGCGGTGGCTCATGCCTGTAATCCCAGTACTTTTGTAGGCTGAGGCAGGTGGATCACCTGAGGTCAGGAGTTCGAGACCAGCCTGGCCAAAATGATGAAAGCTCGTCTCTACTAAAAATACAAAAATTAACTGAGCATGGTGGCACATGCCTGTAATCCCATAATCCCAGCTACTTGGGAGGCTGAGGTGGGAGAATCACTTGAACTAGGGAGTCAGAGGTTGCAGTGAGCCGAGATTGCGCCACAGCACTCCAGCCTGGCGACAGAGTGAGACTCTGTCTAAACAAAACAAAACAAACAAACAAACAAAGAAATATACTCTGAATGTAGACCCATTTAAGCTATATGCTTTACAAATCTTTTATCCCACTATGTGGCTTGGAATTTCATTCTTTTAACGTATCTATTAATAAATGAGGATTTCAATTTTGGTAAAGTCAAACTTCTTGATTTTTAAAATTTTATATATTGTGCTTTTAGTATATCTGATAAATCCTTGCCTAATCTAAGATGACAAGGGCTTTTCTCTCGTGTTTTCACCTATACGTTTTTAAAGTTTTGGTTATGACATTTAGGCTTATAATCCATTTTAGTTAATTTTTTGTCCATAGCACAATTTTTGTATAAATTTTTATTTTTTTCTGAATGGATCCAGTTGGTTCTAGCACCATTTATTGAAAGCGCTCCTTTCTCACAGTCTCTTCAATAAACGGTGCTGGGAGAACTGGATACCCACATGTAGAAGAACAAAATTGTACCCTTATCTGACACGATATACAAAAATCAATTCAAAATGGATTAAAGACTTAAATGTAAGACCTGAAACTGTAAAATTACTACAAGAAAACATAGGGGAAAAGGTCCACAACATTGACATGGGCACACACTTTTTTGGATGTGTCCCCAAAAGCACAGGCAACAAAAGCAAAAATAAAGAAATGAGGTTGGGCACAGTGGCTCATGCCTGTAATCCGAGCACTCTGGGAGGCCGAGGTGGGCGGATCATGAGGTCAAGAGATGGACACCATCCTGGCCAGCATGGTGAGACCCCGTCTCTACTAAAAATACAAAAATTAGCTGGATGTGGTGGCACTCGCTTGTGGTCCCAGCTTCTTGGGAGGCTGAGGCAGGAGAATCACTTGAACCCGGGAGGCGGAGATTGCAGGGAGCCGAGATCGGGCCATTGCACTCCAGCCTGGGCAACAATAGTGAAACTCCATCTCAAAAAAAAAAAAAAAGAAAAGAAAAAAGAAAGAAAGAAAGAAATGGGATTTCAGCAAACTAGAAAGCTTCTGCACAGCAAAGGAAACAATATGAGTGAAGTGACAATCGATGGATCAAGAGAAAATATTTGCAAGCCACACATCATATAAGGGGTTAATATCCAAAATATAAAGAGAATTCAACTCAATAGCAAGAAAAAAAACCTTATTTAAAAAGTAGACAAGTGATCTTCTGAATAGATATTTATCAAAAGAAGATGTACAAGTGATCTACAGATACATGAAAAAAAGTTTCAACATCACTAATCATCAGGGAAATGCAAGTTAAAATCACAATGAGATATTACCTTTCTCTTGCTAGAATGGCTATTACATAAAGGAAAAAAAGATAAGAGTTGATAAGGATGTGGAGAAAACAGAACCCTTAGACATTGTTGGTAGGAATGTAAATTAGTGCAGCCATTATGAAAAATAAGATAGAGGTTGCTTGGTAAGAACAAAGGAAAAACCTTTTAGGCCCTTTGTCCCCATAGGCATAGGTGATATTATTCTGTGAAAACAAATAATCCCCTGAATCTCAGTGTTTCACGCCAACGAAGGCTCATCTGCTCATAGGAGATGACTGTGATAAGTTCATAGGAGGATGACTGTGACTTTCTTCCACATCTTTATTCAGGGCCAAGGGCTGAAAAACAACTGCTAACTGGAGTATAGCGGCCTATGGCAGACAGAAAAGAGTCTTGTTGGAAGCATCACACAGCTTTCACATCACCTGTTGGGAGGTGGCCTATGGCAGCTTCTACTCATTTCAGTGAGCAAAGTAAATTGCGCAGTTGAGCTGCTGTCAACAGGATAGAGTGGGACAGCAGATATTTCCTAACAATAGTACAATCTACCATATCGGGCTGAGGATTGTAACCATTATTTGAAGAACAATGGTAAGCCGGGGTGCCCTAATGTCACTCTCTTAAGATCAGCCTTTATTTTGAGAAACAATCAAAAGCCAGCTGGAGCTGGGTGCAGTGGTGACTCATGTCCATAATTCTAGCAATTCGGGAGTCCAGGTTGGCAGGATCACATGAGCCCAGGAGTTCGAGACCACCTGGGCAACATAGGAACACCCATTTCTACAAAAATTTTAAAAAGTTAGCCAGATGAGGCCAGGCGTGGTGGCACATGCCTGTAATCCCAGCACTTTGGGAGGCCAAGGCAGGTGGATCACAAGTTCAGGAGATGGAGACCATCGTGGCTAACACGGTGAAACCCCATCTCTACTAAAAATACAAAAAATTAGGCAGGTGTGGTGGCACGTGCCTGTAATCCCAGCTACTCAGGAGGCTGAGGCAGGAGAATCGCTTGAACCTGGGAGGCAGAGGTTGCAGTGAGCCGAGATCGCGCCACTGCACTCCAGCCTGGGTGACAGAGTGAGACCCTGTCTCAAAAATCAGAACAAAATAAAACAAAAAGACAGTTGGAGTCAAAGTCAGAGAAATAAGATGAATGATTACACTAAGCAACAATGTTTGGGGCAAAAAACTTGAAATTTTTATGAAAGTATTGAGACTGACTTTTCTGTGAGATTTTTGTCAAGGTATGATGTTACTGTTTCAGTATTTATAACTGCCTGACATAACTACTTTAAAATAAATGCCAATGATTTTTATATATAGCTTCTAATGCTTATTTTTAAATTATTATTTTGTAACAATATCTTGAGTACTGTATTCTGATTACTACTTTTAAAGACTTAGAGTAAAATATAAAACTGAATTTTAAGCCAGGCGCGGTGGCTCACGCCTGTAATCCCAGCACTTTGGGAGACCGAGGCAGGCGGATCACAAGGTCAGGAAATCGAGACCATCCTGGCTAACATGGTGAAACCCTGTCTCTACTAAAAGCACAAAAAATTAGCTGGGCGTGGTGGCACACGCCTGTAGTCCCAGCTACTTGGGAGGCTGAGGCAGGAGAACTGCTTGAACCCAGGAGGCGGAGGTTGCAGTGAGCCGAGATCATGCCACTGCACTCCAGCCTGGGTGACAGAGTGAGACTCCATCTCAAAAAACAAACAAACAAACAAACAAACAAACAAACAAACAAAACCCAACTGAATTTTACTTTGCAATTACACTGAATGATATTGAACTTTTCTTGGCAATATAAATAACATAAACGACTGGGGTTGAGAATGCAAGTCCTGTTTTTTGTTTTTGTTTTTAAGAAGCCAAGCTAAGATTTTATGGCAAATATAAAGTCCACACTTTAAAAAATTTAACACTCAAATTTAACTATCAGTTGATTGATTTTTTAACTTGGCAAGGGTCTCCTGTGATATTTTCCAATGATTACAGTAGCCTGAAAAAAAACCAAAAAGCCTGAAAGTGAAACAAACTTCTTGGGGAGAAGATGAGTACCTTGAGATACAGGATATTGAAGGAGAGTTTGGTCTACCATGAATGTTATGAATGGGCTTAAATAGAGATTCTAACTAAGGCTTTCCAAGGGTGATGGATACATGGATACAGATGTTTTAAAGGCATCAGTCTCCAGATGTTGAATTACCACATGTATGTAGTTCTTGACTTGCCAGTTCAGCCACCCTACTTCTATGCTCACAGCAGCCTTTCCCCTTAATTATAAAAGTGTTGGGAAGCCATACCCCTCACCCATCCCAAATCTGCAGACTCAGAAACTTAAAGGATGCCAGACAGAGGGACAATTCTAAAACTTGGCTTCAGGAAAATCTTCCTTAGTGATAATTGAGAAACTATAATCTCACTATTGGCTTCCTGTTTATGCCCATTTTACACATATTTTTGTTATGGATGAAATATGTTAGAAAACAAGGTATTCAAATATTCTACATGTAGAAATATTGAAGAGAGGAGTGGTGAGAATGATAGCAATGATCATTTAATAACCTCAGCTCTTCTATTTTCAAAATGTCGTCCAAGACTATATCCTTCTCTAGAGTCAGTAAGAACAAAGCAAAGACAACATCAGTAAGAAATGTGGATGCCGGAGGGAAAAAACCACACCGGGGTCTGTTGTGTGTAGCACTGGGGGAGGAAGTGCGCCAGGAAAAATAGCCAATGCACACAGGGCTTAATACCTAAGTGAGGGCTGTTTTTGTCCCAGTGCCTCAAGGGAAGGAACAGCTAACCCTCTGCAGAATGTTGCCTGCCCTCAGACACAAGCTGGATCGATTCTTTGAAGCCAGAATTTCACCCTGTTCTAGGGTTTGAAAGAACGCTAGGCCTGAGGAGAGGAGAATGTTATCCTTGATTGGTATGGGGTCTGTTACAGGGAAAAAGGAAATCCAAATCAGACATGTATTTCTCGTTGAGGAAACAAGTCTTGTCTTCTGAAAACCATCTGTGTCCCAGTGTGGGGCCATGTTCCAGCAGAGGAACTTGCACAGGAGGCAGGCGGTGTCCTCCTACAACCCTTAGACTAAGGCCAGCGTCCGTAGCACGTAGTTTAGACCTCTGTTGTAGCACTTGCCAGATCACTTAAATTATCTGTAAGTCTGATTTGCTTCCTCACAGGTCATAAACTTTTTAAAAACAAGAACGGCCCCATAGCTACCTTGTGTCTGTCACCTAGCTCAGTGCCTGGCAGATACTCAACAAAACAGATGTAGGAAGAGAAGACCATTGATCTAGCCGTCTATTCCTAGGACAAACTTGCCAGGGACTCTCTTTCAGGCAGTCGGGTGACTTTCAGTCCTTTCTGGCAATGCCTGGGAAGAGCTCCAGCTGTCTGCAGTGTGAATGAGGCAGAGGGCAGAAGGCACGCTGGCAGGAAGACTCATCCAGAGGCCCACCTGAAAGAGGCTGCTGCCAGAGGAGTGGGCAGCAGAACCCACATGAGAGACCCAGGGAGGACAGCAGCTGGACTTGAGCCAGAAGCAGCGGGGAGCTGGGAACTTGAAAGAGAGGCTTCAGATCCTGTCATTGCTTCTTGCTTGATAATGAGATGTTTCTTTCATACTCAGTGACTAGTTTGCAAGAAGAGCTCTGGGCTCTCCAGAAAGCTGGATTCTTCAGGTTTTTAGGTGGGAATTAGAACTGAGAAAACTATGACTCCCTCCTACTTCCCATTTTCCGAAAGAAGGCATATGGGACTCTGAGTTCCTTACTGTCTGGGACTGCATCTTACTTATTCTCATCTCTGACATGGACTGAGAGGGAACAAAGTTTGTGGGTATGTCTGCACATACATAGGGAGTATAGACTGAAATTAGGACAGACTCACTCCCAATTTCCTATGCCTAACAAAATTATAAGGCTATGACCTGAGTAATTCATACATATATACTCAATATTAGCTTAAGAGAAAACTTATCCTTTGTCTGTGTTACATAAGAGTAAAAAAAACAATCTTTTATTAATTTGGATTTTGAGAAAACAATTTTGCTGGTTTTTAGAGCCTGGTGAATGTGAGCCTTCGAGTGCTTTGTTCTCCCTGCAAACCTGCCCGGGAGCTATAACCATCCAGGTCTCATGCTTCTTGTCTGTAGATTCATTGACTCCCAGCCTATTCTGACCTGCGGCACAGCCCATCAGGCAGGTAATATTTATGTCAGTAGGTTTCAGGCAAACTAATCCTGAAGGCAAATAAACATGGGAAACCTGGGTGAAACAGAGTGCAACAAACACCTTTACATGGACTCCTTAAAACCTGCAACCTCCTTAATATGCCCTGGAGAGTGGGTATACAGCATTTCCCAACATATGTAACCACAGGACCCTGTTTTTGCAGCAAATGCACAGAAATAATGTTCTGCACAGCCCCCTGTGGAATTTCCTGGAAAATAAGAGGAAAGGTCTGCAGGGGCCACAGCAGGCCTTGGATCATTACTATAAGTGACTTTGAGTGAGTCACCATACCAGACTGGGTTTTAATTTTTCTTTCTGAAACATAAAGAAATTAGATACCCTTAGACAATAAAGTCCTATCTGTTCTATAGTTCTATGATATTCAACTACCTGCACATGGTGGCAGGTACCTGTAGTCCCAGCTACTCAGGAGGCTGAGGTGGGAGGATCACTTCAGCCTGGGAGGTCAAGGCAGCAGCGAGCCGTTATTGTACCACTGCATTCCAGCATGGGCAATAGAGTAAGACCCCATCTCAAATAAATAAATAAATAAACAAACAATAAACCTCTTTACCTATAAAGACCACTTTTAATAGGATGGAAAAAATTAAGTTACAGATTGAGAGAAAAATATTTTCTAATTACATATGTGAAAATGGACTTGTATCTAAAATATATAAAGAACCTCCTTGGTTTCAGCTCCCCATCTCCATGTGCAAATCCAGGACTTTCATCATTCTGTGAATGCCCCACCTTTTCCTTCAGCAGAAAGAAAGCAAATTATTCAATTAAAATGGGCAAAATACTTGGACAGATATTTCACCACAGAAGATAGAAAGAAGGAAAATAACATGGAAAGATGTTCAGCACCATAAGTCAAATTAAAACCGTGGTGAGATGCCACTGTATTCCTAGGATGGCTAAAGTAAAAAGAAACTCACAATGCCAAGTGCTGGTGAGGACACAGAGCAACTGAAACTCTGGTAAATTTCTAGAAGGAATGCAAAATGGTACAGCAACCTTGGAAAATAGTTTGGCAGTCTCTTATAAAGTTAAACATACACTTACCAAAGGACCCAATGATCCTCACTCCTAGGAATTTACCTAAAGAAAATGGAAACTTATGTTCCCATAATAGCCTGTACATGAATGTTTATAATCAGCTTATTCACTGTTGTCAAGAACTAAAAAACAACCAAAATTTCCATCAACAGGTGATAGGATTATCATTAAATTGTGGTAGGTACGTACAATGGAATACTACTTAGCAATAATAAGATACCAAATACTGATACATGTACCAACATGGATGATTCAGATGCATTTTGCCAAGTGAAAGAGTATAGACCCAAAGGGCTATGTAGCATTATATAATTCCTTTATTATGAGATTCTGGAAAAGGCAAAACTATACGAACAGAGGACAGATCAGTTGTTGCCAGAGACTTGGGGGTATGAGAAGGGGATAGTTGACTGCAAAGGGGCAGCAAAGGAAATTTTTGGAGGTGATGAAATTAGTTTGTATTATGCTAGATACATGACTTCATTCATTACTCAAAACCCATAGAACTCTGTACCAACCTCAAGAGTAAATGGTACTGTACGAAACTTTGAAATCATTATTATTATTATTATTATTTGTAGTGACAGGGTTATGTGATGTTGCCCAGTCTGGTCTCAAATTTCTGGCCTCAAGCAGTCCTCCTGCTTTGGCCTCCTAGAGTGCTGGGCTGACAGGCATAAATCACTGTGCCCAGCCAATTCTTTTTCTTGAGACAGGGTCTTACCCTGTTGCAGGCTAGAGTGCAGTGGTGCAATCAGGGCTTACTGCAGGCTCGACCTCCCGGGCTCAAGCAATCCTCCTGCCTCAAAGTCCCAAGTAGCTGTGACTACAGGCATGCCTCACCACACACGGGTAATTTTTTAATTATTAAATTTTTTGTAGAAACAGGGTCTCACTGTCTCACTGTGTTGCCCAAGTTGGTCTCAAACTCCTGGCCTCAAGTGTTCATCCCTCCTTGGCCTCCAAAATGTTGGGATTAAAGGTGTGAGCCACTGCCTAAAAATAATTTTAAGGCATTTTAATTGATATATAATAGTTGTACATATTTTGGGGGAACACGTGATATTTCGATACCTGTATCCAACGTGTAATGACCAACTCAGGGTAATTGGAATATCCATCACCTCAAACATACACCTTTTCTTTGTGGTGGGAACATCTTAATTTTTATTTTCTTGCTATTTTGAAATATACACTAAATTGTTAACTATATTTTCCCTAGGGTACTATCGAATTCTAGAACATTCTTCCTAACTGTATTTTTGCAACCCAACTCCTCAAAGAGATACTTGTCTAGGAAGCCTGTGGCATTTTTGGAGGATGAGAAATGCTAATCCTTGTACAGAGAGAGCAAAAATTGAGAGAAATTATAAAATTTAGGCTATATATAAAATTTAGGCTATATTAATTCTGATATAAATAAAAAATATGCAGTATAAAATTTACAAAACCTAGGAACTTTTTGCATACTATGATTAAAATAAAATATTATCACTTTTAAAAGATGTCTCAGTATTTTTAAACTCTAAAAGAACACATGGTTTGTTGAATATTATTTTCATGGTTGATCAAAATGCCCTGTTTTCTTCCCTGTGCATTACAAACACAACTATCTCCTTAACCATGTAGAAAAATGTAAGATAAAATGTTTGAAGTTCTGTTTACTTGATCTTTTCACTTGGTTTTATTTTCTGGTAAAAATTTTTCAAAGCAAAGAACAAGTCTAAAGTTTATATCACTTGAAAGGGTCTTTTTACTGGAATTTCACTGAAGTGAAACTGTTGTACTTTCTTTGGAGTGAAATCATTTCTTCGGCCCCACATCTCCAATGATTTTATGAGAGCCCGAATCATCTTGCTTTAAAACAAAAGTTAAAATCAGTTTAAGGTAAAGTCTTGACTCATTTTGCATTCATGAATAAATGTTATGTTTTCAAATCAATGGAAGAAAAACTACTTCTTTAGTGCAACATGCACTCTCCTAGTAGAATTTGTAGGCTGAAACTAAAGCGATGGTCTGGTGAGTTTTTAAATTAGAAAGTAATTCTCCTAATGAGAACATGCATTAGGGATGCAGTTCCTGCTCTGGCTCACCTAACACACCAAAACTTTCCAAATGTATTTCATCTCAGCCCTTGAACAACCTCACAGAACCAGCATGATAAATGTGCTCTAGTTTTTCAGTCCTCATGGGCCACTAGAGTTAGAGCGGCCTTTATTTTTTAGCAAATATAACCTTCCTTCTAAGTACACCCATTTATGTTCCAAGGGAAACAATGCTGCTAGGTCTAAGCTATGAATCAAATTATTCTACAAAATAGGCTTATGCATTTTAGAAAAAAGGTATCTTCTGCAGTCAGATTGTCCATTTCTGTAAACAGAGAAAAATAGAGATTTTTGAAAAGTATGTTGACTTTTTTTTCAGGTCACTTGTATATTTTAAATATTTTGGGTATTTAAAGTGGTTTTCAAAAAGCTCTAATTTTCTACTAAAACTAGGAATCTGTCTCATTGAAATTATGTTTGCGACTAGGGGTTAACACAGTAAAGCAAAAGGAGACAGTCATCTAGAGATGGTCTCACAACTGGGGACAATCTCTAAGAAGGACTTTCAGGAGAGACTCTCCAGGAAGAACTCTCAGAGGGTGGGTGATTCAGTCATACCTTAAATAATGACCAAAACCAATGGCACTAGATGACAAAGATGTCATTCTGTGATACCTTCCCTTAACACCAAGATAATTGCATGTGTTTATAAATTCTTGTTAGCATGAGTCTCTAAACCCATTCCCCGCATATTCTGTACATTTTACAGATAATTATAAGAGCTAACATTAATTGCATGCTTATTCTGTGGTCAGCACTTTTGGAGCTTTATAGGCATTTTAAAAAATTTAATCCTTCAACAACACTAGAAAGGGAGATGCTATTGTTGCATGAACAGACACTTCTCAAAAGAGACATATGAGTGACCAAGAAACATGAAAAATGCTCTACATCACTAATCGTCACAGAAATGCAAAT